>NC_139980.1:10752981-11405481 GCF_963993115.1 Abramis brama
ATGGAAAAGAGCGGCCAGAACAATCTTCAACATGTCCTCTTTTCTGTTTCACTGGGAAAAAAAAAACAATCATACTGGTTTGTAACGACATTAGGGTGGGTAAATGAGTGAGCGAGTTAATGAGGAAATATAAAAACGACTAAACCGAGAAAATGTTTAAGCCATTTCTTCTGATGCCCCACAATATTTCATCATAATCAGATCAGGCAATAAATCATTGATAAAACAGGCAGTAGGTCAGCAGTGGAGGTGGCAGTGAGAGGCGGACATAAAGGTCTGTAGGGGCGCTGTGTGTGTGTGTGTGTCAGTATATATTTAGATACCCAGTGTTCTCTGACTCAGCTGCTTTGTGAGCACAAGACAGAAAGCAAGACCAGCTGGTCATGGCAGAGGATCTGAGAACAGTTTGTAACAGTATGGGTTTGGGAAGACATGAGGTCGAGTGAGTAAATTACAGTTTATGTATGATCTTTTAAAGGTCATCTCAACACGACAACAGTCACTCTGTCTTTTTCAGCTTTGAGATAATTGGTCTTTTGCACAGGGTGTTCAAATGTGTGTATCTCTGGAACTGAAGAGATCATAATGACCTTTCATTTATTGTGTGTAGGTAGAGTGATGCATGTACACAAGTGAATTTGAGATTTTTGTGTGCGAGACAATATGCAAGTCAACCATATGAGTGTGTATTTGCAAAGTTACAAATTAATGAGTGCAAACAACAGGCTGGGTAAATAAACCAATGTGCATTTTGCTCTGCCGCTGGGTGTCCATTACCAACATTCTTACACAAACAATCCAGAGTTTACCCCAGTCCATTTGCATTAATGGTTGTGGGTGTGTGAATGTGTGTTTGAGTGAGGAAGCACCCACTGCTCTAACAATGCCACATAATATATTCGATATTATTGCTGCATGTGAGAGTTTTGCAGGAAACAGAAAAAGAAAATAAAGGGGAAAAAATTCAAATAATGTCTAACATCTATTAGTGATTCTAAAAATAGACTGACGTCATTTGGCTGCCAAACTAAAACATATTTATATCAGCTCTGTGAATACAAAGCCATCTGCTTAAAATGGTGGCCGCATATAATACGAAGAGGTAAGATTGACTAAGAAAATTTAAACGAAACAATTAGTAGAGTCAAGTACAAGTAGTAGAGTCAGAAAAAGCGAAATATTTTCACCTAATTTCAGTTTACATTGTGAATACAGAAAAACAAGTGTAAAAAAAGCCCATAAAACAGTTAAATACAGGAAAAATAATACAGTTTTTCCTGTATTGATTTATTTTTCTTATAAGTGGGGCTTACAAATGCCTCGTCTTTTATTTAAAAATAAAAATAGCCACTATGTTTTAGTCAGCACTACCATTCAAAAGTTTAGGTTTGGTAAGATTTCTTAACGTTTTTGAAAAAAGTCTCTTATGCTCATTAAAGCTGCATTTATTTTATAAAAAAAATATAGTAATGATTTCAATTGGAAATAACTGTTTTCTATTTTAATATATTCTAAAATGAAATGTATTCCTGTGATGGCAGAGCTGAATTTTCAGCATCATTGCTTCAGTCTTCAATGTCACATTATCCTTCAGACATCATTCTGATATGCCGATTTGCTGCTCAAGAAACATTTATATTTAATATCAATTAATATTAATATCAATTTAGAAAACAGTTGTTTTCAGGATTCTTTGATGTTGAAAAGAACAGAATTGATCTGAAATATAAATCTTTTGTAACATAAAAATATAAATGTCTTTATTGTCACTTTCGATCAATTTAATGTGTCCTTGCTGAATGAAATTATTCATTTCTTTCCAAAAAACATCTTTACTGATCCCAAACTTTTGAACATCAGTGTAAAACCATAGCCACAAACCATAATTGGCTACTTTCCATCACAAAAGAGAGGACACATATTCGTTGAACATAAGATGCATTTAGTACTTTTTCCAGCCTTGGAGCCGTAGTACCATCACATTATGTATGAATTTCAATTGAATGCTTCGGTTGCATTTAAAGCCACGCACTCAACATTCATCGTTCACTTCCAAATGCGTCACTGCGTCTGCCACTACAGCCTCGTGCGTGACACACAGCCAGCATTAGAGATTGTGTATCGGCTCATGACTGACCTCATTCCACACCTGTCTTTAGGCTTAAAGTTGCTGTATATAAAAGACCCTCCACACATTGACAGGACACACACACACACACACACACAAATTAAAGTGAGAGGGGAGCTGTAATTGTTTTGAAGACACAAACAAGTCCATTAGTCACTGCACGCTCATTGTGTGGCATTTTCTTTCTCACACAATCTATCCGACTAGGCAACTACCCTTCGAACGACTTGTTTTGAACATGCACCTCATTTAAGTATACTGAAATGAAGCTAATTTGAGCAATTAGAAGTAGAAAAATGTGATGACCTACATTTATACTACAAAAACAATGCAGTGCTTGTGTATAATTACTTAGAGGATGTGGATGGCTGATTATTAACTTTAATAGTGTTTGCGTCGTGAGAGAGACAGAGTGACCGTTTTAACTGCTATCTTCCTGATTCCTGGAAAGCAAACACACCAACAGTTGACCACAACAATGCAATAAAGGTGTCAACTGATGCCAGAGATCTAGTTTCAAAGCACAGCATTGATCACAATGCATTCGCAGAGGCTCGACGTGACCTGAATAGAGTGGTAGAGTGCAGGAATGACATCACTTTGTAGGCCAAAACACGGAAACGAGTTAGGATGGTTCCATCGTCCCGAAGTCACAATGTTTTTTTGTTTTTTTTTATGGGGTTTGGGTTAAATGGCTGAAATAAGGTCTGTGGTGAACACAAGCTCAAGACACTTTCACATTTTATTCTACATCAGTACTATTTTTGAAGCTGTTACATGTCTTGAAAAAGGCGGTGGCTAACAAGTGGCTAAATGGCACTACAGAGGCGAGAGTTGAGGAGAGTAAACGTCATCACGCCGAAAAGGTAGACTCAGTCCGCTTTTATGCTTATAATTGTGCTCTTATAAACTATTCGAATTTTTTTTTTAGATAACTGAAAGAGTTGTCGGAAGCTTAGTGATGGTGACGTTGAAGTCGTGGGACCGTTGTTTGGTTCGTTTATAGATTACCTTTAGCTTTTTACTTCTGGCGACTGCATTTAGGCTTCAAAATTCATAAAAGTTGTGTTCATTTGTGATAATTATCTTGATGGACAAAACGTGCAAGTATCATAAACTTTTGTTGATCACAGAGCTTGTTTGTAGCGATAATCCAAAAGCCTATGGGAAAATCCTATTGGGTTTTTGGAGAGGGAACCAGTGTGATGCTAACTGCCGACTGGCCTACAAAGTGTTGTCATACCTGCACCACTCTATTCACTCTTCGCCGGGAGTTTCATAATGCCGAATCCGCCATTGTGTCCGACAAACTAACCAGACAGGAGAGTTAGTAGACTGTCGTCGGTGGACTTGAACTTGAAAAATGGTGTGTATTGACGTATTTCCGCGGTTGAAACAACATACCTTCTTGATGTGTATTCACATTTATTTCAAAAGTTCTTTGCGAAGGGTCAGTTAACCATGATGTTTATTATCAAATGTTTATTATTATCAAATGTAAATTTTGCTAAGGACTGGAAAAAGAGGAGTATGTGTTATAGTGATGCATGTTTACCAAAAGGCATAAATTACTGGCAAATATTAAGAGCCAATATTTAACTAGAAGCCAAAAGGAAAACATAATTTAGCAGTGTTGGCCACATAAAGTGGACTTCCTGATTGCACATTGTTTTTCAAATGAGATCCAAATGGCAATGTCAATGCCCCATGCTCATTGAAAAGTAATTTAATTTAAGATAAAAGTTTAGGGTTAAAAAAAAATGATGCTGAAAATTCAGCTTTGCCATCACAGGAATAAATTAAGTAAGTAATGTACACATAATTCTCAATAAAGCTTAAGTGTCCCACTTTATCTGTATTCACCTTAATTGTAACTTTTCCTCAAGAGTTTTTAAAGCAGCCCAGAACTGTTCAACACACATTTGACCTAGATTTGCTCGATGAAATGTTTATCAGTGGATATCAGAGATGTGGACTTGAGACTCCTGACTTAAACTCAAGTACTATTGCTTGACCTGGCAAACATTACAATCCTTAAAACTAACATTTGCCAGTTTGGACAATCACAAGAAGTTGTGACTGAATTTCACCCAAGTTTCTGTCAGACGGTGTTTGGAAAGTGTCAAATATGTGTGCGGAAGAAAAATATCAGGTATGACCGTTCAAAATAAATCATCATTAACTTCACCAGACATCCCAAAGAACATTGTCTGAACAAATTTGGTTGCATCAACAAGAAAATGTGTGTCATAATGCTGGAATGTACATCATCGAGCCCGCTGGATGTTTAACAAGTAATGCTGAACTAAGTTTTTAGTCAAATTTAATCTGACATGTGTTGCTTTACTGATATGTTTTACTTGCCCCAGTTATGTGCATATTTATATTTTAGCATATTTAAAACTTAAACCTGACATAAACTCTATAACATGAGATGTGACATGAACGGCTTGAGAATTAATGACAGATAAAAACCAGAGAACCTTGACTAACAAACTGTGACGTGTTCCAAAGTCATAGAGGTTAAAATGTGTAGATATTAACAAATGCAATCATGATAGATGTCACTGCGTGGTGAAGTCTAAATGTATCCGTTTGCACTTTTTCACTTTGGCTTAACTGTACAGCAGGACCAGTCCTATCACTTCAGGATGAGCGAATATGAGTGCATAACAGCTTACCACATTAAAAAAGTTAAGGTAACACTTTAGGTTTCATTAGTTAATATTAGTAAACTAAATTAGTCAACATGAACTAATAATGAACTGCACTTCTGCAGCATTTATTAATCTTAGTTGATGTAAATTTCAACATTTACTAATACATTATAAAAATCTAAAGTTTTATTTGTCAACATTAGTTAATGCACTGTGAATTAACATGAACAAACAATGAACAGTTGTATTTTTATAACATTAACAAAGATTAATATACAGTAACAAATGTATTGCCCATTATTAATTCTAATGTTAACAAATGAAACCTTATTGTAATGTGTTACCAAAGTTAATTACAAACTCAGACTGAATTTTAACAAAAAGCGCTATTATGAAAATGAAAGATTTACCATAATTAAAAAAAAAAAGAATTAAGAGTTCCAATGGGGTATGTTTTTTATGTTATATTAAGAATAATGTTAACTGTTGCATATTAAATATTAAAATGCAATAACTTCTTTCGATGGTGCGGAATCATTTAATATTTATTATCCAGAACCGTGATATTGGACATCTGGATTTAAAAACGCATGAAATCTGATAAATAAAAATAAACAGCAAAGAGCACATTTATTGTGTTATTTACCTGGCATCAGATACAATATTAGCTAAATAATAATTAATAATATGTGTATATTAATTTGTAATTTCTACATTATGATAAACTAAATAAACTACTAAAAAAAAAATATAATATGCAATTTTTTTCTTAAGCAGCTTATATATTGCTATTAGTTCTATCGTAATTATATTAACATGCAATGCATGTAATAAAGATGCAACTCAGTATGCTGAACATCAAATATTCAAAATTGTTAAGAATAACAAATAAACAAAAAAATTGGAAAATAAAAGCAAGTACTTCTCATCCCATATCAGAGGTGCGGAGCTTCATTCTCACATCTGCCTTTTTCTCTCTCACTCAAATCAATCAACACAAACCATGAGCAAAATACATACAAGTTAAACCGACTGTGTAAAATGCATATGAAATCCCCCAGTGTTCTGCCTAGAACGTGTCCTGTGTGAAGGGCCACTTAAAGCTCACGAGGGTCTGAGAGACGAGAGGATTTCACTGAATAAGGTAAGAAAATACAGATTGTTCAAGCGCCATATGGTGATGGTTTTAAGTCTCTGTTTTCGACCGAAGGTGCCATCTCCAGTTACTTCACCAGGAAACCTTTGAGAGAGGAAAATGGAGCTGCTACTCTATTCAGCGTGGCGGTAATCCAGAGATTAGCCTGAAAAATTCCACACCGCTGCCACACAACGGCCCATCTCACTGTCACTCAACAGGCTCGACCAGTTAGAAAAAAGCCGGGTGCATCGAGGCCGGCCAGAGTGGGCATGTTTAATGTCATTCCATTCACTGCTGTCTCTATAGCAACCGGCCATGGGTGTGTTACATTTGCATTTTAGAAGGAAGGAAAGCTGTTTACGAACATGGATATTTAAGATTGTTTAATAGGAGCGCTTCATCTCTGCTGCACCGTAACTGTAACCATGGTAACGGTGTCAGGCAAAAGATGCTGTTATGCGGTGCAGGGCAGGAACTGTCTTGGTTTGAATGAAAATAATAATGGAGATGTTTATTATCCATTTTACAGATGTTCTGTGTATTTCTGATACATGTTTTTTGTAGATTTTGGCTATTGTTAAAGGGATGTTCACCCAAAAATAAAAATTATTTCATCTTTTACCCTCAAATTGATGAATTTCTTTCTTCTGTTGAACACAAAAGAAGATATTTTGAAGAATATGGGTAACCAAACAGTTTATGAGCCCTATTGACAAAAAATACTATGGAAGTCAATGGGGTCCATCAACTGTTTGGTTACCCATATTCTTCAAAATAACTTCTTCTGTGCTCAGCAGAAGAAAGAAACTCATACAGGTTTGGAACAACTTGAGGGTGAGTAAATGATGACAGAATTTTCATTTTTGGGTGAACTATCCCTTTAATCGATTCTTTAAAGGATGGTTTGGGGTCGACCAAGGACTTACCGGTCTATGCTGGAGGTCATTTTTGTAGTGTGTTCAGGGTCGCAGTTGTAGAGAGAGGATCTTTAAGCGTGAGGTAGACATTTGTACATTAACCTGGGTAACAAAATGACAACACATTTTTTTTATTTAATGCAATTTAAATGTGTTTATTTAAAAGGCACTCCTTAGAATACTGTTTTATTAGGGCTGTCATGATACCAAACATTCAGCAGTCAATACAAATACCAGTTATTTACTACTGCAAAAATTAAATGTAGTAGTAAGTGCTTCCAGTTTTTCAAGAAACAAAATTGAATGAAGACATAAATAAAGTAGATAATGCTTGACATTTTTCAGGTATCTAACAGCATAAAAGTCTCAGAATTAATTAGAAAACATTCATAATTAAAAAAACAAAACAAAAACACATAAGATCTATTAAGTTGCATTTAGACTGTAAGGTGTAAATGTAAAGATCTCATACTTTGACACACATCTTTTTTTTTTTCATAATTATTTTTTTTTATTTATCTGTTTACATTAAAGTCACCATAAAATCAAAATGGACAATTCTTATTTTTTTTTAATGAAATATTGTAGTATTTATTATAAATAATTTATCAGTGCACGTCATTATTTTTTTGTAACCTTGTAACCTTTAATCAAAATAACTTCTCCTCCCTCTTGCAGCAACATGATCTCTTCTCTTCTCTGATTCTGACTCTTCTTTTCTGGCGTGAGGGCGGGACAACCTGTCACTCAAAATCAAGTCCCGACCAAATTTTTTTTCTTGAGAACAAGAAGCTGTTTCACTCGAATATATACGTCACAATTGGGAAGTAAAGATGAAACTTCCTTTCTATGCCGACTTTTACATAAGACAAAATGACTGTGTTTATTCAGCAGAAAGAATGGCATAGTATTTTGTTTTTATTTTACTAATACACTACCTTGTAGTGAAGTTCTGGTACTTTTGACGTCCTTATTTTTCACTAATGTGGTTACAATATTGCTACAATATTACTGCTCCTGATATAGTCATCTCTAGTAAGATGAATTGCTTGTTTTTTTCCTCATTTGTAATTTATTTTATATAAAATTGTCCACGAAGTTATTCAATTAAAATGCAACAATGACCCATGTGGAATAAACAACAATTAAATACGGTAATTCGTTCAAAAGCAAACTAACCTTCAGGCGTGCTTGCTCTAAGGAAGGAAGAGAGAAGCTTGCCACAGGACGTAGGATGAGGACAATCGGTGGGCAAGACAGAAGGTGCGTGTGAATATGAATGTTTTCGTGTGCAGGGTCAATCAGAGGATTCTGAGGTCAAGGTAGAAAGGCCAGCTGTGGGTCCCTGTGGGGTGTATGTGCTTTCAGTCGGGTGTGAGACTGGAAGCACCACATGTTAGCACTACCTAAGAAAAAACAGAAACAATCTGCATTATGATTACACATTTTATACTGTATGTAATGAAGGTAGCATGTTAAATATATATTCCTTAAATCATTTTAGGTTTAGAAGAGATGATGCTTAATTTAAGAAAATATATGTCACATGAAATAACTGTCCAGACATGAAATAAAAAAGCTTAAATTAAATTGTAAATCGTTCCATTGTGAATAAATATGCAAGCATAGCTGGCAAGAAATAAATTATGTTGTGATTTTAAATACAACTGAATTGTAATTTATGAAATAATTTGGGAAGAAATACACTCACTCATGTCATTATTTCTGTAATAGCAGCAACACTCCTGAACCACGGTAAATCTGCTCTTAAATCTGAAAAAGAAACAGAAATTAGTCATATAAACATCAGGCTCCTGAGAAAACTGCTTCATTACATTAGAGGAACTAATAATACATTAGCATAACTGGTGCTAAGGAGTTTAGAACCAAAATAAAATGAAATAAAAACATCTGAATTCATAAACAGGCGTTCAGGTTTCAAGATAAAAACATCACTTTGACTCAGTAAGCCTAGGAAGAGTCATGACATTGAAAGTTAAACTGGTAAACATTCTGCAACGCAGAGGAGAAAAGCATAATTACCGCAATACCCTAAATGATGAACTGACATTTAACATTTCACCCTGGACTAACAGTTCTGTCCATCCCAAAATAAACTATTCTGCCTAACCCTGCAGGATATTTTACAAGGCCACAGATGTTGTGATGTACTGCCAAGCTTGATAGATGACTTGGCAAGACTTTCTCCACCAAAGATAAACACTTAAAGCAGTAAAAGCAGAGCCGAAGTTCAAGCGTTCATAAGAACATACAGAATTCACTATCATTACCAGTTAAGTGCAGTCTGATGTGCGCTGTACTAATCACAGTAGTCATTCACATTCACTTGCCGGGAAAAACAAAACAAAAAATAGATAGTTCACCTAGAAATAATTTACTTAATTTGCTTTACATTTACTTTCATTGTGCGAAGGGGGAAAAATTAAAAAAATCTTTGTTTGTGTTCCACAGAAGAAAGAAATGCATATAGGTTTATAATGTTGTTTTCTTTTAAATGTGGCCTTTTGTTGTTTGCATGAAAAAAATACAAATTAAAAGGATAGAATAAAATAAAAATAAGATATAAAATTAAATTAAATTAAAAAAATCAAATATGAAAAAAATGATATAACAAATGACACACACACACACACACACACACACACACACACACACACACACACACACACACACACACATATGTATATATGTGTGTGCATTCACCATACCTAGAGATTGGCATGGTTTTATTTCAGTTAGCCTAAAAGCTAGTTTGATTTGCATTGAGAGATGATCTTATGGAAAGTACCCCATGCCAATCTCTAGGTATGGTGAATGCTATGTGATGATGTGGGGCTATTTTAATTCCAAAGGCCAAGAGAACTTTATCAGGATGCATAGTATCCTAAAAATTAATAAATAAAAAATACTTAAAAATAAAAATCTGCCTGCCTCTATGGGAATTTAACATAGGGGTGTACACACTTATGCACCATGTATTTTAAGGAAGAACATTTATTTATTTACGATACATTATTCATTCACAAAGAAAATTGGTGTCCTAAAAGGTTGGATTTTTCCTAATTTTTTAAATTAAGGCATTAAGTTCAATTTCCAAAATATGATTTTTTATTCCTCTTTTTAGTCAACTTTAGCATGGGTGTATTAACTTATGCATTGCACTGTGTATATATATATATATATATATATATATATATATATATATATATATATATATCAAAATAATAATAATAATAAAATAAAAATTATAAATGTATTAAATAAATAAAATGTATGAGTGCCTCCCTTCATGTGGGAGTGCATAACTCTTTGTACTCCTGTATACAACTCTGGTAAAATGAGAACAGGCATTCGTTCTCTATGGAAATCACCCAGCATGAAAGAAGCCGTGAGAGTGAGCTGGGTGAGACGTGAAGAAGCTGTAGTACGCTGACAAGCTGGAAGACGTGTCCAGGGAAGTGCATGTGTCAAAGGCACACACCCCTGCGGGCAGTCTATATATAGCAGTGGTGGTGTGGTATTGCCTTCACATCACTCATATTAGGTTTCCATGCCTTCAACAGGCAGACTGCAGTAATCAATGAGCATCTTCTGAATAGAGACGACAGCATCCTTTTCTCTTTATTATAAACTTCATTATGCAAAAAAAAAAAAAAAAAAAAAAAATGCATGTGACGTTTATGTAAAGATTTACACAACTGCACAAACAAAAGTAGCCGCTTTGACCCAGTTCAGTTCTTTAATAAGCATTAGGTTTGTGATAAAAGTTGGGTCAAAGTGCATGTGCTTTTCAAGATTACTATCAGAATACAGGTTACAGACTGTATTTTGGCTAATTCTTTCAAATACTTAACATTGAGGCTATTTTCATGCATGGTTTGATTGTCTAGTCTGAACCAGAGTTTGATTCAATCCTATTTCCGCCACAAGTCTCTTTTTACACTGAATTATTTGGGTCCAAATTATTTGGGTGATACGTACCATCACTAAGAACAACTGCAGCTGCTGTTAAACACTGTAACTAGCTAACAACTCTGCATATTATTATTATTAAGAATCTTTTAAAATATGTTTTTACAAGAATGTCCTGGCCAAGATGGTTACTGTAAAGAAACACAAAAATAGTCAAGATCAAACATTAAAAAGGCAACAGAAAAATACAAATAATTAGAAACTACAAATAAAATGCAATATGAAGCATGAAAAGCACAGTGAAAATGAAATAATAAAAAATAAATAAAAAAACAAACATAAAAAATACAATAAAATAAAAATCATAAAAATCAATGTAAAAAAAAATTATAATCTGGGATTGCTTCCCATAAACCTCAGACCACCTTTCCAAGCCTTTGCACCTTTATGATTCGCTAGTGCTCACCCAACTTCAGAAAACCACTTTCACACCAACCAACTGAAACGAGCTCTGACGTCAAACAGACGTAGAGTCCTCTCTAGTGTGAAAGCACCCCTAAAGCTCCCAACACAACACACTTAAAACTCCCATAAAGGTATTTCTTTTTTGCATACTGCAGAGAAAAGCCTTCTGTCAGTCAGTCACACACCACCTCACCTCCCATTAGCACTCAAATACAGCATAATGATAGAACCCATTACTGTATTTGTCCCCCTGCCAGAAACAGTCAGTTGCTCTTGTTTACAAGCTTGTACTTTATGGGCATTTCAATGGTCTATAAAAAGGATAAACGCAAAGAGTATGGCGTAATGCTAGAAGTTAGCGTGACTTATCAGCTACCACGCAGATTGAGCAACAGTTCTGGAGTGGCGTCAGTTCATTTTCGTATGACATTCACACGCAGAACGGTCACGCATACCTAAACACACCCACAGATTCTTATGAGCTCAAAGAAGAAGAAGAAAAAAAAAGCACATGCAACTGGGTCATTCTTCAATTGGAGCGATGAGAGGCAGAATTTGAAAAACAAAATGATTGTAATTTTTTATAATAAAATGTATTGCTATGTTTTATTACACGTGAAATCTCTCCAACTTAATTAAATATTTAAAAACAAAAATTCAACTTTTAAGAGTTCACAAATTGTTTTAACCCTAGATAATACCAATATGCAAACTCTTTATGATTTATTGCCATTTAAAGTTTATTTCAACAGTTGCAAAGCAGAGGGACACCACTTGCCACCTCAAACGAAGTATGACACAACTGCCTATTAAATCCGGCTTCCAAAATAGGATCAAGAGAAATATTGTACAACAAATGTCAAACAAATTTACACCAGAAATGTAAATAAAGATATCTAGATATAAACATACTAATTGCATTTGAATGTTTTGTATTTAAGTCTCATCAAATTCTATAAAGCTGGATTAACAACAAAGAAACCTCTGGGAAGGAAGTTTATTTAGTTGATTGGATGAGTTTAATTAGCTGCTAACATAGCCACATTCCTTTAGCTGAAATGCACAGATGCAGTGGAGACACACCAACTCATGATGATCGCTATAATGCACTATCGTCCATGGTCCTCGGAGGTGTTTGACAAGTGTGCTACTGGTAACACGGGTAATAATTGGAAATCTCACTTTCAAGGTCTCAGTTTTACTATGAGTGTCACATGCAGGTCTGGAGCTCCGGTCACGGCACGCTGCACACCAGCTATGTCCCCCTACTGATCACTACATGTGACTACTGACCCAGATAACACACAAAAACAAAATAAAGAATGGCATACCGACTCAGATCACACCCAATTCAGCCACTCCTGCAACATTTAGGAAAAGAAAGAGAAAGCCGACACAAACAACCGCAAACAAGAAACATAACTAGACACAAACTAACAGAATACTAAATTACAGTGTGTAAATGAAGAAAAACAATTAAATTAAATGAAAGCACAAAAAAGTATTGGAATTTCTAATAGAATATGGAATTTTTTAACAAATGAATACTTTTGTGCATCAAGGATCCTGAAGAAAAGTAACATGATTTCCCCAACAATATTAAGCAACACAACTGTTTTCAACATTGATAATAAATGTTTCTTGAGCAGCAAATCATCATATTAGAATGATTTCTGAAGGATCATGTGACACTGAAGACTGGAGTAATGATGCTGTAAATTCAGCTTTGCCATCACAAGAAGAAAAAAAAACCCATTAAAATACAACAGCTGTTTTAAACTGTAATGATTTCACTGTATTTTTGATCAAATATGCAGCCTTGGTGAACATATTTTGAAAATTGGTGTATAGGATTCCAAATAAACACAAAATAAAACTAGATCTTTCCAGCACATATTCCCAGTAGGACTATTATGAAACCAATAGCATAAAATATCCCTGTAGAACATCAAAAGGGATTTAAAATAAATCCGTCAGAATTTTAAAACACCCACAGCTCCTCTTGAGATTTCCTTTAACTGTCCAAAGCGAAACATTATTCCAATACAATGTACAGGCAGTTCTAAGAAGACAACATATACAACAGGATTCTAAGAATTAAAAACAAATGAACACAAACCCCTGGTTAAAATCTTGGACAAAAAACAAAATGGGAATTTTGGATTACAACATAAAAATCACATTTTCTAGAACATATTCACGACTATTATGAGCAGCAATATAATAAAATATCCTTGTAGAATATCAAAAGGAATATAAATAACTGTCCTGAGTAATACATGATTCCAAAACAATAAAAGTAGAGTTTTTACTCTACAAAGACTACTAATACATGGACAAAAAAAAAAAAAAAAAAAAATCCTATGGGAATTTCAGTTCATCCAGGAGGATCATTTTGGATTCCATTAGGATCATTTAGGATCGGTTCCAAATTATGACAGGAATGCTCCAAATTGGATTCAGGATTGTTTGACAAGGCACACAAAAAATCCTGACAGTTTTCATTGAAATCTTTTTGATGTTTGTGGGCTGTGAAATGAAGATATCTGGCATTTAGATGCTTTCCAGATATGAGTCACAATAACTTAAAATGATGGTGGAGTTGAATTCCAACATGAAAACAATTGCTAAGCTACAGGGGAAATAAGGAAGAGGAATCCTCCGACTCTGTGCCACAGATATTTCCTTAACACATAAAACATGTCATTTGCACATACAAAAATAGATATCCAAAGGATTTCTTAGAACGGGGGAGAACACAGAAAGGGAGAGGGACAGGGAGTATTCTGGGAAAAACAAGAGAAGGGCACATGTGGAGAGGCGATGAAGAACTGGTAGGATAGAGTCAAATATTTTCTGTTCACCTAAATATGGAGTGAATTTCGCAAGAAAAAGCAAGGCACGTAAAGCCATGAAAGAGTGTACGAGAGAAAAGGGGATAAGAAGGAATGCAAGAAGAAAAAAATGAGGGGGAAGGCTTGTGGAAAAAAAAACCATCATGGTGAAAAAGGATAAAACAAGACATAAAAGCGAAAGAGCAAAAGAAATAGGAAGTAAGGCAGTCCCCAGCATTTCTTGCAGAGCGGCTGTGGCGTTAACAGTAGGCTGAGCAATGGTTTTGTAACTGTGATGTCAGTAGATGCTTCACTGACCTGCTGACCTAGTGACCTACTTTTGCTTCGCTCGCTCACTGTTCCTCTCTTCTACTGCGACTTAAGCACAGCTCAACAGGCAGCTGCAGCCAATCATGCAACAGGCTGAGTCACCACACACTCACCACCAGCAAATCAGGAAATCAGGAGTAGCTCACCACTGACAAACAGCAGCCAATCATATGCTGAGGTAGAAATAAAAGGAGTTTCCAGCCAATCAAACGCAGAGTCTACAAACTCTCGGCTAACCAACAGCAAGCAGAATAAAAAGCGAACAAGAAAGGAAGAAATAGCAGAAGGAAACAGGCTAACAAAACCACATCTTTCAGGCTTCTCCTGCGACAGAGTGACATTTACCTATTCGACCAAAGTCAGTCAAACCAGATCTGCCTAAAGCACTAGGTTAAAGCCAGATAACAAGCACGACAAACAAACAAATTCTTCCTCCGCTCTCTCGCTCAAACAAATTAGGTCTCTTTTATATCACACACACAGCCACAACCCTTAGGTGCTCTGTACGCTATAAAGCGCCCTATTTCTTGAATATTTTCACACATTATCTTGAATTACTGTATTAAAACAGTCACAAATGGACAATATATATTTCAACTGTGTAATTGCATGTAAGGATTCTACTGCGCCGTCATTTGCTTTTTATTTTAGCTCTTAAAGGGACAGTTCACTCAAAATAATTAACTCATTCATTATTTACTCATCCTCATGTTTTTTCTTGTGTAAAACATAAAGGAGATATTTATGTCCAAGCTGGTCTCAGTGGTCAGCATTCATTTTCATTATATGATCATAATTTATTTGTATGGGAAAAAACGTACTGTACCTATTTCGATATACATCACTGTATATATGAAGAGTTCAGATGCAAAAGCCTCTAAGTGCCATCTGAAAATTTCTTCTAGAATGGTCATTTTTATCAAGCTCGTATATTTAAGTTCTGTAATTTCACTTAGGTAATTACCACAATAGGTAATTTTCATTGCCATTTAAGTGAAATTACTGAACTTAAATATACGAGCTTGATAAAAATGATCATTCTAGAAGAAAATTTCAGATGGCACTTAGAGGCTTTTGCATCTGAACTCTTCATATACACATATACAGTGATGTCTATCGAAATCTGTGCGGAAGCTAATCCAATTTATTTATGACACATGCATTTTGATTCTTTATATTATGCAAGCAATGACGTCACATGATTTGTCTGCATTATTTAGGCATTATTTTATTTCTTTGTAAGGCAACAGATTTTTTCTTTTCTTTTTTTTGATAAAGAAAGTTGGCCATAGGAGTGTAAAATTAATTTTAAAATGTACACTGGTTCAAACTAGGCTACTGTACTGTATATGTTTGATTTATGTTGAAGTGCGTAAGACGTGGCTTTTAGTGGCCTTTTGTTTTGTAATCAGGCTATCAAAGTTTGGATTTAAATTTAGAGTTAGAGTTATCGGCCAATCTATAGGTTATCGCTTTCAAATATAAAGATTATCGGTTATCAGTATCAGTAAACATTTTCATATCGGTGCATCCCTAAATTTAATCATTTATCTCTATTCATCTCTATTTGTATTCATATTTTGAATTAGTTCTAATTTTTATATTTTTCATTTTCATTTGATTTGATTTTAATATTGTTATGTGCTTTTGACATTTTTATTAGCTTTTGCATTTTGAAAAAATTTCTAAATTGTTTTAATTGTTTTATTTCAGTTTTATGTCAAGTTGACAAGGGAACATTAATTCATTTATAATTTTCATTAATTTCATTAATATCTATCTATCTATCTATCTATCTATCTATCTATCTATCTATCTATCTAATATCTATTATCCATCCATCTATCTATCTATCATCTAATATCTATTATCCATCCATCTATCATCCATCCATCCATCCATCCATCCATCTATCATCTAATATCTATTATCCATCTGTCTATCCATCCATCCATCCATCCATCCATCTATCATCTAATATCTATTATCCATCCATCCATCCATCCATCCATCATCTAATATATATTATCCATCTATCTATCCATCTATCCATCTATCTATCTAATATCTATTATCCATCTATCTATCTATCATCTAATATCTATTATCCATCCATCCATCCATCCATCCATCCATCCATCATCTAATATCTATTATCCATCCATCCATCCATCCATCCATCCATCCATCCATCCATCATCTAATATCTATTATCCATCTGTCCATCCATCCATCTATCTATCTATCTATCTATCTATCTATCTATCTATCTATCTATCTATCTATCTATCTATCTATCTATCTATCATCTAATATCTATTATCTATCCATCCATCCATCCATCCATCCATCTATCTATCATCTAATATCTATTATCTATCCATCCATCCATCTATCTATCATCTAATATCTATCTATCCATCCATCCATCCATCCATCCATCCATCATCTAATATCTATTATCCATCTGTCTATCCATCCATCCATCCATCCATCTATCTATCTATCTATCTATCTATCTATCTATCTATCTATCTATCTATCTATCTATCTATCTATCTATCTATCTATCTATCTATCTATCTATCTATCATCTATTATCTATCCATCCATCCATCCATCCATCCATCCATCCATCCATCATCTAATATCTATTATCTATCCATCCATCCATCCATCCATCCATCCATCCATCTATCTATCATCTAATATCTATTATCCCCATCCATCCATCCATCCATCCATCCATCCATCTATCATCTAATATCTATTATCCATCTATCTATCCATCTATCCATCTATCTATCTATCTATCTATCTATATTATTATTATTATTTTGTTATTATTTATTCAGTTTTACTTGCAACAAAAAAATGTTTCTTATAATTTTAGTTTTAGTTTAGTTTACACCACAGGTGGCATATTCCTGTAGCTCAACAGAGCATGGCGCAAGTTCAAGGATTCAATTTCTAGGAAATTCATGAACTTATAAAATGTATTCTTGAATGCAAGTCTCTTCGGATAAAAGCGTCTATCCAAATGCACAAAAATGTAAATGAAATCGTTACGCATAATGACGTATCGCGATGTGTATCGTCAGTAGGGATGGGAACCGAGAACCGGTTCTTCTTCAGAACCGGTGCCCAGTGAATCGATTCCTTGGAACCGTTAGTATGCCTGCTTAACGATTCCGCTTATCGGTTCCGCTCGTTCAAATGTGACACGACGTCACACACGTGCTGCGTTGTTTTGGTTCAGAACGTAGCAAACACTATGAGCAAACATGGCATCGAGGCAGAAGCGCTCTGACCGCGTCCTAACTACATGCGACGCGACGGCGCGACACGCGATAAAAAGTATAATTTTCCATGTTAATCAAAGTTTAACCAGCCTCGACACGCGACGATTCTATTTGAAACGGATCCTATTTTACTGCGACGTCGCGCTGGAACAACAATCTCAAAGTGTGGCAATGATAATATCAGGTACTATTTTTGTGCTTTATTTAATGTTAAAAGCGTGTATAAAGTGACTGAATATCATTTAGTGCTCCCAGCTTTGTAGCTGTAAAAACAACAATGGATAAGTCACATCAGATCTTGAAATTAAACAAATGGAAACAAAAACGTTCAAAATGTGAAGAAAACCCATGTATTATTTGACAAAGATTGTTTTAGTAACTCAATAGCCTAATCCAAATGAGCACTGTTAATATTCCAAAAGACACAAGCTCTTCCTAAACTGTTTTCAGTCTGTGTTTTTAGTTTTTATGGCACATAAATGGCAGTTTTATTTATTTTTTTGTCCGGACCAATGAATGTGAAAATTGTCAATTTCCTAATCCTAAGGCACTCTTCTTGATAAACTTTCAAGGCACACACTAGTGTGCCATGGCATACTGGTTGAGAAACACTGCCCTAGGCTATAGGTCCCTGGACTTTACTTTGAGAAGTAGCTCACCTACTTTTAGGTTTGTTCTGAGGTTGCTACACATAATTTGTGTATACTCTGTGCTGTGTCTTCTGATCAGATATTAAAGCGAGTTAATACAAACAAATTTGTACTTATTCCCTCACCCAATAAGAATCGATAAGAGAATCGATAAGGAATCGGATCGATAAGCAATATCGATAATGGAATCGGAATCGTTAAATTCTTATCAATTCCCATCCCTAATCGTCAGATAGCTAAAACTTCTTTTTAGACATTTTTGGTTAAAGATTAGTCAAATTACTTTCATTTTTGGTTAAATGATTAGTCAAATTACTTTCAAATATAAGTTTTTCTTTAAACGCTCTGAAAAAATATCTAATATCTAATATCTAATAACCAAACATGGCTTTTCCTGTTCCGTTCCTGTCCACATACATTTTTTTCCACTGTACCGTCTGCTTTCCATTTTTAATAAATTCATGCAAGGTGCCTACACACATTCTCACTCTCCCTTTTTTTCCCCTTCTCTCAGTCAGATCGAGTCTCTACAGGCTCGCTGTGTGTTTGCGTGCGTGTGTTCTCTCAGATGTAGGTCAGTAAAGCTCTGAGGATGTGAGTCACTCCAGCATGGATCTTCGGTGCAGCTCTGCACGCACGGAGACGCCGACATGACAACGGTGTCCATCGGCAATGCCATAGCAACCACTCTCACCAAGCGGGGTAAAAATAGATGTACTGAATTCCTCCACAGCAGAGTTTCCCTCTCATATTCTCTCTCTCAGCATTTTCTCCATTACTCATGCGGCAATCTACACAATCATCTAGAAACGCTCCTCAAGAGAGGTTCTTCGCTATTTATTTCTACCTGGATAAATCACAAAAATACAACATGCAAACAGCTGAAACACAGATATTGGTTAACTGTATACTTATATCCTCACAAAAATATGACCACAGCTGAAAGAGAATTAATGTGCACTGAAAATCATGAGGAAACTCTTATGCCCAAATCTAGAGCGCAGTGATTCCCATGCTTAGGTATGAAGAGGTTTCCATTTATAGCATTGCTCTCCTCTTACCTTTATACATTCCACGCCAACAACATTTTCCCTGAAAACATGTAATTGTTCTTTTCTAGGGACATCGTGTTATCTTTAGGTGTAGTTACCGTAAAGATAACATTGGTTAAATTGTCAAAACAGTGCAGTATGTAAGCCATATTTCTCCTTATCAACCTGAAATGACATCCCTCCCATTTAAGTCTAGAAAGGCAGGGGATTTCTCACTCACTCAGCGCAAACTCCATTCACATGTCATCTTTTAGAAAATGGCAAGAGAACATGAACTGAAATGGATGGTATTTATTTAAGTGGAGAAGAACTCTTCTCTTTTGTGAGCCAACTCTTAGTAGTAAACCTAAGACTGTAAACACATGCATTATTCAATTGATCAAATCAAATAAATTAAATAAAACTTTTGAGTTTTGAGTCTTTTAATTACATGATATGCCGATTAATTAATCAAACGAATCGCAAATGAATCACACATCAAATTTGGCTGAGAAATTATCCCCAAATGATCTTTTGAAATCATTATTGTTTTAAATTAGAAAAGCATTAAATAGACATTACAAAAAGTAGCTTTAGAAAGTTTTTTTTTATTCAACAGAATTTATTGCCATGATCTTTTTTTACAGCCATGATCTTTTTTTCAGGAGCTGTATCTGAATTGTTATTTAGATATAATCAGTCATACAGGTTTGAAACGACATGAGGGTAAGTATAAACAGAATTTTAATTTCTGGGAAAACTATACCCAATTATTTCTAATGAAATGATACTCTAAATAAGAAACTAAAACTGCCAGTAGGTTGCGGTAAATGTCTAAATGAGTCATTAAGTTATTGAGTCATTAATTAATTAATTCATTCATTCGATTCTTTAAAAAGTCCCTTTTAAGGAAAGTCTGCTTACTCTGCAGCCATATTTGCAACACCTCCGGGCAGCTATTCCGGGCATCCAAGATCAAGTCATATCTACTTGAAGGAGAATCCTGAAATCTCAAAAACTGCTTGCAGAGCTCACAATTAAACAACATATTTCAAATCTGCAACAAAATCTGACATGAACTGTCCCATAAATGTTGTTTCTTATGCTCCAATAGCGTTAAAAAAGCGTACTTTTCAGGCTAGACCAGCCAATGCGCAATGACTTTACCAATCAGCGAATGGCTCTTTTATTTAGAAGGCCGTATTTATTTTTTAAGTATTCCGCCATATTGTGCGTTGCAGTTTCTCCCATTCATAAGTAATAGGAGTGAACCGTCTCTCTATATCTATAGTCTGAGTAAATGGCTCTCTTTATAAATTGGCAATTGAATCATTGGTTCACCCAATTGATTCGTTCAAAACGCAGATTCATTCAGAAACGAAAAATGAAACGAAACACCGCTGTGTGCTGCTTGGAGACACAACAGTCCTGGTCTGACTTTAAAGGTGATATTTATGTTTGTAAAATTGTGCAAAAACAGACGATATATCTAAAAGAACACAATATTAACTTTTTATTTATTGAACTGTTGTATAAAATCACATTTGCAATCGTGTGATATTGCTAAACTGTATGATATAAATATGAGACAAAGACCCATACAGGGGCATGTTTGCCCTGATATCTTGAATTTTAGGGTCATTCTATCTGCAATCTATAGGCTACATCATACAGTAAGTTGTTGTCCTGCATTCATGTTCATCACCAATCAACTGTATGAAATGTAAGACCTTCGTAGTTCTGGGGCGGGGCGGGTGCGTTAAATCATTTTGATATTAAATCCTTTTAGTTATTATATCTTATCTAAAGTGGCTGGTCAGAGCAAACAAAATTTAATGTAGAATCTTTACACAAAATTAGCAAGAAGCCAAATTTCTGCAAAAATTATGTATACCCTCACTGTTGCTGAAAACTTGAGATGCACCGAGAATTGCATTTGGAATCAGATTGTGAATCAAGATCAAATGGAATCATGAGGTGCATAAAGATTCTCACCCCTATAGGAAATATATGAAGCTTTCATATCGACAGTTTCCACTAACATGTTGATGGGTGTGGTTGGTGGTTGAGATGGTGATGATGACAGAGCAAAAGTGGCACTTCAGAGACAGGCTGGGATTGCCGTCTCTGTCAAATGCTCTCACAGGGCGGGAGCGGGGATGACTGTAACACTGTAACCATGACGATCAGTCCATAAGCAACCACGGCCGACATTTAAAACCAGCCATGGCTTAGATGCGCACACTGAGAAGTGAGGACCCAAACACAAACCCATTTTAGTCTAGTTTAGTGACAAAACATTTAATAATAATGCACACAAATAATGCACACAAGAGAAATGACACAGTTTAAACAGAAACAAACTAACAGTACATTTGATGGTGGGGAATCACGCTTACTACTATTGGTCCTACAGCCATAAATACACACACACACAAACAGACATATCAGGGTGACAGTAAAGTAATCAGATGGTTCAGTAGATGCAAGCAGTAAACACATCTATTTAATGAGATCTCTAAAATCCAAACACAGCAGAGAGGTGTTTATATAAACAGTGCCAACACTTCAGCCATAAAACAATCTCTATCATTCCCAGAAACCTCTGCACAACTTTTCCACACTGCATTCAATAAATAAGAAATATTAATGGGTCACATGTCTCTTCTGATTGGGTTGCAGAAAAAAAAAATGCTGAAGGCAAATAAATTGTTTTTTAACTAACCATATTATCACGTATAGGTAAGACAAAGATACAAAGCCTTAAATAACCCTTAAAATATTATTATTTTTTATTTAAGGCCCTGATATACTCACGGCGAAGTTCTTTTTCGTTCTTCGTCTTGGGGTAAAACAAAGTTCGAATCCGCGATATACTGTTATCTAACATCTGACAGCGCTCAAACTGCTGAGAGCAGCGTTTAGATGAATATGTAAATATGTGCTGTGCGCTTTCCTCTCAAAAACAAAATAAACAAACAACAAATTTGAGAAAACAAGCAGCATTCTTTTAAATAAAGCACAAAAAAAAGCATCTGGTTATAGCAATGTGGTTTGCAAAAAGTTTGCACGCGCTCTGCAATTCGGCACTCTAAAGTCATGTCATGTTTATTTAGAGCACTTTATACGATAGATTGCTTAAAATCAAGCAGCTTTACCATAAACAGTGTCAGTGTCTCATTTCATCTGAAGTACAACCTCATTATCTACCTAAAGCAGCTCTCCAGTGTGTTGGTCAAGTCTGATCTCCACGGATTGTGATTAAGCGGAAAAGATTTCCACGTGAATGAAGGCAGAGTCTCTGTGTACACCTATTTATCGCGTAATCGCCATGAAAATAGTAATTGGCTTATTGGTGTGTTAGCTATTGATATTTTAATGCTGTCAATGCATCAATACAGGCTTACCAAAAAAAAAACGTTCTCGATGCACTATTTTTGGTCTATGCATCATATGCACATCTTCGGACATTGCATCTTAAAGATAGTGATTCTGTTCAGACACAAATTGCCACTCCCCAGGCTCTAACCCATCCGAAATGCAAAGTATACGATGCCACAAAAAACAAAAAAATAAAATAAAATAAATAATAATAAAATGAGCCTCCATTTGACTGTGTATAGATGCTAGACTTTTTGCTGAAACGTTTTCAAGCTCAACAAAAATAAGTTGGGATGCGTTTTTCATTATCAGTTATTGTTGTTATGTCCATGTACTCGTGGCCATCTCTTATCTCTGTGCCGATAATCACCAAGTAAAGGTCATTTTTGTTTCCTCCAGGACGCTTTATTACACCACACCCTGATTTCCCAGGGTTAGAGTCCCTTCTGTGGGCTTGCAGTCAACCTCAAGCCCCTGTGCCTGGATCTCACAAAAGCGCCCTTTGTTAGTGTGAATGTCCAGAAGTCTGCAGACAGGAAAATGTCTGAGCAATACTGCTTTCCACTGGCAGGGCCTCACACCGCCACTGGCAGGAGGCCCCACGGTGAAGTTGCTGCGGCTGTTGGTCTGGTCTTTCAGAGGAACGGCGAGGAGCCAACCGCTGGCACTGACGCCAAGTGGGTCAGCCATGATCCCAGCCAGAGGGAGGCAGAGAGCACGGGAGAATGGCAGGAGGATTAGAGGCAAAATAAAGTGACTTCTAAAGATGTCAAAATTGTTCATTAAAACAGATTTGCTGGAACTTACAAAGAAAATCTGGGTTTGTTTGTGCAGGTGATAGATTTATTCACCTCTATGTGCATATGGACCGGCATACTAAGGAAAGCTAATGCCTCCAAAACAGAATCAAAAACAGGTTTCCCGAACATTCCCCCCATCTGCCATTGGTCGGTCAAAGAGATAGTCCCGCTCCAATCTCACACCATTGGTTGAGCAATGAAGTGTTGAGCTGGTTGTGATACTCAAAAATGGCAATGATTTGATATTGTCACAAAGTTTACACTTTTCAGGTAGATCAACTAACGAATGTATTGTTAAATCAACAAAAAAAAAATAGTAAAGGAATATTCCTAGTTTAGTACATGAATCAGCTCAACCAGCAGCATTTGAGGCATTTTGTTGATTGCCCCCCCAAAAATATCTGATAATTCTTTACAATAAGGTTTCATTTGTTAACATTAGTTAATGCATTAACTTTTGTATTTTGTATTTTGTATTGTTATTTTTTCTTGTTCTCTTATGTGTATTTATATATGATATATTTGGAAGTAATTGTGATTGTAATTATTGGGTTTTGTATGTATTGTTTGGACCCCAGGAAGACTAGCTGTCGTATCGGCGTCAGCTAATGGGGATCCTTTTAAATAAACAAATAAACAAATAAACTAACATGGAATAACAATGAACAATACGTTTTTACAGAATTTTTGTTAATGTTAGTTAAAGGTGAACTAAGTAACTTTTTTACCTTAACTGAACAGCTTCGGAGTCACTGGAATGGTTATATTACTTATTTCGGGTTGAATGGTGGTCGTTTCGCACCCCCCTGGTGCCCGTGAGCGGAAAATCCGCACTTGCAACTTTGAGCCGGCGGGTCGCCGGCTGCCGCGTCAGGAAGTATCGCGTGATATCAGGTCTCGTGATGTAACGAATTGCTTTACGGCCAAAAGAAATCTGCTAAAATGCTGTCATTATTGCGCTCCCTCACGCTGTTCGAACCCGAATGAAGAAGACGTTTTAAAGAATGTCCCATCTGCTTTGATGTCGTTGATCTATAGCCTCTGGTGTCTGAGAATCGCCAACGAGTTTTTACAACAGTGTTGTCAAATATCTATTCCGAAGCTGTAGGGGGAGCTCTAGAAAGAAACCTGCGAGCAAAAAGCGAGAATACAGCGAAGAAATCCCGAAATTACTGAGCCCTGCTTTAATAAAAATATTCATGTTTATGTTAGTTCACAGTGCATTAACTAATGTTAACAACAACAACAACTTTGGATCTTAAAAATGTATTCGTAAATGCAGAGCAAAAATGATGTAGAAAGCTGTAGAAGTTTAAAAAAATTAAAGTTATGGTGAGGCACCTATAATGGAAGTGAATTGGGCCATTTTTCTGAAGGATTAAAAAAAAAGCCAGGCTTACAATTTCAGAAATGCTTTTACATATATGAATATTTAGGCGTTTTTTGTTTTTTTTTTCACACTAAAATCATGTTAACTCTTATGTCTTGTGCCTATACTTTTGAAAATAGTGAGTATTTTAATGTTTACGGATTGTCACAGTTCCCTTTTAAAAATAAGAAATGTCTTTGCAACCAACTGAAATAAGTATGTTTAAATAGATGTACTAAAATTACTAAAACTTCAAATAAAATGAAAATGAAAACTGACAATGTAAAAATAAAAGATATATTAATTGATACTTTAATAGTACATAAATACTAAAATAACATTAGTCATTGTGTGATTCAGGTTAAAGGCCTCACGTGTGTACCTGTTTGCTTCTGTATATTGTTATAGCCAAGCTCACGTGAGCCTCTCCCAGTCTAAAGGCGGCTGATTGTGTCCACAGGTCAAACGCAGACAAACATCCTATTTCCTCTCCCTTGCTCACCTGTTACGCCTGAATGACACACAAAAACTGCACAATCATGCAAATACATAAACAATAGGCATCAAGGGGAGCCGAATAATCCACTAATCATTTATAACTGCCATATTTAAGACATCAAAAATCAAGCAAAATAATGACTGATACACAAAAAAACTACTAGCGCAATTTGTCAGCACAAACGCTTGAAAACAAACATCATAAAGATTTACAAGCACCAGATTTACAGCTGTAATCCATTATGTTCTCCTCGCACTTTTCTCAGAATTAACTATGGTATGTACACACACACACCATATAACATCCTACAAAAACACACACAAGATCTGAATGGAAAGAAAACTGCTTGATTCAGCTACTAGTCGCTTTTTTTATGTTATTAATAATTAAGAATAAAACAACCACTAGCAGAATCAAGCAGTTTTATCTCCAGTCAAATCTTCAGTATTAGACTTTTCTCAAAAACGCGACCTAGTTTCATAACGGAAATGGCTCAAAGGAACAACATTTCAGAATTTCAGCATGAAACATGAACGCAAAAACACAGGCGCATTTAAAAGTTGCTTTGGGTAAGAGCATCAACTAAATTAATCAAACGTTAAGTACTTCAATTGAAATGTCTAATTAAATGATTAATAATTAAATTATGCAAAAAGAGCAAAAGAAATGCAAGTGAATATCTTAACTAACTGACATTTCAAAGTGGTACAAACTTGGGTTTTCCAAGTTTTTCCAAAACCAAAAAAATACTCCAAATTTAAAAAATGATGTCAGTCTCCTGCTAAAGAGCTCTAATTTTATTCTTTACATGCTAGGAAATACACATAAAGGTAGCAGAATGACAAAAATAAGACAGTGAACCAATACACTGAATCTGAACATTTACATTTACTCATACGGCTTATACTTTCAAAAAACATTTATGACTTTCTTTCTTCTACTGAACACAAAAGAAGACATTTTGAAGAATGTCGGGAACCCCATTGACTTTTTGTTGTGGTATTTAGAGGAAAGAATTCAGAGGAAAGAAATGTATACAGGTTTGGAACAGATTGAGGGCGAGTAAATGATGACCGAATTTTCATTTTTGGGTGAACTATCCCTTTAACAACTTCCAGTTGGAAGAGGACTAACTGGACAACAAAAATGTTACTCCACATTTTTGAGCAAATGTAATTGAATCGTCTAAAATGTCAACCCGCAGGATGCTCTATGTTTGGCCATTAATTGGTGCAGTCGCAACGGTACTTTTCCGAATACAGCAGAACCTTAAGTGTTGTATTCACATAATTGATCATATTTTAATCGGAAAAGGTAATTAACAACATTTCCTGAAGACATGCACATTTAGGGGCAGAGAATGTGTTAAATAATAAATAAAAAAAAGTTGTGTGAACTGGTTCTATAGGAGTGTGATTAGCTCTTATTGCCCCGGTTTATTTATTTATTTATTTATTTTCTATATCTCCTACAGTCTTCTTTTAGCTCTCAATTCAATTGTTAGGTGAAAAAAATCTTTTGTGCTTTTTATTACCAAATATTTAGGAATATTTGCCAAATCTTCAGAATTTCTCATCAGTTTCCCGATAAAAATGAAGGCAACTGTATAGTAAAAAGCCTTTGTTTTCCCACACAGTGGTCAGAACCATTCAGAGAACCATTAGCATACTGTATACCCAACCCAGGCTAAACTTACATGATGTGTAAATATCCTGCAGGTCTTTAGTGGCCAGAATATAAAATTAGCATACAGCTGACAGGCTTGCCACAGACATGAAGGGCTGTCGTCAGCAAAGCCGTGCCATCCTCAGAGCTAAAATGCAGTGTTGTGGCTTCAAAAACGACACGCTGCAGGCGATTTCTGCCGAGTCATACGGCCTCTCCAATTCCTCACTTTTCCCTAGTGCACAATCACCCCTTTTCCTCTTAGTGAGAGAAAAACACCAAAATAAGTGTGACGTGAGGTGGGCTGAAGCCTAGACACTGAGATCACGGGAAACTGTGCGTGTGTATGTGGGATCTCCAGGGAGGTTTTTTTTTTCTCAGTTCCGAATCCCAAATCAGGACTGTAGCCTGCAGCCACATCGATCCACATGAAAATACAGAAGCAGTGCTTAGTGCAATACACATCACTTACAAATGCAAGCATGGCATCTTCATGCAAATTACACTGCAGGTCTGAAAAAAACAAAACAAAAACAAAAAAGCTGTGCGAAATTTGAATAATAATGAAAAAAGCATTCCCACTGCAGCAGCACTGGGATGTAAATGGAGCTTTACAATGTTTCCTTGTAAAGCATGTTGCTCAATTAAGTTTGTTAACCACAATGATTTCAGTTCTTTCATGAGGTTTGTAATGTAGGCAAGTTTGATATTTTTGACTGGTACGCTCCAAAAAAAAAAAAAAAAAAATTCTGCTGCATGTTTGATTTAACTTATTAAAATGGACGAATGCACTAATTCTTGTACATTTTGTCACAGTTTTAAGTTAATTGTGTGTGCAATCCATTAAAAATTGTACAATGGATACAAATGGATACTCATTTGCATATGGACAATTTTCTATTGGCTATAACCAAATATATATATATATTTAAATGTAACATCATCCATACATGTACTGAAGTTTACACTAAATTTTTTTTTTTACATAAGTATATAATATTATTTTTTATTTATTTTTTTATGCCAGAGGAATGTTTGGTACTACTTATAAAGATTGAGGTCACACTGATAAAAAATATTTAGTGGTGTATAAGTGGTATAAGTAAATACTACAGAAAAAAAAATGTAATTTACATGAAAAAGTTAGTTCAGGCAATAATTAAGAAAACTAAATAAAATCTATATTAGTACTCAATTCAAGTATGTAGAAATGAAAGCGTAAATATCAACGTTATAAAATTAAGTAAAATTACTCAACTTTTCTGATACTGGTGTTCCCATCATGCTCTGGGCCTTGAGGTTGCTTTTTCACTGTTTTCCAGCTGTATTTACACTGTTGTATCATTTATACTTTAAAAGTGTGGTTTAATTCAATGTTATATTGTTTGAGAGATATGTATTGCAAAGGAATCTTAAACTAAATATATATTACTCAACATTTTACTAGCCAGGTTAAAATTACTTATTTTCTTTGTTACTTTCACTTAACTTAGTTAATTAGAGTTTACTTAATTCCATATGTGAAATTTACTTTAAAAATATGCATGCAAAAACTTGCCAAATAAAAATTAAGTAAATTTTACTTTTCAGTGCAGTACGATTTCTTTTTCAAGTAATTCATATTTTTATACAGTAAGAATGCATTACATTGGTCAAATGTGACAGTAAAGACTTTAACATTGTTACAAAAGATTCATATTTCAAATAAATGCTTTCTATGAAATGTTCATTAAAGTATCCTTAAAAAGATCAGGGTTTCCACAAAAATATTAAGCAACTGTTTGCAACATATATACATTAGAGCTGTCAATTGATTAAAAAAAATAACTAGATTAATCACACATTAAAAATAAAACTCTTCACTTCAGTTAAAGAATGGTTGCCATTCTCGTTCAAAGCCGAACTGTGTATATCTAACCGAATAATACATCCTCCTTTCAAATCAACGCTATGCTCCATCTCCAGTTCAGCCATTTGTAGTTTCATCTCTGGGGCTTGCAGGGTATTACGCTATTAAGTGAGTCAGACCCTTAGCAATATTGGAGTGCAGTCAACATGAAAATCACAACACTATCATAAGCACACAGCCCCGTCATATCATAATAACAAAATAAAGGTAGCACAAAATGACTAAGAAGCCATTCACACAGGACACGTGAACTCTTTCTAACATACCATGGACGTGATGCAATGGCCAAAAACAACAAATGTCTTTGAATTATCTTCATTTGGGGACTGTCAAACTGTTTTTAAAAGAATATTTCACCATTTTCCACCTTACCTTCTTTAGGTTGGAAAAGTTGCAGAAGGGTTCTTGTAGATTGTCATTGAGCGTTTTAATTCCAAACAAAGTAACTCCAATCCAATGGCAATCCAACCCTGCAAAGGCAAAAATAAATTGTTACGTACTCTTTCCTTAAGGTGAGCTTACATCAGGTGTATCCACTACCTCATTCTGACATTTAGAAATAAATGACTATATCAACAGCAAAAAGAACAAAAGAAACTGTTTGAATGCATGTAACTTTAACCACAGCACACTCTATGTGAGATTTTGGGTGTTTGTGAATGTTAGCTTTAAGAATATTTAAATGCGTCCTATCACAATTTGCTGACTATTATTCTGCAGCGAAATGTCAACAAACCAGGTCACGGGTTATATATGCGGTGTGCTGCTGTGTAAGTGAACAGACCTTGTGTCTAGTTCTAAGAAAAGTTCTGCGTCCACCCGCTAGCTTTTCCACACGTCCCAGAGGTTCTGATTAGAGATGAAATCACAACTAAAACATCTGGGTCATTCTGAGTCTTCACACATACACACACACAGAAATTACTGTCCCTCCATGCAAACATCTTGCTGTTACTCCTTTTGCCTCTAAACATAAATTGTAGGGGTGGGAAAAAAAATCGATTCTTAGATGAATCGCGATTCGGGACGTGGACGATTCTGAATCGATTCACAAATGTCAAAAATCGATTTTCTAAAAAAAAAAAAAAAAAAAAAATCTAATAACGTAACATTGAAGGAACGCAAAAGGCGGAACTCTGAAGCGGACGTGCAGTGCGCGGACAGTCTGTGGCGTGCACATAACAGAGACGCGCACATAACAGAGACGCGCACATAACAGACGCATGATGGCTGAGCGCCAAATCCGAACGGCACCAGAGAATGTCTTCGTTAAAAGCTAACGTATGGAACATTGGCAATTTCATTGTGATCTATTTAGTATTTTTTTGTATGAGAGCTAATTTCTGTATTGTTTAGTTTTCACATCACTATGCTGTGTAAACCGATCTGATCTGTATGCAATATGTGCAATGCCAGTCACAAAAAGTTACATTTTGACTGTAAGTTACTCTCTGCAGATGTTCATTCACTTTCTTTGCTATTTTTGATTGTGGTATACAGCAAACATTTCAAGTCATAACTCTTTATTATTTAGTTGTGTATAAGTCAAGAGCGACTTTGTATGTTACTAATTATTCAGAATATGCATAAGTCCACAAGCATTATACGTTATGATAGCTTCTGGTACATAATTCTATATTTTTGAACGAAAACTGTTTGTGAATTTGCTACAGCAAAATGTTTTTTTTTTTTGTCTGAAGGATTATATTGCTCATTGGAAATAACAAGAGGATGTTGGTTAGAAGTCTATTATTAAATGCTAGAGATTCAGAATATGCTGAAGTTTGTATTAATTTACTACAAGTATGCTGCTAGTACAGGCACACATTTATTTTCCTGTTGGTTCTCAGCAATGTTGGGACATATGCTGGCAAATGTAACCTTACAGTTGACTTGCCAAATCACTTCCATTTGTTTTATTAATACAATTAATATAGGAAGTATTGGAAGTAAGTTCGTTATGGGTCATCATAAATACTTTGCTTTAAAAGTACCAAGTAAAAATATTTTTTCAATGTTTTTGATAAAAGGCACTTCCCTGAGAATTGAACTTAATAAATGTGAAAAAGACACTTTAATGTCTCCGTTTGTCATTCTGTATTGCAAAGCAGATGAGAGTAGATCATGATCAGAAACCTGATTAGAAATCATTATGAATAAAATCGAATTGTTTTGAATCGAAAATCTTTTTGAATCGAAAATCGATTTTGAATCGAATCGTGGCCTCAAGAATCGGAATCGAATCGAATCGTGAGATGGTAAAAGATTCCCACCCCTAATAAATTGAGTCCAACCCAAAAGGGAATTCTTAGCGCTGAAGAACAAGAGCTGACAACTGGCTGGTAAAACAGAAGGATCAGGTTCACTCCCAAGTACGTTTATTCCTTTTTCAGTTTTTATCCGAATACTACAACAAAATCCATTTGTCCTAGGGAGACGGTAACAAGGACAGACAAAAGCTGAGAGTAAATTGAACTGGTTTACACAATCAGCAATTTTAAGGATGAAATAATCACTAAATTTGCCAGATTACCAAATTAGTGGCATCAGAGTTTTGTTAGAAGCACTTACTAACTCTAAAAAATCTAATTGTGATTTTCTGATAAAAAATTATTGCGATTTAAAATGAGATAATAAAAAAGAAAAAGCTCCAGGTTTGCTGTGCTTGTTTGTAGGGCTGCACAATTTGGACCAAAAATGTGTGATTATCTCTCAATAACTGACTATCACGACTATATAATAATAATTTTAAAACATTTAAATGAGAAAGTTTATTATTGTCATATTTCACTACAAAATAACAAATATAATAATAATAATACTTTACAGTACTACTGTAAAATAAAATATTTATGGCTATCTTAATTTCTTACAAATTTCAAACATTAAACCATCTAACTTTTATTTTGGTGGAAAACAGCAGGGAGAGCCATTAAAGGTGTCCTATTATGCTTTTTCACTTTTTAAACTTTAGCTAGTCTGTAATGTTGCTGTTTGAGCATAAAAAAGATCTGCAAGGTTACAAAGATCAAAGTCCACTCCAAAGGGAGATATTTTATTTAACAGAATCCACTTTCCAGGAACTACAACAAACGACTTGTTTGGGCTACAATGCAATTTTTCCGGATCTTATGTAGTCACAATGGTACTCATTTAAATAATCCCCACCCACAGAATAAGCAAGCATTAGAGCTGCATTAGAGAAGACACTGTGTTGTGGCCATGTCAAAGAGACACTGCTTTTTCCACAACATTTCCAAAACTCATTTGTTTGACCTTCCAAAGGCTGACAAACTTAGAGTGGTTAGAACTTATTTAAAACACCGTTTCTGAACATTATAACCCCACCGTTTATCTGTGCGCTGCACATTTCATAGAGAACAGCTTGTTTTCTGTTGCTTTTGTAAGCTCTCGTTTTTGTAAGACGGCTCACCGCTGAGGTTTGTATTACCTTAGTTTTCCGACAAATATCATGATTAAATGGTGGATAACATCGTATCTATAATGTATAAGAAAATTACAAAAAACATACCACTCTACGTCCTGTGAAATCTGTGCTTGCAAAGTCTGTGCATGAAATCCATTCTGGACGATCCTCTTGTTAGTTAACATTGTCAGGGTCTGAATCGGGCTTGAATTGGTTTGAAATTGACGCCATCCTCAATATTTACACTTGCAGTTATGGAGGGGCAGGACATTTCCCAAAAATGCGATGTAGGGCGGGATTTCGTCCTTCTGGAATTTATTGGATAGCAGTAAGCTGGGTGTTGCTAACTACGGATGCAGATCTAAATGCCAGTTAGCAGTCAGTTCAGTTGTGGCGAATATTTAGTCCCAAACTCCGCCGAGAGAACATCATCATGAAGAGAACATAATTTTGAGGTGGAGGGGAGGTTAACGTTTTTAATTAAAGATTTCGAGTTTATCAAAAACAGGCGCCGACAAATGGCAACTGACGCAGACAGGGGTAACACACTGATCCGACAAACATCTCCATTGCCGTTGGCCGGCATCAATGCAGTGTGAATTAGCCTTTAAAGTTTCTCTTTTGTTGACAATAGCAGGTTTATAAGTGCTTCGCATTACAATTATAGAAAGATAGTTGGAACATGTTGCGTTCCAAAGCGACCCAAACTCAGAGCAGATGCAGAGACGAGTTTGCTTGAAGCAGCATGTGCTGCAAATAGAGTTTCTCTGAGACACTAAAAACACCAGATAATAACTGTGCTATTATTTACGTTTTTTTTTTTCCATGCCCATCAATTATTGTGGTACAATCTATTTTAGAAGCCATCCCATGTAAAAAATAACTGTTTGTTTGATCTTTAAAGTAGCCATTTCTTGACCAGAAAAAAAAAAATCTATGTAGACCAGGCCTTTTGCCATTTAGTCAGAATTAGTGACTATCCAGCAACCACTCGCAACACCTCAGAAACCACCTAGCAACACTGTAACAAGATGTATGGCCTAGGAAACCTTTGTGAACACATTAACAATAGCTTAGCAACTACTGTGAAAGCGGTCAATAAAAATTGTTTAAAGCTATTCACTAGGGCCTTAAAGGGATACTCCACCGTTTTTTTCATATTAAACTATGTTATTCCCTTAACTAAGACGAGTTGATACATACCTCTTTCGTCTCAATCGCTCAGGCGCGCGGCGACACTTTGATAGCACTTAGCTTAGCCTAGTTCATTCATTAGGAACCAAACAGAGATGAAGTTAGAAGCGACCAAACACCTCCATGTTTTCCCTATTTAAATACAGTTACACGAGTAGTTACATGACCAAGTATGGTGACACAAAATAAAACGTGGCACTTTTCTAAGCGGGTAAAAAGGATAACTATAATGTATGGTGGAATAGCACTTGAAGTTGGGAGCACTTCGACTCTGCGCAGTAAAAAGTCACTCCTGAAAAATCCTCTCCCTCTCACTTCTGTCATTAGAATCAACGTGACTTTTTACTGCGCGGAGTCGAAGTGCTCCCAACTTCAAGTGCTATTCCACCATACATTATAGTTATCCTTTTTATTTTGTGTCACCATACTTGGTCATGTAACTACTCATGTAACTGAATTTAAATAGGGAAAACGTGGAGGTGTTTGGTCGCTTCTAACTTCATCTCTGTTTGGTTCCTAATGAATGAACTAGGCTAAGCTGAGTACTAAGGCTAGGCTAAGCTGAAACTAGGCTAACGAGTGCACGTACTGAGACGAGAGAGGTATGTATCAACTCGTCTTAGCTAAGGGAATAACATAGTTTAATATGAAAAAACGGTGGAGTATCCCTTTAAGAAACAATGAGACATACATTTCTGTAAACCTGCTTTAAAAGCTATATTTTGAAAAGCTCCATTCAAATAAACTTGATTTGACTGAAAATGTAAACATCTAGTCGACTTATATCTATTTAAGTGAATTTTGAATTAAAGACTTTGCTAATAGTAACAACACTGCTATTATATGGACCCAGGTGGTTTAACTGATGTTTACACTCACACAGCAATTAAGCTTCACATCAACGGGGAAGTAACTCGCAATTCATTTTCAGCTCATGAATTCCTAATATCAATATGTGTGAAAGCTAAATGCTTGCAATATTCCCATAATCAAAAAGAAATGTTTGTCTTCAAATGACAAAAACCCAAACCCTAGCTGGGAAACCAACAATGACCCAAATGGATAAAAACATAACTCATATTCCTCTGCAATATGCCATCTTTGATTTACAAGCATAGGCTTTGTGTGATGGATCCGTGCCAACTGGTTTACAGCATTCAACTCCATGCATCTGATAATTCAAACAAGTGCTTATAGGGAACCAAAAAAGCAGTCATACATCAAATTTAGAATGGCAAAGATAGAACTGCTTTATTGAGCCATTGACATGATGATGATAGTTCAAATGTAACTAAGATATCAAATTAAAAAGAAAGAAATCATTGACAGACTATGACACACAGTTTGGCCACATAAACCTGCCTTTCTTACAATCAACTGCAAGCTCGCATTCAGATCTGCCTCCATCTAATGCCGGGGACACACTACCCGACAAGCTAAGACTGAACTGAACACACTTACAGACTTTTCAACGACTGGAGCAGGTTTTAAACGCTTACTGTGAACACCAACTGAGCGTAAATCTGCGCGCTTGGGCAAGATCAGACGTATCAAATTACATTCATAATCGGCCTTACAGTCTTTAAGTGTGTCCCTGGCTTAATCAACAATTGATGAAGTGTCCCAGCCAAACTCTTTTTTTTTTTTTTCAATAATCCGTTTCACTCAGATGTCAGTCACAATACGAAAGAAAGGATTTATCGCTACTTCAATTACATCGCAACTTTTAAACAAAACTGGCTTGATTGTCAACATTTAAATTGGCATGAAACAGAAGTTAGCCCTTTTCCCTCCTGTGACGTATATGAAAACAACTTCTAGAACAAGAAAAAAAATGCAGGGCGGGACTTGGTTTTATCCATCGGGAATTGATTGGATCATTGTCGTTTGCTATTGTTGTGATCTCATGTGAGTGGCAGGTTGTAAACATGCCAATAAACATAGAAGTAATTTTGGTTACAGATTATGAGGGGACATGAATTAAAAATAAATAATGATTTGCATGGATAAATCATTTATATTAAATACTGAAATATTCCATAAAAAATAAGAATTCTGATTTCATGGTGCCTTTAAGCATAACATGCTTCTGATCTTACACGCAACACAGTCTTCTGAAGCGGAGTCCGATGTGAAACGCAGAGCGAGCAGATGGAGGCATGCATACATGCGGGTTTGGTGGAGTGGGTGGATGTTTAGAGCTCTGGGCATCCAAAAGGACTCGTCACTCCAACCCACTCTCCCACAATGTAGTCACATGTCCCTCTGGACAAGGCTGGTGTCCAGCATCGGGTCCTAGCGTCCCCCTGAGACAGCCAAACTGAACCGACATCGACTCCAGTTTTATCCCTTTAAGCACAGAGAGAGAAATGTAGGATAATTGTGGAAGAGCCTGCCCTGGACCCCCAATAAAATTACAGTGCGGAAATTTTACTTTTCTGAACAGATCGGAAGGGAATGGGAAGCGTACGGAAAACAAGCCTCCTGCATTACTATCACGTCATCAAAACACAAAAAGCTGAATGGAAACTATCATTCCCTTCGCTCTCTGACTGACACAAGTTGATAGGACATGGGCACTAGACATTTGAACATCTATAAATGGAAAGTTAATTTTTCTTTGAGGGTTTGGCATCTATGTGGGCTGAAGCAAATGTAATTTGGTTGGCACTGCAGGAAAGACAATCTCAGAGAGTCTTATGAAATGGCATGCTAGAGAACAAGAGCTCAGAAGGCCTCTTGACCCAAAATCATTCTCAAAAAGAAAAGCAAACATCTGATCTGAGAGCTGCTGGTTAATGACCTCACAAGCATATGGTTTTAAAAATGTCCATAATACAACACAATTGACAATGTTAACAAGTGGCCAAAGTACACAAACAAATCCGACTATAAATAAACTGAAGGCACAAAGAGAAAAAAGCTTCAAGGTAAGTTTAGGAACAAAGACTAAAGACATGAAGATAAAGACAGAAAAGAGAGGGAAAAAACATAAGATATGTAATGTTATTATTGCCATTGGTTGCCCCACAGTTATTGAACAGAGCTGAATAATGACACTATTGGCTTGTTAGAGCTGCTTTGAAACAATCTGTATTTTATAGAGCTATAGAAATAAAGGTGATGACTTATATGTAGAACGTAGTCAGCATATATTTACAAAAGAAACAGAAATGCAAGGGTGAAAATTTTCAACATTGAGTTTTGATTTCTACATGATCAAATTAGGTATATTTACACTATAAACAGAAATTCAAGAGGGTAAAAATTATTTATTTCTGAAAAAAAGGTTTGAAAACATGAAAAGGTTAACATTAAGAACAAACATGAATAAAAAATATCACAAATTATAAAAGTATATCAATATAAAAAAAAATGAAGAGAAACAATTTAAATGAACATATTTTAAAAAATGCAGTAATAAATTGTTCATTACTAGTTTATGATACCTAATGATAAACTAAGGTTAATGTTAACTAATGTTAATCAAATCTTACTGTAAAACTAAATTTTCTGATACATTCCCAATACTTATTTTATTACTGAACAGAGTGCTGTCCAGATATAAACAGCTCCATAAACATTTAACCAAATGCCTGAATCGTGTGTTTGAATAGAGCTGACAAGATCAGAAAGGTACTGTGTCACGGCTGCGTTTTCTGTAAGGCCTTCCAAGTACAATAAGGTATCTTTGCAGATCAAATAGGTTACTCAAGATCTTGTTCTCTTGGGTGGCCAGAAGATATTTTTAAGGTACTAATGTTTCAGGTTTGGAAAAGAGAAATCAAACCACAGCATCTCACTAGATAAAATACCGTTCAAAAGTTTGGGGTCGGTAAGATTTTATATTAAAAATGGTTTTGAAAGAAGTCTCTCATACTCATCAAGGGTGCATTTATTTGATCAGAAATACAGAACTCTGAAACATTATTACAATTTTTTTTGTATTTTAATGTATTTTAAACCTTAATTTATTCCAGTGATTTCAAGAAACATTTCTTATTATCATCAATGTTGAAAGCAGTTGTGCTGCGTAATATTTTTGTGGAAACCGTGATTTAAAAAAAAAATCCAATCACATTATATCCCAAGAGTGTATCCCAAATCAACAGTTTGTAGATTATTCCTTACGTGTGAACATTTAACCAATGAGATATTCCTTAGTCGTCAGAAAGCATGACCCTGGCCTCAAGACCAACTGACCAGAACAACAAGGCTTTAAGAGTCCTGCCAGGGCACACTGACCACTCCGTATGGCTTTGGTTTACTTCTGCTACAATGGTTGCTTTTATGCCCAGGCTCCATATCCCAAACCACAGAGTTCATCACCCATAACAATTTTCCCTGTATTATAAAGACTTACTCACAAAAGCAAAACATTAACTATGATTTGGGGGGCATTTAACAATAATGCAACAGGAAAACTTTGATCACCATTGTGCACAGGACTACCTAATGAGATTTCAAAGTCTCGTTTCTTTGAGAAGTTCTTCATAATGAGTAACAGAAATGATTCTGATCAAAACTTCCACTTGTAAAGTGCTCTCAATGTAATTTTCTTCTTTCATAAACAAACATTTTTGACTTTCATTTAGGCCAAATTATATACTAATATTTTTTTTTAATAATTAGGTTTGATTACAAGTTACCTCTTCAGACTTCAGACTATAAACATAATCAAGAATGGTGAATGATTTCTATCGTTCTAGACCAGCTCTCAAACTTTGGAAGACCATTTTGAGGAATTCTGTGAGGAATTCACCTCAAATACAACATTTTAAGTAGTACGCGACTTATACTATTTATATAATCACTGACGGCCTTAACACAACATAGTTCACCCAAATTTTTATTTTATTTTATCATTATTCACTTGTTCCAAACCTGTATGACTTACTTTCTTTTGTGGAATATATAAAAGGGAATATTTTGAAGATTGTCGGTAACCAAACAGTTTTGGTCACAATTGACTTCCATGACTTGACGTTCTCAAAATATCTTCTTTTGTATTTCACAGAAAAAAGAAATTCATACAGATTTGGAACGACACAAGGGTGTGTAAATGATGACAATATTTTTGTGTTTTTTTTTTTTCACTGGGTAAATGATCCCTTTAAGTCGATCAACTCAATCTTGCTGCTTATTGGGTCTTTTTTTTGTAAGCCAATCACCTCAAAGACCACTTTGAATCCTTGAAAACCACAGTACTAATATCAGCAAATAGTGTCAAACGATACAAGAATCCAAGAGGGTACAATATGGCAAACCATTGAAAGGTCTTAATACGAATTATGCACTCGGTGACCTGCACCTCCTGCCTTTCCTTCCTAAATTACAGTTTATTTACTAAACATAAAACACACACACACCTCATTTATTTCTTGTTAATATTCTTGACCTTACACTTTGAGTGGCATACCTTTAATACATAAAAACAAAACCCAGAGACTAGATTGGTTTTTTAAACTAGCAATTCAGCCAAAGCGAACACACTTGCAGATGATAAAAGTAGGGTGCAAGGTTATAATATATCTGCACATGCTGCCAAAAGTAATATCGGCCAAACCTGTTAAGTCAGATGGGCATGACTTTGCTGCGGTGTCATTGCAGACTTGTTCCTGAATGCCCTCATTGACACCAACTTCATGACCAGTTCAATTACTAGTTAGAAAAATGTAAAGGTTCTTACAATGGGGATATACAGTACAAACAAATCAAATAAACCACAAAGTCACTGAAAAAGTCATGGGAAGCAGGTTTTTGATTTTCTCAATAGCATAACAACAAGGCATCGCTTTAAAAAAACATCCCATAGTTTCACACAAAACACAATAGTCACTAGAATGAAACTGTGCTTGGTATTAGCCACCACTGGCATAACAAATACATTTCTTACACAGTTTGAAGGAGAGCCGATATTAATTTCTCATGACAGTAAAAATTGAAGTATGCTTGGTTACTAAGGTGCGATAAGAGGAATAACGTGCCACCACCATGAAATAACACCAAAGAAAAACACTTTCTCCACCACAGTCATAAAGTGAATGACTGTTGAACAACATTGTGAAGGTGAAAAACAACCTGTTTTCTGGGATTCTTTTTATTGGGATCATGTGGTCGTTGCATTTATTTACAGAGTGTAATTCATAACTCACGTGTACACACAAGCTTTTTAGATAAGAAATGCCGGGTGATAATCTAACATGCCATATCCAGAGCTAACCTAAAAACAAAGGCGCAATTAACAGTGCCAGGTGGGATATACATCTTATATTAAAATCCAGATGCAATATGCAATTTTTAACATTGCATTTGTGTCCATGTTCATGATAAGCAATGATATACAGTAAACGTCATGGAAAATAAAAAGTTAAATAAGGAAGTATTAGAACATCGAACCTCTTGAACTCAAAGGGAAAATGTTATCAGTGGTCAATAAATCATATTTTGTCTTTAAATGCTGAGCCATGGATGTATCCACTGATCTACAAAATCCCAGGACCAACAGTGGGAAATATGGGAAAGAAGTTATAAAAAAAAATCTAAATTACTCAGTGATGAGATGATAAGAATTATTTTACATTGGGGAGAAAAAAAAGCAACTAAATTAAGAAATGCATTTCTGGGCATTTGCACTGTCACATAACATTAGGAATAACCCCCTCATCCTATAAACAGGGGTTATGCTTAATGCAATATCTAATTTTAATAGCAACGTGCAAATATTCTGCTGCTGACCCTGTTTAATACATCACTATTTATTTATATATCATAAGTTAACAGCAATTTTTTGTTTTACATTACAATTGCATACATTTTGTGCATTAGCCTGCCTAATTAATATTCAAGAACTAAGACTTAATTTCACAACGTCACAATCAACGTGTAGCCTATGACAGACATTACAACTGAGGAAGTCGAAAACGCTTAATTCAATTTAAAAATCCTTAATCAGTTCATTAGTGAGAGTTGTGAGCGGAAATAAGTGAAATAGACAAAACCTAGACAGCTAGCAACCAAGACAACATTTTAGACATTTAGGCACGCGCCGTTATGACACACAGCAAGGCGCTTTTATGTTACAATTATATTCGCTTACAGACATGTCATCATACACCAAATATAAAACGAAACGGGGGTAATCAGTTCCAGTATGTTACCGTCCATAAGAGATAGCCTACATCTTCAACGCTAAATAACCCTAATTCACCTTCACATAGAAACCGAAACACCTCTTGCATGCTGTCAGTGGATATCTACATTTTACCTTTTTATTCTCGTAAAACTCAAAGCCCTAACAGAAACATGCACGCAAAATGTGCACTACGACCAGTTTAAATCAATGCAATTAATTACCGGTACTATCTTCTTTTTTTGTCGCTTCACTCCCCGGACGCATGATAGTTAAACAGTCGAACGACATGCTAGGCTGAAATAAATACCGAAATCTCCGAGATGTTAACTAATCCTGTGTGTGGCTGGTTATTCCACGCTGTGGTTACTAAAAGGATATATTCAGCCGAGCTCGCTACAGGTTGCTCTGCTAGAGCCGCGATAAAATGGTCATCTTAAATTGGATTTAATTCCCATCCTCAGAGTCGCAATCCCAGCGAAAGCGTCCGGCTGCTGCATGGTACTACAATAAACAGCAGATTCACGATTAATTAAATACTCATTGAACCGTTCAGAGCGATTTATTTGATCAATATGTTCAGTGAAATACAGATTAAAATATGACCTGGAGAAGCGCGAGTTTACAGTCTGACAAATGCGCGTCATCATCAGTATAAACAGGGGTTATGCGTGCATAACTGATAAATATAGTAGCAAAGTTTAAAAATGCGAAACCACAGAGATATAGCGTCTGCAGGGACTAAATCATGCGATGCATAAGAGGTGTCCGGGCTTTAAATCGGTTGCGAACATTTGGCAGCGCAACATCGTACACTCCCCTTGTCTCACTAGGGTAGAACAAATGTGGGTCACCGGGCCTTCGGATTCTTCCCAGGCAAGCATTAAAAAACACATCACCGTATTTTCACCGCAAGTGCGCTTGAAACAAATCCGACACGAATAAGACACTAGAGCTCCACTGCTCCTTCTCAAAATAATGCTATCTTTCAAACCCGCTTGTGCCCTTACCTCGGTTATTTGCCGTCCAGGAGGGGGATTTTCTTGCGCCTTGTTTTGGTTGAGACGGCAGTGTAGGATTGAACTAGAGTTAGAAAAACAGCAGGGCCTACCCTAGGCTTCCCACGCGCATGCGCAGTACGACCAGAGCTGAATCCCACACAATCTGGCAACACGCAGCAAGACCTGGCTTCGAGTTTGTATCAGGTTTGTATGCGAGTTTTTTAATTACTTTTCATTGTATAGATTAGAATACAAATCATAAACAAGAAACAGACAGGTAATTCAGGAAGGAAATTAAATATAGAAATATAGCAGATCATGGGGAGTTCCCAAAACGAATCCCAGAGAAAGGAGAAACTCTGTATTGAAATTATGAAAAATACATTAATTAAAAAATACATTAAATAAAAAAAAAATAAAAAAAAATAAATATATATATATATATATATATATATATTAAAAATAGGCACAACTGGGAACATACAACCGACATTTCATAAACAATAAACAGAAAGGTTAATTAGCGCCAAGGGAATTAAATCATAAAATATGTAGCCTAGCAGATCATAGAGAGTGCCTAAAACGCCTAAGGCTATTTATAACAGATAAAGAAAGGATAAAACTGTCCACCTTTATAGAAATAATAAAAATGAAACATTTAATAGTTTAAATAAATAAATAATAGAAATAGGCACAACTGGGAAAACCAAAAAATATAAACACTAAGATTTGATCATGCACTTTAGGTTTTGGCAACCTTCTTTATATATATATATATATATATATATATATATATATATATATATACATAAAGTATATAGCCCTATAATAGCCTGACAGCTTAGCTAAATCTAAACATCAGCATTTTAACATTTGACAAAATCAAACCATAAATAAAGTTGGGGAAAAAAATCCTGCTATTTTTTTTATATCCTACTAATAATCTATGAGTTTTAAAGTGAAGAAAAGAACTCTAACACATAAGAAATCGCATAAATAGGCTAAATAAAATTTTAAAAGAAGAGAGAAAAAATAAATCAGTCTTTGTAAGAATCAACTATAAAATGTATACACGAAATGTATCACTAAAATGCTTGACATATTTGCCTATCAATCATCTGAAATCATTTTTAGCGATTGCTCGGTCTTTCACGAAATGCATGCAGCGGTTTAGCCTTTCTGTTTGTTAGAAGTTATTAGCCTACATTTCACTGCTTCCGTAGCGGTTTTAAAATTTCAGTTATTTCAAAAAGACAATACCTTGCTATCTTTTAATGATTGTGTGTTGGTGTGAATTTTATGTTATACAAACGTTCCTAATCTTTGGCCCACATGTGTCGCTCTCTCTCTCTTGGCCGTATGCCAATTAGGTCAAATACGCACGTCAACCAATCTTGAATGTGGCACAGCGCGCGCGAAAATTTTAGTGCATGACGTATTGAATGACATTTGTCTTGTCCAATAGAAAGATGATGCGAGTGCGCGACATGCTGCGGAGCTGTTAATGGAAGCCAGGTACAATTATATATTAATTATAATTGGCCTATTGCTCATTTTAAACGAGAACCAAGGCAATTTCTATGTTGTTGTTTTAAAGATTTAAAAACCTTTACTTGATTTGCATTAAGTCCATAGTATACTAATTTTCTTAGTGAAAACATGTAATGCTTCAGTGACATACAAATCAGTGGGGTCGAGAGCAGCACGCACAGACGTGTGGAAATTAGTGTCTGACTGTTCATGTTTAAATCTAACTCAACATGATGTAGACCATACAATTATACTATTTATGGTAAAAGAAAAAATGTATCGGCCTATTTATTCGTATATGATTTGCACAAGTTTTTTTTCCTTTTTTTTTTTTTTTTCCTGCTAATTACTATTTAAATGAGTGACGGGGGTCCGTGGAAAAGTCTAGAGAGGTAAATGAATAAATAAATAAATATTAAGATCATTAATATTAAAATAAATTTGATTTAAATAAATAAAAACGTGATTCAATTTTTAAAAAGTGTTTAAAAAGTATTAGTTATTAATCTATTAAATACGTTTAATTAGATTAAAATAAATACAAATTATTAATATAAATAATTTTAGATTTATACATTTTTTAATATTTTTTATTTATAAATTTAAAATGGCTATGCTGATTATTAGGCCTACAACTATTATTAGCAAATAGTAACGATAGACATCAACTTGTTTAGCCCACTACTTTTTCATGACGGAAAATTAAAATATAATATTTATTTTAATAAATAAAAAAACGATCTGACTGTTTGTCACGCACTGTTTCTATGAGTGGAGATCTCGTGACACCCAGTGGCGCAAAGCTTCAGACATCGAGCCACTATAATGCAGTGACAAAATAACCACACGGTGGTGCTGTTATCATATTAAATTCATTATATTGAGGTTGGCTTGATTTTTGCGTCATAAATTTACTCTTGCCTCAAACTTGAAAACATTACCACACTATAGTATCCAGGGGAGAGCAATTTTTTACAATTTTGCATAGGCCTACTTAAAAAAATACATTAAAGAATAGGCTACTTAAGTGCGAACTGAATGTAATGTTTTTGGACATTAACATGTTAATTAAATTATTATTATTATTATTTTAAATAGCCTATATTTTAAATGTTTAATATTAATGTTGTTGTTGTTGTTGTTGTTGTTGTTGTTTTTGTTGTTGTTGTTGTTGTTGTTGTTGTTGTTGTTGTTGTTGTTGTTGTTGTTTTTGACCCACTTAAGTAGTAGCCTACTTTATAAGAAATTTGAAATATGGTTAAAGTGTACTGCTGAATGACAAGCATTATGGTAAACTGAAATATAATGTCATTTCTATTGAAAATTGTGTCATATATAGCCTATATAAATATGTATATATGTTACAATATATAAATATATATAAACAATATATGTTTGTAATTACACATTTCATTTGTAATAATGAAATATATAAACAATATATGTTTGTAATTACACATTTGTAATAATTAAAATGTATTAACTTTAAATGTAATGATGAACAATACACTACAGTTAAAATTATAATCAAGTAGTTACTTTACATGTTAGTCAAGACATCAAATCAACATTGTAAAAAAAACTTGCTACCTTAAATTTTCAAAGTACAATCAACTTGACTATGTAAGCCATTTCAAAATAAAATAGTTTAAAATGGCTTAACTTATTTTGACGAGTTAAAGTACTGTAAAAACATGTTGTCATGACATATTGATCATGTATTTTTTTTACAGTGAAGTGTACTTTATTTAAAGTACGTCAAAAATGATTAAAACACAATGATTTGAAATGTACTTTAAAGTAAAACTTTTAATTGAACATTTCTACAAAGTGTATGCTCTTTAAGTACACTTAAGTGGCCTTTAATTTCATAATTATTATCTAATCTGCAAAAAAAAAAAAAGTACCTTTTAAGATTTGAAGTACACTAAGTGCACATTCGATGCAATTAAGCACACTTCTTTTTTTATAAGGGTCCATAGGGAAGAATACAATTAGTTTCAGTTATTGTTTTAGCCGTGTTTAATAATTTAATTTTGCAAATACAACCATGCACAAAATGAAATTAAAAACACTAGAATTGTTTTCCTTTATGATTTTGATTGTACATGTATGGGTTACAGTCATTTGTCAGGTAAATACTGCAAATTAAACAACACTTAAAATGCAGGTTGGAGAAAGTGGTTCATTATAAGATTGTAAATTAAGCTAATTAATTAATCTTCTATTATAAAATATATCTTACTCAAGGGCATAGAAATATCAGAGGGGGCAAGTAATCTCAGTTCCTTGGTCATTGGTCACCAATAAACCAGAAGTGTTTGTGTTTGTAACCCAAATTAGCTCTTAACAACTAGACTATAACAAATAAGATCTTCAGCAGGTTCTGTGTGTGTGTTTCATTTGTGTATTTTTCTCATACCCTCAGATTAATTGCGTTCGACGTCTTTTCACAACCCCGAAGCTTCCGTTTTCACACCCAGCCCACTACAAAACACCCACTACAGGACTAATGTGTTTCGAGTTGTACCCTCAGGTCTGTCTAGAACCGGTCAAGTGATCTTCCACATCTACACCCATGTTTTCTGTCACAAGTTTCTTAAAGGAAATGCAGTCACGATCCATGACGTTCATTATTTCAGGCCCCTGTTCGTCCTCACAGTATGACAACATCTTAATAAACACATTATTTATGAGAACAATAGACCATGAGCAAGATTCAGCTAAACCGATAAAGGACCGAAAAGAGACGTTTATCAAAAAGGATGCAGTTCTTGAAACATGCTGTTTGGATGGTCAAATCTAATTAAAATGGAAGTGATCGGAAGTGAAGTTTGATTAATGCTTTTTGACTAATTGTTGTAGATAGCACGATAACAAAAACACACACATTCATCAAGAGAAAGAGGGAATGAGCAGCCAGAGTCCCACTAGTGCTTTCAAGAAATAACTGAAGAGAAAAAAAATATTTTATTTCTTTGTTTTTGGTGGGGAAAACACGTACAGTCAATTTGGTCAAAATCACACTGGCACGATGAGGAAACATTTTATAATGCTTTTAATTGAAAAGGCACAGCACATTTACACAAACAGGACATTTGGACAGATAAAAGACTTTATTTGGATTCTGTACATTCAACATCACAATTTAACAGGAGGGTGTGTTCTGGAACGAGTTGTGTGATGTTTCAGGTTGACTGACTCTGGATCATCACATATGTGGTAAGGGGTCTGGTGCTACTGAAATTGTTAATAAAGAAGAGACTGTTTTTATTTTATTTTTAAATATACAGAGACATTAGTATAGCTCAAATATGTTTTTGTAGGTTTAAGTTCACTCTCTTATGCCATTAAAGACTAATGCCCTGTTGTATATCAGTATATGAAAATGTATATTATATTGTTGTATATTTAAATGTATAGTTTATGAATTTGTTTTTCTGTATTGTTGTCCCGTGACTCTAGACCCATGCAGTGCACTTGTAGAAAACACATGAGATCTGAAGAAGCAGTTTTAAATGATTATCTCATCATGAAATACCTGATTTTTCCATTCTTTATTGTTTTACACATATTCAGCAGATCTTCTTCCATTTCGTGGCTGCAGAGAAGAAAGAAAAAAAAACTTTTCCATGGTAATGCAATGTCCGATTTCAAAACGATTTTCACAGGATGAATTTTGAATTTTTAAGCTTTCGAATGATACCTAATTTATGATGATTACTAAAATATGTGATAGGGAAAAAAAGGCAATAAAAAAAGAGCGCCAAGCATCCCGCTTGCGAGACGGTGACAGTGAAGAGGTTTAACTCAAAACTTAATCAAAGTAAATAAGATATTCCTTATTGTGTTGGACAATAAACAGCTGTCATATATACTGTAGGCCTACCCTACCCGATAACGGAAGTATCCTCTGCTCTGGATCCGTCCAGGCCCTTGAAGATCATCCTGCACACAGAAGGAATTGTTATACTGTAGTTATGCTCAAATATCAGACCACACTTTCTGATGCTGCTACTGAACATTGTTTAACTGTTTCTAACTGAATCGAAGGTGAATTAAAGGTCTTATGAAGGCAGTGTTGGTAAGAGGGAAAAACAATTTATCTACCAAACAAAATCCATCAGGACCATTTCCTTTGTGAGAGTGAGGCAGTCATCATTTATTCTTGTTCAGTTTTGTGTTTTACCCTTATAGCACAATAACACTTTTAGCGTACAATTACCTCTCAAATGGACAGAAGCAGTTAATCAAACTAAGGGTGAGCCATTTCACATCCTGTACATTTAATTAGATGGACTCAAATGCATGCACATGTCAGCCTCGTGCAACCGTGTATGTCAAGCATGTAGAAATGCATACTTTTAAAAATATTTAACCTTACACTGGGAATGTAAAATAAATTAATATAATAAATAAATATATTACATTTAATTTAATTGTCCAAAAATCCTGAACAGAATGTATCACGTTTCCACAAAAATATTAGGAAGCTCAACTGTTTTCAACATTGATAATAATAAGAAATATTTCTTGAGCAGCAAATCAGCAAATTAGACATTGAAGACTAGAGGAATGATGCTGAAAATTCAGTTTTGATTATATATTAATAAATTACTTTTTAAAATATATTCAAGTAGAAAACTTTCCAGTTACTGGATGTAACCAATGTAACCTTGGTTCCGCTTATGGGAAAAAACTTTTTCTTGTTTTTCTCTGAATACTGAAGCCTGACTGGTTCACGTCAGACGAAAGGCTTTTCAGCCCACAGAAACGGGCGGAGCCGACTGCCTATTTAAGTCGCGCTGAAAGCCATTTTTGTCAGAATTTTTCAACTGTGAAGTGGCAGCGTTGACTAGTGCATACGTAGCATGGCAAGATATGCAATGGAACCAGGGAACCAAGGTTACATTAGTAACCGGAACACTCCGCTAGACCAAGCCCAAGAAGAGGCCATTTCCCTGGTGGTGTGGGCCCTCACCCTGATAGGGCACTGCAAGTCCAATGACTTGTAAGCTGGTGCTATTGCACCCACTATCCAGTGGGATAGTCTTTGTTTTGTAAGTAGGCAGCCCCATTGAGTGGCCTCCGAAGCACACAAACAGCTGCTCTGACTGCCTGAACTGGCAGGAACACTCAATGTACACCCTAAAGGCCTGAACCGGGCAAAGTGGGTGTGGCATCTATTCGCCCTCAGCAGAGGGGAGAGAACAGAGAGTGAAATGACTTGTGCTCCAAAGGGCGTAAAAAGCTTCTTAGGCCTCGTCTGGGCCTAAGGACAACTTTACTGTCGTTGGGCCCAAACTTGAGGCAGGAAGCATCTACTGAAAGAGCCTGCAGATCACCAATTCACTTGACCGATGCCAGAGCCAGCAGAAGGGTGGTCTTTAACAAGAGAGGTCGAAAGTCGGCTGTCCTGAGCGGCTCAAACGGAGGGCCACAAAGTACCCTCAGGACAATAGACAGGTTCCAGGAAGCAAGCGTGTTGGGGCGAGGCGGGTTTAGCTTCCTGGTCCCCCTGAGAAATCTGACCACCAGGTCGTGTTTCCCAACCGACTAGCCAGCTATATGTGATGCGATCTGGGAAAACCTGTCGAATGTCGCGCTGGTACGTTTTCAGTAAGATCTAAAAATAGATAGAATGTCAGTTTTTTTTGTCAAAATTGGGTTTTCATTCAATTATTATTCTATAACATCTTGTCTATCATCTCTGAATATACCTTGGCAAAATTCACTAGTTTAGTGCAGAAAAATAGCAATTTATAGTGGCAAGCTGAAAAGGCTCCCATAGCTCTCCTTCTCTTAACACTACAAAGACAGTTCACCTATCAAAATAAACCACATAACAGAATAAAGGTATATCAATGTCCATTTCCTGCCAGTCCTGTGTAAACTACCAATGGCACGCAAGTTTTTTAAAAAGTTTTTTATCCAACCTTATCGTGAGATGCAGAGCGGAGCACAAGAGAACAACGGAGTCTGAAGTAGCTGCTCTCTTAAAAGATCTTGCTCGCCTCTCAATCGTCCAATTTCAAAACGGTTTTCACAAGATAAATTTTGAGTTTGTAAGCCTTCGAATGATACCTAATCTATGATGATTACTCAAATATGTGATATGAAAAAAGGCAATTAAAAAGAGCGCCAACTGTCCAGCTAGCAGGACGTGTTAATTAAGCCCGTTTTTCTCAAAATTCCGTTCCTGAAAATCATAGCGATCAGCCGACTTAAGATAACCATAACTTTTGTTACAGACAAATGATGAAAGAAATAAAAACAGATTTGGAAAGGGCTTGAAACCAGCTGTAATAGGTACAATTTCACCATGTGGTGGGTTTTCCCAGATCGCATCACATATGAGCGTGGTACGCCGCAATAGCTGCCGTGTATACCTTGAGTGTGGACGGGGTGCGTCCACCATCCAACAGCACCTGTAGGAATGAGAGAATAGAAGCGATCTCACAAGACAGAGGGTCTACATTCCGAGCTAAGCAACAGCCGGAAAAAAATAGACCATTTTTGGGTGTGAGGGGCGCCTGGTAGAAGGCACCCTAGCCTCTGAGATCGTGTTCATGACCTCCGTGGAAAGATGTGAAGGCTCACAGATGGAGGCTGGTCTGGGTGCACATACCACTGGTGGGGAGGACCCAGTACTGACAGCAAACACAACGCCTCCAATTCCCGGAACTGAACAGGGTTTGGGAGGTGAACACATAGAAGCTTTGGGGGTGGTCCAGCCTCGGCGGGCCTCCTCCTCCTTGTGCCCTTAGGACAGGGTCCTTGGCGCTTGGGAAATGGGTAGCGCTTAGCTGGATGGAAGTGCTGCTTCACCTCTGGTTCCACCTTTTGCTGGGACTGAGCGTGTGCGGAAGCCGGCTTGGCGTGCTGCTGAGTCGTCGACAACTTAGGGCGACTCAAAGCAGCAGAGAAACTTGCCGGCAGGAAGTGGCGGATCGCTTTTGATGTCTTCTGTGCCGTTGTAAAACTCTCAGCAAAATGGTGACTGTGGAACCAAACACACCGAGGGAGAGACAGGAGAGTCCAGGAGGGCTGTCTTGTCAGCGTCCTTGATCTCCATTAAGTTTAACCAAAGGTGAGGCTCGTGGACCACCAAATTGGCCATGACATTTAGTGGCGCTCAGGGCAAGGTCGGTCGCGCTGCACAGCTCCTCGAAGGCCGCCGGGTCAGGACCACTCTTGTCCATCGCACAGAGAAGCTTGGTAAACTTGGAGGACCGCCATAGTGTGAAGAATGGAACCAGCCTGGCCACTCATGGCATACGCTCTGGCCACGAGTGCAGACGTCGCTCTGCACGGCTGAGCAGCTTTAGTCTTCCAGCCGCGGGCCGCGGGTGGAAAGAGATGCGCAGCGACGGCCTCTTCTAGCAGGGGAAGCTTAGTATAACCTTTTTCCTTCACGCCATCAACCATGGTGAGGGCAGCTGAAGAAGAATAATGGACGCGTGCTGAATAGGGGGCACGCCTTGATTTCGTTAGTTCTTCATGGACTTCCAGGAAGAACGGGGCTGGTCTCTGGCGGGGGCCTACTGGCCACTCATGACCACTCATCGAGCCGGCTGGAGGCGGGCTCCTCAGGAGCCGACCAATCGAAGCCCAACTCGTTAATGGCCTTGGTAAGGACACAGATGAGCTCTGAGTCCTGCTGAGTCTTTTTAGTTGGCGGATGAGGTGGAGTCATCGCTGGAGTTCACCCAGTCCTCCTCTTCAGATGCAGCCGGAGACATCACAATCGAGTCATCACAATCGCCCTCGGAGCCGCCAAATGAAACCAATTGAAACCATCTCACACCAGATGAGGGGCGCTGGTCATCGCGGGTGAAGAGCACAAGCGAAGGGAGGGCGAGGTATGTGGGCACTGGGCCGACGTGAGCTCGCTACAGCCCTGCTGCTCCGCCCCGTGGCTTCTTTCGCCTCGGCTCGAGAGGGGAAGAGAAAGGGAGAGCGTGTGAGGCAGGATCGCTCTCTTTAAAGAAAGCGTTGCATGAGCGCAACAGTGTGAGATTCATGCTCCCGCAGTGCGAGCAGCTGGTCTCAGAGCAGCCTTGGCTTGGGCGTCTCTCAGGCATGCGATGCACTCGGTGTGCTCGTCCGAGGGAAGCAGGGGAGCCCTGCATGAGCAACATTCATGGTGTGACATTTTGCAACAAATGCCTCTGTAATTTGCTCTTTTAGAAGGAAATTTGCTCTTTGAGATTATCGCCGGATAGCCGCAGGGGAGAAGCGTTGGATCAGCTGCAGCTGCGAAGTGCCGTTAATCCGATGTTGGGGCTTAATTCGACGGTGAATAGAAAGGCTTTTTATTTTCTCCGTGGAGTCAACGAGGAGATGATCTTCGAGCTTGAAGGAGAAAAATTCTGAAATTCTGAAATGGCTTTCAACGCTTAAATAGGTTGTCAGCCCTGCCCATTTCGGCGGGCTGAAAAGCCATTTGTTTGTACAGGTGCACAGACATGAACCAATCAGGCCTCAGTATTCGGTTTTCCCCATAAGCGAGTGAACCATATTGAAAGATAACAATTATTTTAAAATAGGAAAAAAAAATACATATTTCACAATATTATTTTTTTACTGTATTTTTGATCAAATAAATTAAGCCTTGATGTTCTTCCAAAAACATTTAAAAATCGTATTATCCTTAAACCTTTAAACGTAAGTGTAATTCTTGTAGTATATGACATAAATTAATATATAAAACTAATAATATATATTTACAAGTTCCACATATCTATTCTATTCTATAGAATATTATATAAGATAACATATATCTTCTATTCTATTCTATATATATATATATATATATATATATATATATAAAGTACATGTACTGCGTTAGATTAAACTGGGAAGGGTCATAGCACTTGCATATTGTTGTCTTATTGTTAATTTAACTGCTTCTATTTTTCTAATTTGTAAGTCGCTTTGGATAAAAGCGTCTGCTAAATGAATTAATGTAAATGTAATGTAAATGTATATATGGATTGAATAAGGTAGTTTGACTTTTATGTCAACATCAATGTTTCCATCATCAACCAGAGAAAGAGAGAGAGAAAGAACACTGTCTGTTTTAATAATCATTAACACTTAACACTTTAATAATTAACACTTAACACTTCACTTAAATCAACAATTACTGATGGTCAAAAGAGAAGCCCTAGAGCTAAGTCGTGAGGAGATATTATCAAACAGCATATGGCCTTTCATCAAGCAGCACCGAGGATTGAGAGGAACAGACACTTCAGTCAGTCTCCATGAACATCCCTCTAAAGTTACATTGTTTTTTTATCAACTATTCATGCATTTACCACAGAATTTAATATTTAATGGTCATGGACCCTATTTAGTATCAAGACAAGGAAAAATACCTCAAGAGCATAATTCCTCAGTAATAATAATAATAATAATAAAATAAACTTATGCACTATTCAAATAGATAATTAGGGGACAAAACATAATATTTTTTTCGTAAACTTTAAACTGACTTTTGAATATATATATTTGGTGTCTTGGAACTTACCCAAAACTAAATATTGATGGGAAAAAAGCCTTGCATGTTGTCATTTTAGTGATCATACTCACAGTGCTAATGTAGTTTGAATGAAGGTAAGCATGAAGGATACATACACTTAATTTCATTCTCCTGCTTCTTCTTCTGGCAAGCTGGGGTATGAGCTCCAGAAGAGGGTGCAACACAGAAGACTGACACATACACATATATAGAGAGATATCATGAAGACAGATATGGAGAGATATGAAAACCATGAACATCTGCTCCTGGGATTGGCCAGGGGTCGCAGAGAGGACTCTTGTGCGTTCTCTCGCGCACTTATCTGTCCTCAGTGTGGCTCAGTGTTCATTTGGCACACATGGTGCACTGATGTTCAGTAAAGTATCACAGGCATGCAGGCCATGCCAGAGCACATGTGGAGGAATGTGAAGTTATGATGTCAACATCAGGGGGTAGTGTTTTTGTGTCTGTTTGTGAGTGTTACATAACAATTATGTTATGAATATGTACACCTGGTTCGATATTTGAAACACATCACAAAACAATGCTTCTGTAATGTGGTGGACATGCAAAGAATGGACAGTGGGAAGAAACTAAATAGTTCCTCTGATGGCATCAACAGAAAATTGCATGTAAATTAAATTTGGAAAATGTTAAGATAAAATTAGGTTCTCTTCTGGTTTGAGCCAAAATTCAGATATTAATTCACCAAAAAAGTCAATCTAGTGCAAATTATAATATAGGAGATAATTAATGTTATTTTCCTATGTGTGGATGCTATCAAGGAGGAATCATGATGTCAGAGGTTGAATGCATGCAATGGGAACTAAAGAGTAGATAGATTTATATGTAGTAAGAGTAAATAATCTGAATACTATAGGTGACACTGTAGACTTAGTGGAAGCATTATGAAGATAATACATAGGTAAAATAATAAAATCAAGATTTTATTTTCACACATTTATTTATTTGGTGTGTAGCCGTGTAATAAGTTCTGATCATCCAGTCAAGGTTTTTTGCAAGTAAGACTTTGGTTATTTTATTTTATTTTAGTTCATTTCTCACACTGACTGTGCATTATCCTTTATGGGAATGTAGCTAAGATTAAGCTTTTTGCACAACCTTGGCCCAAAAGGGAACTGTGCAGTGGCCTAAAATTTATTTAATTTACGTGAGCTTTATTTAATTCCCGAGTATTAGATCACAGATTGCAATTTGCAGTCGAGTGTTACTGAAGACAGTGCAGCGTAGCAACAGTGGCTGAGTGCTGAAAGCAACAGACACTAAACAACTCTTGAGGAAACCTACCGTCCCATCTGTAAATCCTGCACCACTCGGTTTAGTGTAATGAAATAAGAACTATAGATACATGTACAGACACAAATACAAAACCATATACACAAACACAGAACATACACAAACATATAGACACCAAAATCAAAACAAACAAAAACATGAAAAACATTCATAAAATAAATAATAACACCATAATCCATAAAAAGACATCATGATGTTATGATGTCATTGATTTGTCATTGCACTGAATGTGTTTGAAAAAGCGACCTCAAATTAGACCTCAAATGTCACATGCTCACCCTTTTGCTGATCTCTCGAGCTGTGATCTCCTGCGTATACAAAAAGGAAACATTAAAAAATCATAAAAATGAATCGTCCTTTTATTAATCTATAAATTACAGGCTTTACAAATAACTTTCATTTTTTTGTGTGTGTATTAGAATACATTAAAATTGGTTCAGTAGCTGAGACCCAGACCGAATCTGTGGATGTTTATATATATATATATATATATTATGCAGTGATTTTAGGGGGGAAATCTGTGGAATGGATTAAATGCATTGAGAGTGGAGTTAAGAGTGCTACATGCTTACTGGTAGCTGAAACTAGGCCTATTTAATAAACAAACATGCAAAGGTTGGCAGCGATGTGTAGAATATCTTCATAGTTCTACGCATGCTGATTCCGTGTGGGCATGAATAAAATTCACCTTCGATTTTTGCAGTGATCCCAGCATTAGGAAACACAGGTCCTCCAGGACATCAGATGTCTGGCAAAGGTTAAAAGAAAAGAAAACAAAATGGATTATGGACAGTTTAAATGTCTGAGCCTGAGCCAAATGAGTCAAGTAACTAAATTATGTGCTGGAAGTGTCCATTTTCAAGTGAATTTCTACAGGAAAAGTTAAGAGCACAATTAATTGGGGGTTCACACCGCAGTAAACCGACTGTTATTTATACAAAGTTTTTTATATGTCTCTATAATTTTACATACCATAATTCACTTACGGTTTGCTTCAAAAACACACACATACAGTAAGTAGCTGTATTGCAAATGGCAACAACACTCAATGGGCCCTATTTTTTTCAGTTCGCTTCTGTACTCAGTCTGAGATAGCGACCGTTTTCCCCGTTTTCCTCCGGCCTCAAAACAGCCGGCCAATCAACGAACAGAGGGCGGGCTGAGAGCCGTGACGTAAACGCTGATTGTACCGTGGATGCGTAGATTTACTTCACATAATCTGCAAAAGTCGTTCACAGCCATGTTCACTCCGGTATTTCGCTCAATGGTTTTGTTTTCGCATCATACATGTGTTTACAGTGGAAGTTCGATGCGGCTGAGCCGGCTCATAACACACGTCATAACCAAACGTTATGTGATTGGCTTACGGGTAACCAATGATTTTAAACTTCAGACAAGCGGATCTCGGCTATTATACCGGCGGGATAAATGACTCTTGCGCCCGACGCAAGTCTAAAATGGGTTGGTCTGAAGTAGCTACATTACTCATAGGTGTGGTTTGGGCGTAGCGTGAAATAAACTAATCAGGGCGTCATCTCACATTCCCTTTAAAAGCAGACGCGCTTGTTTCATGGCGGATTGCTATTAGCGCACGGCAGGAGCGGTTCACAGCCGAGGAGAATGACGTTCTCGTCAGGGCCGTAAAAGACAGAGAAGTGACATTGTATGGGGATGGAGAAACCCACCCAAATTAGTTTCGCACAAACACCCAAATTAGCTTTGGTTAAACAGGCGTATAATTATTTGGGTAAATGTGTAAGCTAGATTTTATGCCTATGTTTTCACATCTTCATGGACACCACAATGATTTCCCTCGTGTGGTAATATCTTTCCTTGTAATTATGTATGGTTTGCAAAAATGGGAACTGCTGCCTGCATCTGTGTAGATGAGAGTGTATGCGTTGTGCACACGCTACATTATGGCCAAGCATGTGCCCTTAAAATAGCATCTGAATAACGCGCCACTGACTTTAGACTAGGTTTTTCCTGGCCTGTGGCGAAATTGTTTTCTGAAACTGCAAAATAGCACCAGGGAACGTTTGCGCCGGAACAAGTTCATTCCCTAATTTACCGACGTGCGTCTGTGGAGGGAAATGATACATGCATCGGTGTACAAAGTCATTTGCGCTGGGTGCAAGATAGGGCCCCATTACTCACTCTAAAGGATGGGTCTGCGTAGAGGTAGAATGAGCAAAGATCAGTTATCTAAGAAAAAGACAAAAATGCAGTTACAATTTGGCAGCTTGTATAAACAAGATTCAAAGAACTAATAAAAAGATCCAACTCAAAATTAATCACGTCTCTTTTTTTGATGTTTTGTTTATCATTTCTCCAAATGCCCAAAAACACATATTATTCTGTGCTTTCATATCCCAGCCTCTAGATCCCCAGCTTTATGTAATTGCTCATGTACACACAGTTAGAACATGTAAACAAAGCAGAGGTGAAATCATCACTTAAGTTAATATGTACTGAAACTGAACAAATATGGGATAAGTCATTTGTGATTAACTTTTGTCTCTGAGGAAATTTCTATATAACTGGATGCATTATAAGTGATTTGTTGGAAGAGTAAAAAGGAAAGGACTCATAAATATTGACACTTAGTAAATCATACACACCTGGGTTAGTAACTGCTCATGCTCTACTGAAGATGGATTCAAGAGCACTGGAGCACCTGCAATTTATGCAGAAATCATTATTACATATATTCCACTACTATTTAGTGTTACAAGCAAAGTGAATTTTAATCATATGAAAACATTGTATGAATTTTGATTGGAATATGACAGAGAAATAATTGTTATATTGACACATTGAGTTCTACGCAGCATACGGTGGTTTTGTCCACTTTTAGTGATTTTTACAGAGTTTCAATTGGTCACGACTCACAATTATTTGGTAAATCTCAAATCTTTTTATGATATCTACCTGTCTATATTCTAAAGCAATCTTCATTGTCAAGAGGTTTCTTGCAGTTGCATCACAAAATTGCCAATGAAATCAATCTGTAATCCTTGTGAGGTTTGGTTCGGAAATTAATACTCATGCTTGTCGATTTTCTTGTTTTGGTGATTTTGCCCTCTTCCCTCAATGGAATAAGCTTTCCATTTGCTTTCCAAGTTTAATTGTTAAGTTAGTTGAGTCTAATTTAGTTTGTTTATTGATCTATTGTGTGGGTCTTTCAATCTGGATTTTCTTTATAAACCATTGCTGTCAAAAAGTGTTTTCCATGATTGATTTTGTGGTCTTATTTGTGGTCTGATTTAAGTCTTAGAATAGGTTAATCATTAGGCTGTAATTACATATTCCTAGTAAAAAAAAAACTTAAAAAAAAACAGTAGTATAGGGAAGAAACCAATACAGTGCCAAAAAGAAAATACTTGTGCAGTTAAAAAAAAAGTTTGTTATTGTAAACTTTCATCCATCTCTTATGACATTTAACAATCAGTTGTGACGGCATAATTCTATCTGTGTATCAGTGAATGAGTCACATTTGTCTAATCTGACAACATCTCTCGTGCCATTTCTTATACTGCCATTATATTATTCAAATTCTTGTGACATCACTGCTGTCAAAATTGTCAAGCTCTCTGCTGTACAATAACACTTTTTTTTCTCAGTGACATCATAATTAGCAGTTACATGACTGAATCCAATTTGACGGTAAATAGCTCTTGGTATAAAGAGTGAATGCTTTATTGCTTGGAGATTATCAAGAAAATGATCATATTTATCCTTGTGGTGTTATGATTATAATTAACAAAATGAATCTGGCACATAACACTGTTTACTCCAGCATCGTTTTCCAGGTTTATTGAAAAACATACAACATTTGTACTGTTCTAATAATTGGTCTCGAACTAATAACGCTGTAATAAAAATAAAAAAATAAAAAAATAAAGTTGTTGCCTTAAATTTGTATGTACAATCAACTTGGATGTTTAAGTCATTTCAACTTAAAACTTAAAAAATGAGTTGAATCTTGTATACCTTAAAAGGTAAAAAGCTGAAAATTGCTTAATCTATTTTGATGTGTTAAAGCAATGTATTGATCATATCATTTTTTTTTATAGTGAATGCACTTTAACAGAATTCACTGCCCTGCCTAACAGTACAAAAGCTCTTTAGTTAATGCGTCACAATGACGCATTCCTGCTCAATATGAAAAACTAATGCAGCACGTTGTGAACCATAAGCAAGAGAACTAAGTCTGACTAAGCCTTCAGTATAGATCAAAATCACAGAAGTTTTAGATGAGGACAGCAAAGCACTTGTTTTTTAACTGTAGCAATATTTATTTGTATTCCATCTATTTAATTTTTCACAGTAGAGTCTGTCAGTTGTTCTTGATTTGACTTATATATTTTGTTTATATTATATAACAGTTTGTAACAGTTGAATTTATTTTGAGTCATCAAAACATCCTCCTTGGCTTCACATATTTATCAAACTTTCATCAACTATTTTGAGGCAACAGTTGTTGTTTTTTTAAAGCACTGTTTGAGATATTAAATAAATACTGAGAGTATTCTGACTCTCTTGTTTTGATCCTTCAGTAATATAACAACACTGTACCTCTATGACTGTACAGCTGGAAAACCTCCCCTTGATTTGGTATATATATATAGTAGGCTATATATCTTTTTTAGCATCATAATCTTTTGTATATATATATATATATATATATATATATACAAAAGATTATGATGCTAAAAAAGATATAAAGATATAAAAGCATGATGATGATAAAAAAAGCATTTTAGCAGATAAACTTATAGACTACATTTTTAAATAAAGTAAGTTAATTCATATTATATTATTTTAATTATCATCATCATGTTTCTGCTTGGAACAGGCATTCATTTAGATGGTTTAGTTTTGGGGGAGAGAATTGCTCAACTGAATAATCTTTCTCATTGGAGAGATAAAGTACTAGGCCACCAAACTTCTTCAACTAAGTTATTCTAACATCACTAAATAAGTAAAAGGAGAGATGTATGTGGAAGACTTACTTGTGGTGATGGGTATGAAGGAGATGAAGAGGACCGCGAACATCAGGGTGGAGTTGTGTGCTGGGCTCATCGCGCTGTGAGCTGCTTCGCGTTCACACTGACTGCTGTTCCTCATGCTCTCGTCTCGTGCGCGTCAGTTAGTCAGTTTGCGACGGTTCTTGTGGTGCTTTCTCCGTCTGACTTGCCAGCCAAACATTATGAACTCTCGGAGTTACACCCTCTTCGTAAATCGACTTGCAAAGTACGTCACGATGAATGAGCCCCGGCACGTGATTAATTTACACAAACGATGATGTGATATGAGTGGTCAACGCTATGAGTAATCAAAGTAAAATATTTAATCTTCAACTGCACATTTTAGTGTACTGTGTATACACACGGTTATTTGTGTTAACGTAAAATGCATTTGGCTTTTACATGTATAAATATTTGTTTTAAATATTGCCTGTTGAATGACAAAACGTTTGCTGAGATACAAACGTCCTGGTGTAAAAGTTTCCAAATGTAAATCTATTATATGGATCACACAGAAGACAAAACAAAGAAACGTTGAATAAAATAGTGGTACCATTACCATTACAGATTCATTATATATGTATATGATCATTCCTCAGTCATTCGTAGACAAACACATCATATCAAAGTAAAGGGAAGTATCTTTAATGTTTGCGGGCAAACAAAATAAAAATAAAAAAGTAATGTAAACAAAGTAACACTTTGGTATAAAATTAGGCAGGTATCTCTGTATCAGTTGCCTTTCTCCAGTGTATCTCTGTGTGAGAAATAAGAGTTTGTTTCAGCACCACATGGTGTGGACAGCTCCCGGCTACAGTTCCCCTCGAGTCCAATTACCAAAGAAATCACTCTCTCTAGGATTCTCTAAATGCAGAAATGTGGAAATGTGTGCCATATAGTACGATTTAAACATGTCCTAAACATGAAAGAAATCCTGTAAATTCTGTAAATGATTCAGACTATGATGTTCATTTACGCTTAGTTATCTAGAACAAACTAATGAAACTTCCTGGAAAGAATTGGACTCACTTGCCATTAATCTACTTTCAATCCATTTTGCTCTGCATTTGAGATATCTTTGGAATATCTAATGATTACTAAACCACAACAGTTAAACATTAGATTTAGAGCACATTATGGCATACAGTTTTCAGAAAAAGAAATTTCTTATGATTGTTTTTTGCTAAAATGTATTTCCTTTGGGAATCCATTATCAATCCATACTCACTCCTTGGTGTTCAAATAGGCATTCTTATGAATCAGTTAGTACATTAAAATAGCTCACTAGTATAGGCTAGCTGAGAGAGAACAAACAATACAAGACAAAGTATAATTTTTTTTTTGTAAACTTCCCCCTGTTATGTTGCAAAACATTTTAATCATGTTACATTACAAAACACATATAAATGCATTTCAGCAATTTTCTTGTTTTAGCAAACTGCAGCCTACATGATATTACTGTCAGCTAAGAAGTGTTTATGCAAAGCAACATAACACTAAGCATTAGGACCTAATAGATCTGAACTAGCTTTACATGTCATCTACTGGTTTGAAACCATGGGATTTGGTCTAAAGTACAAATACACATTCAAACACTGGAATTGATTAAATTATGCATTGATTTAAAAGGGACACACCCTTATATGCAAATATTATAGGGCCTCTGGTGTAAACAGAAATACGAAAAGTACTGCAGTAGTTGAGACTATATATATAAAATATTTTTATTTTTATTTACTGTTTACTTTTTCCAAAAATGTATCCTCTATGGATACACCACTGCAGTACTTAATGAATATACATTTGATGCAATTGCACAGATGCTTTTGTACAAGAATCAAGAGCTTTTGTGCAATTAGTATCACTGTATGAGATTGACAGACATGACCTACAAATAATAACATTTGAGTCCTATCAATGCTGTTTGTGGGAGACAAGCATGCATGTCATATTGTGCATGTTATATTAAACTTAAGCCTTTAATGCAGTGAGTGAATTGAACACCTAATGCTATTAAGTGAATTGAGTAAATTGTGGCAGGATATGAGGATGAAATAAGCCTTGAAATATTGAAATGAGATTGAGATGAAATAAACAGGCGTTGATGTCCTTTTCACAATTTTTTTCACAACTTTCCCTTTTTTACAAACATCAAGAGTTACCTTCACGCAAGTGTTCCCTTCGTATCATGTGATTTTGACTGCACTGAAGTAACAAGGGAGTGCTTATTTCACATTATTAAAATAAATAGAAGGTTTGTAATTACTTTGATCAAATCTGCAAATAACTGGGAAGTTGGAGTGTCATAGAAAAACAAAAAGAATCAGCCTTTTGTAATCAGCTTTGTCCAATTTTTGAGGGTGTGGTAGCTCCTTTGAGTGGGATGTAGATACAGATAATAAGATTGCATCAATGTTTGTTTAATATCTCCTCATTATGAAAATGTCAAGAAGTGGTGTCATGGGCTCTAGAGTAAGATTCTCAGCATTGGGATATGGCCTCACATTTCCGGGCATTCGAATGTATGTGTCTGTATGTGTGTAATTGAACAATGGGATTGTTCATATTCATTTGTTTGAGTCAAAACATGCCTAGACAATGTGTCCACCTGTCTAGGTAAAATGAAGCCTGTGGTTGAGCATGCGTAGGGGGGAGGTGTGCTGAGTTTGAGTGCGTACCGCCGCACATCATGACGCACACGGGAGAGTGAGATTTGATTCACAGCTAAGCATAGCGCCACTGGGAAATATCGGCTAAATATCAAAGTGAATAAATAATCAGTGAATATCCTTTACAAGAGGGTTATTGCTGGAGTTTTGGAGGATTGGGACTGGATGACTGAGTAGCTTCAGCGGGACTGAAATAAATACAGTGAAAGCTTTCGCACAGGTTAAAGAGATAATTTATTCGGCAAGAGGGACAGAAAAGGAATAAGGTAGGAATGAAATTAAGAGGATTAATAAAAAAATGTTAAAACGGATAGGTGAGATGGAAACACATATAATGCACATTATCAGAATCACTATTTAGAAGTAGCATGAGCAACAGTTGCTCTCCAAAGTGAGGACTGTCACCACATATATACATATATTATATGATTGCCCTTAGTTACACCACATTTTTCACACTAACATATAACCATAATCTGATCATCTGTTTCTAAATGTTGGTACTTTTCCCCCAAAAAAGATTCAAACTGATGCTTTTCTCTAAACCTCTTAAAATAAGGAAACCAAGCAATTTAATACCAATTTAACAAAGGCACCAACAATATTAGTTTATTAAAAGCCTCATTTTTTATTTTGGCTTTTTGTCTCTTTTTCTGTTTAATAACAAAAACAGCTTTATTTTATAAATGGTTTAATTTTTTATGGTTTTGTTGAAAAAATGACTTTTTGTCCCATTATCAAACACTTTTGGTTTCAGAATAAATTATTCATGCATGACTGTCAGCAAAACAAATGCACTTTTAAAGGTTACATTCATCAAAAAATAAAAATAAAATAATTTACTTGACCTTAAGATCCAAATGTATATTATTATAGGACCAAAAAAAAGGATGGGTGAGAGGATGGGGATTGTAACTGTTAATCCCCAAACCTTCAGGGTACCACAAGTCTGTAAGTTTTATGAAGCCATTTATTGACACTATTGTGTCAGGAAAGTGCAAAGTGTGTTGGCTTTAGTTTAATGGACAGGGATATTTACAGTATTGGCTTATACCAAATTACTTATTGGACAACTTGGGGTCTCTGTGACCCAGGAGCATCATGGGAAAAAAATGTGATTCAGATTCAAGCTGACCTATAGGTGATTTACGCATGACTCACACAACAAGTTTATTAGCGATAATCTCTGCTGTGCTAACATCCACTCATTCCCCCACCCATTCTTATATAAACCACCTACACCCTCCCAAATCCATTTCCCCAACAGTTTTTAGTTTGGACACATAATGTCAAACATGTAGCATCAGAGTAATTTGCCATCTGGAGAGTAGATGTTGTTCCTGACTCTTAATATACAGTACATAAAGAGCTCTTATGTGCAGTTATTATATAACACATGTTCGGATTCTTTATCATCACTCTCTAAATTAACTCTCTAAAACAAACTGGGTCTGGTTGTTGTTTTTCGAACAGTTTAAAATGTTTCTCAAATGCTCTTTATACTGAAAAATGTCCTTCAAAATGAGTCAGATGACCTAAACGACAAACATTTCCAGTTTTTATAACCTGAATGTTTTGGAAGTAATTTACGCTATACAATCCATGGTGAACATACTCATACCCATAAACATCCATTTATAAAAGTCAACAGTCACTTACTTTAATGTGAAAATGGTGGTGTTTTTTTTACTCCTCTGCCTTGTTTACAGTGAAAAGAGGCTGGGAAATTAACCTTATCAATATGGCAAGATACTGACATTAGGTCATTGACTTCACAGCAATCTTGGAAAATCAATGGGTAGCGAGCAGCTGCACACAATGTAGCCACATCAGATAAGCCACTATGTAATTAATGCTTCCGCTGAGTATGGCCGCGGGCATTAGAGAGGGAACTCCAGGCTGAGGGAATAAACACTGATATTTCAGAGCACTAATTATAGAGGGCATGTTGTCTTTCAGAGGGATGAAGAGTTTATCAGGGTCTACAGTGAGCTCTAAAGAAAAGACATGCGATAGACACAGAATCAAAGCAACAAACCATTCCGGTTCTGAACACATATAGGGCCTTTCACAGTACCCACACTTGTGCACTTTGCACTTGACTGCTTGTCTACTTACATGAAGTATTTCTTCTATTTGTATTCTTGTACATCTAAGTGTTCAAGGGGGTGTGAAGACTGCAATTGTGTGTATATATTTTTGATTACCCAATGGGACACACTTACAACATATAAAAAAAGAAAAAAGCACCAGACGGAGCGTCAAAGGGTCACAGAAGTCCAAGAGGGAGGTGGAGCGGAGGCGGAACCGGGGGCAGGATGGAGGGCCAGGTCCTTTGAGTCGAGGAAGGAGAGAAGATGGAGTTAGTGCAGGAGGCCAGGGTGGAGCAGGGCGGAGCAGGCCAGGCAGGAGGCCAGGGCAGAGCTGACAGGGCTGAAGACAATTTCTGCAGAGCTTACGGCAACCACGGCAGAGCAGATGACCACCACTGTAGAGCGGATGGAACTGAAGACCCCCACAGCAGAGCAGAAGACCACCACAGCAGAGCTGACAGGACTGAAAATCCCCATGGCGGAGCAAAAGACCACCAAAACATAGCAGAGAGAACTGTAGATCCCAACGGTGGAGCAGATGACATCCACTGCAGCGTAGACGGAACTGAAGATCCCCATGACGGTGCGGAAGACCACCTTAGTGAAGTTGAAGGCCACCACGGCGTAGCTGAGGACCACCAAGTTGGAGCAGGCGGAACTGATGACAACAACGGCGGAGTTGAAGACCCCAGGGCAGATCTGGTGGAACCAGATACCACCATGGCTTATCAGGCAAAACTGTTACAAAGAGCATAGAGAGGTTAGGGGCCGTGTCAAAATAGTTAGAAGGTTCCGTTACAGTCTCCGTAGCCATAACAGGACTGGCAAGGCAGGCGGTGTCTTTCATCACGACCTACTCGGCCGAGACACTAGAACTCAACACAGCCTCTCTGGCCGGGAAGAAACAGGCAGGTAATTCAATAATGGCCTGCGAGGCCATATCAATGCAGATAGGAAGTTCAAGGACTACCTCCGTGGACACAGCTCAGGGACAACTTCCAAGGTTGTATCGGGCCAAACAGGCAACTCGGAGACGACCTCCATGGTCTTTACCAAGTTTTGTAAACAATATTAATTCCCAGTTATCACCACTTATCTCCATTGTATGTCTTACAGCCTCTGACATCTCCATTTCAATCAATGCCCTCATCGACAGTGGATCAGCCGGCAATTTCATTTCCGGGAAGCTCTGCGATCACCTCAAGCTCAAGAAGAAATGCACCAAGGTCTGCTACAAGATCCACTCTATAACAGGAAAACCGCTCAGCCGGGGAAGAGTTCGCCATTGTGTTGGACCAGTACAACTACAAGCAGGTCTCCTTCGTGTCGAGAACATCGAACTCCTGGTTCTGGAGAATTCCACTACCGACAATGTCCTTGGACGCCCCTGGCTCATCCAACATGAACCGGTTTTGTCCTGCGCCACAGGCGAAGTCCTTAAGTGGCGTGAGAAATGTTTCTCTTCATGCTTCCCTGAACTAACCATCTCAGCATGCCAGCTAGTCAAACACGTACCAGTCTTGTCCACCTCGACTGAAAGTCTCCCTAGAGAAACAATCTGTGGATAATCCTGCCGATTATGCCCCCTTCAGTGATGTATTTTGCCCGAGCCGAGCCTCCCAACTACCACCTCCCAGACCATGGGACTGCACCATAGAACTCACACCGGGGGAGCCAGTTCCCAGTGGCAAGATATATCCTCTCTCCATCCTTGAACAGAAGGCCATGGAGGAGTATATACAGGAGGCACATCAACAGGGTTACATCCATTCTCTACCTCCCCTGCTGCTTCAAGTTTTTTCTTCATAGTCAAGAAGGACGGAGGCGGGAGTCACGTGACGCAAGATGGCGGAGTAGTCGTGTTTTTGCCGAGCTGCTGTGGAGCCCTTTAATTTGAACTTTTTCAGTCTGATAAGCCTTCCTCAGTCTGTGATATTCTGGGCATTGCTGACGCAAGGTATGTCAGAGAGAAGATTGAATGTAAATTACACGCTCAGAAGACGAAAACAACCGAAATTACAGACTCCCGCGCATACACCTGAAATGGCGGATGTGTCACTAAATGCTGGCGAAATGGTGTACAAGTAACATACTATTTCCATCTACAAGGATTTTTCGGCTGCAATCATCAGGAAAAGACAGGCATTCGGTGCAGTTAAAAAACGTCTCCGCGAGAAGGGAGTGGGCTTTTCCACGATTTACACGGCGGTCCTTAGAATGCAGTATGATGGCGCCAAGCTCTTCAAAGAACCGAGTAACGTGGAGGATTTCCTGTCTAACCTGCCCGCCTCTACTCCTGTCCACCAGCCTGACACATCCCGTCCCGATGCGGTTGAATGACTTTAAAACTACCTTTAAAGGGTTAACTGTTACGTTGGGGCTTACCGCAGTTGCGGTTCTTTTGAACATCTATGACTGCATAACCTGTATGTGTGTTACTTGTGTATCATTTAACACTTGTCCAGGCCATCTGTTGTTTTTACTGGTCCTGTGAAGTTTCTGTTGAACATGGGACTGTGTAGGCTACCCGTGGATCTCATATATGAAACTGACCGGCGCCAGGCTCCACCTTTTGATGGACATAATTGTTTGTCTTGAAGAGTGTAAATAGTTCAAATTTTTTGTTTGGCATTCAGGGTAATTTGATTTTGTTTTATGTCTTTAGCTATCCATTTATGGATTTTTATTTTCTTCTGAACCCAGCCTCCTTTAACCCTCATGGATCAGATTGCGTTATGTTCTTGGCTTGTCACAATATTACTGGCTAAACAAGGAAAAATGTGTGCTATTAAGCTTTTATACCGCTATTATGTTTGTAATAACTTCAAATTGAAACTTTGTAGCTGGAATATAAGGGGGGGTTCAAAATCCTATCAAAAGAAAAAAGATCCTGAGTTATTTGAAAAAAGAACAAGTTCATATTGTATTTCTGCAGGAGACGCACTTGGCGGCAAATGAACAAGTGTTTTACTTGTCCTTTACTAGTAAAAGCAGGGGTGTGGCCATTCTCATTCACAAACATCTGTGAGTGTTCAGGCTGATACCGCAGGTCGATATGTGCTGCTTAATGGGGAGTTGAGTGGAGAAACTTTTACTTTAATGAACGTATATGTACCCCTCATTCAATCTAATAATTTTATTACACAATTTTTTTATTTCTTAATTTATCTCTCTCTAATGTTAAACATCATCGGGGTGCGTGGAGGTTTCCTTCTTGGCTTGCACATGGCCCAAACTTTGAATGTTGTCTTAAGGAACAAACTAAACTATTTTTCTCAGACAATAAAACCCCTGGGGTATCTCCCAATCTGATATGGGACACTGCAAAGGCATAAAACCTGAAAAAAAAGAGCTTAGTAGATCAAAGAAAGCTTGAAGTTAAGCTCCACGATCTTCGAGTTAGAAACAATACATCCCCTTCAGATGAGTTACTGGCAGAAATCAAAACTGTACAAACTTCTCTTGAAGCTATTCTTACAAAGAAGGCGGAGAAATCATTATTTCTCAAAGCAACGGATGTATGAATTCGCAAATAAACAAAATAAATATCTGGCCAACCTTTTACGGCGGCGCTCTCAGGATCTCATCTCCACTATCAAAGACAATGCTGGAAATTTATGTCACGATAATGAAGCAATTAATAGAGTTTTTAGGGAATTCTATAGAGAGCTCTACACTTCTCAGTTAGAGTCAGATCCGGGTGAATTACTAACTAAGTTCTTTGCTAATTTATCTGTTCCGACATGGTCTGAGGAGCAAGTTCTTAATAGACCTATTGAAATTAGTGAAATTCTCAATTGTATAAGGGGACTGGCTAGTGGCAAAGCACAGGGGCCGGATGGCTTCACAGCCGAATTTTTTAAAAAGTTAAAAGAATCTTTGGTTAATTCTATGCATGATATGATATGAGTCTGGCAATCTGCCTAGTTCTTTGTTGGAAGCTAATATTTGTGTGCGTTTAAAGAAAGGCAAACCCCTGAAGAATGTGGATCTTATCGCCCTATCTCTTTACTAAATGTAGATTTTAAAATACTAACTTTAAATAGTTTTTATAATATTCTCACAAGTTCGAACAAAGATAATTCAGATAAAGTTAGGAGAATATGGGAAACTGATCTTGGGGTAGAAATACACAAAGCGGATTGGGGAATGGTATGTGTACACCTTATTTAGCAGACAATGCATCCTGGGAAATGTAGTTTAAAATACTGCACAGATTACATATCATTCCGGTTCGCAGACACAAAATGAACCCAATTGCATAGACCAATTTATCCAGTCTATGCAATAAATGCAAGATTGCAGAGGGAACCCTTATGCACTGCTTCTGGGGATGTTTTAAGGTTCAGCAATTCTGGGTGGGGGTTTGTCTAGAAGTGGGTAAAATCTTTTCCTGTTCTTTACAATTAGAGCCTAAGATCTGTTTACTGGGACTTACAGAGGAACTCCCTCATGGTTTTAAGGGTGATCATCTCTTGCAAATATTATTACATTGTGCCCGCAAAAGTATTTTGTTACAATAGATAACTGACATAACCCCATCAGTGGCTCAGTGGATAAATATTGTTAAGGGCTTTATTCCTAATGAAGCCTTTTCCACTGCACTAAGAGATAAACCCTTTAAATTCTACAGGATCTAGGGCCCTTTTCTAAAATACCTAGGTGTAGATGCGGAACATATGCTATCCTTGGGAATTAAAAATTTTGCTTGGAAGGGGTAGAGGTAAAGTTGGGTTGGCTGTAATTTTTCTTTTTTTTTATCTGTGTTTGTATACTTTACAGGTTAAAGACTTAAAGACTTCTTTGACAATTGTGATGTATTCTGTAATGTACCCTGTTTTTTCTTCTTTTTTTTTTCTTTCCAGAGTTTGATGTGCATATGAACAGACTTCCAAGTCAAGGATAACAAATAAGGGATTTAGATGGAGGTTTCATGTTTTGCTTGCATGTTTGACTTGTGATGTGTTCCTCCCTTTGTTCTTTTCTATTTATGTGTTTTGAGAAATCCCTGTAAAGCCTAAAATTGCAATAACATTTTTTTTAAAAACAAGGACGGTGGCTTGAGGCCCTGCATTGATTACCTGATATTAAACCAGATCACATTGAAATTCCAGTATCCACTTCCCCTCATCCCAGCAGCCCTGGAACATCTTAGAGGCGCTAACATCTGTACCAAGCTGGAGTAGGAGTGGTGCTTTCTCAGCAGTTGGGGATGCCTCCTAAACTCTATCTATGTGCCTTTTTAAAAAAAAAAAAAACTTGAAAAGAAATGACATTGGAAACCGAGAACTGCTGGCCATCAAAATGGCACTAGAACAATGGCATCATTGGCTAGAGGGAGCTCATCAACCTTTCATTGTTTATAATGACCATAAGAATTTTGAGAGAAATCTTTGAGAGGCAAAATGCCTGAATCCTCGCCAAACTGGATGGGCACTATTCTTCACCAGATTTAACTTTACCATCTCATACAGACCCTGCTCCAAGAACATCAAGGCAGCGCTCTGTCCCGTCAGTTCACTCCCGATGAGTCCAAGGAATCACCAGAGCCCATTGTTCCCTCTAGCCTGATCATCAGCCCCATCCAGGGGTCTCTTGAGGATCAGCTAGCCGAGACCAAGGCCAATGCTCCGCCGGGGTGTCCCCCAAACCGTACCTATTCCCAGAACTCGCTGTACTCCATTGATCCTCTCAGTTCACTCCTCCCTGGGCACTAGCCACCCAGGGACCTCTCAAACTCTCTCATTGCTGAAAGATCGCTTCTGGTGGCCAGGAATGGCAGGTGACGTAAGAAGGATCATCCAAGGATGCCAGGAATGCGGCATCTTCCAGCAGGTAAACTCCTACCTCTGCCCGTACCTCAATGCTCAAGGTCATACCTAGGAGTGGATTTTATAATGATCGTTCAATCATTTTTTTTCAAGGCATGCATTGTTGAAGAAACTTCCCACAGCCATGGAAACTGCTGAAATTATGTTTAACCACGTGTTTCACAACTTTGGCCTACCTGAAGATATTGTATCAGACCGAGGCCCTCAGTTCATCTCCCGTGTCTGGAAATCCTTCTTCCTCCTAGGTGTAACTGTCAGCCTCTCCTCTGGATACCAGACCAACGGGCAGACGGAGAAGAAGATACAAGAGATTGGTAGCTTCCTGAGAACCTTCTGTCACAGCCACCAGCCTGGAACAGGTTCCTCGCCTGGGCAGAGTATGCCCAGAAATCCATTAGACAACCCACCAACGACCTTATACCTTTTCAATGCATATTCGGCTTCCAGCCCCCTCTGTTCCCGTGGTCTGGGGAACACTCGGACGTCCCCGAAGTCGATTACTGGTTCCGGGAGAGTGAGAGAGTCTGGGACTCAGCTCATCACCATGTCCAACGGGCAGTCTGACGCCAGAAGAGTCATGCTGATGCCCGGTCGACCGGAGCTCCCATCTACCAGCCTGGGCAGAATGTATGGCTCTCCACTAGAGACATCAGTTTTCGACTGCCGTGTAGGAAGCTGAGTCCCAGGTACATTGGTCCCTTCACCATCTGTGAGGTCAACCCGGTCACCTACGAACTTAAGTTACCTTCACACTACAGGATTCACCCCACATTTCATGTATCACTTACCATATCAAAGCCACATCACTCACCTGTGTCTCCCTCTCCGTGGAGAATCCCCCCCTTCCTATGATCGTCGAGGAAGGCACCATCTACGTGGTGCGATAAATACTGGACTCCCGATGGCGTGGCGGCCAACTGGAGTGCCTAGTCGATTGGGAGGGCTATGGACCAGAAAAACGTTCCTGGGTACATAGAGAAGACATTCTAGATCCCACTCTACTCACGTCTTTCCATACCTCACATCCAGATCGTCCAGCCCCCCGATGGAAGAGGCCGACCGCCTCGTCGTCGGGGTCCTCGGCCCTCAGGGCCAAACTGCCTGTTTTGACTCTCTGCTGCATCAATAAACTCGTGTTTAACTATTCTCCCGTTGTCCTCTCTGAGTCTGCATATCATTACAGCCTGAAGCAGAGAATTTGCTTATTTATAAAAGTCAATTTTTCAAATTTCTGCCATACTGCAGTGCTTGTTGTTCCATGTATAATTATTATTATAAGGCATACAGAATTCCTCTCTAATCATCCTGTGGCCACTAATGCACACACTAATTACACTAGTGGCCATTTTTGCTGTGTGCAATTTTGATCTGATTTTAGTCTCTACGAATTGCTTTTCATCTTCCTCATTAATTTTCTGTTTACCACTCACCTCAGTTTTCATTTTTACCAGACATGAAAATTTAGTGGGTTTTACCTGTTAGCTTTGCTTATGATAATGCATTAGAGGAGTAAAAGTTACAAAGTAGGGAAAATAACCCAGTCATTAAAGTTATTATCCAGCCAGTACAAGTGGTTATGATTCTCTCAGTGTCTTTTTCAACATTTCATCACTCAAGCTGAGCCCAGGGGCTTTCTTTGAAATTGCATAACTTACTCAATGTGACAAGTGTCACAGTGTTAGCCATTAAAAAGAATGTTGTCACTTATTTCCCAAGTGGCTACTTCACATCCCTCACCATGAGGTTTTTGTAGGAAAAACCCCACATCTGTTTTCTAAATGATTGTGAAAATAAAGTGTTCTCAGTTTAGTCTGAAATGTAAAATATATATATTCATAAGCTGCTGTGTACTGTAGGTCTCATCAAGATATGTTACACTTTCTTTTGAGGAAGCCACATAAATGAAAATAGCTGCAAGCCACAAAATTGGTACACAAAAGTCTAATATCCTGTCAGTGACCAAACTTCCAAAAGAAATATGAAATAGCTTTTAAAATGGCACTACTTGGTAGAATACCTGTCAAAAATTAGATAAGATAAGATTTTTGTTATAGGTGAGTGTCCATCTCAAACTGAACTAGCAAAAGGTTGTTTGTGTTATTAGTTAAAGGTGCAGTAAACACTATTGAATTTTGTATTCATCAAAACAAACATGCCCCTACCCAAAAGGATCTCACCCCCTATGTTGATACCCCCACCCCCACATTCACATATATGCTATGCAATACAGGCAATGACTATGGTGGAATCTGCTGTGCTTGCCGCTCGAGGGTATGATGTCATCAATTAGTGAAAGCAATTTGTGTTACTATGATAATTCTGGTCAAATGTCTAATTGTTATTTAGCTCCTCTACTTCTTCGATAGCAAAGTCATCCCTTCTTTCCAAAAAAAAAACAGTTTTCATTAAGAGCTCCCTACATAACACGATAGTCCAAGTAACTAAAATATTACAAATGTGACAAGATTAAAGGGCACCTATTATGCCCCTTTTTACAAGATGTAAAATAAGTATTTGATGTCCCCAGAGTGTGTATGTGAAGTTTTAGCACAAAATTCCCCACAGATATTTTTTATAGAATGTTAAAATTGCCACTTTTTGTGTGTGTCCCTTTAAATGCAAATGAGCTGCTGAAGCTCATGCAACAAACAAACAGGACAATGTCATGCACTGAAATGTCAGCGGTGTTCAGTTCGAGTTCAGAGTCGGACAATAATGCCTACAGAGCCAGAGAATTTATGCTGCATGGAGATAGAACAGGTATAGTTTAGTTTAATTCCGGTTATAACTTATGTTGTCACCTTGCTTTTACAGTTCGCAAATATATACAGACTTTATGTCTTTTCGGGGGTGCTTAATAAACTGGTCAACTTTATATACGTAAAACAACTCTGATGAACTGTAATAAAGTGCGCGTTACTGCCGTGACCAGTAACGTTAGGCCTATCACTCCGGAGACTGTAAACTGGATCATAAACATTTTGTACTGATCAATCCTTGAGTGGGATAACTTTTTAGCAAAATCTGTTTTGTATTTGTATTGACCCTCATTCACAAAGCAGTCTGGTGTAAAATGATTTGCGCAAACATAAATGTTTATAAGGAGACGCATTCCCTACAAAAATAATATTAATCCACTGCTCTGGCGTTGAAACAATGGCGGACTGTGTACAGCTCACTCAGCGCGGGTCTAAAAACGGCAGTGTCCATCAGCAGTCGTGGGAGGGGCCTGTACAAAGTGACATCACTTTGCCCAGAATCTGTGAACGGCTTGTTCTGAGACAGTGCTTATGATTTTATGGGATTTAAAAAAAAGCACTTGGTGGATTTTTATCATTATAGGGTGGTTGTGTACACACACTGCCAACACAAATTTATGCTCAAACGCATGTAAAAGTGAATTTTGCATAATAGTCACCCTTTAAGGGGTCATAGCGATCACTAAAAGTTGTGATAGTCTTTTCTTCCCTATTGTGATGCATATCAAGGTGAAACGGCTTCTTGAACAATAAAAAAGGTACAGTAGGACAGGACTTTATTTCCATCAGAAATTGACTGGATGATTGGATTATTGTGGTTTGCCATTACTGTGATCTCATGTGACCAGTAAACACGTCATCACAGAAGACAAGATATGTCACTGCAAGAGGGAGGGTAAGTTATTTTGATTAAAGATTACAAGGGCACATGAATAAAAAAAATAATGATGTGCATATATACCATGCTTGAATTCACTGAGTCTTTAGAATGACCCATTTTTTCCACAAAACTTTGTAAATGCAGACTGCATGGTTAGGTGCTGGATTTTATACACCTGTGGCAATGGGTCTGATTGAAAAACCGGAATTCAATAATTAAGAGGTGTGTCTTAATACTTTTGTCCATATAGTGTTTTTACATGAACACTGATGAGCCAAAACATTGTGACCAGTCATGGGTGAAGCGAATATCATAGATAATCTCTTAAGGCCACATATTAAGGTCTGGGTAGATTAGATGGCAAGCATTCAATCAGTTCTCGTAAACAATGTGTTGGATGCAGGAGAAATGGGAAGGAATAAAGATCTGAGTGACTTTGACAAGGGCCAAATTGTTATGGGAATGCGACTGGGTCAGAGTATCTCTGAAATGGCAAGGCCATTCCTGGTCAGCAGTGGTGAGATTTCCTCCTTTAAAAAAAATATAAGCCCTATATTGGGAGTCATGACAGATTACAGATAAAAATATAAATCATTGATGTGTTCATGATAATATATAATGCTGTCAATCTCATAGCATGCTTTACATTCACGGACTCATATCATGACACTTTGTCAAAAAAATCTGATTTATCCAGTTGTCATCAACGGTACAAATGTCAGCATGCATTATGAAGACACTTTCAATCCTCTATGATGCACATATTCCAGTGTGAAAAGCCATTTAGGAAGATGATGTCGTATGGTCTGACACCTTTCATTTTTGGCCTGTAGACTCCTCACCAGAACAGTTTTTTTGAGTGTTAATTTGAATGCTTTTAAAAAAATTTATTCATAATATCCCAACTACCAAAAGCAAGTCAAGGTATATAGGCCACTGAAGTGATGGATTAGCAATGTGTTTACTTGCCCAAGGGCAGGTGATGCTATGTATCGATTGCAGTAAAGAGTGTTTGCGCTTGGATTTTTTACGACACTTTTTCAACTCCATTGACATGGTGTTGGTGTGTGAATATGACTTTTAATATCCAGCTTATGTTCTCGTAAACAGTCCAAGGGAGAGCAGTATTAAGCAGCAAAAATATCTGTCATTTTTAAAGACAGTTATTTCATAGTTCAAGAGTTTATAAGCAGGTATGCCTCCGAAGTTACCCACAGTCACATGCATATGGTAAAATAACTCATTCAATAAATAAACTCAATAAATTCACTCAACAACCATTTTCTGTCTCTTAACCAGAATGACGATACGGTACACTGAAGAAAAACACAATATAAAAAAACAAAACCATGGTGGAAAAAAAACGTTGAAACCATGAAAACTGATTTATGTCTTCAAATGCGAAACCTGATGTTCATTTTAGGACATATGAAAACAGGCAGAGCAGTGGTTAGAAGAAATTTGATAGATCATGAACAACAATCTTATTTAGCATAATTATAAAAAACTTTTATAACAATAAAAGCACCTACATCTTGAGCATCACTTTAAAATCTTCTGTGCTTAGTCAGTTTTCCTGTGTAAGAAATTAAGCGACATTATTAAATACAGTAATATTTAATACAGTATAAAATTGTATTAATTTAAAAGCTATATTTTATAAATAGAAGTAAGAGGTTCCGGTTAATAAATATTAACAATGTGATCATTCTTCATACATGAAAAAAAGAAAGAATGCTGTCTAAACACATATGCAAACAACAAACTATACAATATACAATACGGTTATCTACATTTGCCTGTACAACAATTGTTGTCATCTGAACATCAACAAGGACTCAAGGGAACACCCTAAAATTTTAAGATTCAGGCTGTACAATTACAAATTTGTTGAGCCTTCTTTTCATCAATTGTGCTTGTAGCATTTGCTCATTTGTTCATAAGAAGAGATGGTCAGCTTTGTAATACAAGCCTTTTCAATGGTTATAACATTATCTAACTGACCCAGCCTCATTACATCCTTATGTTGGTTAAATGACTCTTCATTTTCCTACGCAAATAACCTGGATATTGTATTCAACTATTGTAGCCATCTGCATAATAAGATAAATGTTTTCATGGGCTGTGACAAAACAGCTAAAAACAGCTATTAACTTATGATCTGTCTACAAATGTGGACATAGTACAAAGCATGAAAATAAGCTAAGTAAAATGAAAATGGAAGGAAGACATTAAGTTAATAATGTGGCCAAAAAAAAAAAGCAGCATGCTACATGAACACCATATGTAAACGTTAAAATATTTTATATTGCATTGTATATTATAAAATATTAAAAGTGGCATAATAGTATAGGCCTTAGTTAATTAAAACATTTAAGTTGCTTTTATAAATGTGCCTTAAAAAAAAAAAAACATTACTGGTGTGCATCTTGAGACAAAACAATGGCACTGACACATTTTAAGATATGTTAGAGGAAGTTCAGTTTTAGTTAAGACAACTCAAACAACATGCATTTTAGTCTCTGAAACCGGGCACAAGAGTAAATGATTGAATTATAACAGTAGCTGCTAAATGGCGCCTCTTAGTGGTTGGAGAAATGTACAGCAAGAGTTCGCAAATAAGATGTTTTCAGATCATGTGGAGACCAAACGAATCATCAGAGAAAAGTCAGACGCACTATATTCACTAGAAATCAGTTTTTAACTGTTTATTTAGTTCAAGATGAAATTAAAGAATACTTAAAGTTGTATACTTAAAGCAGTGGTTCTCAATTCCAGTCCTCGGGACCCACTGCTCTGCACATTTTGTATGTCTCCCTTATTTAACACACCTGAACCAGATCATCAGCTCATTTGGAGAGACTCCATGAACTGAACTGAGTGTGTCAGATAAGAGAGACATACAAAATGTGCAGAGCAAGGGGTCCCGAGGACTGGAATTGAGAACCACTGACTTAAAGTAATCTGCTGCCATCAAGAAGTCATAACGTTGTAACGATGGGAATTCGGCTAGCTCGCACATGGTGTTAAAGGCTAATTATTGATAAGATATTGATGGTTAAATCCTCCATATCTGTAAAGATCGTGTAACCATAACTTAGTTGGTAGATAATAGACACAAAAAACACCACACATTTTTAAGTCTCTTGCCCTTTTCTGAAACAAATAGGAATATTCTCTCTCTCTCTCTCTCTCTCTCTCTCTCTCTCTCTCTCTCTCTCTCTCTCTCTCTCACCAGTTTGGTTCTTCCAAATAAATCCATAGCTACATACTCACTTAAAGGGTTAGTTCACCCAAAAATGAAAATTCTGTCATCAATTTCTTACCCTTATGTCATTTCAAACCTGTAAGACTTTCGTTCATCTTCGGAACACAAATGAAGATCTCAGAATGAAATTGAGATATTTCTGTCCCTTCATTGACTGCTACGCAACTGAAACTTTGAGGCTTGAAAATGTTCATAAAGAGATCGCGAAACTAATCCATATGAATAGATTGAGCTGTTTTGTCCAAATTCTCTGAAGAGACCTGATCGCTTTGATGAACAGATCAAATTTTGGCTTTTATTCACATAAACATTTATCAACTCACACATCAGTTGTGGTAAACGCTTGACGTGTGAGCACCAATGAGGTTTATTCTCGTGTTACGCAGCACGTTTGAGCTTCCACAAGAACCAATGAGGTAGGGGTGTGCGATATCACAATTTTTTATCGTGGGTGATTAAAATGTCTCCACGATCTGCTTTTGAAGAAATGTCGTAGTGTCGTGATACAGTGCATTCTATCAGTTGTAGTTCTGGCGCCTCCGTCCCAACATACTGCACAATGCGACGTACATTCACATCACGGTCGAGTTACACTCACGGGATACTGCAATTCACAAAAGTTCATTATTTGCATGTGTTTTAAAGCCTTGCCGGTTACAATTTTCATTTGCGTGTTGATGCTCTGTTCTAACATGGGCTTTTCTGAGCACACATGCACTTAAAGGCCTCTCAAACAGCGCCTGGTTACTGGACTAAGTTATCTTTCGAGTCTTATTTGGTTAATACTGTCAAATACACACAAGGTTTACATAAACACAGTTGGTTGTCTAAAGTGAAAGCAAATATTTGAGAGAAAATGGGGTGCGTGTCATATGCGTGTATGCATGCCGGTCTTAAGTGACAGTAGCCTAATGGTAAACATGCTGCCACTTGTCCTTAAAGGGATAGTTCACCCAAAAATGAAAAGTTTAAACTTTAACATAATATAGGAGCACTTTAACATGCTACAGTATGTGACAGACATTCCAGGTCATGCAGTACCCAATATGACCACAAGAGTGCAATAAAGCATAATTCATTACAGCTTGATAGGGAAAGGAAGTTGCTTAGAAACACGAGCTGGTCTTCAGAAGCAGAATTTTCTCCAAAATTATGTTTATGTCATTATATGCCTTTTCAAACCCATATTCTGTATTTTTCTGTGTAACGCAACTATTTTAGAATAATTATTATGGCGATCTTGCCATAGGCCTACAGTCATAGTTCATAATGACCAAGGGCCATCATGCTCCAAAAAAATACAAAACCCCCCAGAACATGGACTATTTTCCATGGGGAAAAATAACAGCATACAGGTTTTGGATGTCATGAGGGTGATAAAATTATGACAGAATTTTCATTTTTGGGAAAACTTTTCCTTAAGATATTCAGATCTCCATTGGAAATGAATAGCACTATTCCCAATATGTACATTTGTCTTTATAAATAAGTTAAGTGAGCATATGCTTTTTGTAATTTATTTGTAAAAAACAAAAATGCATTCCAGTGGAAGGTGTGGAAGTCTAGGGGCCCTGTCATACACCCTGAGCAATGCGGCGCGATGCAAGTGTTTTTTTTGCTAGTTTCAGCCTGACGCAGTTATCATTTTCACGTCCTTCGCCACATGTTTAAATAGCAAATACATTTTGCGCCCATTTGTGTGCCCATGGGCGCGCTGGTCTGAAACCAATGTGTGTTCAGGCACATTGTTGGTGCGTTGCTATTTTGAGGCAACTGAAATAGACTGCGCCATATTTTTTTGTTTGTTTTATTTAAAGGGCGTATTAGTAATATACGCCTATAGGCGGGTGCACAACGCACGTACACTCAGCTTATTACATACACAGGGCAGCACACAAACATGCCAAATATTAAAAGTAAAAGGATTACAATGTAAAAGATTATTATGTACATCAAGATATGATGGAATCCGCCTTGTCCCGTAGATGGTCTGTTTGCACGCTTTAAGCATGAGCAGATCCGTTTCCTCTCTGGAGAAGCGTTCAGTCTTTCCGCTTGCAAATTCTGCCAATGTAAATAGCAATGCACCATGGCACGAGCGCAACTGGCTTTTTAAAGGGAATGGGAGATGAGACTCTGATTGGTTTATTGCACATTACGCCCAAAACACACCCATTACTATACCCTACAAGAGAATAGGGACAACCGACCATTTTTCCTGTTGTTAAACTAGCAAAAGTGGATTCGGACACGCCCTAACTGCACTTGCGCTGTTCTCTTTAGACCTTGTGCTTATATCTTTAAAATAGGCCCTAGATCTTGTATGTGGGGAACTGGGCATCGGGAAGGATTGGACTTTCCTTAAAGGGGACCCATTATGCAAATTACACTTTTACATGGTGTTTGAACATAAATGTGTGTCAGCAGTGTGTGTACACAACCACCCTAAAATGGTAAAAATCCACCCACTCCTTTTTTTTTAAATCGCCATATATCATAAGCAGCAGTGTCTCAGAACAAGCCATTTGCAGACTGATAGCTTTTTCGACGTCACAAATGCTTAGGCTCCACCCATGCCTGCTGACAGACTTTGAGCCCTGAGTGAGCTGTACACAGTCCGCTATTTTTATCTCCTCACCAGAGCATTTAACAACAGCATTCAAGTAAGAAATGTATTCTTATTAAAGCTGCTAAAGTTAATTCAGTCAAGAGCAGTGAGTGATTTTCTGTTTTTCGTTTGCTGTTTGATTCATATTAAAAGCATAGCAGTAGGTGCTGTATTTTATGCTGCTTTCACTTTAATACAGAGATCTAATATACAAATGCAATTTCTTTACTTACTGTTTACGGACATAACCGACTGTGTTTGTGAACTTTTGACATAACCTTGTGTGTATTTGACAGTTTAAGTGCAATAAGACATGAAAGAGAACTTCGTTTAATACTCACGGGATGCGCCGTCTTACATCCAGCTGTGCTCATACTTCAGATGTGTGTGCTCAGAAAATATTTTATCAGAAGTTTAGAATGATATGGCTTTAAAACAAGCAGAGTATCTGGAAAGCAGTGTGAGGAGCAGCAATTCATTTGCTTTTAAGGATACAAAAAGCAAACACATATTATACATGGTATAATAAATGATCTGTGGGGTATTTTGAGCTGAAACTTTACAGACACATTCTGGGTACACTTAAGACTTATATTACATCTTGTAAAATTGGCAGAATAAGTCCCCTTTAATGGAAGATCCAGTGTGTGCTAGAGAGTACAAACATTCTATACATTTATTCCAATTAATTCCATCAATTAAGCATCTGTTTTTGAGATTTAAATGAAAATAACCATATGCTGGGTGTAACCAAATCTGGCCGTACTCATCATTGAATGTTGCGCTTCAGAGGGATGGAGAAGGCAGATGAATGATTTCTCCAGGGTGGGATGTCCAGCAAGGGGGTGTGGGGCAGAGCGACAGCTGCAGGGAGAGAGTAAATGTGCTTCCCCACCAGTCCATGGCCATCCCTCCAGATGGCCCCATCTTCATGAGCCTCAGAGGTTTACTAATATGTAAAGAGGGGGTTGAATTTGAGGGAAAAATCTGAAGAGATACTGCTGAAAGTCAATTCAGGTGTAACAAAATAGTATAGAGTATAAGAAAATACAATTGATATTTGAGCAAATCAATTTATTACATCCACTACTGTTCAAAAGTTTATGGTCAGTAAGATTTTTTTTATATTTGTGTCTCCTAATAAGCAGTATTTGGTGTAATGCATTAATTACAGTAATTTAATCACTTTTGCCTTGAAATTTTTTCTGCAATTTAATTATAGTTAGCTACTTCTGATGTAATTATGAAATTACCTTCTCCTTTTAAATAATTTAGTCAGTTCAAGAAAAATTGATGCAATTTTATGCAATTTATTTGAAAGAATTAAAAGAGCAGGTTCATGTATCCTTATATTGTTCAATTGGTCGAGGTTGAAATGGGATTTAGAAAGTAATTAGTAATAAGCAATGCATTACTTTTTAGAGAGATCAATTAGTACAGTAATATAATAGCACCATTGAAGATGTAATTAGTAGCTAGTAATTAATTACTTTTTTTAGAGTAACTTACCCAACAATGCTAATAAGTCTCGTATGCTCACCAAGGCTGCATTTATTTGATAAAAAATAAAAAATAAAAATCAGTAATAAAGTTAAATCAGTAATATTGTGATTCATTATTACAATTTTAAAAGTACCATTACTATTTGTGTTTCATAATGGAGCTTAAAACACTCCTTTCCTATGGCAGCTCACTATAACGGAGCAGCAGGGCTTGAACTGCATTTGTGAGCATTCCAGGCCATGGACCGCCTAGAAACATCAATTTCCCAGGAATGACCAGCCTGGGCGATCAGCAGCTGGTGAACAGGGCAGTGTCTTTGTTGTGCATCTCATAGAGATTCACATTACACCCATCGGCAATCAGCCACACCTCAATCACGGAAAGCGCCCTGGGCTGCAAAACTAAATGGTCTGGTGAGTTGTAATTGTACAATCATGCTGCGAATCCCCCCAGCCCTCCTTGAAAGCATGCAGGGCAGTGCATTAAATCCTGCAGAAACTCTTTGCTATAGTGCAAGTCAAGTCACCTTCATTTATATAGCGCTTTTAACAATAGATTTCAAAGCAGCTTTACAGTGATAATAAGAAATTTAAGTCACATAGATCGTTTTGCCTTTACAGCAGCTCTAGAATAAAGTTATTGTCCAGCTAAAGTTCATATTGATTGATTCACTTCCATTGCAAAGATCATTAGTTATTAACTTAGGGGCCGCTTACATGACAACGTTCTAAAAGAAAACCCTTAATGCTCTCCAGCTAAAAAATAGCATCTCCGTGTAAACTTCAAAAACGCAAATCTGTGAAAACGCTGACAGCGTGCACATGCAAATTACATGTTTAGTCTATAAGTATGCGCGTTTGAATATAGCCTATATGTGTGCAAGCATGTTGTCTTTCTTTACAAATTGACCTCACCAAATTACTTGTCTGGCTTTAAAAATTCATAATTTGTCGCTTCCGTTTATACATGTGAACCGGAATCATTTTGACAACATTTTATCTGTACAGAGGTAAAGGGAAGGGAAGGAAGCCTTCACAGGGGAGAGCCTAGTTGACACTTCAGGACTGCGTTGTTGTCGTGTCCAGGCACAGGTCCTTCATCAGATCTGGATACGGCTTGGATCCGGCGGACTGCGGTAAACCTCGGGATAAACAGAGAGACTAATATTAGTGTAGATGTTATGCAATTAGGTTACATCACAGTTATAGCAGAGAAATAATACAGAAGTGTAATCCTAATTCATCTTTAATTTATTGTAATATGACAGATGTGAATATTGAGTTGTGCACAGTTATTTTACAAGAAATTGTACAAATATATTAAATAACAATATTAATATAATATTTCACAGGATGTTTTTGGCACCTGTATATTTTACACAATTATATACAGTATATAATTAACTAATAATGTTATATCAACATAAACACATAAACAATATATATAGACAACTCACCAGGCTTACACAAATGACACAGAAATAATGCAGTAAATACACACAGAAGTGTCAAAACATCCCATTGTACATTAAAAAAAAAAAATATATATTCTTAAAATTAAGGTGAAAAAATTCCAAAATTCTCTGCATGATGAATGATAATTGGATATGTTCTAGTTACTATATAAATATTTAATGTATAATGTATTGTATTGCATTTTCACTATAAATTATACAAGTAGGCTACTTTAAGTAGTTTAATACTTTCACTTTTTAAAGATAAATTAAAGTCATTCACAATTAAGAAATTATTTTTGCATTATTATTATTATTATTATTATTTTTACAGCTTAGTATATAGTTTGATAACCGTGAAGGGATAAGAAATAGGGAGAGAGTTGTTTTAAGACATGCGAGAAATGAGTCCAAATCCTCAGCTCAGCCTGAGAACTGACAGAATGCAGATCACCAATCCAAACGCGCGCGCACACACACACACACACACACACACACACACACACACACACACACACACACACACACACACACACACACACACACACACACACACACACATGAGTGTCCTCCTCATTGGTGAGTGAATGATAACTCAGTCCAGCAGAGGTGGAAAGGTCTCTCTCTGTCTCCCACAAACCCTCTTATCAGTGACCTCTCACACAAGCTATTGCACAAGACTAAAACGTTCATGGAGAAATACAACACATGGAACGGTATGTTAAGTATGTGTCCAACACTCTTTGAGAACACAAGGTGTGGTTTAAACACATGAAATGCCACGTTCAATGAGACTGGGTTGTTCAGCTTGGACTCTAGTTATTTTGGACATTGGCAAAAAACAAACAAAAAAAAACCACACACTGTATATCCGATTACCAGCAGGTCACAACAACTCAATATTTGCAAAGACAAAATTACATTTAAGAGATTGGATGTTTTTAAATCACGTTATGGCAATCACTGCTTTAATTCATGGGTTTTCAAACATAATATTTGTAAAATAGTATTATACATATATATACAGTGTAAATTAACTGCAGACGTGTTTCATTAATATGTACAAAATTCAAATATTGAGCTACAGTAGTAAAATCTGTGGTCACTCTGATTTACAGTGGTAAACATACAATATCAGCTCATATTTTGAGTGATATGGGTCAGGTTTGTTTCATGCAACTTTTATTATTTATGATTAACGATTACACAGAAGGAAATATTTCTTCTTTATATAAGTGCAATGAACATTAAATAAAAGTAGTAATATGGGTCAAGTTTAATTTCACCTTGGAATTAACAGTGGCTTGTCTCGTGGTTGTGAAATATCAGACTCAGATGGATGGCTGGTGGAAATATCAATAAACTTTACTGCAGCAGATTGTAAAAACAGGCAAGCAATTCAGAATATAGCAGTTTGTGAAGATGGTAATAGATCTGATTGTATTGCAGGTGATGGTAAAGTGTTGTCCAATATAGCACACACCTCCTCTTGATGACGGTAAGTAGACTGGTAATCTATTGACTCACACAAATGAACAAACTGAAGACACTAAGGAGGAGAGGAGAAACGCAGGAGCTTTGGGAATGCAGGTAAGTGAGGGTAGGCGAGGTGTTAGCTTATATGTGTGTCTTGATGTGTCGATGACCAATAGCAGGTGTGGTTGATGGCTGAATGAGGGCAGGTGAGAACCAGGAGGGATGCTGGGAAGTGTAGTCCAGAGTGTGAGTGAGGGAGTGTAGCAGGGAAGGAGGACCGGTGCGCTTGTGATAGTGGTAAGCACAATTTCAACACAGCGTTCCTGATGCTAGTATTTATGTGCGCTAATCTTGTTTTTTTCTTCGTCTCTGCTGTGCGCAAACACCTGTCCACAGTGCTGTGAAATGATGGTTTTGGTTCTGTAGTGAGATCCTGCTCTTTGATCTCTCAGACAGGTGTTCTGCCGCACAGATGTGTCTGCTGAAATAGTTTTACTGACAGAAGCACGGCTCGTTTCACATAAACATGCCTCAATTCTTTGAGACATGTAATATTTATTCTATGTCTATTCTGCCGAGTTCTGTTAATAATTTAAATAAAATGAACAATGAGGCAACAGTGCTGTCTGAACAGCTAATACATTATTTGCCTCAAGATTACAGGCTATTACTAAACTCATCATAATTTAATAAACCTGAATCAACAAATCCCATCTGGTGTTTGTGAGTTATTAGCTATTTCCCAGGCCTCACGCTGTTGTAAAAGTTTTGGTTTTGTGTTTAGTCAAAGATTTGACCAATAAACCTTACAAAAGTGTCATGCCACCTAGAGTACAAGCCATAAATCATTCAGTGTATGATGTTAAACTGTCACTGCTAATACATTGTGATTTATTACAACAACTTCTTGACCTCTCGACCTCAGTTCTTCTGGGATTTGACAAACGCGGACTTTTGAGACCCAACGTGAGACCCGGTGTGACTCTGCTTGATGCTGATGGGGAAACACTTAACTGTTGGAACAACCTCAGGGGGGATCTGGTCCATTTAAAGGCAGGTAGGTCTTTTCTTTCTCTCTATATTATATTCCACTAAAGGAGGTAAACACAGCTGCTCAGCGGTCTGAACTGTCAAGTGGACGGCAACAAAAGATACACATCCTCTTTAAATGTAGATCCATCAATTCAATCCATCGATTTAAAGCAGTGCCCTAAACAGCTGACTTTTGGTAATGGAGCCGCTCCCAAGAAATCATAAATTTAGTCCCATCCCTCCTCCTCTCAGTCAGAACTCTGAACCATTCCACTGTAAATATGAGTTTGAACGTCTATACCCAATATACAGTATTTTCCTGTTTTATTCTATGACATAAAATACATCAGTAATACTCTCTTGTAATTTTGATGTTTTTTTTTAGGACTTCAGAGGTTTTCAGGGCTAAATTCCACATGATAATGCTAAAATATCAGCAAGAAAAACTCTACATCTTTACTCTGACTTTTACTCTACCATCTCCATATGCATTGTTTTTCATTCCCTTTTATACTTCATGTGCTGTTCAAGAGAAACCAGGTCCACAAGCCATGACGCTTGATCTGATCTGGGATTTATAAATCAAATAAACATGATAGCCTCTAACTGACTGATTCACTTCATCAACTCATTATCAAAGACCATTAACCTGATAAAAATCTCTCCTTGAACTTTTCATGAAGGCCCTCCTTTAATGTTTGTATTTTAAGAAAAAGCCGAAGACATTCACTGTCTCCTCGGTGTCCTTCTTTTAATATGTGGAAAACCCCTGGCTCCCACGTGTCTTCTTCATGGATTTATCCTGTCCTGAATGCACAAAGGCTGGGATGCGTTGAAGCTCTGGGTGCCTGCATGTCTGGGAGCCATTATCCTTCTGGCCATAAAGAACACAGAAAATAAGAAAAACTATTTAAAGTGTCACATTACTTACACACCAAACTGTGAATGATATGAAAGTGCCTCAAGCATCTGCTTTGTACAATGCATGTGAGAGAGACCATCTTCTTACAGCATCCAGTGATTCACCCTGTAGTGTCTTGTGACCCTGAGAAACAACAGCTCCCTTCCAGTTGAAAATACCCACAACTTCACCCCTTAATTTAATATGGTGAAGGAAGAGGCAGAGCAACAGGAAGGAAAGCCATGGCAAACAAGGTAATCTTGTAGTTAAGAAACAGCCAGGGAAAGAAGAGAGGCATAATTTAATAACAAATGACAAAAAAGAGCTTGTTTCTGACCTTTGCTCATAGAATATGCTCCTAAAGAATGTAACCAAATATTCAGAATATAAATGTTAAAAAATCGATCATCGAAAGGCCATACTGATTGACCCTAATCTGAATATTTATTTCCCATTGACCATGTCTTCCTCACTGGCTATGACAATAACCGTCCTGTATGCTACTTCTTAAAAAGATTAAGCATAGAGTGATGTAAACAATGACTGGAAATGGAATGGAAACGTTTAATGAAATTTATAAGTAAGCCTACTTTTTTTGTACTGTTTTTTTCTGATATAGGCTATACATCACAAAGATAGCCTTTCATTTTTTTATTTATTTTTTAGCATCTGATATTATATATTATAATACATTATAATATAATAATACTGCTAACAGTAACTTTTAAAAGATTTAAATAAAAAAGTTTGCTTTTTTAATGTTTGATTTTATTGTCATAGAGACCATTAAGATATCATTCATTATAGTTTTACATTTTCAAGTGTTTCCTATGAATATATAAATCATACGAAAACTATAAACGTTTACACACTCCAACCAAACTCATCTGACTCGTAGTACCTGACATCACCCATAGCCTACATCTCCCGTTAGACATCAGTACATCTACCTTGTGTGATCATGCGCACTCGCTCGCTCTGGTCGAGTGGAAATAAATGATGACGTCAACTGACTATAGGGTCTGTGCAGTGCTGAGATAAAGCGCATTCATATGTCCAGTCTACCCAAACAGAACAGTGGAGTTTGAATGAATAATGAGAACCACATACGAGGTAAGAACAGACTTTCAGCGGACTTTGTTGATGAATGTGTAAATTGCGCATATGCGCGTGCTTATGGATTATGTTGTGACACGAGATGCGTATTATCACCGCTGTCCGATCAGTGTACGGAAGGGTAATGGTGACTGATGGTTGTATGTACGGTAAACCGTTTATTCAAATGACCCAGTGTCATACAAGACAGGGATGGAGCTGTAATAGGAATCAATGGCTGATCGCACAGACCGGCAGATCTTTAAAACTAATGCGAAACAAAGAGTTGCACACACTTTTACATGTGCTTTTACTTGATTTTTTTTTTCGTTGCTTAGCTTCGAGGATTAAAACGAACGATTTGCATATTATTTGCTTGTGATGTTCTTTCCTCTTAAATAATGACGCCGGTTGGGTTTTTGTCATGTCACTTGTGCTTGATAGTCCAGACAGAGCACAGTGTGCGCGCGTTCATGTAACCGGCTTCCCAACAATGTTTCACCATCAGTGCTTCTTCAGAGCCATTAATTGTCTAGCTATAGACAAAAAACATTTAAGCCATAAAGCTTTTTGCAATTCTTTATTTATATTCTACATCATTATTTATGGCAGATTTTAATGAATAACGGTAGAGTATTTTAATGTAACTTATATTAAGTAATTTTAAGTAATCATGAGGCCCCCTACTGGGCCCTGGACCACTGAGTTATAATTACGAACTTGAAGTTATATATATATATATATATATATATATATATATATATATATATTCTATAAAAATGAAAATCCTCATCCTCATGGTATGCAGATATATATGCTTTTTTTTTCTTCAGCTATACAATGTGCTTAGATCATATATGGGACTCATCATAGAGTCATATAGGTTATCATTGTGATCGCTTTTTGAAGCATCAACTTATGGGTTACTATACCCTTGCATATTATATTATGGACTCACATAGATTTGTTTTGTCTAAAAATATTTGTGTTCATCTGAAGTAACGTTATACTACATCTGGGACGGCATGAGGGAGAGTAAATGATGAGAGAATTTTCATTTTTGGGTGGACTATCCTTCCAATCCCTCCTGATAATGCTGATAATGGATATTGAGGAAATGAGGCTGCAGTCTATTGTTTGGTCACTGTCTTTCACTAATCATGCATTCAAGTGCAAACTAGACCTAAAAGCCTTTTTTTATTTGTCCATCAGCTGACAACCATGTACTGAGTACACATATTCAGTTCTCTTGAGTTCGAAAGCCCATGTCACTCCACATTTTCATCAGTCTCGGCCGGTTCTCTATTACTAGGGCAATATACCCTGTGCGCACTGCGGGGGCATCATGAGTGATGGATTTCCACACTTGACTCGACTTGTTTTCCTCTCAGACTGAGCATATTGTGCCCTCATATGGGGTAGAGGTCCTGCTTTGACTCTTAATATAAGGTGTTTTAACAACAGTTAAATAACAACAGTTGTGCATGATTTCCCTAACAAACAAAGCCTTGATTGCATTTTATGATATTGTAACTGAGATTGTTGTATTAGTCATGTTAGGTATCCCTTTAAGACTGAGGTGAACCTGAACTTTTGCTATTAATATTCTTTCCTGATTTTATTCAGATATCATAACTATGACAATAAATTCAGCCTCACGAGAAACATCTTGTGATTTGGGGATCACCCAACTCTGGGGTCTTAGCAACTGCACATTATGACAAGTTACATGCCACCCCTGTTAGGATCAAACTGCTTAGACTTAAGTATAAATGGATAGTTCACCCAAGAATGAAAATTCTGTCATCATGACCTTATTTCTAGTGTGGAACATAAAAGAAGATATTTTAAAAAAAATTTTGGTCCATATAATATAAGGCAACGGTTACCAAAACGTTTTGGTAACCAACGTTCTTCAAAATATTCTTGTTTATGTTCCACAGACAAAAGAAAGTCATACAAGGTTTGGAATGACATGAGGGTGAGTAAATGATGATAGAATATTTTTGGGTGAACTAAATAAACAACTTAAAATGAAGTCTCAGATTGTAGATTGTTAGGTTTTGTAAGTTGAACTTAAACATGTATTTGTTTGTTATGTTTAATTTTTAAAGAGCTTTGTGATTTAGGAATAGGAGTTACATTGACTGGGATTGAATGAACACAATTCCGGGTAAATAGAGTCTAGCGATAAAGTTCCCATTATTAAGTCTATTGAGCTCTCAGTGAGCATTCAGTAATTGTCCTTAGTGCATAAAACCAGACTGTTTTAAGAGAATAAGTGCCTTCCAGTGCTTCATTTCATTTGTATTTTATCACTGACAGTGTACATTTGTTTTGGCTCTACGGCTCTTGAGTCCAGTCAGGTTTACAGGACTGTCACTCATGTGATGTGTACCCTTAGTAACCACACGAGTGAAAGGTTTGACTTTCTCTTTGTGCTGTATTGTGAATGAAGCATTTCTTTATGTAGTTCGAGATCAGGCTTGGAAATGGCAAAGACATTGAGGGATAATAAACAAGACGTGTGTTAAGCCGTGCTCTGTCCTTCTGTTTATGGTATTCATGGGTGGGTGTGTGTGGCATGTGTTCCCTTTTGTCTGACTGTGCCACAAACAAACCGCCTCTTTTGCAGAGCCACGTGCCTGGGTGCAGGTGAAGGGTGTGTGTGTGTGTGTGTGTGGTGTTTGGCGCAGGGTTACTCCAGCCAGCCAATCAGATGATTGCGGCTGCTGTTTCCTCCACAGCTCATGTTTGTTAACGAGTAGAAAGCTGAGACACAGCTGGGAGTCGTAATTGTTTCCGCTGGTAAAAGGGTGGTCCCGGGACAGCTGGGGGTTACCCCACACCAGCACTGCACATCACACTAGACTGTGTTACTCTGATGCACAATGCAGATCAGTGTTGCCATTTATAAACACTATACCGCTCAAAAGTTTGGAATTGGTAAGATTTTATAATGTTTTTGAAAAAAGTCACTTTTGCTCAACCAAGGCTGCATTTATTGGGTCAAAGGTCATAAAAGATTATTACAATTTAAAATAACCGTTTTCTCTTTTCATTTCATATTCATATTTTAAAATGTGATTAATTCCTGTGATGGCAAAGGAATAATATGCTGAATTGGAACTAAAGAAATGTTATTATCAATGTTGAAAACAGTTGTGCTTCATCATTTAAACCAGGATACTTATTTTCCAGGATTCTTTGATAAAAAGAAACTTTAAAAAAACAGCATTTATCTAAAAAATACAAATCTTGTGAAACATTATAAATGTCTGTTCTGTTCTGTCAATTTAATGCATCCTTGCTGAATAAAAGTAAGTATTTACTAAAAAAAAACAGTAGTGTACAACACCTATGAATTAATGCAGTGAAATTTGTTGAGTTGTTTTATAATAATGTCCATATATAAAATCCATTTTTAAATATTCTAACTGCTGCAATCTTGTTGCAAACCACATCTGATGCAGGTCTAAACATAGTCTGCACTGCAGTCTACATTTCTGGCTTCCCTCCCAGTGTTTCTTCCTCAAAGTTGGGTCATAAACATTGAAGTATTTTCTGTCGTTTTTGTCATGCATCAAAACCAGTTTGCTTCAAACTTTCTAGTCCCCTTCCCATCCTTCCTTTTGGCATATGAACATGGTAACAGTCCAATAACTAGAACTTAAATGCAAGGTTGCTGCACTTCAGAAGATGCTTTTCACCAAAAGATTTGTAAAATACTAAAAACATTTAGCTACCATCATGCCAGATATTTATGTGACAAATAAAACCTTCAAATTTGTCTCTTTATATAAATTCACAGCTGAGGTGCTCAAGCTCAGTGCTAAACCTCAGCATTCGGAAATGTATTGCACACAACTTGGATCTCTGTTGTCTTTTGCAGAATTGGATGAACACTTGGTTAATGGGGCTCGAGAGAGATCGCAGCATGGCAATGCTCTACGAGCCTTTCGGCTCCTGCCAGACCTTGTGAGATTGGACCCCACTCAGCTTGGCCGTAACAATGGGCCTGTGTGACAGTTTGAATGTCCTATTCTCCGAGTGGTGTGGTTCACTTGGATCAGACAATGGCTTCACTTTGCATCGTTTATTTCCAGAGGCCCTGCATGTCACTAGGCCACTCCTGTTCGCTCCGTTCTGAACCAATTGTGCTGCATCTACACACCTTCAGCAATTTTGGATCTGAGATTTGTTTGTTCTGTTGTCAGCCACGCTAAAATGGAAATGACTTGAGTTCGCTTGTAATATGAGCTCTTATTGTCTTTTTGCCACTCAAGTCAGGTATAATCCAGTTTGTATCCTCAAGCTGTCCTTTATCTTGATTCAAAGAAGATTATGTGAATAATAGGGTGACTGTAATTACTTTTGATCTCTTCCGTGCTTCACTTTCATTCCCCTCGGTTTTCTTTTGTGCTTCTCACTCCTTCTGCCCTAAACCCTACTTTGCACAGATAAGGACTTTACATGCTCTTCTTGGTTGGTTAGTGTAGGGTTAAACCTACCTGATAGATCTCTTACTCTTCTCCATGATCCACATAAAGCCGCTTTCCAGGCAACCAAACAAATTTCACTAAAACCTTAATCACAATCACTTGCCGTATTCAGGCCTGGTGAGTTTAAGGGAAAGTTCACTGAAAATGAAAACTCATGTTGTTCCAAACCTGTATGGCTTTCTTCTGCAGAACACAGAAAAAAGAAGATATTTTGTAGAATGTTTCTGTTTTTGTCCGTACAGTGAAAGTCAATAGGGTCCAAAACAACACTAAACCCTGTTGACTTTCACTGTATAGGCAAAATCTTATTTTGCGTTCCAAAAAATTCAGGGTGACATGAGTGACGTGAGTAAATGATGATAGAATTACAATTTTTGGGTAAATAATCCCTTTAAGAGATTGACTTTCTGGAAGCTTTTAACATACTTGCACTCTAGCTGAGAGATGTTGCTGAGGTAAAATCAGTGGCCTTTCTTCAGGGCCTCGGAGCCATGAGGTCTTTCTCCTCTTGAAGGGCCCCTTGACCTTCTTTATTCCCCCCTGAGTTAAGGAACAGGTCATCCTCAGGGTGCCTTTGAATAGTTGTAGTTTTCTTAATTCATTGAGGGTTGCTTGCTGGTGCATTCCACAACTTTGCTCCCAGGATATTGAGAATCTGGACGGTTGGTTGGTGTTTTATTAACTCTTGCTGAGACAAGAAAGCGTGTCCTAAGTTCACTGACATTCTCAAAAAGAGCTCTTTTTAAGTTAAAGGAATATTCCGGCATCAACAAGTCAATCTCAATCACCAGCATTTGTGGCATAATATTGATAACCACAAAAGGGATTTCACCTGGTCCCTCCTTTTCTTTAAAAATGCAAAAATTGTCAGATGTTTAAATCCACTCCTCTTGAATTTATTGTTGATGTTATTATATAAAGTTGGCAGCTCACAGGACTTGTCATTGAGTTCTATGAATTCTGGTGTTGTTACACCGACTGGGTGTAGACAGGTGGTCAACGTTGAAATGCCCTTTTCATATCCTTTCAATAACTCAGCAATTCTCTGAATTCTGTGGCTTCCTGGTAAAGTAAATATTTTAGTAACATTACACCAAGTGCCTCACACCCTTAAGAAATGTGCACTTTTTTTAATTGCTGCCATATACATTTAGCCTCACATGGAAAATCGCACATGCGTAAGGATCAAGATTTTGTGTAAATAAGAACCGTGTTTTTTGTTCTTCGGTGAGCTCGGCATTTATATAAATGCAGTTGTCTACAAGAAGTTTCCTCGTTTGATAGTTTCCCGCTGTTTGACCTCCCTAAAGCAGTTTGATTTGTTGCAGAGATGTCCAGCAGTGTCTATGTTTGGGCCTGTGGTTTAAGTGGCGGTGTGTGCTCTCTCTACAGCGTTGATGTGCTGTTGCTGTCTTTAATGCACTGTAATCTGAGAGTCACAATCTAACTGTGGGAAGGCATATAGACATGGTGCTTCCTCGCCCCCACACTGCTGGCTGGAACAATAAAACAAGGCCAACAGCCAAAACAAACCTTAGCATCATCCTCCCTCACGGCTCTTTAGGGAGGTGAAGTGTGGCTGAGGGTGCTCTGGCCCCCCTTATAATCATTTGAGATGTAAAGAGATTGAGAATGGGGGCAGAGGATAGAAACATGTTTATTACACAGGTATGATTAACGCAGACAGCCTGCTGGCGACACCTGAGTTGTAAAGTTACTTGGTTAGCATTCCTTCCACAAAGAGCTCCTTTAGTGAACTTCTTGTGTAAGTTAAGAGTTAAGTGCACTGCCTTTCTTAAAGGGATAGTGAGTTGAAAACTGAACATTCTGTCATTATTTACACATTTGTGATTCAACATATTATTTAACACCACATTCCACGTCTTCTGAAGTCATACATTAGCTTTGTATGAAGAACAGACCAAAATGTAACTTAGGTAGAGTAGTGCATAGAGTAGTGCATAGAGTAAAATGTGATTTTCTCATGGGGCTGTAGTTTTGATGTGTAATTCATGAATGAATCATTTTGGAGCCAGATTTTTTCAATAAATCGAATGATCTTGTTCACAAGAGTATATGACTCAGTCTGTTCCAAACACAACACTGTTGTTTCTCCAGAAGACGTGTAATAGCACACAAGTCATATGGACCACTTTCAGGTGGTACTTGTCATTTTGGAGCTTGACAACCTCAGTTCTCATTGATTATAGTTAACTTTTTTGTTTTGTTTTGAATGAACAAAGAAAGGGTGGCATATCCCTAACAGTTGTGTTTGTAAAGTAATCTTAAGCCTTGTGCTCACCGGGACGATTATCACGAGTGCTTATCCCCAGTATTTTTCGACGCGCCTTTGCGTTCATACCCAAGTGATTTTCACGGGTGATGCGCTGAGTGAACGTGCAAATTCACTCCCTGAAAGTAGATGTTGCTTATTGAAAAACAGAAATACCTCGGCACATGTGGCGCTGCCCAACTTTACGCTTCTGACACTCGCTTGTCACACAGAAGAAGAGAGACAGTATTTATGTCAATAGAAACTATCTGCAGCCTGCAAGACTTCAAGTTACGCCCCTTCAAGTTACGCCCCTTCAAGTTACGCCCCTTCAAGTTACGCCCCTTCAAGTTACGCCCCTTCAAGTTACGCCCCTTCAAGTTACGCCCCTTCAAGTTACGCCCCTTCAAGTTACGCCCCTTCAAGTTAAGGCCCCTTCAAGTTAAGCCCACTTCAGGTTGCTCACTGTTTTTTTCGACTTAAAGCAGCGCTGCACAGACCGGTCGGTGTATGACATCAAAGTACCGCGATAGCGATTAGAGAACGGACAGTTTCCGTATGCTTTTGAATCGCTCTCGCATGAGTTTAACATAAACTGAACATACTAGAGTTGATTAAACTGACTCTTAGCTGTTCAAGAACCAAAATGCTTATTTTGGTATACAGTAAAGCAAGCTGCAATCTGCATTACTGCCAGGGTACTGATAATGTATTTCAAGAAACCATATTGCAATGTATTGTTTTATCAATTATTCATCCCACCTCAACCAGAGTGTGGAGCATATAATATATCCTTTTGGAATTGGGCTTTATTTCTATTTTTAAATAAATAATTTTAAACATCTTATGATTTCTTTTTGAATGCCTGATTTGCTGATGATTAAACATTTTGACTGATATCAACATCACTAATGAACAGCTAAATGCAGCGTTGACAAACAAATCTTATGATACTTTTGAGACAAATGAACAACAAGCACACCCATAACAAAATCTTTTAATTGAAAGGCAACACAATGAGGGTTTATGCAAACCCAATCTAATATGTTCTGGGCTACTGCTGCAGCATTACATCCAATAGAAAATCTCAGAAAGTGCCCCCAGCCACATAAAAACAGTAGAATCTAATCCTTGTAGTTTTCCCCTCTGTACACATCCCCTGTAGGCTTCACAGTCTTTGTAGAGAGAATTGCATTGAATGCAACAGGAGATTAGATACAGAGTTTTGTAGGTCCTTCTATGCTCCTCTGAAAATATGTTCCAGTTTACCACACCTGTTGACAAAAGAAGAGACGGGTTTATGTGTAAAACATGTTCATTTTTTTTTTTTTATACGAAATTTTCTGGTAGCAGTGTTTCCTCAGTATTCATTTTAGTAGTGGTGTGCCACCACAGCAAGAAAAATGTGAAATTAAAAGAAACACTTATTGTCTAAAACAAGTCTATTGTAAAAGAAAATTAAAGAGGAAACAGTCGTAAACTGGTATAGAAGACAAAAAATTAGACAACATCTATGCATTTACATCTATTAGGTGACATCTTACCCATGCATTTACATAGTGGCAAGTGACCACTCCAGGGCGATCTATACTGTGTTGTGGTGCTAGCATTTGTGGGACACTCAGCGAGACAGATTGACAAGCTCAAAGTTCCAAACTGCCCTTGCTGCAATGTAAAAAGCGGCAATATGACTTATACACTTTGATTTACACGGTTATCTCAGGAAAATATTCTTACCGTTTTCTCTATACGAGCTGGCATCTTGCCGACAACATCTCGTTTTGAGTTTGACATATCGTGTGGTTCTGTGTGATTTGGACAACTTCAAGTTACGCCCCCTTCCTGTCACACCCCTCTCTTGCAGTCCGCAGACAGACCCATTTCATTTATGTGCTTGCCAAAACCATTCACACACTTTTTGCTAACATATTTTTGTAATCGCTGTGGCGTTTGTCATGAATTTCTTTGTGTTCAGACACCAAAGAGACCAGCAGCTCTACATTCATCTTGCCCATAGACAGTATAAGAAATGGACACAGCGACCCCATAGACTTCAACGGAGAAAAGTGAAGTCAATTAGAAGCATTCACTTCCTGATGGCTGAGCGTACTGCGTAGCCTCAAACTGAGCTTGACGACGTAGATGTGACGTGAGCAACTCGTCTGTCTTCTAGTAGCTGTGCCAAGAGAAATCTGAATCATTCCCTTCCGAATCTTGCAGAGACGGAGAGCGTGAGTAGGAGCTGTCCAAGAGCTAGGAGCAGGAGCAACTTTTGGTAAGTATTCTGATTAATTATTTTGTCATTTTGCCTCCACGTCCCCCCGATTGCCTGCGAGCTTCTCCTCCTGTCTATACGGTAATGTCTCTACTGTGCGACAGAGAGTCGCGTGGTTATGACGCAATCATTAGCCTATTTTTAAAAAAACGGCTTCTATGGGGCCATAACGTAAGATACAAGGTAATGGAGCCTTTTATACATTGTCGTGTGTCTTTAGAAATAAACAGTGGTTAAACAGAGTCTTTAAACGCCTCAGAGGTAAAGTTATTCACTGTCAAAGTGACGCCAAAATGAATGGGATTCAATGGAATGCTAACAGCAGGTGATGGCTTGCTAACCAATGGCGGCCCCCAGGGAAGGTACGCTTTCTGGGTGCTGGATTACCCCCTTGATCTTGCCCTGTTGCATCTTCTTCTTCGTCTACTTACTTCCTCTTCTTCTATCAATGTCTATCAACAAAACCGTTTTGTGCTCAAGTTGAGCGCCACCAAGTACTGTAACTTCAGCAGCTCCATGCATGTGACCAAAAGCGGCAATCTCATTGGTCGGCCAGTTTTTAATGCGGCGCGTCAAAGCGGATGATTATTGCGCTCGCTTTTCGTCGACGTTTAACACCTCGTGACTAAACAAAGGGCGCCAATGTGAGCATGCACACCGACGCGCAAAACGCCAAAGACAGCCAAGGAAAAACAGCAAGACTTGCCACACACTTCCATTCCATTCCCTGTGTCAGAACCACTGAAAGGGCTTCAATTAAGTATTTTGTTCTGTGGTGACTGAGTTCTTGTTAGATTCCATCATCGTCCTGTCTGAAAAACACATCCTCCTCATTCATCAGAGAGGCTAAATTTCTGTTTTTAACACGCTGCCGTTCATACACGTTCTTTTGTTACCTGCACAGTCATCCCTGTTTCCATGATGTAGCTTGATCTGGAGGCAAAGAACAGCTGACGCTCCAGGTGTGCTGATAGTGGGTGGGCTAAAACAATAGTATTGCTGCAAAAAAAAAGAACATCAGGAGTATTATCTTAAAAGGCTTACATGGGTACTAAATAAACAACCATCCATAGTGGTGTGGGGTAGAAGCAAAGACAAACTCTAGAGTTGTGTATCTGAGAAGCTTTCAGAAGATGTGTAGAAAGAAATGTTAAAATTTCTAATTGTATCGAGATATATGTGGCACCATGGTGTCTTTTCCTAAATGATGCAGTGCTGGGGTGATCTCGAATATTTAGAGCTCCCTAAGGGTGAAAAAGGGACATTTTAGAGTCAATATGGGCTCGTAAATTGTCATTATGTCTCCTTAACTCAAAGAATGTGTTATAGTGAAGTGAAAAAGTAGACCATAATTCCAATCTTAAAGGGCTAGTTACCCCAACAATGAGGTATGTCATAATTTAAATTTACTCACACTCATGTTCCACCATACAATGTAAGCGAATGGTGACCATGGGCTTTGAAGCTACAGAAAGGGGAAAAAATCACCATAAAATATGACTATGATTTTCTAAGTGTTCTGAAGTCATACAATAGCTTTGAGAACAGACCAAATTGAAGTTGTTATTCACTGGAACATCTCAAAAATCTTGTATCACAGTCAATCGCAGTGTCATTTTAGTATTATTTATATACTTACAGAATTAGTTAACATTTTGAATTTGCTTTTATTTTTATATTTTCAGTTTTCATTTAAGTTTTTGTGTGTTTGTCATTTTATTAGCTTTTCTAATATTTCTATTTTGCTTTATTTTATTTTTATTTCATTTTAGTACTTCAACTTATATGCATTTCAGTTAGTTCCCAAGGCTACATTTTCTAATTTTTGTTTAGTTTTTTTTTTAAGTTCTTTTTTTCATATAATATTTATATTTAATTGTATTATTTCATCTTTATTTCATATGCTCCTTTCAGCCTTTTTGAATAGGATACTGTCTCAAACTTCCCTTATGGAGCCTGGATAGGGCTGTGCTTGTACAGTGACTTGCAAAAGTATATTCATATTCTTATAAGAATATCACAGCATGTCATATTCTTATATTATAATAAGAATATTCATATTCAGATCCTTAATCACTTCCTTTAGGTCTGAAAATGTTTTCAAGGTACTGTTTTACAAGCCTCCTTATGGTCTTAGAAAAATGATAAGTTTACAAATGAATGATAATAACACAAATTTAACAGATTTGCAGATTCGACCATCAGGAGCAATATCTTCTCTCACATGATTACATGCTGTTTGCATAGCCATTCCAGGTTTGACATGTATGTGCATGTATTTTATAAACTGTCTTGTGGTAAGTGCCTGTTTTTGCAGTTGTGGTGTTTACTTCACCTTCACTGAAAATGAATGTCTTCAGACCCAGGTGTACGCAAAAGTTCTGTGTCTTTCTCCTAACTTCTAATACAGATGCAGAACTGGGTTGCTTCTGACCCAGAATCTGTGCTGGATGGAACTCATTGCTGATGTCCCCTGGAGTGTCAGCACTGCCTGTTCTAGTTCTTCAAAATAAGGCCATTTTCTGAGGTTTCACTCCAAGCATCTGCAATGCAAGTTGTTTAGAATAAGGACTTTGAAGGACAAGGTCTTTGGCATGCTTGTTCATTAAAAAGACGCCAATGTGTTTGCAAGTTTTCCAAGGGTCTGTTCAATGTTTTTGTCAAATCCTGCTTTTGTTTTATCCACTTCCTTCCACAATGTGTTTAAGTCCTTTTCTAATTAAATGAATGTGAGCAAAATCTTTAGATCTACTTGTGTGTTTAAGTTTAAGACATTGGGGACCAACCTCTTTGCTTTCTGCCCAATGACAAGCAATGACCTATTTTCCTCAGTCTCCAAACAGCACTGCTAAAACAATATCCTAACCAGATGCAATGCACTACATCGATAAAGAAAACAATGAATTCTATTTTTATATGCAATTAAGAACCACAACGAGCTGCATGACATTTTGTTTATCACTTGGCTTACTGTACTTCCACTGCGTCACACTGTGGAATCTTATTGGTCCCAAATCCTGCTCCACATAACTTTATATCAAACATTAATTATGTTCTGGTTGACTCTGATTGCGTCACATGTGATTTCACTTTAAAGGTGCTGTATGTATTTTTTTATTAATTTTTTTACTGTACTAAAGCATAAAAATAATTGCAGATATTTAGGAAACATGCTAGTTCACATACTTGTTTCTCCGAAAAACAGTGCTAAAGCCAGTTATTCTACTTTGTAATGTGTATTTTTTCCATACTACATTCTGCCTAACATCTTATTTATGTTTCGTGGCATAAAGAAAATAACATAGGGTTGGAAAAACCTTTCTGAGCCAAGGTTCTCCAGACTTGTCAAGTTGGGCTGGTTCTAAATTACTTTGTGTGCTTAATGAACAAGGTGGAGATGGTTGAAACCTGTACAAGCAATACTGCCTCTAAGTGAAACCATATTTAGAAAGGGCGACGCTGCAGTTATTATCAGCTTGAGCGTTTTTTCTCTACTCTACTTTGGCTGGCTTCACCATGTTAGTCTGACTAAGACTCTTCTAAAGACCTCGGCTTGTGTACTTGGCTTTGTGCAGCGGGTCTGGTCTGGTTTAGAGTGAGCAGGCATGGTTATGTGTGTTTCTTGTTTTAAGGTGCATACCTATAAGACAACAAAATGTCCTGTTTCTCACAAACAGGTCAGCTTGTTCAGGCATGTTGATATGGCAGAGGAAGATTCTCTCCTGCTGTGCTTTGCTCTGCAGCCAAGTTCAGTCCACAGGTCATGTTCAGTAGGTGGTCTTGAATGAGCTGATTTGCTTTGATGTTAATACAAAAAAGGGACATAGGTAATTTTCTACCTTGAATTAAATCTTTAAAACTGTAAATGTAAAATAATATGAATTTTTTTTTTTTTTTTTGGTAACTTTAATTTTAGGATAATTTAATTGTGTTGAAATAAAGTCTTGAACTTTATTTCATTTTAGAAATTTCATTTAATTTTAGAAATATTTAATTCATTTTAAGAAATATTTAATTTCTTAAAATAAAATAATTTAAAAATAAATGTCTTAATAAAGACATGTTTAATTTAATTTTAAGATATTTAATGTAATTGCATTAAATGTAATTTGTTGAAAATGTTTTAAGGAGTATGTTTGCAGTGTTATACAAGTTTTTTTTGTGCTTTTGTTGGTATAGGCTACAACACTGTGAAGCATAAGTGACTGTCACACTTTAGTCTCACTAACATCACATGACATTTCTTTACAGTAATCATGACTAGCTGAAGGCTGATCGTCTTACTCAGCAGATGGGTGGAGGAGCATCTGCGTTGTTCACTCGTCTCACCTGGGTTTATCACCACACCTGTTAATATATTATTACAAATTGTTATTGCTGCATTTACCTACTAATTTGTGTGCATTCAGAGGTGTTTTTTCTCCATGTTTTGAGTTAACCATGTGCAGCTGAGCAGGTTTTAAACGCGTAAGAGGATAACCGGATTAGGCAGCACTTTGTGAGTCAGCGGTGGCCAATATGTCTGGGTTAGTTTTCTTTCTCCCAACAGTCACATGATTCTTTTTTTGCCGCACTATGTCTCTCGGCGCTCTTAACAACACACAATCAGAAGCATGCGGTTCTGGTTTGAGATTGGACATGCGAGTGCTAATGGACTTCCCATCACCGTTTGTCGTCACCCGTCCAAGCCTACCACAATCCTGGGATGTTTCAGGCTTTATGAAAAATGCAGGACAGTGTTGGGAATACTGATGCTGATGTTTCACATGGATGGCAGAATAAGAAACCTCTGATCCCCTCATCAGCACAGCCTTTTATTGGCTCTCAGTCCTATCTGAGGATAACGTAGCATGACTGAGCCTTTAGCAGGCCGTTCCCAGCACGAGAACACCAGGGGCGCGTGAGATTGCTGCGGTAAGGTTTCACCGTCAAAAAGAACAGCACACATCTGGGATCAACAAGTTAAACCAGAGTTGTTAACCTTCAGATTCCAGTAATCTGGCGTAAGCATGATTCCAGCTTTCACAACAGCTGCAGAGCAGTGCAGCGAAGAGTTCAAAGTTCCAGAATTTGGCACCATTTGAGTAAAAGTTCTTTTGATAGTTTATCATTAACCCTTTTAAAGCACTGTTCTTAACTTAGACCTAAACTGATTCTGGTCTGTTTTTTTTTTTTTTTTTTTTTTTTTTTTTAAACGGTACCCATAGGCAATTTAGAGTAATGATGATAATGCCAAGTGCTTTCCAGATAGCAGAAACAAGCTTGGGTCAACGTCATTGGCTTGGAATGCACATTGGAAAATGCCTGTCCCTTGTAAACCTAGCAGACCGGAGCTTAGTGAAGTGCTTGATCCCAAATTATGCTTTGGTTTTTACGTGTATGGTTGCTAGTATACGCGTACGGTGCGTGTGATGGGAATTTTGTAATCTGCACGTGAATAGGCCAGTTTTTCTAACTGTACATACTCACATATGTTCTGAGTTTTGCTGCGGCAAAACTGGCCCATTTCGTTATTTCAAAGTTGGCAATAGTTTAAGGTTAGCATATTGCTAAGCAACAAAAAAATCGCACACAAATATTGGGTAAAACAAACAATTTAAGTTACACAAACTAATTTAATTGATACTTCTCAGTAATTAATAAAAAATGAGCAATTATCTTGCCATCTTGAATTTGACTATAGAGTCCTGCAAGGATGAAGTATTTTTGTAGACCAGTCTGAAATTTAGCATCACAGTGTTCCCTCAAAAAAAGTTTTTTTTCCAATGGCTTTTGTATAATTGCAGAGAATAAGCTCTGTGAGCAAGAAAAGTGTATGACTCTGAATATGTTTTATTCATAATGATATGAATTTATCCATAATTTACTTCACTAATGAACACAACTTTTATGATCTTTGAAGCCTAAGATTAAATTGACAGAAGTAAAAATCTAAAGTTAGATACTATAAATGAACCACACCACGGTCGCATGACTTCAATGTCACCATCACTAAGCTTCCGACAACTGTCAGGTTTTATTTAAAGTCTACAAGTTGGATATTTTGAATATTTTGCAAGAGCGTGCACTTAAATACAACGTGCTGTAAAAGCAAACTAGATGACTTTATCTGTTCAGAATCATGACGTTTAATGTCCCTAAGAACTGAGTCTTGCGTAAAAAAAAAAAAAAATAAATAAAAGTCATGTACACAAAAAAATCACAAGGAGTGTTAATGATGTATTTTATGTCATTGAATATAACATGAACATTTCTTGAGCTTGTGTTCACCACAGACCTTATTTCAGACATTTAACCAAAAACCCCATTTAAAAAACTGTTCAACTTAAAGATGATGGAACCGAAAGTGCTAAAATGCTAACTTGTTTCCAGGTTTTAGGACCCATTTCTGCTGCACTCTGTCACTTACTTGATATCCATCTCATTGCGTATTCTGACTAAAATTTGTGTGGTAGCTCAATTTTAAAACTATTCCCTTGTTCTGGTGAGTGAGAGTGATGCTGTAGTTCTTGTAGTAGGACTGGAGGACAGAAGATTACAGGACTGAGTGATCGAGAACAGTCCATGAGAGGTTGATATGATGATGCCACAAGTAATTAGAAGCTTGTTGAGGGTGGGTAGAGCCTTTCTCCAAACATTTAATTTGTGATATGAAGGGGTCTCTCAAGGCAGGGAGAACTGGATCTGCGGTGTCTGTGGGAATAACACATTTTAAATTCGCCATGCCTCTAGAAGATGTGGTTGTCGTGTGTGAGTGTAATTGGTGGGCTGAAACAGCAGCATGCATGCACGGTTTTTCTTAGAGTTTAGATATACTAAAATGTATTCAGAATGAGATTTGCGGCATAAAATGTAAAAAAAATGCCACGTTAAACATTCACAGTACAAAAAAACATTCTGTTCTTGGAGCTCATTATTTTAGAACAGTTTTTGATTTTTATTGGTGGTAGTAGAGGCTGTGTCCGAAAGCTTAAAAATGCTGCCTTCGGAGGCTCCATTCCAATGTAGGAAGGCATCAAGGCATGTCCGAATCCAAGGATAGCTTCACTTCCTGTCTCCTGCGATACCTTCATTAATAAATTTTTTAAGCAAGCATAGATGTGCATAGATGTAGGCAGTCTTCGCTGCCTTTGACATCCCACAATCCTGTACTATTCATTCTGTGAGAGTTGAGCTAAAAGAAGTTGAAATAACAAATACAAACTGAAATTAAATTAAACTTATTTCAACTAGTTGCCAAGGAAACATTTGTCTTCATTTATTTTAACTTGACGTGATAAAATAACTAAAACTGAAACTGAAGTAAAATGAATAAAAACTATACACATTTTTTTTTAAAACTGAATGAAAAACGACAAAAAACATGCAAAAAAATTACTAAAATGAAAATGAAAATGAAAAATATAATGATAAAAACTAATTTGAAATATTAATGAAAATGAATAGTATCTTAAAGAGATACTTCACCGATTAGCATAAAGCTTTGTATCAGTAGAAACCCGGTAGTATTTTCGAATGACCGTGCTTCCCTCCCTCATGTCCCCCTGAGACGAGAGATTTCTGTATTGTGTGTCTGGAAAAAAACTCAGATGACGCAAAAATCTTAATTTTTTCGTCATCGGAGGCTTTTTTGTCCAGAGACTACAGCCAGTAGGAGGAGCTAGTTCCACATGTTTTCAACCCGCCCATAGGGGGTGGGATCTCACGATAAAACGGCGTCTTTTCAGTTTCGAGCCAACTAGTAGCCTAGTTGTATCATTTCTTCCGATACTGTCCTCTGTAACCGGTAGGCGTGGCTTGGGAGTGGCCTCGTAGGGCAGCGAAGCAAGTGCATTCTGGGAGTTGTTGTCTTTCATCCACATGAGCCAAAAATACATTTTCTGGCTTTTCTCAGTCTAGAAGGCACCAACTTCTAAAATAATTTCACATTTCTACTACATAAATGACCCAATTTAAATACACATTCATCTTTCCAGTGAAATATCCCTTTAATGGTGCTAAAATAACTGGTATGATAGCCTTTCGTTATCCATTTGTTTCACATTTTGTGAAAACATAGCTGTGTCTGTGAATAGTGAATAGGCCTTTATCTGCCACATGCAACCACATTTAAATGGTTTTACCACCTTATGAAGTATATTACTCCCAGAGGTCACAAGGTATTACCAGACAGGGTAAAAAAAGTGGTTTGTGCACAGCTCCATCAGATAACTTTTATTCAGCTCACTTACAGGCGGAAACAACTCCATAAAAGTGAAACCGAACGACCCCTCTGTGTCTGCACAGCTGCGGCCCAGACATGGCATTGTGCTGCAGGCGTGCGGGGTGTTCAGATGTCGTCTATCTCTGAGAGAGGAGATTGAGATCTCGTTACGGCTTTGACGGCAAGTCTCCGAGCCTGTTCGGCAGCAAATTTGGCAAAACATGCCACAGATTTTGGCAGCGAACTAGGAACTGAGCTAAATTATCCTTTTCGCTACACTAAATAGACTGTGGTGCATGTTACTATTTGTAATATTAAAATTTTCTGTAGGTGTTCCACTATAATTAAATTGGCCACAGATCTTTAAACCTGAATTCCAAAAGAACCATGGCTATTTCTCCTAGATATTTTGAATTAAAGCGTTATCCTGAATCACATGCTGAATTTTTATGAGGTACAGTGACTTCATCTGAACAAGACAGCAATCCAGCTGTTTGAGGTTATCATGATGATGTGTTTTGTCATCGTTGATAACAGTGTAGTCAACCATGTCGGTCACATAAAATGTATTGTGAAGTGGTTCTGCAACGAGTGCCTCATAATCATATCAGATGGAGCTTGGAGGCATGCACAGGCATCAAGTGCAAGTTGCCCTTCTCTTGGTTGGCTGATTTAAGCAGATTTCCAAAAACAAATCCTTTTCATAGCCACAATAACAGATAATATTCTAAAGTAGCTTAAAATGGGCAGCTTCCTGCTTATTTCAGTGGCTTGATTTAGACCTTACAGTTTTCATCTATAAAATAATTTTCCACTATTCTTGGGTTGCTCAATGTAACCACATTGGTTAATGGACAATATTAGATCTTTTTTTGTGATCATATTTATTGTAAAAATTAATAACTTTTATTTGTTATAAAAAGTAAAAAAAAAAAAAAAAAAAACGAAGCAAAATGTTAAATGGAATCTTTTACAAATCGTAACATTAATATCCATTTTTATTTTAGTATTATGTATATTAATATTACATTTTTATTAATTTTAAATTAGCTTTTATTTTATATTTTCAGGTTTTCAATTTTAGTTACTTCTTAGTAATTTAATGGGTTTTTTATACATTTTATTAGTTTTGTTTTTAAAAGTGTTTCTAAATGGTTTTAATTTATTTTATTTCACTTATTAAAATTAAACTTATTTTAGTTTGTAATATTAGTACTTCAAATTAAACTTAAGTTAGTTGTATTGTTTACTTCAAATAAAACTTTAGTTAAGTTAGTATACACACACACACACACACACATATATATATATATATGAAGAGTTCAGATGCAAAAGCCTCTAAGTGCCATCTGAGATTTTCTTCTAGAATGATCATTTTTATCAAGCTCGTATATTTAAGTTCAATAATTTCACTTAAATGGCAATGCAAATTACCTATTAATTGTCATTTCAGTGAAATTACTTAACTTAAATATACAAGCTTTATACAAATGATCATTCTAGAAGAAAATTTCAGATGGCACTTAGAGGCTTTTGCATCTGAACTCTTCATATATATATATATATATATATATATATATATATATATATATATATATATATATATATATATATATATATATATATATATATATATATATATATATATATATATATATATATATATATATATATATATATATATATATATAATTTTTTTTTTTTTTTTTTAAGCTTTATTTCAATTAAAAACATTTTTTATAATTTGTTTTATTTAACAATAACAACACAATAATGGCTTATTTGTACTAAGCAGAATTTGTAATAATGGTGCATCCCTAGATATCTGTATTGGCCAACATTGTATTCTGTTTTGGGTGGGTTTGTCATGTGTCATTGCACCTGTCATTAATTTCATTGATTAGTTGTCATCTGTATTTAAGCCCTGTGTTTTGTTCAGTTCATATGTCCATTCATACATCACTTCCACATTAAAAGATCTGCACCCTGGCTCAAAAGCTACCAGCCCGATAGCCCATCCTCTCCTCGTCAAGCTTTCTTCCAGTCTCTCTCATGGCTATTCCGATGGGAATGGGGTTCGTCTGTTATTGCAGCTGCCGGCAGTACTTTTGCGAGGGAAGCAGATGCCTGCCATGTTACCGTGTAGTTGATTAAACAGGTGAACTGAGTCTAGCTATTAGCATATTCCTTACACATTGTCAGTTATTAACCAAGCCTTATGAAGTGGAAATAAACAGTAGAGTAAAAGCTTTGCCGGAGGGACCAAATACAATCGTATAAAGTAGGCTGTCTACACTTCCAAAGCCTTGTATGTCTGCAAGTTATATTGTTTAGCAGTGTGTGTTTGTGAATTTCTAGCTTAGAGACTCCTGAACATGTCATGCTTAACTGCCGTAAAAACAGTACTAGCACAGACGGGTAGAGCGCACGATCTTAATTATTAGTTGATTGACAGCTACCACACTCGCTCCACTGTTTTACAGGCTGTCGTCAGTTGATTATCGAGGGTCAGCAGAGGTTGTGGGTACTTCCAGACAAGCTTTCCACAAGCTCCATGGGAGGGTGGCTTCAGTGTTTTGTTCCCTGCTCTCCACTTTTAGTATGTTTGCAGCTGCCACATGGTCTTCTCTGCCAAACACCAACAAAAGATATTATACCCCCTACCATCAGATATTCCCCAATTTGCTATTTAAGCTATTAATCCAATTTTCTGCTTATTGAAGAAGAAAATTGTTGAAGCGTTTGGCATTAAGCTGCAAAGTAGGACAAGTCCGGTCAATAATGGATGCTAGACATGGTGAACTTCACAAAAATTCAAATGCAAGGAGGAGAAAAATTTTGTTTGACGGAGAACTTGAAATTCAGAGCGATTGCTCTGTTAGTGCGGTTAATTTGAACAAGCGTAAACGCTGCCATCTGAACCCTGGTGTGCACCAAACAAGTGGACCAAGACTGCTGAAGAGATGGATCTCAGTCCGCTTCCAAAAGAACTCTGGTGCAGTTCGAATGAAATATGAACGCAACACGGACCAAAGACATGTTAATGAACCAAAATCGGGACATGATGTCACAAAATGCGACCCTAAAAAGGAGAGAATGCTCAAGTATACCTGTTTTTTCTCATGTTGCCCATCACATTTCGGTACAGGCATCAGAACCGCGTTGTCTCACAGCAGATCTTCGTTGACTCCTTTACACATTTTATAAGCTCTTCACAAGTTCTCAGCTGGTCGAAATACCATCATGTATAGGCTATGCACATACAATGAGCACATTTAGCCCAGCACACAGCATTGTTTTGGATGTTCGGCAAGTTCCATCACGAAATATAAATAATAAAAGCCGACCAATCATGTTGTGAACGTATCCTATGCCTTTAGGTTCGGTGTTAAAATGCCAATGTGAACGCTAAACGGACCAGGACTAAATGGTTTTTATTTGTGTACCTGTGTGTGTATATGTGGATATATAAATATATATATAAAAATAAGTTTGTTTTTATTTTGTTTTGCTCCAGTCCAGTACGTCACAGCCTGGGAAACCAAGATGCAACTTGCTAATGCAGTGGCAGGTGGTATTAGGGGGAGGGGACATTGATATTTCCCCTACTTCCTATTTTTGGTCCCTTTCTCTAGAAGAGATTGATTAATTGATACTTTTCCCCTACATAATGTTTTTGTCAGTTCTCTATTTTTCCCCTTTAGCTTGAGTCCTCTGGACACATCTGTTAACATACTCTGAACAAAAGAGTTAAGATGATGCTCAGCCTGCTAAAACCACAGATTCATTGACTCTTTCACTCTCTCTTAAACCGCTCCCCCAGACCCCCACATAGACTCTCTCTCACACTGTTACGTCCCCCTAACCGTCTAGGGGTCGGGAGGGGAGGTAACAAAGGAAAAAAAACATAACATTAAAAAAAAAGAGGAAGGCAAGAACACACTTCAATCCTCTGTCCCAGAGTGAAGATGACACCAGATGATATATATCAAAGAAAGGATTTTATTTACAAAAAAAGGACAGAACATACGTTACTAGGGAGCAATGGCTCAGGGGAGAACAAGGTCTAAAATAACAAACAAAACAGCCCACTAACTAATTTTGGGAGGAGTCCTAACTAACCTAAGAAAAGTTAAAAAGAAATAAACAACATAAAGTTCCCTCAACTCCCTTGCTATACAAAAACAGGGACAAAAACAGTAATAAAAGAAAAAGGCACTCACCACCTACAGCTTCCCTCACAACAGTATATAAACAGGTTAACAAGAACACAATACCTTCTGCTTAATTTTTAGTTGAAGTGAGATCAAGATCACTTAACACAGGTCACTGCTAAACTCAGTTAGCCACTGCTAACTCACAACTGAATGTCAGAAGCAAACATTTCACAACAGAGGTCAATCAGCAGGGGAGAAGTGCGTCTCACTGCTGCAAACACTGGACTGCCCCATTATACTCTAGTCTCAGGCACACTCACAAACCAGTTACAGGTGCTGATGATTAGGCCTGAGAGCGAGTAGAGAGAGAAAGAGAGACCGCAAGCAAACAAAAACACAGGCACACAGCCACGTCCACCCTTTCAGAAGTAAAGTAAATCAAAGAATTTCAGAAGAAAATAATCAATAATAATAATAATAATAATAAATAAATAAATGAATACGTCCTTGGACGTAACACACACTCACACTCACACTCTCTCTCACACACACGTTGTGTTTTCATGTTTTATGGGGACTTTCCATAGACATAATGATTTTTATACTGTACAATCTGTATATTCTATCCCCTGTCGCTAACCCTACCCCTAAACCTACCCATCACACAAAACTTAATGCATTTTTGCATTTTCAAAAATCATCACCTGGTATGATTTATAAGCTTTTTTTCTCATGGGGACCAAAAAATGTCCCCACAAGGATTTCGGATATTATCATCTTTTTGGGGATATTTTGTCTCCATAACTTAGGATTTACCTGAGACACACATACAATCACACACACACAACAAACAAGCTAATCTAAATGGGCACATTCCATAGACATCTATTGTTTTTTATATAGAACTAGTTATAAATAGTAATACTATACTATATAACCTATCCCTAACCCTGACAGAAAACTCTATAAGTAGGCACACACACACACCTGGGCTGTCCATTTCACAGCCCTTCTCTAAACAAACTGTAAACAGTGCTGCAGCAGAACACAAGAAAGAGGGGGGAAGAAGTGAAAAGCAGTGGGTGGAGTCTAAACTCTGTGTCCTATGAGAGGCCTGGGTGTTGAAAAGAGGCATGGCTTGTTGATAGTAACATCTGTGCCTGTGTTCTCAGAGAGAGAGAGAGAAAGGAAAAGACAAGGGGGTGGTGGAGCATTTGTATGAGATAGGCTGTTGAACAGCAGGGAGACGCCGCATGTGTGTTTACCGGTGAGCCGAGGAGGATCGCTCTCGCTGTCTGATATGGAGGCATTCTGGGACTGATCTACAGCACGTTTATGTTCAGAATGACTCCGGTTACCAAAGTGACAACCTTGAATTGACATGCTTTTCAAGCCTTTTAGAGAAGATCCTTTGCTCTCCTGGAGCCAGTCTTGTTTCCTCTTGAGGGATGTAACATTAAACGGACCGTAAGCGAAGGCATAAAGGGTAAGTCAACACAAGCAGAGGTCTTTCCGTCTCATGACATTCTAAATGAACGGTTGTGGTTTGATTTTTGTGATTTTTATTTCCCTGTGTTGTTCTTTAGCTGTGACGGCAGCTGAGCTGTTTTAATAGCTCGTAAAGCCTTGAAGGGCAGGTGTGCGTTTGCTCACTGAGCGGTGTGGACGTGGACGGCTCTGCAGTGCTGATAACATGCTAGCTTGTCCACTGGCTTCAGCCCTTGAGCTCTGGCTGATGTGACAAGGCATGTGGCTGTCCTTTAATCATGCAAATTATACATAAAAATAATAAATGAGGGTCGTAGGCATCCATTTTAATGTGACTGGACTGGGTGAGTGGCGATAAGGAGATTGGTGAGAACAGAGATCACCTTGAAAGCAAACTGCTCTCGTCGCCTTATCACAAATTGTTGAGATTTCCTCACTGTATTGCTTGTCTTGAGTGTGTCTGGCTGCGTACTCTCTCAAGGGTTGTGCTGAAAGGAGAACCAGTTGGTTTTATGCTTTAGTACAGCATAAGTGATACATTTTTACTGTATCTTTTGGTTTAAAATTCTGTTTGGAGCACTACCCCACCCTCAGAGGTATCTAGGTTAAGATTGAGGCTAAGATTATGGTTTCAATGCAGCAGCCTCTGAAGCTTTCTCTCTCGTCCTTTCTTTCACCTTTTTATTCTTTGATAAATTGCCATATTTTGGCTGTAGAGATCTGAGGGGTGTCGTTCGTAATTAATGTGAACATTCGGGCTGATTTCTGCTGACCTATCAACTGTCTCATATGCTAATGGCTCGTTTAAATATTAAATGGTTTTTAATAAGAAGGTGTGGCTCACACTAGGGATTGCTGGATTTCGTTTAATTAAGCTGACAGATTCTTATTTCACTGGCTCATATGAACATTGCTAGGTAGAAGTCATCAGATGTAAATTTATATTGTTTTGTGGTTGTCCTTGGATTAGTGCAAGAAAAAAGGGGTTTAATGCCGGCCGGTAATACATGTGCTGGTTGCCATGGCAACAGCAGGGCAAGGGAGGGACGGATAGCATCCTCAGCGCAACGTTTGTTACACGTGTCAGCTCTGTAACATAATTCTTTGTCATTACTAAATTTATGATTATTTTGTGTCTGTCTTGTGTTGTATTTATGTTGAAAGCGTATAGTGATTTAGTTTTTGGCAAATGGAAGAAGATGGCTAGTAAGTGCATAAAACATTTTTCTCATCATATATCAGAGTGCTTAACTCATCTGTTTCAGCGAAAATTGTGTTTCGTTAAGGATGTCTCTAGTCTTGAGGGAAGTGTACTAGGATCAAATTAATATTCACAGTGGTCAATGGAGTCAGCGAGCCACCATACATCTGAGTCAGGTGTCATATCCTGTCATTCAGTGTTTCAGAGGTCACCGGTATCTCTCTGCTGAACTCCTTCCTTCTCTTATCCAGGACCAACGCAACTCTCATGGCCCCCAGGCCGAGGCAAGTTCAGACTTCCATCTGGAAACATATTGCCTGCTGTTGTTGAGCTCATTGTGGTTGGTTTACATTGACTCACCATTTCAGGGTTTTATGCGTTTAAACCAGAACAGTGAAACATAAAGGGCCCTATTTTAACGATCTGAAACGCAAGTGTCAAGCGCAAAGCGCAAGTAACTTTGTGGGCGGGTCTTGGGCGCTGTTGCTATTTTCCCAGCGGGATAAATGACTCTTGCGCCAGGCGCAAATCTAAAATGGGTTGGTCTGAAGTAGCTTCATTATTCATAGGTTTGGGCGTAACGTGAAATAAACCAATCAGAGCGTCATCTCACATTCCCTTTAAGAGCAGATGCGCTTTTTCCATAGCGGATTGCTATTGTAACGGCGGATTTGCCAGGCGCACGCCAGGAGCGGTTCACAGCCGAGGAGAGCAACGCTCTCGTCACGGCCGTAAAAGAGAGAAGTTACATTGAAATGGAGAAACCCACCCAAATTAACTTCGGTTAAACAGGCGTATGATAATTTGGGTAAATGTGTAAGCTAGATGTATGCTTTTATAATCATTCTTTTATCTATCGTAATAATGTATGATTTGCAAAAATGAAAACTGCTGCTTCTGTGTAGATGAGAGAATCAAAGTGTATGCGTGTTGTGCACACGCTACATTGATTATGGCCAAGCATGCGCCCTTAAAACAGCATATGAATAACATGCGCAACGCGCCACTGACTTTAAACTATTTTTTCCTGGTTAGTGGCGCAATTGTTTTCTAAACCTGCAAAATAGCATGAAGGAACGTTTGCGCCGGAACACGCCTCCTTTTTTGCGCTGAACCGCCCAGGGAGCGCAAGTTCATTCCCTAGTTTAGCGACGTGCTTCTGTGGAGGGAAAGCGCGCTTTGCGCGGGTGCAAAATAGGAATGATACATGCGTCGGTGTACAAAGTCAATTGCGCTGGGTGCAAGATAGGGCCCAAAATCTGAATTTCTCGAAAATGCAAGGTGGGGCATAGGCCTATCAAGGTGGGCTGTTTGGTACCAACAAAAGTGCTAAAAAGTACCACAGTATTTTATCTAAAATTCTGGTCTATACTGATATTTATTTATCAATAACAACACTGCTGATAACCAATAAGTGAATTAAAAATAAAACACTAAAAAATTTAATTGTGAAGTATGAAAAATTGATTTGTTTTGAGATCTGCTAAAGATTGCTTTGTACAGAGTTATTAAATTATAAGTGTTTTAACTTTAAGTATGTAACTTATAGGGTTAGTTCACCCAAAAATGAAAATTTTATCATCAGTTACTCGCCCTCATGTCGTTCCAAATCCGTAAGGCTTTCGGTCAACCTCGGAACACAAATGAAGATATTTTAATGAAATACGAGATATTTCTCTCCCTCCATTGACAGTCTATGCAACTACCAATTTGACGATTCAAAAAGTTCATAAAGAGATCGTAAAACGAATCCATATGAATGGAGAGGTTTAGTCCAAATTTTCTGAAGAGACACAATCACTTTATATGATGAACAGATTTAATTTGGTCTAATCCTTTAAGATTAACTTTAACTGCCTTTACATGACAGTTATCTAAATGGTAAGATAGGAGAAATAAGCATACATCAAATATTGAGTATCAGCATATTAGGGCTGCACAATTAATCGCAATGAAACCGCACGCGATTTGGCAAAGGCTGCGATTATTTTATGCGCAGCTTGTCAGTGCAGCACGGCTGATCGGTAGTAAACGCTGCTCCATCTGAACACCAGAGAGCGCTCTCGCGCAGACACGCCAAATATGCCCCGCTGCAGAAGTACGATAAATGCACATCTTTCCAGGAAATCCCTATCAGGCATCATACTATCTGTAGCTGAATAAACAGAAGATTAAAACGATTTGATTAAACATGACTAATAAACACACAACTGCCTTATTCTGTATAAGAAGCCACATCATCTCACAGAAGGATGCTCAACTGTCGTTATGAAGTGTGTTTGGAGTTTATTAGATATTGTCGTTTGTTGGATAAGAGGTTTGTAAATGCTTCTCATGTTTGGAAAGATGTTAGACGCGTGTTGCTTTTTCAAATGCACGTTATAAGTGACTCAAACTCACAGTGCTTTCAGATGGAGCAACGTTTACAGAACCGTACATCAATGACAAGCTGCGCATAAAAAATAATCACAGCCTTTGCGATTTCAAAATCGCGATAAGCCAAATCGGTTTAAATGTGATTACATGTAAATTGCGATTAATCGTGTAGCCCTACAGCATACATTTTATATCCAATAGTTTATCCAAAACCAATAAATAAATAAAAAACTTTAATTTTGGCCAATAACAGATATTGTGCATCCCGAGGAAAAATAAATATCTAAATTAATATGACCTAGATGCCAGTACATTGAATTTAACTGGTTTTACATAGTTAAGGATTGGTTTTTGGCCAGGGTATAGATAGAGAACCCCTGATAGAATGATCACCATTCTGTTAAACCCAGTTTAGCCTGGTCTCTCAGATGGGAGTGTCGGTGTGGAGAGGAATGCTCATGCTTTTGACTGTTGTGTGTGTGTGTGTGTGTGTGTGTTCTTGTGTATGCCGTTTGTGCAAGTGTCGAGAGGGGGGATGGTGGTCTCATTGTCTGTAGAACATGTTTGACAGGCTGTCTGCAAGGGGGAGCAGCTATTCAACCTCTTCATCTTCTCCTCCTGTTTTTCCTTCTAAATTACCCCTGACAGGAGGGAGTGTGGAATCTGAACCCCAGCTTTAGGTTCAATTCGAAGGAATCCCTGCCTGGCCAACGCCATGAAGCTCTCTCCGCTCTTCCATCCAGATACCGTGTTTATTAAAACATGAGGGGGAGACATAGCAGTTAGCCTGATAGCTACCACCACCCTCATGATTAATAAAGGGCTTTTCTCACAAACGCAATTACTCAACACCTCTTTAGAAAGCTTCAGTCTATATCTCACTCTCAGGTCTGAGAGTCCTCATGCTGGGGAAGCACTCAATGCCAGTCCCCAGTGCTCCTCTCCACAATGTTGATTTAAGAAGCTATTTTAGGTGCGATCAGCATTACGAACTTATCGGTGTGTGAGATGTGTGTTGGACTGAGAAACGTTTTCCACATCCCAAATGACACACTTGATGTGGACTGGCTTCGTGACCTTCACTTTTGCTCATTCATGAAATGCACAAGACCATAGTCTGTTCCATTTGTCATTTTATCTTTCAGAAAAGTGCTCCATTGTGACCCTATTGCTAACTTTTGTGGACTTCACAGCGGAATATTACCCAGCAATCCCATTCATCATAGTGTAGACTTGGAGGATGGCAAGAATTGACATTGTAATTTGGGACATGCCCATTATTTCTCGATTTCTAGGCTTGGTTTGACCTCTTTTCTTTTAATTGAGAATTGTATACAGTATTTATTGACGACAAAAGCTTTTATCAATGATGCATCACTGCTCAATTTGCTGCTCAATAATATCAAGGCATAGTGGCCATTAATGGCTGTTCACACTTACATTGATTTGCAGCAACAAATTGAGTGGAAGCTATTCTTTTTCAATGACAGTGGGTGATTTGTAGTGACATTAGCAACATCAATCATTGACAATGCATCTAAGTTGAGCGGAGGATAACATTATGCAAAATTGCAAATGGCCAATGAATGCAATGACTATTCAGAAATTAATAGGCAATGAAATCAGAAATTGTGTAGCAACTCCTGCTAGCAACCAACAGTATAGCGATCCTGTGACCTTTGCGATTTAATCAGTGTGAATACTCTTTAGTTGTAGAATTGCATTAATAATAACTAAATGCTTCAGACAAGTGAATTGGCATTCTTACAGCCATTAAACCGATTAACACATGGCCAGTACATAGTAAAAAGCTGCTATAACCCTGGATGCCCTGGTGTCAGCATTCTGAGAGAAAATCTGATTTGCTAGTCACTCCCAGAACTGTCCCAGGCCAGGACACAGTGATATCTGCACCCCAGAAATGATCTTGATTATGCTATCTTGACTATAAGTTGGATACAGTGATGTACAGCATCCAGGCAACTGAATGTAAACATTGCCTACAATAATTCACATCTGTGAATTGGTGCAGACACTGTTGGACTGGAATTGCAAGTGCGTATTGTGCTTTAACTGCCACTGCGGCAGTTATTGCAGTGTGTAGTTAATATTTACTATTTTATTTTTTAAAAATTATTCTTATTTTTATAAGAACTGTAAATTGTGGCAGACGTGTCCTCTACTGCATCCTTTGTGTATGATATAGTCTTCCCTAGCTAATCTGGGCATCACTCCAGCCAAGTTATCTGATAAAGTACACTTAGTTTTTGCTGAGTAGGAGGTGAGAAAATAAATGAAAAGATGGATGGAGAGAGAGAGAAAATAGAATGCTGAAACAGTGGGACAGAAATGTTTTTGTTTTGTACAGGCCTTCCTGATGAGGGGAAGACAATCCAGCCTGTCACAGTGGATAAATTAACACCTGATATGTGTATGTGTATATACACATGGCTCTCATTCCTGTCATTCAACTTTTTTTCTTTCATTTCCCTTTAATCCTGATGACCTGGCTGACTGGAAGGATGTTAATGTTGATCTCCAAACCAACAACAGACACTAAATGTCACTGTATCTCCTCCTCCCTTTGTCTGCAGGTGTAGTGTTGCTATAGTTGGTTTAGAATGACTTGGGTGTGTGTGATAATCTCTTTAAGTTAAGTCACAGTACATACAGCAGTATGTAATGAAATATGTAAACGGATACATACAAATAAGAGGCACAAAAACAGCCCTTTTCAGTAAATCTGACTGAACCCAGATGATTTAAGCTGTTTACAGCTAGATTCTATTTTGTGTAGATTAAATGTCGTGTGTATGTATGTACATGCAATCTCCTTCCTCATGTAAATTAGAGAAAATAATTCTCAGTGGGCATTCCTGATAACCATTTTTTATTTATGGCAGTTCAGACTCAATGTAATAGCCAAAATATATCTCTTTTTTTTCATAGAAAGTGCAAAGTAAACTTTCTGTTGCTGTTCTTCTTGTGTGTGTGGTGTGAAACAGCCTTTGTTAAAACAGTATTGTCTTTTACAAGGAAGATGTGACATAAAAACAACAGAGGCAGTCTAATGGGTGTTTGATTCGAACGCAGGCTTGAACCCAATTACCATTAGTGCCCTGAGGACACAGGAAGAGTGACAAGAGTGTGCATGATGAGATGGCAGTGGCGCTGTGCTGAGTTCGGCTGACAATGTGCGGAATGTGGCCTGTCAGGACAGGCCCACGGGGAAGTTAAACCCTCAGCAGGGCCAAAGGTGATCCGAGTTGGAAGATAAATGCAGTTACTGTACCGATCCGAACACCAGTGGGCTTACAGTGGCGATCAACACTAAACTCCTTTGTATAAATCCCTTGATATACCACTCCCCATTTTAATTGTCACAAACAAACAAAAGGTCTGAATTCTTGTGAAAAATGCTTAGTAACATCACACATACTTGTACGTTTTGTCCACTGAAAATGTGCTTTTTGATGATGACAAAGAAAATTATATTTGTTTGATCAGTAATTCAAGTACTTGTGAAATGCTTAAACTTCCTTCTCTGGACAGTGTTGTCAAGAGTTGGGGAAGCTACTGTGAAACTGTAACCTCGCAAGCTATGAGCTATGTGTCACTTTCATTCACAGACCTTTACCTTGACTGTTCCATGCTGGTCTAACTTTTTAAGTGCTCTAACAGGCACTTTTTTATTACTAAATAAAACTAGAAAAAAACTTGAGTCAAAAACAAATAGTCAGACAGCACTTTGCAAAATATTACACTTCAAAGAACATGTAGGCAATGCACAGGGACTCGGGAATTGAATTGGTGAATCATTTATTTGAACCCTTTTCTTGTTAACAAACAAACCGATTCCGAGTGCTGTTTAGCCTAGCTGTGCTTAGCCTTGCTATGTGTGCATGATGAAAAACAGTGAAAAGGTAACTTGGAAAAGCAATATATGTCTGGAGCGTAACAGTAGCTACGCTCATTTTAAAATAGTCTAGCAGTAATAACACTATACTTTTAGCTGTAGTTACTCCTCAAACCATGGTTCAGAGAGCTGTGACGTCATAAAAGTGTTTTTCTCTCTTCACCGACTTCCTGTTTATCTTCTTTGGACTGACTAATTTTTTCTGGTGGCTCATTTATTGTTGACATTCTTTCCATTTAGTTTGAGACATAACAATAGGGTTAATGTTTGAAGGACAAGGTAATCAGATTTTGATTATATTTCTTTTTGAGCTCTGTGTTTTAAGATTACTAAATGGAACAATTAGAGTCAGTCAGTAGATCATTTCTGATTCTCCTGATAGTACCTGTGTGTGAAGTCTCAAATATGTCTCAGTAAATTCTTCAGACTGCTTGTTCCTGCTCATATGTCTTCCAGCTAAGTACACCTTGCACCTCTATGGTAACAACAAGGAAGTGATTTACAGTAACCTCTTGACCCTACTGTACTTCGCTCTAATGCTGCAGGCACATACTATAGGCACATAAATGCAGCCTTTATCGCGTTTTTAGTCTTTTGCATCAGCAGTAATTACTTATTGCTTAATCATTATCCGCCTGTAAAAGATTAAGCGGCGACCCCTGTGGCAGTCACATGGCGGAGTGGTTTGTTTTTTATTTTATGCAAAGCAGTCAGGTCACATGATCGCCTCTGTTTGTTGTGTCAGCTGAATAGGAAGAAAGAAGAGATTATATTGTGTGTCAAGTCATAACTCCTTCGGTTTTAGTTTGTAATCTGGACTGTGAAATTTGGGCTGCTTAAATGGATGCCAAATGTTAAACAGTGATGGAATCAAATATCATATTAGGATGTATGATGACAGGTTATAGCCTCTAGGTTAGATGGTTTGTAGTTTAGGCAAATGCTTTGCAGTTTAGTTCATTTACAGTAATCTAGCATAAAAAGCATATAAGCTCTCTGTTTGTTTCTGTCAGTTTTCTTAATAGTTTGTGACTTTGCACAGATAGAACTAGAAACATGGATTAAAAAATGTTTGTCTTAGTGCTTGTCTGATGACTGTGAGAATGTCAGACTTTGTAACGGTTATCTATTCCACTTTGGTGAAAATGAAGGTAATTTGTATGTGCATTGAATCCTCATTCATTTCATTGTCTCTTACTGTTGCAGTTCCAGCCATAACTACCTTTCTCTGGTCAGGGCCAATTGCAATGCAGCTCTCCAATCACCACTTTGGAATAAACCACAGCATAGATTTCCAAAGACTGGGGAAGACAAAAAACAAAGACAGGCTGGATTGGCCATATCTGACTCGAAAATTCAAAATCCACCCAGTCTGTGTTGACCTACAACACACCACAGTACACACAGACACTTAGGGCCGAGACACACCAAGCCGACAGTCGGCCATTAGCCAATATCGGGCAGTCGGTGAGCGTTGGTTGGCTGATTGAGCATGTTAAATCGCCGTCGGGAAAAGGGATCACTCTGGTTGGCTGTCAGCTTTGTAAACCAGTGCATGAAAAGAAAAAGTGACTAAGCAAGCAAATGACAAAGACGAGGGCACACAAAGAAGGCACTTATAAATTGACCTACATCTTCATCTTTTCGGAGCATTCCAATACGCAAATATTTTCATAACAACATGGTCATATGTAGCCTAAATATTATAAGACAAACTGATCAGCATGATTTATATTCAAAATGGTAAATGAGCACTGCTTTTTTATGGTTTATATATTTGCATTCCTAGTTCAAATTCCCTTTTTTGAATGACGAACACAGACTACTGTCATCTGCTGTTGTGGACAGTTATTATCATTCACACAGGTGCAGAATGTACATGCTTTTGGCCGTCGCTATAGTTTTTGCGGTGTTCAAGTGCAACTTTTTGCAGACTCCGCCTTTCGTCGCCGCTAGTTCTTTGATGTCGGTTTGTTGTCTACCGGCCTTTTTAGAGTTATGGCACAGAGAGGTTTCTCATTTTACAGAGCAATAAATAAATAAATAAATTCTTAATCAGCATTTTTGTAGAAAGTAATATTTAATATTTATTTTAATATTTAACTTATTTTAATAGCATAATCAATTAAATAAATGTAATATTGTATGATACTTTTAAAAAATATTTAAGATTTTTTATATTTATAATTTCTTTAGTAATTTCTTGATGAAATTTGTAAACAACAACTAAAAATACACATAACCCTCATTGCATGAAGCTAGATTCTGTTTAAACAAGAAAAACAATGTTGCTGTGGTAAGAAAAAAATAAGCGTAATTAAACTATAATAAAAATGAATATTAATAAAAAACATTCTCAGAAATAAATTTTTACTGGAAAAAATACAAAATTACTTTAAGTGTGTGAACACAAACCATGTCGATAACTGCGCCTCGATGGCATTCCTCTTATCAGAGACACTGATTACTCACGAGTCCAAATTGTTTTGATGCTAACCTTATGGTCGAATGCTGTTAAAGGTTATTTTATTATCAGCTTGGAGTCAGCCAGAGGTTAGACAAGAATCTGAGCTAGCGCTGTAGCATCGAGTTTCCGGACAGCAGGTTAAAGGAGTCTCGGTGTACTCCAGGGCTACAGGTTTCTAGCACAGGGCACATGTTGTGATATCACACCACAGAGGGGAAGGAATGCGGGGTCTTTCATGGAGTGAGGGATGATCTCAGAGTTCACCCAACCAGATCGCTCCTGTTGGTATGCAGGATGTTAGTAAGTGCAACCAGACGTTGACTGCTGGGTGAGGCGAGTAACGGATCAGCTGGATGAGCTGCTGATGTTCATGGTTGGTCAGTAAGATTTTTAAAAAAAATAATGTTTTTGAAAGAAGTCTAATGCTCGCCAAGGCTGCATTTATCTGATCAAAAATACAGTAAGAACAGTAATGTTGTGAAATAATATTTCAATATTATTTTTTTATTTTAATATATTAGAAAATGTCATTTATTTCTGTGATGGCAAAGCTGAATTTTCAGCAGCCATTACTCCTGTCTTCAGTGTCACATGATCCATATCCAGATTCATACGGTCACTTTTGAACAATTTAATGCATCCTTGCTGAATAGAAGTATTAATTTCTTCTTCTTCAAACTGCATCTTGCATGTTTACCTCCGTTGCATTGCTAAAGTTTTCCTGAGGACGAAACATATAGTATTAACATGTAAAACCGATAGAGATTTAAGTTGTAGTTGGGATTGGAGCGACGCTAATTCCAGGGAGGGGCAGCTGGGAATTCCACTGTGGCAACGGACTGGCGGAGGGGCGTTACGTTCAGCTGTACTCCAGCTGTGTCGATTTATATTGGTGACCGACAGGCGGTGAAGGGGCATCTGTGCCAGACTCGCCCACTCAATGGAAGACTTGGCTAGGAGCATCTATATCTCCACCGAAGTTATTTGAAAACACTTTCTCTCATTCACTTTATTTTTTCTCCTATGTTCCTCATTCCTCGTTTCTTATTTTTTCCTAGAATAATACTAAATCTTCTGTCAGGTTTTTATCTGGAATTGCTGGACCGTTTTCCCACAATACATTTCGCAGTGACCTCAGGGCAGCCATCTGTGATCAGAATCATCTTCCCTGGCCCACAGCCACAGGGCAAACTCACTTTATCTGCGCTGAAATGCCTCACAGGTGTTTGCACACACCTGCACGCCTGTATGCCTCTCGAAGGCGGAGAGTCTTGCTGGTTTAGCTGATTCAAAGTTGTGAGCGTTGTGAATTCGTTGTTCAAACCATGTGTTGTTTATGTTTCCACAAATGCAAAGCCGTTAGGACAGCTGATGGCCCTTCTGCTGCTGGGCTTGAGTGGCAGATGTTGCTACACAGTGGTTCTGTCGTACACACATGGTTCTTATAGCAGTTGTTCATACTGCATTTTTGGAAAGTATGTCAAACATGAGAGGCTAGTCTTGGATTATTGAGTTTATTATAGAATGACAATAGGGTCAATGATATGAAAGTCTTTTCTGGTTTAAATTGATCAATGCATTTAAAAAATACATGTTACTCATGCTGTGTACATATATGACTTGAATACACCTCTTCTTTGATGAGCATGTTCTGAATTAAAATACAGTTAAGTGCAACATGTGCTGTCATATAGGCTATATACATTTATTCTGAGAGTATAATATAAAGAGAGGTGATACTTTTGTTTTTGTAATCAGGCTCTCAAAAATTATATAAAAAATTGGATTTAGATTTATCGGCCAATACATCAGTTATCGGCTTTCAAATATAAAGAATTATCGGTTATCGGTATCGGCCAAAATTTTCATATCGGTGCATCCCTAGCATAAAATCAAAATGTCAGAATGATACATAGGCTACAACTTTCCTGATATCATAATGAAAAAGAAAGGTTGTTAATTTTAATTTTTAAAAAGAAAACCATAATGAATAATTTGTAGAAATTAATAGTAATAATAGTTTATTATTATCAATAGACTGTTGTTGTTGTTGTTGTTGTTATTGTTATTGTTATTGTTATTGTTATATATTTTTTCAAATTCTTTATTAATATTTGGAAAATATATTAGAAATTTGAAATAAAAAGGTTGTCATACAAAGTCATGTGCTCTGACAAACATGCAATAACATGGAAAATATGTTTTCACATATACAATTTTAATATATTATAATAAATCTATTTTTTGTTTTGTTTTTACATTTTACAAAACGATACAAAGATTGCATTTCCAAGATATTTTACATCTTTTAACACTTTTTTTTCTTCTTCATATTATTTATTATAAACACCCATTGACCCAATAAAGTAATTTAACTTGCAGTCTTTGTCCTCTTATTTGTCAAGTTTGGATCTTATGAAAAGCTTTTTATGAAAAGCCCAGGATTGCTTTCTATTGTCCTAAATTTAGATGTGGCCCTACACATGTGGATGCAAGATGTGTTAATTTGCACAGCCTCTATAATCCAATGTAGGGAGTGATGCATTGTGGTCCATAGTCACTCCTGTGATGTGGTTAGTTGGAATGAGCCAATCAGATGATTACATGCACGTTATGAGACTACTTGTGGTGTTGACTAGGCATAGTGGAATCATTCTGTGCTGACGTCTTCATTCAGAGTTTTAGATTAAGCTGTTAGATCATTGGTTTGTTGCCTGGACTTTTTATCAGGGCTAATGATAGTCTTTGTGCTGAGAAAAGATCTCATGGCTTGACCGAAGTTTCTCTTTTTGTCTTCTAACAGGGCTGAGTGACCCAAGCTTTGCTCTCACCTGGGGGAGGACCAGCACTCCCTCATTCCCATCATCCCTTAATCCCCCGCTCTGAAGCAGCCATGGCGCCACGGAAACGCGGAGGCGGAGGGCATGGCGCGTCCTTCTTCTTCTGCTGCTTCCAGAGCAGTGACCACCCAGAGATCACCTACCGTCTGCGGGAGGACTTCGCCCTGCAGGCCATGGAGCCCGCGCTGCCCATCCCCAACTATGACGAGCTGGACGCCATGTTCTCAGAGCTGGTGGTAGGTGCAAACTTTTAACATTTCTGTACAGTTTTTTTCTCTTCAGATTTCTGTCAGTGAAGACCAATGAATCTGACATTTGTTAATTATAATAACAAACTTTAACAAACCTTAATAACAAAAGTTTATTAATTTATTAATAACTTGTTTATTAATCTGCCAGAACTTATCATTTATATTATATTATATTATATTATATTATATTATATTATATTATATTATATTATATTATATTATATTATATTATATTATATTATATTATATTTATATTATATTATATTATATTATATTATATTACCATTTTTTAGGTTTTTGAAAGACGTTACTTAAGCTCTCCAAGGCTGCATTTATCTGATCAAAAATACAGCTAAAAAAAATATGGTAAAATATTCAAATTAAAATAAATCGAGAACTCTGTATAAAATGCCTCCATTTGTTAACTTTAATTAACTTAATTGGTGAACTAACAATGAATAATACATCTTAAGCATTTAATAATCTTAGTTTATGTTCATTTCAGTATTTATTTACTAATACATAATTAAATTCAAAAGTTGTATCTGATAGTATTTTTATTGGACCATTCCTGAGCTAACAATAAAGTCTAAAAGTTCAAAAGTTCAAAAGAACAGCATTTATTTGAAATAGAAATCTTTGTCTTTACTTTCACTTTTGAACAATTTAATGTATTTAATTTAATTTTTTTTAAGTATTGTAAAAATATTATATATTATATTAAATTATATTATTGTCCCATTAATAATAATGATAATAATATATATTTATTTATTTAAGCTGCTATGGATATCATTTTTATATGTTGCAAGTATAGCTAATTAATGAAGAAACAAACCATTATTTTCCATATACTAAGTCCTTCTTTGTTTGCTCTCTAATTTAGGGTAACTAAAGAGCTGTAATTGATTAATCAAAAGTGTCTCTCTCTCTCTCTCTCTCTCTCTCTCTCTCTCTCTCTCTCTCTCTCTCTCTCTCTCTCTCTCTCTCTCTCTCTCTCTCTCTCTCTCTCTCTCTCTCTCTCTCTCTCTCTCTCTCTCTCTCTCTCTCTCGTCTCTTCATCTCTGCCAGCTTCCACTTTGCACATCAATGGGCCCCATTGAGCGGCCTTGTGTCTTGGACTGCACTGCAGAGTAATTGCTTGTTTTTGGTCTGACCCGTTCTTAACCTCTCTTTCCCTGTACTTGGGTTCAAATTGATGTACAACACAAAGCAGCAGCAGTTGCTCTTTTTTTCACAGCCCTCACAGAAAGATTTCATGCTCTCAGCACGTGCCGTTCTGGCAAGTTATTGTTGAATTTGTAAACCGTTGTTGCGTAACTGGCAACCTGCCCTTATTCACATAGTTTTGCATGAAAGTAATATTGTTTTAGTAGAAGATACCTGGCTAATTATTTGAAGTACTGTAGCTGACATTTATTAAGTTTTTTTGGAGGTTATTATGCAAATTTTGCTTCATGTCAGAGCTTGGCGAAGTCTTCTTACAGATTTATCATATTCAGCCCACTGAGGACATTAGAATTACAAAAATACACTCAGAACAAAGGGGCTTTTCAGGATAAAGTGAAAATAATGAGGTACATGGAGGGAGTTTCCATGCGATTTAGCTATGATATGTGTCTTTTTTCAGGAGATTAGATTAGGTCTGTTGTGTTAGAATTGGCCCCAGATACATCATTTGAGTCTCTTCCAAAAATATTGCATTATAATCCTTTTATGACATAGAATTAAAGGGATAGGCTTAGTTCACCCAAAAATGAAAATTCTGTCATCATTTACTCATTCTCAAGTTTTTCTAAACCTGCATGACTTACTTTCTTCTGAACAAAAAAGAGAATTTTAACAGAATGTAGCCTAATGGTAGCTCTTTTCCACACAATTATTATTCCATCAAAAGTTGCGAATTATCTCAATGTACAAAAAATGTAAACATCGCATAAAAAATCTGTGAAAAAGCACCGTTTCCATCTCAAGGAATCGATATCCCAAAATGTGCGTAAAAATAAGTGTATGGACTCAGCTTGTGTAATTGCTTGGAAAAGAGGGACCAGCACATTTTTCCAAAATTCTACTTTTGTGTTCTTTGGATCCAAGAAAGTCATACAGGTTTGGAGTGTAAATAATGACTGACCTTTCATTTTCAGTTGAACTATCCCTTTAACATCTGTTTAAACCATGAAGACAGATAATGAAGTTTATGGCTTCAGTACACCATTATAGTGTAAATTGTATAATAAATGACCCCTTTTACTTAAACTCTTTTCATTGGTGTAATCTGAGAGTTATCCTACTGTATTCTCCATTATAGTGCAAGTTTATTTTAATCAAGAGTTGATTTGACAGCTCAATAACTTACTGTATAGTCTACACTAGAGAGTTCCTGTTCTACAGTGGACGTTTTCTTCATTTTGAGTGCTGAAAGGATTGGTATAGAGCATTGATGGATTGATGCACGTGGCCCAGGCTTTAATGTTTGTTCTGTGACTGGATGCTGGGGCTTGATGTGGCGTGTTGGGTTCAGATAAGGCAAGGTGTGGTTTTCTGCATGAATGGAACATCCTGGTTATAGTCTGGCTGCCCTTGACAGTAATGAGACACTGTATGCGTATTTTCTTCATGCTTATGTGCCGGGGATGTCTAGACTTCTGCTGACTGTGCAGCTCGTTTCCGTTAAAAGCAGGGGGATTCTCAGGAACACGAGAGATAGAAGAGACACCAGGCCGGATGAGAGGAACAGCAGCTCTTCCTCTCTCCTGCATCCCTGTGGAGCATCAGGGACATCACTGTCACCAAGAGCTGCCAGACAGGAAGCCATTACCAGTTTTGGCAGGCAGATCTCTGAGTAGCATTACATGCAGGGATTTACAGTGAGAGATGTCCGCTGAGCAGACTCTTTATTAGCTTCTGCTGCTGAAATGGACTGATCAATGGTGGATCTGTTCCTTGAACGTGGTCCACTTCAGATTGGAGAGCTCAAATTCAATCAACTTTGACTGTTGAAGCTATGTCCTTTTCCACTATAATGTGTGCAGTTGTTGATGTGTGATAGGATTTATATGATAATAAAAATCGCTTTGTAAGTACAGTTCTGTTGGCATCCGTTTTTTTACAATAATTGATCATTCATTTATAATGTTACTAGTGATTCCCAGTTCAAATAAATACGGCTTTCTATTCATCAAAGAATCCTGAAACAATGCATCACGATTTTCTCAAAAATATTAAGCTGTTTTCAACATTGATTATAAGAAATAATTTTCTTGAGCAGTAAATCAACATATTAGAATGATTTCTGAAGGATCATGTGACACTGAAGACTCGAGTAATGATGCTGAAAATTCAGCTTCACAGGAATAAATTACATTATAAAATATATTAAAACAGCAAACAGTCCCTAGTGAAAAAAATGTATACCAAAATATTATTTGAAATACATTTATTTCATACTAAGTATACTACAAATCCATTACAATATTTACTGACATATCTCTGAGACTTGAAAACTTTACATTTCTTAATATTAAGCCTTAAAATGTGATTAATATCATTATTAGTAAGGACAGTATGATCACTGCATAATATTAGTCTTTAAATGCAAGATATTTAAAGTGAACCTAAAGTGTTCCACTTTAGCACAAACAAATATACTTAAGTAAATCTTTAGTTATGCCACTATTTCCGGAAATCTAAAGTGCATTAAGTACAAAATTAGTTGTTCCAATTTAGCAGACTTTAAGTATACCAAGAGTACAATTGCAGGGTATTTATAATAAGTACATAAATATTAAATGTATTTGTAGTATACTTAGCATAAAATAAAGTATTTCAGATACATTTTACATTAGGGGTTATTTTAAAATATGTACAATATTACCGTTCTTACTGTATTTTTGATCAAATAAATGCAACCTTGGTGAAATATAACAGGCTTTTTTCAAAAACATGAATGCACTAATTGTTTTACCTATAACCTTTAATAATTATTTTACATTCACTATAGGAGACTATGGGAAAATCTTGCCATTTGTGTCCCTGGAGGACAAGAGAATGGTGCTTTATGATGGAAACACCCTCATGTCATGAAAGACATGATTGTGTCATGAAAGTGTCTGATTGTACACTGATTCAGTTGCATGTTTCAGTGAATGGATTGCTCTCCTGTATACATTGTAATATGAATATTTTCGTTTGTGTGTGTGTGTGTGTGCAAGTGGAAAATCACAGTGGAATCGTAAGTTCGCATGGGACTCCCATGTCAAGAGCAGCTAACAAACAAACCAGGGCTTTCTTTGTGGAAACCTACACCAACTGTGGAGGACAAACCACAACACAGTGATTGTTGTGGTGTACTGCTATTTCAAGGACAAAACAAAAAGGAAATTACAAGTGGCAGAAGTTTATATGTAGTACTTTCATTGCCAAAGCCGTTGATTGTTCAATCGTCAGTCCTTTAGTATTTCCAACAGGATTGAGCAGAATTCACAATACATTTTGATGAATTTTAATGAAATCAGAGTCCATGACAGAGGAATTTACTGAATTACAATTTACATAAATTCAACAAAATCACAGACTTAAAAAATATAGTAATATTGTGAAATATTATTACAATTTCACATAATTGTTCTCTATTAAAATATGTATTAAAATGTGATTTATTCCTGTGACGGCAAGGCTGAATTTTCAGCATCTTTACTCCAGTCTTCAGTGTCACATGATCCTTCAGAAATCATTCTAATATGATTTGCTGCCAAAGAATTTGTTATTATTATCAATGTTGAAAACAGTTGTGTTGCTTAATATTTTTGTGGAAACGGTGATTCATTTTGTTTTCACAAGAACAAAGAGACGTTAGTGTGTGTACAAATGACTCACAACCCTGGAATGCATGACTATATATAATTTGATTATAAAACAAGCATTGACATTTTCATTAGTTAAGAAAAAACTTCTATTAACTGAGATATATCCAGTGTAATCCATATGATACATATCCTTTGTGTTTTTCAAACTCAAGTCAAGCAAAGTTCAAGTCAACTTTGATTTATTATCATTCCAACCATATACAAGTATACAGTGGAAAGAAATGTCATTTCACCAGGTCTGCAGTGCAAATCACCACTTAGTTTCTATCACAGACGTTTTCTTCTTTTTCTGTCAGTTTCCTCTGTGTCCTCTCTGCTGGAGGATGGGAAGAAAGTATTTGTGGGTAGGGAGAAAGTTGAAAAAAAAAAAACATTCTGTGGTTTCCACATGCTGTTATCATTGGTTTGTGGGTGGATATTGACCCTGCCTCGAGGGATTTACAGTTTGTTTTTGCCATGTCCAGGTTCAAAAATATCTAATCTGTCTTCTCTCTTTCTGTCTTTTTCTTTCATTCAGGATGAGCTGGACCTCACAGAGAAGCACAGAGAGGCCATGTTTGCCTTACCAGCAGAAAAGAAATGGCAGATATACTGCAGCAAGAAGAAGGTTAGACTTCCAACATTAGGCCATTTTGTGTGAGTGTGAGTGTGTGTGTGTTTTCCCAATCATCCTCAGTTGAAAGTTCAGTGCACCAGATTACACTGTCATCCTGTCAGAACGGTGTTTAAACATCTCATATATCAAATAGCTTGACGTAATCACCCCTCTGTCTGAAAGAGAAAGGATTCTGACTTAATGCCCCTTATCTTCACTTTCCCTGCTTTAAAAACGGCTAATCTATTAAATGTTTCCATTTATCTCTTCATTAATTACATGCCAGCAGAACTTTAGGATAAGTGGACATTTAGACTTCTTAAAGACAAGATGAAGAGACTTTCTCTTACGTTAAGTTCTTAGCAGATTCTTTCTTACCAAAGCGACCTGAAACAAAGTACATGCTGCACTTCAGGATATCCAGTTTCACTGTAAAAAATTAAACCGTGATTTTTACGGTAAAAAAACGGCAGCTGTGGTTGCCAGTACTTTACCGTAAAAAATTTGGTAGCAACGTTATTGGTTTTACAGACTTAACTTAAAATTTACAGTAATAAACCGTATTTTATTATCTGATATAATGTGAATTTACCGTCCTATTGAAGTATTAATATCTGTTTTGTACCATTGTAATACACTGATAACCACCAATCACAGCAGTGATGAGTCACATGATCAATCAAAGCTCATCACAAGCAGCTCTTCCACAAGAAAGATAGAAGCTGCACAGTGTCATTCACACACACACACACACACACTAAACACCATCACGGAAACACAAATTAAATTTTAAAAATGCAATAAACATTAATTTAACAACATTAAATGTAACATAAAACGTACTCGGTTACTAACGTAACCTCGGTTCTCTCTAGAAGAGGGAACGAGTACTGCGTTTTATCAAAACGCTACGGGAAAAGTCTCTTTTCACGAAACACTGAAGCAAAAATTATCCTTTAATTTTCATATATGTAAAACGCGTTGCGGCAGCAGCAGACAGCTGAAGCAAGACGGCTTGTCCGCTCATTGGCTGCTCTGCGGCAACTGCATAAGCCTATCGAGCGCAGGCTGATGCAACATCAGACCAATGAGGGCGCTTCGCGCCCTCCTCGCCACTTCCCGCCGAGACAGGCGTGGCTTACCTCTATAAAAGGAGCTCGAGAAGGCTGATTCACTTGATTTTGATCACCGAAGCGAACCAGAGTGAACCAAACGCACGGCAAGGGAACGCAGTACTCGTTCCCTCTTCTAGAGAGAACCGAGGTTACGTTAGTAACCGAGTACGTTCTCTTACGAGAGTTCTCTCGTACTGCGTTTTATCAAAACGCTACGGGAACCCCTTGCAAAACGCCGTGCGTGCTGGGATAAAAACACTGATCACCGGAAGCTATTTCAGGCATACAGTGCATAATCACCAGATAGACTCACACAGAGTCAGGGAATAAGGGGGGGAGCCTTAATTCCCTATACTGTAGCGTCCGCAGGCTTAACATGACCTCACAGGGAGAGTCTAAAGACAGGAGGGGTTTCCTCCGTCCTTATATAGACATGTCCACAGACGCGAATATGACATCACATAGCCAGGGTAGGGAGCCTGCACTAATGTGGGAAAACGTGGGTCTTACACAGTTCTGCCCAGTATAGTCGGTAGCGCGTTGCGCCTGTAAATAGATTACACCGACAAAAGCTTAGCCTGTAAGGCGGGAACCTCTAGGTATAAAACCTGATAAATGTAGACGGAGAGGCCCAGCCTGCCGCCGTACATATATCCTGTAAGGAAATCCCGCTGGACCAAGCCCACGAGGAGGCAACGCCTCTCGTAGAGTGCGCTCTGACTCCCAACGGGCATTGAATGCCCTTGGCAGTATAAGCCAGCGCTATGGCGTCAACTATCCATCTGGATAGACTCTGTTTCGAAACAGCCGTTCCTTTGGAACGTCCGCTGAACGAGACAAAGAGCTGCTCTGTCTGTCTGAAGGCAGCAGAGCGGAACATATAAGTTCTTAAAGCCCTAACAGGGCAAAGAAAACTCGAGTCCCCTTCCTCACTCGACGCCGGCAGGGCAGCCAGGGAAATAACCTGAGCCCGAAAAGGCGTGTTGAGGGATTTCGGCACATAGCCGTGCTTAGGTTTGAGTATGACTTTAGAGTCATTAGGACCAAACTCCAAGCACGTCGGGCTCACAGAGAGCGCGTGCAGATCGCCTATGCGCTTCACTGAAGCGAGAGCCATCAAAAACACTGTTTTGAAAGACAAATGTTTGAGGCTGATAGACTGGATAGGCTCGAAAGGGGCACCTTTCATGGCCGCCAGGACCGTAGAAAGGTCCCACATAGGGACTGAAGGAGGTCTGGGTGGATTCAGTCTCCTAGCTCCCCTGAGGAAGCGGATGACTAAATCATTCCTTCCCAGTGACTGACCCAGCGTTGAACCGGAGAACGCTGAAATAGCCGCCACATACACTTTGAGCGTGGAAGGGAATCTGCCCTTATCCAACAGCTCTTGTAGGAAGGAGAGAACCTCCGCTACCTCACATTCGAGGGGTGAAAGGCTCCGAGCTGTACACCAGCTGGAGAAAACCGACCACTTTGAAGCGTAGAGCCGCCTGGTCGACGGCGCTCTAGCCTCAGTGATGGTATTCATGACTCCCTCTGCGAGACCAACGGGTATCCGTTGAGCGCCCACACATGAAGGGACCACAGTTCCGGGTGTGGGTGCCAAATCGAGCCCCTGGCCTGCGAGAGGAGATCTCTCCTCAACGGCACTGGCCATGGAGCGATGTCTGCTAACTGCATCAGAACTGGGAACCATGCCTGGTTCTTCCAGAACGGTGCTACAAGCAGCACTGGGCATTTTGTTTTCCTGACCCGTTCCAACACCTGTGGCAGGAGGGAAACGGGGGGAAAAGCGTATAGCGGGCAGCGCGGCCACCTTTGGGACAGCGCGCTGTCGGTCTTTGAAAAGAATGCGGGGCAGTGAGCGTTTTCGTGGGACGCGAATAGGTCCACCTCCGCTTTGCCGAATCTCTCCCACAACAGCCGGACTGTTTGTGGGTGTAGAGACCATTCGCCTGTAGGAACGTTGTTCCTGGACAGTCTGTCCGGGCCCACATTCAGAAGCCCGGGTACATGCACTGCTCTCAGCGAGCGTAAGTTGTGCTGAGCCCATAGTAGGAGGCGTTTCGCCAGCCTGTACAGGGATATGGAATTCAGACCGCCCTGGCGATTTATGTAGGACACCACAGCCATGTTGTCCGAACGGACTATGACGTGTTGGTCCTTGATGTGGGGACAAAAACGCGTCAGCGCATTGTGCACTGCCAGCATTTCTAGGCAGTTTATGTGTTGGAGCTTTTCTCGTTCCGACCATAGGCCGAAGAACGGTCTGCCCTCGAGCAGCGCTCCCCATCCCGAGGTGGATGCGTCCGTCGACACCATCCTAACCCTCGAGGAAGTCCCCAGGCTTACACCTGATTGGTACCAGTCGTTCGCCATCCAAGGCACCAGGGCTGTGACACAGTCCTGATTGACCTTGAGGCGTAATTGACCGGACACCCACGCTCTGCGCGGTACCCGCGCTTTCAACCAGAACTGCAGCGGGCGCATGCGGAGCAAGCCCAGCCGGAGAACTGACGATGCTGAGGCCATGAGACCCAGCATCCTTTGAAATTTCCTGAGCGGGGTGAAAGCGCCGCGGCGGAAAGACGCTGAATGTTCAGCACACGCTGTGGCGACAGCTGCGCTGTCATAGACTGTGAGTCCAGAACTATACCCAGAAACGAAATCGTTTGACTGGGGTTCAGTGAACTCTTCGCCCAATTGACCGTGATACCAAGATTCTCGAGGTGATCGAGTAAAATGGCTCTGTGCTCTACGAGCTGAGATCGTGATTGGGCTAGGATCAACCAGTCGTCCAAGTAGTTCAGCACTCGCATGCCTCTGAGTCTGAGAGGAGCGAGCGCTGCATCCATGCATTTCGTAAATGTACGAGGTGCCAGGGACAAGCCGAAAGGCAGGACTGTATACTGGTATGTCTGACCCTCGAAGGCGAATCTCAAGAATCGCCTGTGATGTGACGCTATCTGTATTTGAAAATACGCGTCCTTCAGATCTATCGACATGAACCAGTCTTCCCGGCGAACATGCGCGAGAATTTTGCTGGTCGTGAGCATTTTGAAACGGCGTTTCACTAACACTCTGTTCAGTCGTCTTAGATCCAGAATGGGTCTGATACCGCCGTCCTTTTTGGGGACTAGAAAGTATCTGCTGTATATCCCCTGTTCGCTTTGATCTCGGGGAATAAGCTCTATCGCCCCTTTGCTTATCAGTTTTGATATTTCGGCGCGAAGTAGGTGTGCTACTTTCAGCGGTACCGAAGTTTCGACGCGCGCTGTGAAGCGCGGAGGGCGTCGAAAAAACTGTAGCGAGAAGCCTCTCTTTATAATGCCTAAGACCCAGTCCGAAACCCCTGGAAGCGCTGCCCATGCATCTGCATGGTTGGCTAAGGGCCGGATACAGAGCGCGCTCTGTTCGCCGTGCGACAGAGGTGCTACGGGGCTCACAAACGTAGGCGTTATGCCTGCGGCATTTGAGGCGGGGGGCGCGCTTAATACAGCGGGCGGAGCGCTCGTCCTCGACCTTACAACAGTGCTTGGCTGAGTGAGGGAGGGCTGCGCGAGTCCCGTGGGACTCATGTGTGCGAGTAGATGTGGGCTGGGAGCGGACACATTTACTGCTTTGGGCGCGCTGCCTGTGTAAGCAGCGCGCGCGCTCATAGGTCTCGTTTTTACAGAGAGCCTGTGATCTGATAGACATAGTGTTCGTGGGCACTGAGTAGTGGGCACTTTTACTATGTGGGGAGCGCAATCGACCTGAGTCGATTTTATTTGCGCGAGCCCTAAGTGCAGGGCTGTGCTTGTGTGTAGGGATGGGCACTGAGAAGTGGGCATCGACACTACATTTATAGCACCATCGGCCGTGGCCGGGACACCAGAAATACCGTGAGTAAGTGTGGGCGCGGGAGAGCGGGCACAGTTACTGCAATGAGTGCACTGTCTGTCTGAGCAGAGTGAATGCACACAGGTTTCGTCTTTACAGAAACCACAAGGCATGCAGAACATAGTGTTTGTGGGCACTAGGCAGTGGGCACGTTCACTATGTTGCGTGCGTGATCGACCCGAGTCGAATATATGAGCGCGGGCCCTGTGTGAAGGGCTGTGCTAGTGTGTAGGGATGGGCACTAGCAGTGGGCATCTTCTCTACACATATAGCATCATCGGCCGTGCTCGTGGGCAGCAAAAAACACGTCTGCAGTTGTCTCTCGGGGAACAAACAGAGTGATTTGCATTCGGCGGCATAAATATTTTCTGCCGGCCGGCCTGGGGTTCGAACCTCCAATCCCCGCGCGCAAGTCTAAGAATCTACCACTGGACCACAGTGAAGATACATAGACACGGTCAGCGCGAGTATTATCCGCACTGGCGTTTGCTTGCAGGCATGTACCACGTGCTCGTGGCCAGCAAAAAACACGTCTGCAGTTGCCTCTCGGGGAACAAACAGAGTGATTTGCATTCGGCGGCATAAATATTTTCTGCCGGCCGGCCTGGGGTTCGAACCTCCGATCACCCGCGCGCAAGTCTAAGAATCTACCACTGGACCACAGTAAAGATACATAGACAAAGTCAGCGCGAGTATTATCCACACTGGCGTTTGCTTGCAGGCATGTACCACGTGCTCGTGGCCAGCAAAAAACACGTCTGCAGTTGCCTCTCGGGGAACAGACAGAGTGATTTGCATTTTCAGACGCCTGCAAAATGCCAGAATGTGAGAAGAGTGGAAATCGCCCAGTTTCAGCGGGGCTGAAAACACTCCATTCTCCTTTCGCCAGTGACGCGCGGGAACCGTAGAAACGGTGTTCGGTTGCAGGCAAGCGGGTACTACGCGCTCGCTGGCTGCAAAATGCATCTCTGCAGTCGCCTTCAGGGGACTTACAGAGCAAGCATTGGCGGCATAAATATATATGCCGCTAGACCGGGATCCGAACCCCGGTCTCCCGCGTGGAGAGCCTATAATTCCACCACTGAGCCACAGGGGGATACAGGCTTTGAAAGCGGCGTCAACATGTATTCTTCGGCGTTTGCTGGCAGGCAAGCGTGTAACAGACTCACTTGCTGCAATAATATTTCCAGTCGCCGAACAGGGAACTGAGAAATGTGAGAGAAAAGAGGTCAGACCGACCAACGGTGGGACTAAGAACACTCTTTTCTCCTTCGCCGGTGAATGACGCGTGCAGAGGCAGGGTAGCTTTTCTTGTAACGTAAAGAAAAACTAATCCCGCCATCCGCTTCCAGGAAGGGCAGCCTCGGAAGGATGCCCGGTGAGTCCTCAGAGTCACCTTAGGCAATTGGCTCGGAGTGAAGGCGTTCGCCGTCAGCGAGCGCGAGCGCTGCATGAGAAGGCATCTTGAAAAAGACGCAGCTCTTTTAGGGGTGTGTGTTGCAAAGCGAACACACACACACACACAAACACAAGAACAAGAATGTAAAGGATATGGCGTCGGAAAGCGCAGCAGGTACGGCGGTAGAAGGCGGCGTTGGCCAGCGGCTTCAAGGGCTCGTCCCGCTGAAGTGCTTGCATCAGACGACGCGTGCTTCCTCGTGATCCAGCGATGCGTGCGCTTCGCTGAAGAGATTAAAATCAAGTGAATCAGCCTTCTCGAGCTCCTTTTATAGAGGTAAGCCACGCCTGTCTCGGCGGGAAGTGGCGAGGAGGGCGCGAAGCGCCCTCATTGGTCTGATGTTGCATCAGCCTGCGCTCGATAGGCTTATGCAGTTGCCGCAGAGCAGCCAATGAGCGGACAAGCCGTCTTGCTTCAGCTGTCTGCTGCTGCCGCAACGCGTTTTACATATATGAAAATTAAAGGATAATTTTTGCTTCAGTGTTTCGTGAAAAGAGACTTTTCCCGTAGCGTTTTGATAAAACGCAGTACGAGAGAACTCTCGTAAGAGAACCCTAATGTACATAACTGATTAGAAAAAACGAAGAAAACTATGAAGAAACATAGTTATTTCAACAAAAATACATCAAATGTGAAGTGTCACAGGGAATTGTGGGAATGTCAATTTACGGTTTTCACTGTAAATTATACAATGAGTTGTTCTTTTTCACTTCCAAAAACTATAAATTTAACGGTATTTTACAGTAAAATTACATTAAATGTACCATTAGATCTATCACAGTTATTTACCGTATATAGTACGGTCTTTTACCGTTAAAATTACGATAATTTTTTACAGTGTTGTTACTGCGGAGAGAATTTGGCAGTGTATCAGTCAGTCTGTTTATTTAGGCGTTACTTTCATCATCTGAGAACTAAAAAAAATGGTGACTCACGAGCATTTAAGGTAAATGAGGAGGTATTTTCTGCTTGAGAAATACTTTGTTTTGTTTTGTTAGCCTGGTTTGGCCAGTAAAGCTACCACAATTTGCATTTTAGATGAACGTGCATTTCATTTAACTTTCTTTTCTCAAATGTTATTTACATTATTAGCCTTTTTTATTAAATGCCCAGCCTTCTTTATAAAATAAAGTTAGAACAAATACTATTAGGTTTTTGATTTGCAATAATAGCTGGACATTTTTTTCTGCTGTGTTAATAGATAACTATGATCAACAAAATACTGGTTAACACTAGACATTGGCCTTATGCCATTGAGTCACTGTTAAGCCATGCAAGATGAGTTCACCAACTTCAAGAAAAGGCGTTAGACTTGATTAGTTTGTGATGGGAATGGAGGAATTTACTATGTCCTTGTTGTATTTTGAACATTTGCCATAAACGAGGTCATCACATGGGTCTGCTGTTCCCACCACTTGATTCTGTCAGCTAATGTTTTGTTAAAAAGCAAATCCTATTTTATGAAATCACACTTATTCATTTATACTGGACATCGCTGCGTGTTTAGGAATGCTCGATACGGTGAGGCCAAGTCATACCATTTATCCTCCATGACCTAATGGAGCGCAGAGAGCAGTGAAACGCTGGAGGGATGGGTGGTGTTTAAAATGACATCAAACCCTCCATGATGCCACAAACATAAGTCCTGCCAGCCTGTTCTTCTGATGTGAATCCATGTGTTTAACTGAAGACAGCATGAGCACTGAAACCTGGCGCACATACACAGCCAAAGACAGTGGGTGGTCGGTGGTTACCTGCCAGTGATGTGACAGCAATACAGTCAGGGTGATAGAAAGCACACTGAAGTGGCGAAATCCTGCAGGTCTATAAACTGTTTGTTCTTAGTTAAATGTTCACACTGAAGCGTAAAGACCCATTGCAACTCAGTAAGCAGACTGTAGCTGCATTTGAAACGGGCTATTTTGTGCTGTATTTAATAAAACTGTTTCTAACATCTGTTCTTTAATTATGCGCGTGTAATGAATACACTTAGGACGCACTGTGTTCATGCTGGCATTGTAAATTTCAATGAACAGCAATGTGGCTGACGACATTGTAGGTCACATGACAAATATGACACCTCGACTTGGTTAGTACAGTCACGGTGTTGGTCAGATGTGCACAAGTGTAGAATTATTTAAAGGAATTACATTTAAGGGATAAAAAAAAAAAAAAATTCTAGGTCTAATTGTAGTCGTGAAGAAATCAATTTATTAAATGTTTGGCTACTTGCATCTTACCATGCACTTTTTCACTGTTAAAACTAAAGCATTGCGTTGGAATTAACACTCAGTAAGGGGGAACAGTAAGGCCCCTCGTTTGAGCTGGTTGTCAATTTGTCAATCTCAATCATTTTGACATTGACGAGCACTGTTTGACCTCTGAGGAGACCAGCTTACTTTTAAACCTTTTTTTTTTCATCCAAACAACAAATAGAGCAGTGTGTAATGGAGCGCCGAAGAGCAGCATCAAGAATATTAAATATTGGGTTGGACAATCTGGACATTTATTGTAATGCTGTAATTCTACTATGTGCATGATTTTTTTCTGTTCTCTAGATATGTGATTCTGAGAGATTTTTCTTTTTTCTTTTTTGCTTCAATAAACCATATGATGCATTAAAAGAAAGTGCCCCACTGGGATTTTTCTTAGACGTCCATATCTATGAATTGTAGTGGTTCAAAAGCTGGTATTGGTTACAGGTTGACCATCTGTCTGGCCATTACATCTATTCCTGTATAGCCACATATGCTGTGTCCCAATTACAGACCTAATTCCTCATTGTCATGGGACACTGAGCCGAAAGAGGCCATGACGTGAAGTAGGGCGCTCAAAATTGTCTTTTGACTTCTAGTTATTAAGTGGCGAGAAGGATTTTTATAAATGTTTTGTAAATGACCTGCTTTCTGATCCTGTTTTTTGGAAGCGCAGCAGTTGGCCCGATTGGGATGCCGTTTCTGTGTTTTGATAAGTGTCTGTCAGCCACATTTGATTTAGCTCTACTTGCATCAGGAGGTCATGCTCCACGATCCAACACATGGAACTAATGAAAAAGATTTAAGACGGTGAGCGGATGGATGAGATTAAGGAAGAATATGTCTGTCGTGAGACTGCCCGTGGCTGTGCAGCAGCATTCATGCAGACTCAGCACAGTGCCCAGTCTGGGACTAGTAAAACAGGGACTTGGCGCTCTTCCCCAGGGCTTCGGTCTGGGATAGGAGGGTGGACGGATAAGGGAAGCCGTGGTTGGTCCAAAGCAAACAGGAAGGCCTCCATTTGCAGGTGCAGATTATGTTATCTGCAAAAGCCGGGAGCTTTTGATGGGTCTGTCAACCCTGGGAAATTCACACCAGTCATCTCTTTCATTACCTTCTCTTTCCATGTATAAATAAGGTGTAGACATCTTGATTTTGACACAAACTAGATGTAATTTTAATGTGTTAATACATGACTCATATCTTAAATATTAATTTATGCAGTTAATTCCATAATAAACAATTAATTTATAGAAAATAATTTAGTCTTCGAATCATCTTAGTATAATTTTTTTTTCTCATCAAATAATGATATTAATATTAAAATCAATAAATGTATACCAGCTTTATTACATATTAGTGTTAATTAACACTAGGCTGCATTTATTTGATCAAAGATCCAGTAGTATTGTGAAACATTATTACAATTTAAAATGACTTTTCTATTTAAAATGTAATTTATTCCTGTGGTGGCAGAGCGGAATGTCATTACTCCAGTAATTCAGTGTAACAACATGATCTTTCAGAAGATTTGGTTCTCAAGAAACATTTCTTATTTTTAGCAATGTTGAAAACAGTTGTGCTGCTTAATTTTTTTAAACCACAATATATATTTTTCAGGATTCTTTGATTAATAGAAGAAAAAAACCCAGCAATTTTTGAAATATTTGACTTGTTTGACAGCTCATACTGTATAGGACGTTTATTGGTAGTTATCAGCCAGAGCTGCTAAACCAGTTGCAATCTGATCACAGGTTCAACACTGAGCTTAAAAAGGTGAGTCAGAGGTGACTGTCTGACATCTCTCATATGATATCACATGACGTGACGGAGCACAAACCAGAAAATGTGTTGCAGGACGGGGCTGTAAAAAAAACAAAACATTTTTGTCAAGACAGCAAACCCACATTCCAGGCCAGAGAGCATGTGCGGTTGCTCATTTCAAAACAAATAGTCTGTGTACAGTCTAAGTGTCAGGTTGAGAATGAAAAACCAAATTATGACGCAAAAATCTCCCGGCAACATCAGAGATCATTTACATTTAGTCTTAAAGATAAACCATCATTTAAAAGTTTGGTGTCAAAGTAGCAAATGTTCAAAGTAGCAAACGTATTCAATTCTGAGGGTCAGAGGGATGGCTTAAAAATGGCCGTGCAAATCTATGACTGTGCACTTCAAGGAAAACACAAAATTTATAACTAAAAATGTGTACAAAATGGCCTCTAAGTCATGAAAGTAATTTTTTTTTGTCTCTTAGTGCTTCTGGAAGGGAAGGGTAACAGAAGTATAGGGCTCTTATAACCCCTGTGAAGGGCGAGGACTATTTTAACTTTGATTCCCAAACTGTTTTGCTGACATCTCCTTCTGTACGGTGTGTTGAGTACAGTGATTATTCACCTGCGCCCTGATCTCAATGTCTCAATGCACTCAGGTGCAAGCTCTCCTGGCTCAAGACCAAAGCTCCAGGTACAGTATCAGCTGTCCTGCTCCTGGCAAAGGATCATTAAGAATAGTCAGTGTGGATATTAATCCGAGTTGCCTCAATTGTCCCCATTGTGGAGAAATAAACATTAGTAATCAGAGCTTTCTGATCACTACAAAATAAATGGATGCCATTGTAATCTTACTCTCTTTCTCTTTGCTGAAGCATTCAGTGTTTTTATTTAAAAAAAAATAGTTAATGGTGGATGGACAGAAGAGGAAGAGTCTTGATCTTGTTTTGTTTTTTCTAAGTCAGGGGCTATCAAGCTTTTCGCCTGAGTTCCTTGGGCGGTGATCCAACAAATACATAGACAAGTGGGTTCAAATGAGCAGAGTTAATCTCTGACCCATCGCTGTCTGGCAGATGTGAAAGATTAGACCTGTAGGGCTGAAGTCAACATTGACAGTTTCCCTCTGAATTGTGAATTTAGTCAACAAATCAGAATATTGCAAAAAATGATTTACCAATAAAGCAGCATTTCTATCAAAATTTCCATTTTAATTCACACACACACACTTGCATGCACACATATATGCATGTCTTCTTATCATTGAATAAAATATGTATTTATATTTTTAACTGCATTTTGGATTTGTTTGTGTATTTGGCCTGTGCATATGTTCAGTGCGAAAATTAGTGCAATAAACATTTTCATTTCAATGAATCGCTGTTAATTTGCTTTCAGGCCGACTTTAGTGCTTTTCAACACACTGTGAAAAATCTGGCCAGCCAATAAGATTTGCGCTTTTAGTCACATGCACACACTACTGCTGCTGTTACATAAAACTACAACTTGGTGGCGCTCACGGACAGACTTTTTTTTAAGTGACAGTAAATAGCAGAGGAAGAATCCCGATCTGACTCTCTTGTCTCTATAATTTTGTATTTGGTGGTGTTTGAGGAACACTGTAGTGAATAAAAAAATATAGGGTAATCGGGGTATTTCTACTTTTTTAAAAGCGCCACCTACTGTCAGAGAGTGAAACTTCGCCCGTCTGCTGAATTTTGTACACATTGATCTGAGCAGACAAATTCCTTGCAAAAATCTGACCGAATTTTCATGCAGAACATAATTTTTGGTGGGAGCAGGCCTTTTTTTTGCTGTTTTTATCCAGTATGTGATATCCCAAAATATATGCAGATAACAACCTGGCAATTCTCACTTGAAAGCTATGCAAAAATTGAACAATTCTTGTTCAGGTAATTGTTGGTGCTTATTTTTAGCAATGCAGTTTAAATGCAATCTCACTCAGTTTGTTGATCATTTTTATCTGTTGATATTTGCAGATCTTTACGCTGATTCATCTTCCTCTTAACATATTTCGTGAAATAGTAATTATCTGAACTGAACACATTGAAGCATCGATGGTTCTTAGAAAGAGCGCCTCTCCGAACCGTCCTCAGCCAACAATATCACAGTCGTTATGACATGTCTGTCTGAGAATGAAGTGCTCATGGGAAGAGGGCAGAGGGAAGTCCTTCACAGCATGAGAATGAGTCCTGCCAAAGATCCACGTTGATGCTTTGCTCATTAAGGCCAAATGGTGAGTGGGGAGTTGAGGAGAAATATGCAGGACGGTGGAAGTTCACCGGTCTCCAGGCCGGCATTCAAGACTCCCCGTTTATCCCAACAGATGCCCGTTTGTGAGGTGCCATCATCTCCCAAAAGGCTTGGCAGAGCCGGGTGTAAAACATCCCACGCAGTTGCTGCAAGAAGCTCATTGCTATGCCAGATTTTTTTCCTTTCCAGTGTGTTCGGTGAACACGATATACAATTAAACTACTTATTAGTGGCTGTGCGGGCAGCCCGTGCTTGTTTTGAGAGGGAAGCTGTCACACTTCACAAGTTCCACTCGTTTTTGATTCATTACTCCCTGCGTAGCTCTCTGCTTTCCTGCTTTTCTTCTGAATCTTACTGCGTTTCAGCTATTGTGGCATTGGCTCAATCTGGGAGCTGTGTTGTTTCTCTAGCGTCTGTGATTCTCTGCTGGCCTACTTAAAGCCTGTGCTATTTCTGCCAGTGCTTTGAGCGTGATGTTCTGTTTCAGATCTGCTTTTTCTGAGTCGGTATGTTTGGGAAAGTGTGTACGTGTCGGGGGGAGGTGAGGTTCACCTGGGAATATATGCAGTGTGAATCTTATTGCATGTTTTATCTGCTTTGGTTACATATAATAGTAAGCAATGAATATACAGATACTTTGGTTAAATACCAGCTTCAAACTACAAAGAGAAATTATGCAAAGAAAAAGAAACCAAAGAAATAAGAGGTATTGTCATTGAAAAAAGGTTTAAAAAAATAGCAACATCTAAATGCAGAAGGAACGATAGACTAAATAAATGCCTCGCAGATAAGCCAATTCACACTTTTGTCAGCTGAATATTTGGTTTCACTCAACTGGCCGGTATCAAAATAAGATCATTTTCAAGATAAAGATAATTTTTCATTGCCGCAGAGTTAGGAACGTCTCATTCCCACTGAAGCGTCCAAATTATGTCATTCCCAATAACATTCCGAAACCACGTTTTCCTTCCCAGCTCATTCCCGATATGCTGTTTCACATTCCTCTATTCCCAGTGTCATGTTCCTGTTGTGTGCACTCTGATAGGCATCATGCAGAAGACAGTGTGGATTAATGGTGTGTGCTTGAAGTGAAAACAAGAGCCGTGTTGACGTTGTTTTTCAATAAACTCATGCTGACATGCTTACATAAATGTTTTGAAGACATAATTTAAAGGTAAAGTTTGTTATTTCTGTGCCTTTTAATACATTTGTATTTCTCTCTCAGGAAACAGAGGAGAATAAAGGTGCTACTAGCTGGCCAGAGTACTACATTGACCAGCTCAATTCAATGGCAGCTGTAAGTATGTCATTTTTGACTTTTTCTTTTCTTAAAACAATGGTTATTGGTGCTCTTAGTGGTTACCCTAAGGCTGTGTGTCCACTAAAGTGCTTTAGCCAGCTTGAAAACAATTGTAAAAAAATATGCTAGCCTCGAAAAAAAATAAAATACTTTGGTGGACACACAGCCTAATTATATATTATACATGTTACATTCCAATTCGGCATTGTGGCCTTAAAACACGACATGTATCAGTGCTTAGAGATGTACGTCTTATCTGGCTAACATGTGCTTCTAGTGTAAGCATGGCTTCTCATTTTATTTTGCAGAGGAAGACTCTGTTGGCCTTGGAGAAGGAAGAAGAGGAGGAACGCAACAAGACCATTGAAAGCCTTAAAACGGCACTGCGAACACAACCCATGAGGTCTGCTATGTTTTTTATAATGTCAAGACATTTATATTTACATATGGTTTTAAGTGTAACACTACGGTTTAAAAGTGTGGGGTCAGAAAGAATGAATACTTTTTATTCAGCAAGGATGCATTAAATTGGTCAAAAAGTACATTAAAGATAAAATGTTACAAAATGCTGTTTTCAATTTTGATAACAATAAGAAATGTTTCTTAAGCACAAAATCAGCATGTTAGAATGATTTCTGAAGGATCATGTGACACTGAAGACTGGAGTTATGATGCTGAAAATTCAGATTTAGCATTTAGATTTAGCAGAAATAAATTACCGGTACATTTTAAAATATATTGAAATAGAAAATCGTTATTTTTAATTGTAATAATATTTCACAATATTACTGTTTTTACTGTAATGCAAATTTTATCAAATAAATGCAGCCTTGGTGAGCATAATAAATCTTACAAACCCCACATTTTGAACAGAAGTGTAAATATAAATTTTTGTCCACTTTGTATCTTAAATGGTCCATATTCAATTTCTAAATACATTTTTTTTTTTTTTGGACATTATTGACTTTACTTGAAGCTATGCACAGCTGTCTTAAGGCAATATTTTATTTAACACTTCATTAATTTTTCCATTGGCAAGTACCTCACTCTCTTATTAAACAAACGCTTCCCTTATGGTGTTTTGGTTCTCATTATGCAAATGAGATTACTTTCACCAAACACACATGCTCACAGGCACTTGCGTTTGATCAGTGGTTCCTGCTCTGCCCATTTGATCCGAAGGTCAGGTCATCAGCACTGACCTCTGCAGGGCTCGGGTCAAAACACTCCAGCCCTCTTTGTGCCTAATAACGTTCAGGCTACATATCAAGTCATTCCTTTCACAGTTTTGGCAATTGTATTTAAAGTCAAGTGTTTTATAGGGGCCATAAATCAGTCTAGTTACTGATGTGATATATTTTTTCGCATTCATCACCTCCCTGTGGAGTTGATCATTTTCACATGTACTAATTGTTTTTGAAGACATGGCCTAGCGGTTAGCACACATACTCCAGTCACATTGAGTTGTGGTGTTCATGTTGCAAATTTAATGAGGGTTTGAATCCAGCCCATGTTGTGTGGCAATCCTATTGCACCATCTTCTCCCCATCATTTCCTGTCGCCTCTTTACTTTTGCTTATAAAAAAACAAACAAAAAAACAATATATATTGCAGGTAGCTACAGGTTTTTTTTTTACTGTGCAAAAAATGCATAGAAAAACTAAAAGCTCGCAGGAAAAAGCATACATTGACTAGAGCACAATTATCAGGTATTAATATTTCGTTGTTTCTCTGTTGTTTTTCCATGTGTTAATAATTTCTTTGACTTCCCAAAAATGACGTCTGTACAGTTTTGCATGTTTCATTGTCATATCACAAACAAAACAATTGACTCCAAGCACAACTACGCAATATCACCATATAGGGTGAAGATGTCCATTTTTCTTGGCCAGACATTACTTTTGGTCACTACTTGTTGTTCATAGATCTTTTATAAGTGAAAAACATTACAAATTAAAAAACATTATTAACTTTTGAAAATATTATAAATTGAAAACATAAGTTGACATCTGGGAAAATAAATACATTTTGAAAACATGTATGATATGACACCTTTAAAATGAAAGCGCTTTTTTGTCATTGCTTATAAAATTGAATATGAGTGAGAAAGATCCTTAACGAACAGCTGAATTTATTCCTCATAGGTTTGTAACAAGGTTCATTGATCTGGACGGCCTGACGTGCATCCTGAACTTTTTGAAGAGCATGGATTACGAGACCACCGAGTCTCAGATCCACACTTCCCTCATCGGCTGCATCAAAGCCCTGATGAACAACTCCCAGGGTCGCGCACACGTGCTTTCTCACACCGAGAGCATCAACATCATCGCTCAGAGTCTGGCCACCGAGAACATCAAGACCAAAGTGGCGGTGCTGGAGATCATGGGTGCTGTGTGTTTAGTGCCGGGAGGCCACAAGAAGATTCTGGAGGCCATGCTGCACTATCAGAAGTTCTCTTGTGAGCGCACACGATTTCAGGTGGGCTACTTTGTTTACAACCTTAAAGCCAAGTATCAAGAGAGTACGTATCAGGATAAATGCTAATCCCATGATGTATTTTTTGTCACAGACATTGCTGAATGATCTGGACAAGAGTACAGGGCGGTATAGGGACGAGGTCAGCCTGAAAACGGCCATTATGTCCTTCATCAACGCTGTGTTAAGCCAAGGAGCTGGAGAAGTAAGAGTTTCCACACTCGCCAGTTTTTAACCAATCTTAATTTACTCTTTGACCAGATCTGTGCTTTCCTCTGTAAACATCTACCGAAATAACTCCTATTTGTTCTTAAAGGAATATTTCACCCAATAGTTCACCTTTAAGAAAGTGTTGTGTATAAAAACCCAAGTTCATCAAGTGGTTCTTCAATTATCCTGTAGGCCAGCCTTGAGTTCCGGGTTCATTTGCGATACGAGTTCCTCATGTTGGGGATTCAGCCCATCATTGATAAACTCAGGTCACATGAAAACTCCACATTAGACAGGTAAAGTCCACATTGCTAACTTTACATTTGTTGTTGAGTCTTATCCAGCAAATTTGAGATTTTTGACTTTGCTGCATCTCTTTTTTTGTGTGTGTCCTCAGGCATTTAGATTACTTTGAGATGCTGAGAAATGATGATGAGCTCACGTTATCCAGGCGCTTTGAGTCTGTGAGTAGATCAAAACATAAAAAAAAATAAAAATAAAAAAAAAATATATATATATATAATTTGTTTTATTATATATTATGTATAAATATGATCATTTGTATATTTCTATAATATAATTATTTTTAATAATTATGTATTATTTTAATTCAAAGATGTATATTTAAAATAAAATATCCTGTGACTTAACACTATTGTATGGAATTTGTCTATTTTTTTTCCAGATGCATATAGACACGAAAAGTGCAACACAGGTTTTTGAGCTTGTACGGAAGAAGCTGGCCCACACAGATGCATATCCGCACTTTATGTCTATTCTTCATCATTGCCTGCTCATGCCTCGTGAGTGCTTACCTGTCCCTCCTAATATCATCTCTTTCCCCATTGTGACATAGTGACCGCATTTGTCTTTCATCCTATATTTTTCAAATAGGTCCTATAGCTTACCCACTCTTTCTTGCTGGGAATTTATTGTTTAGACTTATTTAGTTTATGGACCCTATCTTGCACCCAGCGCAATTGACTTTGTACACCGACGCATGTATCATTCCTATTTTGCACCCGCGCACAGTGGACTTTTCCCTCCACAGACGCACGTCGGTAAACTAGGAAATGCATTTGCGCTCCCGGGGGTGGTTCAGCACAAAGAGGAGGCGTGTTCCAGCGCAAACGTCCCCTGGTGCTATTTTGCAGGTTTAGAAAACAATTCCGCCACAGACCAGGAAAAACCTAGTCTAAAGTCAGTGGCTATTCATATGCTATTTTAAGGGCGTATGCTTGGCCATAATCAATGTAGCGTGTGCACAACGCGCATACACTTTGCTTATCTCATCTACACACAGACCCAGCAGTTCTCATTTTTAGAAAACCATACATTATTACAAGGAAAAATATTAACATACGAGGGAAATCATTGTGGTGTCCATGAAGATGTGAAAAAATAGGCATAAATCTAGCTTACACATTTACCCCAATTTTTATACGCCTGTTTAACCGAAGCTAATTTGGGTGGGTTTCTCCCATCCCCATACAATGTCACTTCTCCATCTTTTACGGCCCTGAAGAGAACGTCTCCTCGGCTGTGAACCGCTCCTGGCGTGCGCCTGGCAAATCCGCCGTTATAATAGCAATCCGCCTTGGAACAAGCGTGCCTGCTCTTAAAGGGAATGTGAGATGTCGCTCTGATTGGATTATTTCACGTTACACCCAAACCACACCTATGAATAATGAAGCTACTTCAGACCCATTTTAGATTTGCGTCGGGCGCAAGAGTCATTTATCCAGCCGGTATAATAGCAACAGCGCCCAAGACCCGTCCACAAAGTTACTTGCGTTTCGCGCTTGATACTTGCGTTCGTTACAGATCGTTAAAATAGGGCCCTATAAGTGAAACAATAAGCTATACAGACTTTTTCCACCAAATATTAAATGATATCATATAGGATAATGTACAGCTCGTCATTGATGCAAAAACTGTTTGGTTTTTGGTACAAAATTACAGTATTTGACCGCGGAATGCCACAATTGACCAATAAGAATCAAGTATATATTTAACCATTGTTTTAATGTTCAAAACATTTGTTCAAATGATTTTAAAGGAACACACTGACTTTTTGGGACTTTAGCTTATTCACCGTATCCCCCAGAGTTAGATAAGTCCATACATACCCTTTTCATCTCCGTGCGTGCCGTAACTCTGTCTGACGCACTATTTTGTCACTTATTGGGAGCAGTATGCTAGCTTGAGCCGTTTACCTCCAGTCTTTGTGCTAAGCTAGGCTAGCTGTGGGTGCGTCAGACAGAGTTACGGTAAAGTCCCAAAAAGTCGGCGTGTTCCCTTAAGTGTTCTGCATGCAGGAATGTTTAAATATGCACTTTGTTTTAGATAAGAGAAGTGGGAACACAGTGCAGTATTGGCTGCTCCTGGACCGCATCGTCCAACAGATGGTCCTGCAGAATGACAAAGGTCACGACCCTGACGTCACGCCATTAGAAAACTTCAATGTAAAGAATGTGGTTCGAATGTGAGTTTGCTTTTTTGTTTCAGACAACTTTTTTTTAAACGATTTTCTTTGGCTTTCAAATGTTGCTGTGGTGTATTTATAGGAAGCGTGCTTTTTTTAATACCCTCATTAAGTCTCTGCCAAATAAACCAAGATTATCTGTACTGGAATAATGAGTTTTTCCTTTAATCACATCGCTTAACCTTCTTCAGGCTTGTCAACGAAAATGAGGTGAAACAGTGGAAGGAACAGGCGGAAAAAATGCGTAAAGGTCAGCATATGTTCTACACATTGATGTTTCTTTTACAGCAGGCTGTTTTTCCATCCAGATTTATTGCTCTGTAACTATTGGTGCGTTCACATCATGTAGGAATTACCATTCTAACTAAACAATAATGGAAAATGTCTGTTAAACTTATAAATTGCAACTTGAAATTTTGTATTATATATTAATTTTAATAACTAGGAGATTGACATCATGAAACTGTTTTTAAATATACTTTTTAGCATTGAATAAAATGTTTGTTTATTTGTTTATATTTTTAATTTCATGAAACTATTTTTATCTATACTTTTTTAACATTGAATAAAATGTTTAATCATTTTTTAAGCTTATGTATTTATTTTGCTGATTATTTGTATACATTGTTTTCTTGTTTTCATAAATTAATTTAGGAATTACCATTTTGATTTAACAACAATAGAAAACGTCTTTGTGAAACTTATAAATTACAACTTAAATGTTATTGTAATTTTTATGCCTTCGCCATCATGACAACATGCAAAACGTACCAGCATGTAGTGAATTAATGTAAAACTCTAACAACAACATGCATATGGGATCTATTTGGCTTTGTAAGCATTGCCATATTAAATAATACTAACTGAAAATGAGAATGTCATCAGCTCCGAATTGATTCTCTGAGATGTCATCTCATAATTATGGTAATTCTGACACCGCCTGAATGCAGCCTATTTATAGATTCAGTTGGCTGGAAAGCAGCGTCTTCATTGTAGAGACATTTTGACCGTTGACCTCTTTGTCCTGCAGACCACCATGAGCTTCAACAGAAGATGGAGAAGAAGGAGCGAGAGTGTGATGCGAAAACACAGGAGAAGGAGGAGATGATGCAGACGCTCAATAAGATGAAAGAGAAGTTAGAGAGAGAAATAGGCGAACACAAACTAGTCAAGCAGCAGGTGACGGAAATGACTGCCAGACTACATGACCTCAGCACGGTAGGCTGATGATGTCACAATACAGAACAATATAAATGTCTTTTTACAGAAGCAAACATGAATTAAGACATCACTTTTTGCATATCTAGAGACAGATAGCCAGTGTTCCTGGAGGTCCTCCCATCCCTGGCCCTCCAGGTGGACCTCTGCTACCCCCTCCGCCTCCTCCACCTCCACCTGGTGGCATGATGCCTCCTCCACCACCTCCTCCACCGGGCAGCGCTATGATGCCGCCACCTCCACCACCGCCCCCTGGCGGCCCCCCGCCACCACCTGGACGCCCTCCTTTCGGTGGAGCTCCGCCTCCGCCAGGAGGTCCAATGGGACCATCCCTGAAGAAGAAAAATATTCCTCAGCCGTCCAATCCACTCAAGTCCTTCAACTGGGCCAAGCTCTCTGAGGTGAGACTGGCATGGTTTACAGGAGCAGACTGGGTCAGAGAAGAAAATCTTGTTTCTTAAGCCTCTGCTTTTAATCAAGAAACACTTTTGGAAGTCCAGTGACACAAATTAGTGTTAAAATTGTCCTAAATTTTCAGCATTTGTCATAGATTGTAGTGGACTAGATTTAAAAATTGTATTTTAATGAGAAAAGTATATTTCATGATGTATATTTCTATATACTTTTTAGTGTTTATTTATTTATTTAAATATCATGAAACTATATTTATCTATACATTTTAGCATTGAAAAAGTTTATTTATTTAAAATTTCATGAATCTGTTTTTTTTCTATACATTTTAGCATTTAATAAAATGTTGATTTATTTATTTTCCTGATTATTAATATGCATTTTTTTTCTCGTCTTCATTTTAGATTTATTTTTGAACTTCTCAATGCATTATTTACTTCAGATTTAGAGTTTAACAATGAACAAAATATACCATGTGACTTACAACAAGTGACTTTAAAGTGGATGGTGATTGAGTTAAAATCTCTCCAACAGAACAAGCTTGAGGGGACAGTCTGGACAGACGTTGACGACAGCAAAGTTTTTAAAATCCTAGACTTGGCGGACATTGAGAAGACCTTCTCTGCCTATCAGAGGCAACAGGTCACTAAACAATGCTTCTTTCTCTGGTTTTCATTTTTTATTTTTTTCCTATCCAGGATGATCTCACAAAGCATTTACTGTTTCTCATGCATGGTATTCATACGTTTACCCATGGTAATTCTGCATCACAGAGCATGGGGTTTGAATTAGCAGACTGTAAAATGCATTGATATCACCAGCAGCTTTCTATAAAAAGCAGACATTGGCAAACCGTCCTCATTACGCCTGGTAAACCACACACTTAGTTGCATTATAAAGCGATTACATACATTTCTTATGGCTTTACAGTCAAATTAGAGGGTGGGAAAAAGGTTGGGACCTCATTGGGTTTGTATGATCATAAACGTAATTTTAAACAATGCATTAAGTACTGTAAGCTGCTTTTAAAATAACTTTTTGAAGGCATGCTTAATACAATAAAAAGTATATTCATTATACCTCTCCAATTTCATCAAATTCTCACAACTTTATAGATTTAATTGACTTTTGAAGCATTATGGTATGGAAGTGTATTTCTCACAGTAAAAGAAATTAAAAGATAACTGTGATTTATATCTAATAATTGTAATTGCATTTTTATTTCTCGCAATTGCAACTTTATTTCTCATCTTTATGTATCAAATTATATCAAATTTATTTTCTTTCTAACTTTATGTGACTATATCTCACAATCACGATACTTTGTTGTAACTGTGATTTTATTTCCTTCAGTAGTGGCTATTTCTCATAATTACTGCTACCATTGCGGAGCATGTAGATTTGATACACTTGTCAAGGTGGAATTGGAGAGGTACAGTAACTTGTGATGTTAAGCTTTAACCTTTCATTCATGATCAACTAGCATGCATCTTATAGTGCGCACACACATTTACACTGCATTTACAGACCTCCCATAAGGCTCTGTTTTGATGCACACTCACGCTCACCATTCACCACCCATGTAATGTCATCATTATGCACATCATGCCTGTTTGAGTTTGTCTTGGCTGAATTCACTAGACTACTCTGTCTCTCTAACATGTGCTGCATCTTCCTTGCTTCTTGCCTGCATTTTAGGACTTCTTTATGGTCAATAACAGCAAGCAGGTAAGTGGTTGAACATATCTTAATAGTCTTTGCATCATCTCTACCCCTCTCACTCTTTCTGTGTCATTCATTTTGCATTCTCGATGCATTATTTACTTTAGATTCAAAGTTTAACAATGAACAAAATATACCATCTGACTTACAACATGTGACTTTAAACTGGATGGTATTTCTGGGTAATTGCGATTTTCTTTTTTTCCTCAGTTTTTACTTTTTTCTCACAATTGCGAGTTTATGTCTTAAAATTAGGACTTTTTTTCAGAATTGCAAGTTTATATCTTTCAGTTTGGAATATAACTCGCTATTGCGCGTTTATATCTCACAATTCTGAGAAAAAAGTGAGTTATAAATTCACAAATCTGACTTAGATCTCGTAATTGCGAGGAATAAAGTCAGAATTGCAAGATATAAACTCACAATTGTGAAGAGAAAATAGTGAGATAAGAAGTTGCAATTAACTTTTTTTCTTCTTCATGGCAGAAACAAGCTTCTATATTATCTAGACAATATATAAATGTGGAAATTGTTTTTATTTTGTTCCAAATCAATCTAATGTGACTACTTTATATGAATTATGACTAGTTAATATAAACTTTCCATTGCGACTTCTTATCTCACAATTTTTTTCCTCATTATTGTGAGTTTGAAACTCACAACTCAGACAATTGCGAGTTTAGATCCCGCTATTGTGAGAAATAATGTCAGAATTACAAAATATACAGGTAAGCTTGCAATAATGAGGAAAAAAATTCTGAAATAAGAAGTCGCTAGTAACTTTTTAAATTGTATTACAAATTTTATCATTACAATTTAATTTATTTTTTCTTCCAGAATCAAGCTTCCATAGTATCTAGATGGTATATAAATGTGGAAATTGTTTTTCTTTTGTTCCAAATCAATCTAATGTGACTTTATTGGTAGAGTTCATATAAACTTTCCATGTAAGTTTAAAATTCAGATTTCGGAATAGTCTGAGTGTATTGATTCTTTTATTTGAATTCTCATCTTTAAAGTTGTTCTTGAGTGAAATGTATCTCCTTTTTGACTGCAGAAAGAGACTGAGGAAGATGTGTTGAGCTCAAAGAAAGTCAAGGAGCTCTCTGTGATCGATGGCCGCCGGGCTCAAAACTGCAACATCCTTCTCTCACGGTGAGTGATGTGTCTGACCAGGCTTTGAGTTCACCACCGGCTGCCAAGTGTGTGTGGAACTCACTGACCACCAGATGTAATGTCATATCCTGTGGGTTAAACCTTGTGGTTCCTCCGTCCTGGTTTGGTACTGTAACCTCCACCTTGGTTATTGTATTTCCTATCAATGAAAGAAATACCACTCTTTAGTTTCTTCATATATGTAGGAGGTGGCTTCCTTGAATTCTTTATAAATCAATGCAGCGTGTGTCTCTAAACATTTACAGGAACCATTCCTCATTAATTAAAGTAATATTTTTTCACTCTTGAAAACATGGTTGTCAATGCCAGGAAGGATATTTGACTTACACACAAGGAACCCCCAAGGATTCTGTGCTTGCAGAAGCTCCACAGATTATCATTTATAGCTTTATACGTACAGTAGGTGACTGAAGTATGAAAAGAGAGCTTAACACTTTAATTATCCAGGGTTCCAACTGAGTTTCTCTTCTCAGTGGTGATGTTGTCTTTATACATAGTTTTACTAGAGGATCAAATTCTTATTTTAGGTTAAAATATCTGTTTTTTACCTCAGGACTGCCCTTTTAGTATGAAACGAATCCCACAAAGCAAACTGTAACAGTTGGTGACAGCTGCCAATCCAGACGGTCTCGGATATATGACGGCTCACTGACTGACTGTGGTTTGGCATTGGACCCAAACACCAAAGGTTCTTGTAAAGCGAAACTTCAAACTACATGAAAAAAAACCCCCAGACCAATTCCAAAATCTCTAGATTCACTAAAAAAAAAAAATTTAATAAAATAAATCCCCACTGCAAACTTGTATTAATGACAGTTTGTGAATAACCGACATTGAGACCCTCTTTAGCGCACATTAACAGCTGTCTTCAGCACCATCTGTAGATCACGGCCTGTGGTTCTATTACACTCTCATCCTCCCTAAATGGTCTCTTAGGATTCTCCACAAGCAGAGATTGGGGTGTAATCCATTGTACAGCCACCGAACGGACCACCCAAGCTGAGATTCACAGGGATTTAAATAGTTTCGCTTGTAGCCTGTAGAGTCATTAGTGTTGGTTTGAGAATGGTAAATGTGGTGCTGGACGACGAGGCGGCGGAGGGTGAGATGGTGGTCTGGAAATAGAGGGAGATGATACTGGGAAGTAACATATGTTCAATAATTGCTAATTAGAGCTCAGTTCATATTAATCTACTCAGTATTGAAAGTTTTCATTTAGAGGAGGAATTGAAACCTACTAAGCCAGTTCCGATAGGTCAGAAAGGACAATTTCAGTTTTCAAAAATTCAGTTTTGTCGTAACAGGAATAAATTACATTTTAAAATATATCAAAATGGAAAACAGCAATTTTAATTTGTAATAATATTTGACAATATTACTGTTTTACTGTATTGTTGATCAAATACATGCAGCCTGAGAATAGAAAACAATTCAAAAACTCGTAGTCAGGTTTTTGGTTTGTAAATAACAAAAATATTTCCATCATTAAAGGACACTTCTTGACAGATCTGATGTATGCTATTGAAACTTTTGTCGGTTTTATTTTAGATAGCCAATAACTTTGCTTTTAGATTGCACGTGGCATTAGAGCATCATTCTCATTCTAGAGAGCATTTCATTGGACAAAAATCTATAGTATGTAGTGCAAGATGAGTCATAAATACTTTTGTCTGTTTTCCTGGATGAGGAAAATGCCTATATATCTGCTAAAAGTGAATTTTGTCAGCATCGTCACTAGCATACAGATGGCCTCAAAGCCAACACACATGGACTAAAGGTTAAAAAGCTTTGATTTTGATTTCATTGGGTTGGATAATGGCATCTCGCAATCCTGTTAAAGTATCTGTGACCACAAGAAATGGAACGTCCTCTGCAAGATTTTTCCACGACTGTGTCTCCGGCTTATTATTCGCTGATTAAATAATAAACCAGGGAGTCCTGCGGTTACGCTAATGACCTCCTAATAATGACGTTGGGTTGCCTCTGAATGAACTGAGGCTGCCATTATTTCATTATTTTCCTTCCTGAGTTCAACTTCACTGACTCCTCTAAGCATGTGAACTTTTGTTAGAAAGTACTTGGTAACACAGAATGCTAGGAATTGGAAGCGCTGCTTGGCACAAACACCTAGACTCGAACATGGAAAGTGCTCTGGCCGTGTTTCACGTCAGCGCTGTGGTTTGCAGTCTCTCTGGATCCTGGCAGGGGAACGAAGGCTGCTCTCCAGCGCTGATCTCAGACCCGTCAAACACCTGTTCTTCTTGGCCTAAAGTCCGCACATAGCTATCCCTGGATTAGATGCATCTCTCTATCATTCATTTGCTATCTAGGATGGTGGGCTTGACTGGTGGATTTTCCCCTGGGCTGTTTGAGGGCTATTAAAAAGATCTGCAGATATTTATCTTCCTTAGATTTTCAACATGTTTTAACAGCATACTTCTCATAAATAGTTCAAACAAATTGGTTGAAAGAGCAGGAACTCATATACGACAAACTGACCACAAATGTAATGTTACTGTCGAGACGTAACCAGTGATGATCACAGATTATTTAAAGCAGGCAAATGCTGGGTTAACTTATATGAGTCATGCTATAATATCACTTCTTCACTCCAGTAATGATATATAGTGTTAGCCAGGAAATTCCTGGTAACTGGAACAAACACACGGGTTCAACATCGGGCCGCAAAATTAATAGCTCTTCTAAATAACATACACTAATTTATTTATACTGTATGCCAAAGGAAAATTGATGCAAGCAGAGGAAATTCCCTAGCAATTTCCTTTTCTCTATGTGATTAATTTGAGTTCACTGAGTTCTGTGCTGATGTGGATCTATCACTCAAATTTAATTTGTGAATTCATTTCAAATGAATTTATTTGTCCCAGGTTGCTTGATCTGTATATCCTGTGCTTGTGTTTCAGGTTGAAACTTTCCAATGAGGAAATAAAGAGAGCCATTCTGACCATGGATGAACAGGAAGACCTGCCCAAAGACATGCTGGAGCAGGTGAGTGTCCAGGCATGAGCAGACTGCAATGTGAGGGACAAAAGGAAAAGCATAGTGACACTGAGTTTAAAATGAGAAATAACGTCACATTATGAGATACAGTATAAAGTCACAGTTATGGAAAAACTGTCACAATTGCGTCGTCAACTGTGAGATCTGCAAGTCACAATTATGGGAAATAAACAATTACGGAAAAGTCACAATTACAAGATATAGCTGCATTTGTAAGATAAAGTTTCACTTGTGAGCAATAAAATCACAATTGTGAGATAGAAAAAAAGTTGCGTTTGTGAGATGTGAAGTCACACTTATGGAAACAGTTGCAATTTTGAGATTTGGAATTGTGAGACATAAAGTTGCACTTGTGAGAAATAAAGTTGCAATTATGAGATTTTTTTTAAATTGACAATTGTGAGATGAATTTGCATTTAAGGAAAAAAGTCGCATTTGTGAGATATAAATTTGGAATTGTGAAGTACAAAGTTGCACTTGTGAGAATTAGTCGCTATTTTGTGAGATATAAAGTTGCATTTGTGAAATATAAAGTTGCTCTTGTGAGGAATAAAGTCACAATTATGGATGAAAGTTGCAATTGTGAGATATAAAGTCCTAAATGTAATTGTGAGATATACTGTAAAATTGCAATTATGGAATAATTGTGAGATATAAAGTCGCATTTATGAGATAAATTATGTAATTCTATGAAGGAAGTTACAGTTACTTTTTTTAATACTCTGAAACAGAAACGGCCTTTCAAAATAATGTCACATGAGACTGGTGGAGGATTATTCTCTATTATTAGTTCTGTTGTAATTAATGGTGTTTCTTCACTGCTCCAGATGCTGAAGTTTGTCCCAGAGAAGAGTGATGTGGACCTATTAGAGGAGCACAAACATGAGTTGGACCGCATGGCAAAGGCAGATCGTTTCCTCTATGAAATGAGCAGGTATGACAGCTAATCAAACATGGGGTTTTCAAATATAAACTGTCATTGTTGTGACAGTTAATGGGGACGTTCATATATTGGTCTAATTTGAATCTGAAAAGTATGACTGATTACCCAACTGCTAGTTGGTTGGACTAGTTCTTAAGACACAGTCTTAACATTGTGGCTATGTTTATGCACCTGGTCCTTGTTGGTCTATGTAAACATACACTAGTTGGCCGTCTTTGACCATTACGATGCACCTTGAGTAAAACTAAGTTTAAAAAAAATAAATGTGTGGCAAGTGTGAATAGTTTAATTTCAGATAAAACTGGACAAGTGTAAATGCATATGGCTGTTGAAGCCACATACGCAAATTTTACTCCTCCCAAAATGGTAAAAAAAAATAAACGTGTGAGAGCATGTTATAGGCTACAGGCTCCCGGTAGTCACATATGACAGCGCTACTGTAACACAGATATAACCTGCCACAGATAAGTAGCCTTTCTCTTCAGCAAGCTGACGCACAAACTGCCGCAAATGAGTTTGGCGACACATCCTGAAGCTCAGCACACAATCCTCTTCATTAAAAGACTAAATTATCTTACCAGTGCTGATGCTGCTGTCTCTCCTATTGCGGTCTTTGAAATTAGTTGATGATAAATTAATTGCAGCTCATATTTGTTGCTTTCATTGACTTGTACCAAAGCCCCTTTAAGACAAGTCATTTAATTCAGCGGCCATCTTTGAAATTCCTCTCGGACATGCAAGTGCAGCTCCTTTCCCTTTGAATGGGGAAACATCAAATTCTCCAAAACTGTTCGCCAAGCTTATGATTAAATTTCATATTTGAAATTACCAATGAAATCTGACAACAACTGTCTCATTTTGTTTCTACACACGCTAATGCACAATGCGCAGTCTGACTGTTTCTATTGGAACCGGAGCTTCTAACTGCTGCTGCAGTGACGAGATTCCGCCATATTGAGCGTTGTACTTTTCCCCATTCAAAACAATACGAGTGACGAGTCTTGTGTAATTCTATAGTCTTTGGTTATACTCTGTTAAATTTGCATACAGCACAGGAATTGAAGATTGGGTTTATATTCGTTTTGTGACACATTTATGTGGTCATGTGTAAATGGAAGAGATTTAAAAAAAATATATATATATATAGCTATCCCATAATTAAAAAACTGCATGAAGTGACCGATACCCAGAAAGGCCCCGTTGCTGATTGGCATGGATTCTTTCATGATGTTGGTCTAGTACGTTGTGTGTGAGGAGTATCTGATCCATGAAGGCCACCCACCACTGTACATTGACTTATTCAGAACTGTTTAGTTTTTTCCACACAAACACACAGTGTCAGGAGCAAATGCGATTTCCTGCAGGAAGGAAGGAAAAGGGTTATGAATCCTGGGTGACACATTGATCTGGTCAGGCTGAGGATCCTATTCAGCATCAATATTTGCTGTAACTAAATAAGTACTATCTCATCGTAGCTATGCAGCTGCCTTACACTTTCTAACAGAGGAGCTGAGCCAAACAAAGCACAGGTGCCTTGGCTTGCTTTGCTTGCTTTTTCCCTGGTGAATTTTTCACTCCGCTGTGGCTGATGTTTGTAGTATATAGAGGGTGGAAGAGAAATCTTTCAAAGAATCAACTTGGTCGTCAGATTTTAGTCCCTAGGCTGTGTTTGGGCCCTCGGCAAGTGCGGTCACCAAGGTTATTGTCCCCGGCACAAGTTTGCTGAATGTAACACAGCAGCGTCAGTTTCAGATCACTGGTTCAGGCTGTTTGTTCTTTATTCGGTGGAACCATTAATGCTGTGTATACAGATCATATCCGTTTTATCGTGTCCTGAGCGGGACAATAAAGTTCTACAGCTCATTTAGAATCTATTATGGGTGATGTAGTGTGCAGTCTTTTTAATGGGCCTTTCTTTTATATTTGATGTATTCTCCCTTTTTCCCTGACCCAATCCTTTTCTATGTCCTTCCAACAGAATAAACCATTATCAGCAGAGGTTACAGTCTTTGTACTTCAAGAAGAAATTTGCTGAAAGGATTGCAGAAATTAAACCTAAAGTTGAAGGTGTGTTCATGTGCTCTTTAAATGCATTTGCATTGCAAAAAATAGGGCTGTTAGTAGATTAGTACATTTTCTAAAGTTTAGTTTAAACGGTCCCATTTTTAGCTTAAGAAAATACTGTATTCAAGTGAAGAATATTCAGATTAATTATAATACCGTAATATATGTAAATTATAATGTTAAAAAATAAGTTGATGAAAAATTACGTTTCATGCATATTATTTTTAGTTTCAGTTTATTGTGAAATATTATCATAAAGTATTATCATAAAATGCATGTCAAATAGGTATTATCAATTATATATATACATATAAAATTACATTTGTAATACAAATCTATTAAAATTATAATATATATGTATACATGTATAGTGTATATATAATGCTGATAAGTATTATTTACAGTATAGTTCATGAACATGAAACATTTAGGATTTTTTTTCCCCCCTTGCGTGACTATTTGTATTTCACTTTGCAGCACTGATCAAGGCCTCAAAAGAGGTGCTGCACAGTCGAAATCTCAAGCAGCTGCTGGAGGTGGTGCTGGCGTTTGGCAACTACATGAACAAAGGACAGAGAGGCAACGCATATGGCTTCAAAATCTCTTCGCTCAACAAGATTGCAGACACCAAGTCCAGCATTGACAAGTGAGAAAATCTATCTTCGTGTTTATAGAAGAATAAAGAACAGACAGTGATTTATATTCAAACTTTTATTGTTGCCTTTGTCCCGTTGCAGGAATATCACTCTCCTACACTACCTGATCACTATTCTGGAAAAGAAGTACTCAAAAGTCATGCTCTTCTCAGAGGAGCTGCAGAATGTGCCGGAAGCTGCAAAAGTCAAGTAGGTATAGCTGCGGATGGGCTATATCGTGCGCTTCTTTCGTCAGCTTTACGATTTACAGGCCTGTAGGGTCTACTTGTGCTAAATGGATTTTGGAAATAGTTTTTGCGGTGTCACTCCCCCCCACCACTGGGCTTAAATCCATGCTGTGGGTCATACAAGCTTTTGGTTACTCGCATATGCAGAGGAAAACCCTAAGTTATAGTCGGAAGAAATGGGGCCCTCGGCTCTCCTGGCTCTAGGTGCTGAAATATATAAGTGGTAGAGAGATACATGGCCACCATAGCAAAGAGAGTGTGAATACAGCTCCACTCCATGACCTCTCGAGTTCTGCGTGCCAACAAATATGGGCCAAGATGTGAGTGATACACTTGTGACACTTTCCCCCTTGGAAGATAGTTTCTAATTTTGAGTCATTCCTCATTACTTTGCCTTAAAGGGACCGTCCAAATGTACAGTAGAATGTCCACTAAACTACTTTTTAGTCGCGCCAGCGAGACTAATGTGATCATGATCGGTCCACAAGTGAAGTCACAAGACAAATTCTGCCCTTGATCTCATTTGACGGGGTAGAAAGAATTAAATGAAGAACTCTTTTTGGCTCAGGCAAATCGGTCAGTGTCATTTATTCAGACTACAAATGAAAAATATGTTGAAAGGGTCACAAGCTACAATGAGTGGACAGGTTTTTCCATAACCACACAAGTATGTCTCTGTGTACTTTGATAGTTCAGTCTGTTGTGTGTAGGGAGGAATAAAGGCGGCACAGATTGAAGACAAGCAGCTATCAGTCCCACAGAGAGGTCATTTCTGCAGCTATGAATAGCTCAGCTCAAAACAGAGCCTTTCACACACATTATATTATTAATGGAGTCACTTTAGTGCTATCACAAGGGTTGAAGTTCAGATGAATGGCTGTTATATATATCTGTGGTTCTTATCAGTGTGACCGGTTTGGAACTTGGAACGGTTTGAAGGTTAGCCTGTATGGCATATGAATATAATTGTGTTAAATGGCATAGGGGAGAATGGGGTAAGATGTGTCACCCCTTAATATAGCAAACTTTGAATTGTTTCTGTTACATGACCATATACTTAAAAAGGGCCCATCATATGCAGCTGACTGTGATTGAGAGATGTACATATGAAAAATATTGAAATACAAAATGCCACGTTTGTATAAAATATTTCAAAATGTTTTATTTAAAAATATATATAAAACGTTTAGAATATGTGTTAATTCATATTTAATATAACTGTTTAAATTTTAAAGTAATTTGCATTTTATATGGCAGGTACAATGAATTTTATGGTAATATAAAATAATAAAAATACTTTTACATTTAATTTATATAAAATATAATCATTAAAAACATTTATAAAAATATGTCATACTTGTTGGTATATTTTAAGATTGTTTTAAAATAACAATCTTAAAAAAGATTAAATTATAGGAAATTGTCATGAATGATTAAATGAAGCATTTCCAAAATGGTAACTGTGGGGTAAAGTGTCAGATGCTGCATTAACTAATAATACTAAGTGTAAGCTTTCTCCCATATTGTTTAACCATTAAATAAAAACAATATTACAAAATGTTGAAAACTGTTTCACAACACATCTATTATTAGTATTGAACTTATTTTACTGAAAATATGAAAAATGTGCTGCAGAATGGGATTGGGCATTTAGAATGATATTGTTCACATTTTCCTCAATTATTCAATCCACTTGACCACAACTAACCCCTAATTAGTTATATATTAACCCCTAATTATATATTTTTTAATATACCATCATATATCATATATTTCAGTTTATAGCAGACATCCTAACTAAAATATTAGTTTACATCTAATTTTCCTTACCTAGAGAACAAGTCAAAAGTGGCACAGCTTACCCCACTCTCCCCTTAGAGGATATTCTTGACTACACATAAAATAAAATGATTGTGGTGTTTATGACTGTGTTTTTTTTCTATAGCATGACTGAACTGGAGAAGGAGATCAATAATCTTCGCAGTGGCTTGAAGAGCGTAGAGAGTGTAAGTGCTGCATGAATCCTCTTTGTTCACAAGCTTAAAAGCAAATCATCTACACTGGCTCTCTCTCTCATGCAGGAGTTAGAATACCAGAAGAAGAGTCCTCAGCAGTTTGGGGATAAGTTTGTGTCTGTAGTCAGCCAGTTCATCACAGTGGCCAGTTTCAGCTTCTCTGATGTCGAGGACTCCCTCGGTGAGGCCAAAGAACTGGTGAGTGTGTGTGCGTGTGTGCCGGACTGCATGTGTTTGTTTGTGTGTTTATCTTTAAGGTGCACATCCTGGTGCTCGCTGAGCTTCTTTCAAAGGCCAGCTGGAGAAACAGGCTGCAGTTACCCTGGATGTCCTGCTGCACGCAGGAGCTGACCTTCAACCTCTTACTGCGAACGCTTCCTATGTAGTGACCCTGGCACTTTCACTGGCCCCTGGGGGCCCTACAGGACGTCGAGGAGGAAAAGGACATACAACTGTTACTGCTTTCGCAAGCCCCATCTGTGCAGAGGGAGGCACACTCCCACCTTATATTATCTTCCAGTCCTGTGAGGGGAAATGAGTATATGAAATGTGAAGGTTTTTGAAAGCCAAAATGCAGCAAATTCATGATATATTGTGCTTTTATGACAGGATTGTGAATGTTTTGTATGTACAAATCTTGGATAAATGGGACAGCCCACCTCAAAGTTCTTAGAAATGCACTATTTGTATTCATGTTGGTTTCATATTTCATAATATCTGAATGGTTACTTTTATTATTTATATATATATATGGTCAAATTACTAAAATGTTAACCAGGATAATAACTCTTTTATTTTAGTATTATTTATATACTATTGGAGTAATAATTCATCATTTGAATTGACTTTTATTCTTCAATTATTTAGTTTTAAGTTTAGTTTAAGTTTTAGTAATTTTATGTGCTTTTGTCATATATTTTTTATATTTTTATTTCACTTTCAGTAATTTAATTTAAATTATTTCAGTTAGTTGCCAAGGTTGCATTTTTGCTTAATTCCTTTTGACATTTTAAAATTTTCAACTAATATATTTTTTATTTCAGATTCATTTTAAAATGAATACTAGTTGTAGTTAACAATAACAACACTGCAAATCATTTGACATTTTAAGTCTTATTGACCTTGATACACAGCCATGAGGGTATGCAGGGTTCGTCTATGATTTCATTTTCTGATTTGTTTTGAGGGTTTTTTTCCCCTGCATGTTGGTCACAGCAGACAAAAGTTCAAGTTTTTCAAATATTAATTAGCAATGAAACAGTTTTCTTTTGTCTTGATTATTCCATCATGACAGTTGATTTTTTTTTTTTATGCTTATGTATGAACTGCATTTGATATAAAGGTCACAATAACATGCCGTATGCACTCTATAGCAAAAAGTCTTTACCTCCAACCTAACCTAGGCCTCCTGCCTGAAGTCTGAGACAGATAAGAAGAGAATGTAAAAGCAGGGCAAAGGAGAAATAAAAATATGCCCCTTGGCTCTCAGGCACGTACAGGCCCAAAGAGGAGCTGTTCCATATGGCAGTGATAAAGGCACATCAAAGGCATTGTGGGAAGGCTAGGCCTCCTCCCCTGTGGTGAGACGGCACGAGGCAACAGCAGTGCCATGGCAAGACTCCAGTCCCCTGTGTTTAGGCTGTAATCAGTCACTGGAGAAACCTTGGTTAACAAGACCACTTTATGCTTTGCTACCGGTGACCGGATAACTAGCAGCGCGTCACACAGTTCATTTACTAGAACTTCATTAGACCCCCACAGTTTGTTATGCTACTGTTTGCCCATTCCACTGCAATTTGTTTTTCCTCTCAGTTTGCCCTTTTTTGCAATGTAAAAAAAAGAAAAAAATGTATGGGTTTGCCACTTGAATACTCTGTTGTCAACTACATCATTGTTTTTATGACATAAGTAAAAATATGGCTTTTTGTGACAAATTGAATATTGTTGTTGAAAACTGTGCTGTTCATTATTTAGCAACATTATTCAGTGACATGTAAATTATTTAATAAGTGTATTTAACATGTTACTTGTACAATTTTTCTTCTAAATAATATCTTTGGTACTTTTTTTTTTTTATAGAAAATTGTCTCTGCATTATGGAGCAGTAACCACAATTTCATTTTCTTTCAAGTCTTAGAAACCACTAATGGTCTGGAAATTATAAACAAGCTAGTCATTTATAGCTATTATTTTACAAACAGTGCAAAGAAATACTGTATGTTGCAAGAAAAAAAATCTATTGTTGTGCCACAGTAGGTTTGTGCTTAGTGTTTAAGTGTTTTTTCTGGATTTTCTTGAGGGATTCATGTTCATGTCACTACTCTGAAAGTAAAGAGAGCAGGAAATGGCTTTCATATGACCAGTGCTTCTGTTCACCAGTTCTTAAAGGTAGTCAAGCACTTTGGGGAGGATGCTGATAAGATGCAGCCTGACGAGTTCTTTGGGATATTCGACCAGTTCTTGCAGTCGTTTGCAGATGCCCGTCAAGAGAACGAGAACATGCGCCGACGCAAAGAGGAGGAGGAGCGCAGGGCACGAATGGAGGCTCAGGTCAGTGAACCTTATACATGAAGTTTTATATAAATATACTCACCGGCCACTTTATTAGGTGCACCTTGCTAGTACAGTGTTAGACCCCTTTTGTCTTCATTTTCATGGCATATATTCAACAAGATGCTGGAAACATTCCTCAGAGATTTTTGTCCATATTGACATGATCACATCATGCAGTTGCTGCAGATTTGTCAGCTGCACATTCATGATGCAAATTAATTTTCCCATTCCACCACATCCCAAAGGTGCTTTATTGGACTGAGATCTTGTGAATGTGGAGGCCATTTGAGTTTAGTGAACGCATTGTCATGTTCAAGAAACCAGTTTGAGGTGATTTGAGCTGATTGAGTGATTGAGCCAGGTAGGCTGTGGCATTTCAACGATGCTCAATTGGACCAAATTGTGCCAACAGAATATCCAACAGCAGAAATCGAGACTCATCAGACCCTGCAATGTTTTTTTCAGTTTTTTTTTCAATCTTCTAGCTGACAGGATTGGCACTGGTGTGTCTTCTGCTGCTGTAGCCCATCTGCTTTAAGGTTTGACGTGTTGAGCGTTCAGAGATTCTCTTCTGCAGACCTCGGTTGTAATGATATAATAATATTTGAGTTACTGTTGTTTTTTTATCAGCTCGAACCAGTCTGGCCATTCTCCTTTAACCTCTGGCATCAACAAGGCATTTTTGCCCACAGAACTGGCGCTCACTGGATATTTCTTTTTTTCAGTCCATTCTCTGTAAACCCTAGAGATGGTTGTGCGTGACAATCCCAGTAGATCAGCAGTTTCTGAAATACTCAGACCGGCCGTCTGGCACCCAACAACCATGCCATGTTCAAAGTTACTTAAATCACATTTCTCCCCCATTCTGATGCCCAGTTTGAACTCGTCTTGACCATGCCCGCATGCCTACATGCATTGAGTTGCTGCCATGTGAAATTGTTAATGGCAGTTGAACAGGTGTACCTAATAAAATAGCCTGTGTGTGTATATATATTTAACTTGAAAAGTTAAGTAACTGACAGCCTCTGCTCGAGCCAAACCACTTAACTCATCTCATCAGGTCCATATCTCATCTCTTCATTCTTCACCCATTTACTGATAAATATGATGTCCTCTTTTTTGATGTCTTTCAGCTCAAAGAGCAGAGGGAGAAAGAAAGGAAGGCTCGAAAAGCCAAAGAGAACGGAGAGGACGACGGGGGGGAGTTTGACGATCTGGTGTCCGCTTTGCGTTCTGGAGAGGTTTTTGATAAAGACCTGTCAAAGATGAAGCGCAATCGCAAACGCATAAACAGCCAGACATCAGACACTGGCAGGGAGCGTCCAATTACCAAACTTAACTTCTAAATGGCAGTCATGCTGATCAACCACTGAGACGCATTTCATTGCAACCAAATAACCTCCTTGCAGTGGTGAATGTCTGGAGGACACTCATTAGCTCCTCTCCTCATATTAAACACCATCACTGGTAGCAGAGGAAACCATGCTTACCCAAAGACAGTCAGTTTATCTTGTGTCATGTGACTGTAATGGGCCACCTGTCTAAATGCAGAGAATATTGCTTCAAAATGAACCTAATTTAATGATTCATTTCATCAAGTGTGCTGGAGCACCAGGATTATTATCAGAGATTTTGATAAATGTGAGTTTACTGACTGGTTATGAGTCAGAAGCTCACATTCATTTGACCACATAAACTTGCAATTCTTGTCAACCCCTTTTTTCTTACTGTAACAAGACAAATCGTCAGAAGCGTCAATGGCTCTTGGCACCCATGTGAACTACTCCATTTCTTGCTTTTCTGACTGCTTTTCTCTCAAAGTGGGAACAGATGGTTATTTAAAGAGGTTTAATGACAAGTGTCTGTATATAGGTCACTGAAAAGCTGTAAAGTGACTGTACCCCTTTAAGAGAGGGTTTTGCCCTTTCTACTAAGGGTGTTTTTTTTTTTTCGTTTTTTTTATACATATAGAGTGTTTTTAAGGAATATTACTGATATCAATAACCAGGGCTGTGGGTTGCTTATTTCAGAAAGTTGACTGCATTGTGATATCCGGTACAGGCTGACTGGGAATGATTTTTTAAAGGTGTGATTTTTAGGGGCCTCTGGTGCCCATGTTGTGTCTTAAACACTGTGGACGGTCATTGTACAGACTCTATGACTCTCTGATGTCAAGTGTTGGACTCTCTGTTTGAGGATGTGAAATGTAGTCATATTTAAAATGATCTGCAAGTAATCAGATCAAGGCAATACTCTTCTTCCCTTACATTCTTCCTTCCTGTCTGGAGTCTCTCCTGGTTTTTTTATGATCAGCCTAGTTGTATGACAAAGTTTCCTTTTTCAGTGCAAGATACCTCCATTGGACTTTTATAATTTAAGGAAAACTCAGCCTTCCATTGTAAGATGAACCGTAAGAGAATAAATGGAAGAATCTGAAAAGTATTTACTGTTACATGCTGTCAATTTAAGTCGCAATAGGATTTTATGATAAAGGAAAAACAGAGACAATACTTGTTTTTAGTAAAAACTGTCACCACACTGTTCATTCAGTTTTTGCTGGATCAAATATAGTCAGACGATGCCTCCTGGTGGCCATTATTCACAGTTCAAACAATGTCAAAAAGCACAATGTTTATTCAATGTCTGAAAGTGTTTATGATTTCCTTTACAAATCATCTACATCAGAAGATTGATGTGCTCCCACGCTCAGAAACCGTACCTGAAATCAGGCAGAAATTGATAGATGATTAAATCAGCGCAGAAGGAAGCCTCCACAGAGGGGGTCGTCGCTCTCCTGGGTGAAGCTGGCCACACCGCTGTAGTGAGCATGACCTCTGACCTCTACTACCACAGCCTTGAAGTCCCCACACATGGTCTCCTTTAACAACAGAACAGCTGCAAATGACTGATTTTGTTAAAGAATCAAGCATATAAAATTCAGTTCTAGGACTAGTAACATATACAGTGCAATGCATAAGTGAATACACCCATGCTAAAGTTGACTAAAAAGAGGAATAAAAAATCATATTTTGGAAATTGAACTTAATGCCTTAATTTAAAAAATTAGGAAAAATCCAACCTTTAAGGACTAGAGACTGGCATGGGGTACTTTCCATAAGATCATCTCTCAATGCAAATCAAACTAGCTTTTAGGCTAACTGAAATAAAATCATGCCAATCTCTAGGTATGGTGAAGGCTATGTGATGATGTGGGGCTATTTTAATTCCAAAGGCCAAGGGAACTTTATCAGGATGCATAGTATCCTAAAAAAAAAAAAAAAAAAAATACTTAAAAAAAAAAATCTGCCTGCCTCTATGGGAATTTAACATAGGGGTGTACTCACTTATGCACCATGTATTTTAAGGAAGAACATTTATTTATTTACGATACATTATTCATTCACAAAGAAAATTGGTGTCCTTAAAGGTTGGATTTTTCCTAATTTTTTAAATTAAGGCATTAAGTTCAATTTCCAAAATATGATTTTTTATTCCTCTTTTTAGTCAACTTTAGCATGGGTGTATTCACTTATGCATTGCACTGTATATAATACCTCACTTATTTACAACAATAAACAGATATGAAAATCTGTTTTTATTTGCTACAGGTACCTCTACTGCTGTTCCTGTAAATACTGATCCTGTAGCTCCACTCTGGAAGCTTCTGGCCTGGTTCAGTGCGATCAGGCCTTTATGGTACTGAAGAGCGATACGAGCGGTGACGCCAGACCCAGTAGGGCTTCTATCCACCTGACAACCCATATAACAGACATCTGTCACATAGACTGAAGAGCAAAAGAGTTGATATCATTTTAGGAGGAACAGTATTTAAGGGCAGAACTTCCTGTTTATGGATTGATATAAACATGTCAGCCGGTCACTGCTGGTTTTACCTGCGCGTCAGCAAACACACACACATTAGTCGTGGGCTCTTCAGAATAACCATCTTTGCCGTCAGTAAGGATTGTGCCATAGAGGAAGGCCAGATCCTCACTGACTGGATGGTACAGCTTTACCTAGGGTCAACAATAATTAGTCCACTAAATTATGCAAATTATAGATTAATAAAACACAATGTGGAATAAAGTAGGTTTGTGTTTCTTTCTTTAGAAAAAAAAACCCCTTAAATTTTAATGAAAGAATCAAATAAGGTCTTATTTGAAACCAAACCGAAATAAATAAATAATTTCATCCAGTATCACCATATTCAATTAATAGATTAATCTTGTTTGATCCCATTGGGATTAGTTAGAAAAGGTGATTCTTTAAAGTCCCCCTTGTAGTCAATAATTTTATAACTAATATTTGATCACCAAAATTACATATTTAAATGTTTTTTTCCTGTGAAAATTTCTATTCATGCCTTCAAATAGCTTGAATGTAATTCCACACCATTGCTTCATTAAGTACATGCAGATCCATGAATACGCAAATTAGTACCGCCTCCACTCACTCACAGCAGCTCAGAGATCCACTCGCTCAACTTTACTGTAGTAAACACTGCACAATGCCAAGTGGAAATACTGGTTTAATCCAGCCGTATATGTTTGAACCAGAAACAGATTCAGAAGAAGAAGTGGAAGAGTGAATTACACTAGCTCGTCTACAAGTCGATCGATGTATCAGAATGGTTATGTACAGCTCTCTGCAACGTCGGACACATAACAGTAATTAATATGATTAACCTTTGGCTTGACTATGTTGTCAAACAGATAATAATGTGTTGCTAATGTTACAAAAACCATGTTCTCGTTCACCATCTCAGAGTCGGACAGCTGCCTTCTAAAAATCAGCATCCTTAGAAAAGCTTTGAACAACTCAGAACGTCAGTGGAGAAAGTCAAATTGTTTATAACATCATAATATACATCTTATACATAATTAACCCGCTATATTGCTAAATGTGCCCGATTTTTTATATCAACAGAAAAATATACCGGCATAACCTGGCTTGTCTTAAGACTCCCCTGCTTCACAGCATAGTAATGATGATAGGCTAAAGCTCCTGCACGTTGATGTGATTGGATTCATTTGACCAGTTCTCTTTATTAAACACTTTTATATTTTTAGTCTTAGTTAAGAATAACAACACTGGGTCAGTTACCTGGGATTTGACAGCATCACTCACAGCAGTGGCTGCATCCACCAAATCTCTAGTTTTGGACTTGTTGACATCCAATCCAAACTTCTCAGCACTCACAAAAGCATAAAGAGCTCCACCATAACTGATGTCCACAGTGATGGACTCATATCCTGGTACAGAGACACTCACATCTAGAAAAACAAGGATAGCAAAGAATTAAATTGACTAATATAATAATAAAATTCAAACTTGCAATTTCTTTTATGATCGCATTGCCATGCTCTGATCATAGTTGTCACCTGTAGCGAAAGCAAAGGCTGGCACACTGAGAAATCTGACAGCTCCGGTTTTCCCATTGGAATATTGTGTGAAGGCCTTCACTAAGCCACAGGGACAGTGTATGTTTATCTGCGTCTCAGGTGAAGTGGGCTCTTTAATCAAACCATAATCCACCGCAAAGCGCCCGAGCGCAATGACAGCGTGGCCGCACATAGTGCTGTACCCTTCATTGTGCATGAACAAGACGCCGAGATCAGCCTCTGCTAACTCACTTCTGACCAGAAGGGCTCCGTACATATCATAGTGACCACGGGGCTCAAACATTAAGACCTTGCGAAGATGATCGAGATGCTCTCTCACATAACGTCGTTTGGCAAGGATGGTGTCCCCCTTCACTTCTGGAAACCCGCTCAGGATAATGCGCAGCGGCTCTCCACCTGTGTGCATGTCCACTACTGATAAAACAGACCCGGAGTGAGGGGGCAGCTTTGGGAACTCCATAGATCACTCTGTAGTAAAAATAAATTCATGAATACATAAATAATGAAAAACAGATTTGCAATAGTCTCAAAACAACTGTATCTTTCTGATCCATCTTTTTTAGGGTACTTTGATTTAACATGCAATGATTTTTAAAATGTTGCAGATTTATGCTAATGAGAACTGTCACATGAAATTTAGGACAAAAGACAGTGCACGTTTTTTTTTGTGCCACCAAGTATATATAAAAAACTTAATAAATAAAGTCAAAGTAAAGTAAATTAAATAAAGTCTTCAAATATGACATAATTGTACATAAATAATAATAATAAAAATGCTCAAACATGCGTAAATAGTTTATTAGCTTAAAAAATAAATTATTAAAGTAAAGCTGACGGGTGACATTGTAAAGATAGCTCATAATACTGAAGAGGTACATTAACCAAAAAGATTTTATGATGTTCATTGTAATGGACTCTCAACGTACAGTAATCAAAACTGTACTGTCAAACTGCTAAATGTGATTTTAGTAATAATCCTCCTACAACTGTTGTCCAATCATCACAGTTATTATCTCAATTATTATCAGACCATTATTGACAAAAGTGGTCAAATGTAAAAGTTTTACATTCGGCAAACTATATAACAAGAAGCTATTGCGATGCTTTGAATCTGCATTGACACTCAACCTTAGGCTATGTCTTTCTGGTAACATCAAAGCTGTCAGTGGAATATGGTACTATGATTAAAATCCCTGAGATCTAAGAAGGCCATACGATTTTAGTACCGTAGCTCTATTATTGATGCATGGACAAAAGGATTGTCCACATGCATCATTAAAAAACAAAAAAAACAAACAAACATGTTTAATCTTAATGATTTTTTTGGTACCATAAACAAACAGATTTTCCTAAAAGGGGAACTTAGCCCCATTGTACCCTTATCCCAAAGCCTTTATGCAGAAATATAACACAGTAGTCAGAATTGTGTCCAGCGCTAGTTTTACTGAAATAATTTGAGATATGAAGCAGCATCTTACCGTCACAGCTTTGCACTGTTGATATGCTACTTATGAGAAAGACAGAAAGTTTAATAAACACGTCATCGGAAATATTATCGAATGTTTTATGTTTTTACGATTAAAAAAACTGTTTATTTACGACTGTTTATTTCAATGTGCAGTGGCTCTTTATGGATGTCCCTGCATGTTTTCTGTTGTACTGAAGGGTTCATTCTAAAACCTGTAGAAATTTCAATGTATTCAGATTGTAAAAACCTGCAAATATCCTGCAGCAAAAAAAAAAAAAAAAAAAATTATCATACTATGATAAAACCATAAATTTCCACATCTTATTGCATATTACATACCTCTCAAACATTTGCACATCAAGAACACCAAATGCTGCCACGCATCGAGATAAACAGACTCGCGTCGCGTGTAGTGGTTTCTTCTCTTTCAGCATTGGCTTATTGGCGACTCGCATATATCGCCACCTATGGGTTGTTGAATATTATATTATGTTATGTATATTTTCATATTTTCCCATCCCTTCCAGGTACCCAACACTGACTGCACAACTGATTAATTTTAATTTCGTTAATCTAGCCAATTTAGTTAATATTTTTATTTTCTAAAGTTTATATATATAACTTAGATCTCTTTATTTTATTATTTATTTTGACTTATACTTTTATCACTTTTTGACAAGGTAACGCAAGGTATCATCATATAAATGTGTGTATATATATATATATATATATATATATATATATATATATATATATAAATATATATATATATATATATATATATATATATATATATATATATATAATCTTATGTCACGCGTGCCAAGCCCGCGAAACCTGCCAGCGGGTATATAAGCAGGGGTATTGTGACCAGCTCGCGTAGAACCTGGTTTTCATTTTGAGTGGACATCGCACCAGCTTTTCTGAATCTGAGGTAAAGTACTTTTCATTTCTGAGGTACATTACTTTTAAAACATACGAGCCCACTACAAAGGTAAATGATACTTGAAACTTTGAAGAAAGTAAATAATAAAATCTAATCACAGCATAACGTTACTATATTAACTATTGGTAGCAGCTAGGCCTAACTTTACTCGGTAACGTTAGCCAGATAAATAACTGCCACCTTCCTAATGAACATATAAACATTTTAAATTGTCATAAAATTGATTAACTGTCATTTCCAGGAAATTTACCTCTACTTTTCACGTAAACAATGGTTTTCCAGGGTTTTTTCCCCACAGTCCACTGTCACCACAATTAAATAACGTTACCGTTAAATGCCGTTAAGTCTGTGTGACGTCATTGAAAGAAACTTTTTTGTTTCATCAGTCATGTCTATTATGTTAACGTTTATTTCAGTCATTTCTGTTATGTTATATCGTTACTTTAAAATAAATAAATAAATTATATAATTGTTAATAATAATATCGTTACTTTGTATGGAAAGGGCGTTGTCTCACAGGCTTGGCTGCGAGTGCGTGAGCGCGCGAGTGCTGGCGCGTAAGTTACACCTAAAGAGAGCGAGAGACTGTCTTGTAAAGATGAGATCAGATTTATAATGAAATCATATTATTAATATTATTAATACCACTACATTTAATACAATTTAAATATGTAATAATATTAATATTGTTTTTTGATAACAATAATATTAATAATTATTATTTTATTATTATTGTTAACAGTGTTAATAATTATTATTATTAATAGTATTACTACAACTTCTACTATTAGCAATAAATAAACTCAAATAATAACAAATGAAATACAAATAAAAGTTATTAGTATTATTAATACTATTCATAATAATGATAATAATAACAATTACTAGTATTATTATTATTATCTTTTATTATTAGCCTACTGTTAACAGTATTAAGAATAATAATACTAATTAATAGTAGTAGTATATTTTCAAGAATGAAAATATATTTTACTGACTTAATATGGTTTCTTATTTGTATTGGTATCAGATGCATTGGTGCATTCTTCTCATGCATTTTTAGATTCTATTAATATATTAATAAATCAAGAGCCTTTATTGACTTTTGGAATTTATACCATGAAAATAATTATTCAGTAGATGATATAATTTTCATTTATGGGTGAAGTGAACTATCCTTAATGTGAACTCATAGCTTATTTGTTCTTATTTTCAGATGTTATACAATTTATATATTTGAACCTTTTTATGATTTATAAAATAATTATTCTCTTCTCTCTTTTTCAGCTTCTTCGATTACCATCTGCTTGTTGTAAGTCATACATACCAGTCATCCTACATCTCAGCTTTGCCCCAGCTAACAGACTTTTGTTATACGTTCTCCAAATATTCAGTGTTGGTTCTGGGAACGTGAAAAATGTCCAGTTTTCTTGACGTTAGAGGAACGTTCTTTCAACTTAATTTTGATTTAAAATTCAACATTATAGGAACGTTGATTTCTAACATTCCAAGAACATAAAAATATCCAGTTTCTTTAATGTTAAAGGTTAGTGTGATGTTCCTGAAACATTCTTTCAATCATCTTTCTAAAGAGTAATAAGAACACAAACTGCAACTATATTCAGACACAGCCTTAGATAAACTGAAGATAAAAGACATTAACTCTCTGAAGATCTGATTAAACAACTCCACAAACAGCATTACCAGCTTCACTTATTACTAACCAGACTGACTTTATTTCTGTCACACGTCTACAGAAGATCTTATTGAGAATTAACAGAGGTTTAGATGTTGATGTCTTATTGAAAATGTTTCATTTGAGGTTACCATTATAGAGATCGGGGTTTGCTTGTTGGGCTCTTGGCCCTTGACTTTAATTAGGTTTGTGCTTTATCAGCAATTGCAGGTGTTCATGGAGAACATTTCTGCATTGATAAAGCAGATCAACATGTCTGTTAAAATAATATTATATTATTATAATATTATTATTATATTATAAGATATATATTACTGTCATAAATATATATTTTATGTGTTTATTAATTTTTATCACGTCTGTTGTACATCTGTAAAGTTACTTCCACTCACACACCCAATTACACTTGCACACACGCACACATGCACGCACACAAACCATGCTGGTTGTTATGTATGTTTTTTTAATTATTATTGTATCTGTCACCTGCTGTTATGTATGTTTTGTTTTTGTTGCATATTGTTTAAAAAATGAACACTGACATAACACACTGTTAACGATTTTCTTGTATTTTTACAGTACAGTACTGGCAGCAAGGTTGCCAGCAAGTTACTGTATTTTGATTTACAGTAACTGTACTGTAATTTACTTTACAGTACACAAGATCAGTACTGTAACCTACAAAACAGTACTTTACTGTATTTTTACTGTATTTTTGTAATGTTTCTGCTTCTGCTGTAATTAATTATACAGTATTGTACTGTAATATCTATATTGATACATTATTGCTAAATATTATAATTTTCAAATTACTCATAATAATAATAATATTATATTTATATAATATGTAGTTATTACAGTATATAAATTTACAGGTAATAATATTATAATGCAACTTTAGAATAACTGCAAATCAATCAATCCAAACAAGGTTATTGTCAAAAAAAATTTTTTTATTACCGGTAATCAATTACACTATTGTGCATTTGTGAAAAGAAAAAAAACATTTCATTTAGGAACATTGCATGTCCAGTACACCAGCACTTTACTGGTAAACAGCTTTTAAAGGGATAGTTAAAAGAACACGCTGACTTTTTGGGACTTTAGCTTATTCACCGTATCCCCCAGAGTTAGATAAGTGAAGTCCATACATACCCTTTTCATCTCTGTGTGTGCCGTAACTCTGTGCATGCCGTGACTATACAAATCACAACATGTATATTGGAAAATGTTGACGTTATTATTGTCTCTTATTGGGAGCAGTATGCTAGCTGGAGCCGTTTACCTCCAGTCTTTGTGCTAAGTTAGGCTAGCGGTTGGTACGTCAGATAGAGTTACAGCACGCACGGAGATGAAAAGGGTATGTATGGACTTATATAACTCTGGGGGATACGGTGAATAAGCTGAAGTTCCAAAAAGTCAGTGTGAGAGGTTGAGAGACTTCATGACTTGCAGCTGTAGCTGGACATACTTTAAAATTTGGCTGGGACTTTGAGGTGGTACTGGAACCTGGCGGTGACCAAAACTGAAAAAGACATGACACACAAAAACACGTATGACAAAACCTGTTATCCACAGCACCAATAAAGATGAGCAGACAGTGTAAGAGAGAAATTGTAAAAGAAAATTATGTAGAAATAACAAAAATTTTATAAAAAAAACAGCCAATAAAAAAAAATAAAAAAAATATAACCTTTAGATTTTAAACCTTTAAGTTTAAAACATTGTATTAACATGGCTAATGCTTACAGAAAACTCCTTCCCAGGCTGCAAATAAAATTGTCCCACAATGTAGAGCTGTAAGAAATCAAAATACATATTATTCAGTTAACTGTTATGTTTCTTGTTGAGGACATATATTTCATACATCTGCTTACAATACATCTAGGTTAATAAAAATAAGCTTCACTTTACCCCTCTAAATATTCTAACTTGCTTTTTTGGCATGTATTTTACTTGTCTTTGTTGCCTAATTGATCATTATTAACTCTGATAGTTTTTTTTTGAACAATGTACACCTTTATTCATATTTTTAATTATTATAATAATCATTAGGCTATTTGTCATTACAAATCACAATGCTACAGAACTGGGTCTCCCGCCTAAATAGAAATGAAATAAAAGGCTAAACTGGTACCAATAGCCAATCTCTCTTAGCCCAAATCACCCATTTTGCGATGCAAATGAAAGTGCAGCATTTTTCCATCCGAGAAACGGACTGCAAATATAGCAGTTTGAGCAAAATAACGTGCTTGTTTTTACCACTGACGGGCTCGGATGTTATGGAAAGGATCCCTAGATAACAGTTAACGTTAGACATTTTTGTTATCATAAGATCCTTCAAACGTAACATGTCAAATGCAGTAATTTTATCTCACAGACCATCGTATAACACATTTAACGTTAATTAACCACTTCGATTTGTCCTTCCACCGTTCCAACAATCACCAAGTCTGTTTTCGTCGAAATAAACCGTAAGGTAATGTTAATTCAATGTTCAAAACTCGAGTTAGATTTGAAAATGTCGCGACAAGCAACGGGGTGAAAGAGCAGATCTAACTAGCTGCTAACGGTGTTTTTCGCTGGCTAAACTTCCACTGTCATTTGTACACTATAGTGTAAAATCCTAAAACCTTATTATAAAATTCAAAATTAACTTACCAAATTTCCAGATATCCGCAGAGTGAGATCCATTCATCCAGCGAGTGATCTGCATCTGCCTGCAGTTGTGCTCTGACGTCAGTCGGGCGGCGCGCGCGCTCTCTGTTTACAGCAACCCTGTATTATTGCCAGGCATATTACAGCCAGGTTACAGCCAGGTTACAGCAACACTGAAATTTACTGTAAAATGTTCCCGCTCAAACAAAATTACCCACAATACAATGCAAATTACGGTACTTTACTGTAATATAGAAATGCAGTATTGTACTGTAGGTTATTACAGTACTGTGCTGCTAAATCTACAGCGACATTTAACAGTGCACTGAAAAAAAAAAAGTTTAATATTTGAAAAACAACAAATAAAACAAGCAGCTCAATGCACTTTTTTAAGCAAGATTATATTTTGTGGCATTTCCTTCCTTATAATGACAGTCGTCAATAGCAACGCATTATAACACATGTATCGCAATGGACGAGCTCTCTCGTTCACCTCAGATTTGGTCCTCTTAAAAGCAGTGCAGTTTCGCGCTTCAATCTATAGCCGTTGCGGAGACTTTCTATTCGTTGAAATCTTACAAAACAAAATGCACACAAAAGCCCTGCTTGATATACAACCACTGATGAACATATTCGGTTTTGATAAAAAAAAAAAAAAAAAAAGTATACGAGTGCGGATTAGAACCCAGAACCTCTGACACGCATGGCAAAAGTCATACCACTAGACCATTACAATACACGATTTTTGGATTAAGTATCAATGGATTTAGTCACGTAGAAATTCTCAAACGTACCCAAAATGACCCAATGTAGGCTACTGAAATTGATTTCTGGACATCGTAATGTTATTTTTCCTGGAAATTGTTATTGTACACATGTATTCTATCTGATTTAACATTATATAGCAACCTAAAGTTCATTATATATTATTTTTGACCGACAAGCTACAATTTTGTAAAAAAAAAAAAATTATAATTTTTTTCTTAAATCTTAATTTTTTTTTTGTTGGTAGCATTGATTTTGGGTGAATTGCATGGAAACCAATTAGGGTAAATTTGACCCGCAACTCAAAAGGCGTACCTAGATTTTCAACATAACTCTGGGAAATGGGAAAACCTATTAGTGAGTGTGTCTGTGGAGATGTTGGACAAAATTAATGTTACAACCTATTGTGATATGCAGTTTAGGTCTCTGTTCACAATTTTTGTACTGAAAGTGACTAAATGAGTTTCTACTCAGGGTGTCCTAGGTACTGGCAATCATGGACACCCCAACCTCCATCAAGATGACCACTCTGGCCATCCAGAACCTCTTCAGCTACGTGGAAGAAGAAAATCTGGCTGCTGTAAAAGCCCATCTAGATAAGTTCAAAGGGGTAGATGGTCGAAGCGATGTAAGTTGCATTGAAAAAAGTCAAACATGATTTAAGATGTTCAGCTAAATTGTTAAGATATCAAATATATGTCTTTCTCGTTGTGTCGTTGACAGAATGGACAGACTCCTCTGATGTTGGCCTCGGAGCAGGGCAGTCTTGAGATTGTTCAAGAGCTTATCCGAAGGGGAGCAGACGTCAACTTGCAAGATGAGGTGAGAAAATGGCCACGTAACTGCTTTACATATATATATATGAAGAGTTCAGATGCAAAAGCCTCTAAGTGCCATCTGAAATTTTCATCTAGAATGATGATTTTTATCAAGCTTGTATATTTATGTTCAGTAATTTCACTTAAATGGCAATGAAAATTACCTATTAATTGTCATTTAAGTGAAATTACTGAACTTAAATATACGAGCTTGATAAAAATGATCATTCTACAAGAAAATTTCAGATGGCACTTAGAGGCTTTTGCATCTGAACTCTTCATATATATATATACAGTGAGGAAAATAAGTATTTTAACACCCTGCTATTTTGCAAGTTCTCCCACTTGGAAATCATGGAGGGGTCTGAAATTGTCATCGTAGGTGCATGTCCACTGTGAAAAATCCAGAAATCACAATATATGATTTTTTAACTATTTATTTGTATGATACAGCTGCAAATAAGTATTTGAACACCTGTCTATCAGCTAGAATTCTGACCCTCAAAGACCTGTTAGTCTGCCTTTAAAATGTCCACCTCCACTCCATTTATTATCCTAAATTAGATGCACCTGTTTGAGGTCGTTAGCTGCATAAAGACACCTGTCCACCCCATACAATCAGTAAGAATCCAACTACTAACATAGCCAAGACCAAAGAGCTGTCCAAAGACACTAGAGACAAAATTGTACACCTCCACAAGGCTGGAAAGGGCTACGGGGAAATTGCCAAGCAGCTTGGTGAAAAAAGGTCCACTGTTGGAGACATCATTAGAAAATGGAAGAAGCTAAACATGACTGTCAATCTCCCTCGGACTGGGGCTCCATGCAAGATCTCACCTCGTGGGGTCTCAATGATCCTAAGAAAGGTGAGAAATCAGCCCAGAACTACACGGGAGGAGCCGGTCAATGACCTGAAAAGAGCTGGGACCACCGTTTCCAAGGTTACTGTTGGTAATACACTAAGACGTCATGGTTTGAAATCATGCATGGCACGGAAGTTTCCCCTGCTTAAACCAGCACATGTCAAGGCCCGTCTTAAGTTTGCCTTAAGTATGGGAGAAAGTCATGTGGTCAGATGAGACCAAAATAGAACTTTTTGGTCATAATTCCACTAAACGTGTTTGGAGGAAGAAGAATGATGAGTACCATCCCAAGAACACCATCCCTACTGTGAAGCGTGGGGGTGGTAGCATCATGCTTTGGGGGTGTTTTTCTGCACATGGGACAGGGCGACTGCACTATATTAAGGAGAGGATGACCGGGGCCATGTATTGCGAGATTTTGGGGAACAACCTCCTTCCCTCAGTTAGAGCATTGAAGATGGGTCGAGGCTGGGTCTTCCAACATGACAATGACCCAAAGCACACAGCCAGGATAACCAAGGAGTGGCTCTGTAAGAAGCATATCAAGGTTCTGGCGTGGCCTAGCCAGTCTCCAGACCTAAACCCAATAGAGAATCTTTGGAGGGAGCTCAAACTCCGTGTTTCTCAGCGACAGCCCAGAAACCTGACTGATCTAGAGAAGATCTGTGTGGAGGATTGGGCCAAAATCCCTCCTGCAGTGTGTGCAAACCTGGTGAAAAACTACAGGAAACGTTTGACCTCTGTAATTGCAAACAAAGGCTACTGTACCAGATATTAACATTGATTTTCTCAGGTGTTCAAATACTTATTTGCAGCTGTATCATACAAATAAATAGTTAAAAAATCATACTTTTTTTTTTTTAGATTATGTCTCTCACAGTGGACATGCACCTACGATGACAATTTCAGACCCCTCCATGATTTCTAAGTGGGAGAACGTGCAAAATAGCAGGGTGTTCAAATACTTATTTTCCTCACTGTATATATATTTATATGTATGTATTATTTATATATTTATTATAGTAAACTAGTCTTGTGAATTGTAAAATTCACATGAATTTCTGATTTTCTTTGGTAAAATTTGTCCCTTTTTTCTTTATTGACTCCAGCAGTCATCTTCATAGCATTTCCCTTTATTATTTATTCAATATCCTGAAATATCCTGAAGCCTGTTTATATCCTTATTTTATTTTCAGACTTTTCAGATTTATAATCTGTATAAGGTGAAGTGCCCATTATAACTGTGCCATAGGGCTGTTTTTTGTAGTGTAGCTCCATCACTGTTCCCATGGCGACATTGCCAGTGGTTCAATAGTTTCCATAGCGGCCCATCTTTGTGCCTTTCCCTGATAGGACTGCTGGTCCGCGCTGATCTCTGCAGCTAAAGAGGGGCATGTGGAGGTGGTGAAAGAGCTGCTGGAAAACAGTGCCTATATTGAGCACAGAGACATGGTGAGAAAATCAAAAAGGAATACATCTGCTTTATCTAGTACCATAATCACATTTAAAAAAGAACACATTCTTACGTTATCAACTTAATGAGGTGGCTTTGTGTCGTGCAGGGGAATTGGACCACCCTTACTTGGGCGTCATATAAAAATAGAGTTGAGGTGGCCAAGATCCTGCTGGACACTGGGGCAAACCCAAACACCACTGGAGTGGTAAAGATGGAAAAACTTATCAATTGCCTTTCCACATATGAGAAGCACAGAAATACAAATCATATTATGAATCCAAATGTAATATATGCAATCATCGATTAAAACTGATCATACTTTTGATGTGGTTACCTTAGCAATACGGAGTCTACCCCATTATCTGGGCAGCCGGTAGAGGCCATTCAGAGATTGTGAAACTCTTGCTGGAGCATGGAGCTGAAGTCAACTGCTCTGATGAGGTGAGCTAAACCAATCCTGTTTAAACCAAACCGATTAAATGAATATTCTGAGTTGAAAACAAGCTTCTATTGTAAGTGCATTGTTCTGTTTTTCAAGCTGAAGTCAACATTACTTTCTCTGGTAATCGACAGCATGCCACAGTTGCTGTTGATAGATTTAATTTGTGTTAAAATTGTGTTACTGCTAAAAATATTAAAGATAAAGACCAGCATATTTAACTTTAAACCAGCATTTTTTTTACTTTTTGTACTTTTAGTTTGGCACCACCCCACTGATCTGGGCTGCTAGAAAGGGCCACTACGACTGCGTGATGCACCTGTTGGAGAACGGAGCTGATGTTGACCGGCAGGGGGCGGTATGTGCTCATCATTCACTCAGCCTTAAAAAAATTTTACCCTTAATTTCTACCATATAAAACATTTTAGAGCTTCTGTTTTAACTAGAAAAACTGATGTACTGCTGATTTAGAAGCATTACATCAGTGGCCAGATGGACTGTTTCTTATTTTGTTAATCTTTCTCACTCAGAACTTCATGACGGCACTGATCGTAGCTTTGAAGGGAGAATACACAGAGGTGGTTAAAGAGCTTCTGAAGAGGAAACCCAATGTAAACTTGACTGATAAGGATGGAAACACAGCTCTCATGATCGCAGATAAAGAGGGCTACACTGAGATTGTGCAGGACCTGCTCGATGCCGGCAGGGTGGGTTGAACCTCACAATAAACCTTACAAACGGATATTTGTAAAACGGATATACTGGATGAGAAAGTATTTTTATTGTGTGTTGTGTTTTAAACCTCTAGAGTGGAGACACTGTGCTGATTACAGCTGTGAGAGGTGGGCAAGTTGAGATTGTGAGGGCACTACTGCATAAGTATGCAGACATCAACATTAGAGACCAGGTAACATGCCTTTTACATCATATGCATTAAAATACTTTAAACTAGGGCTGCATGGTTAAACAAATAATCACAATTATTTTGCTCAAAAATGATAAATCGTAATTATTGAGAAATTTCCTTTTACATTTCATCAGAATTATTGCACTTTAATGAAAGTACAAAACAAGAGAGTATGGCAAAAATATCATATCAATTTTTTCAGGAAAATCACAATTCATGATTTTATCACAATTCTTTTTCATGTTGGTTTTACTACTTTGCAAGTGACTGAGCATTACAGCCAAACTAATGTCCCTATTTAAACATAGTCCCTATTTAGACATTTAGGCCAAAGTGGGGAAGATAAAAATCTTTGTCATTATTTTCTTTGTTATTAAAAGATAAGAACAAAAATACACATTACATATACACAACATATAATATACAAATGAAATAAACAGTGCTTTATTTTTTCAGCCACAGTAGGTGTATTTAACAGAAGCATTCAAGAAAGAAATTAAATGAACAAATATACAAACAAAACACTACATAGACTTCACTGTATAAATTATACATTGATACTTATTAAAGCTACTATTAAAGTTCTCTGAGCAGTGAGTGATTTTCTCTTTGTGTTTGGTTGTTTTATTAACATTAAAGGGAACAGACCGGAACAGAGATAGGTCCAAAAAAATAAAAATGTCCGGTTGCCGATCATGTGTTTGGAGCAAAAACTGTCCAGTTTCAATTACGACAGATACATCTCTAATTTTACCTAGTTTGCTTTAATATATTTATCATAAACATTAACACACTCTTTACATTTATTTATTTTTTATTCATTCCAATAATTACAAACTATGTTAATGTCTTTATTATTAAGACAACAAAAACTATTTTGTAGCACAGAGGACGCATAAGAGCATTTATTCAGCAAACACATTTGCAAACTATGTAGTCGAGGCCTTGTGAGGAAATACTGACTATATTAAACTTTTATTTGAGCAGAATATTGCTGTGGAGATCAGTAAACGCCAACATAATTGTTTGTTGATGTTTCAGATGATCAAAGACTGTTTGGAAAATGTACAATAATCCATTTAATTTCAAGTGAAAAGCTCTGATTGGGGATTCAAACAATTGACATCTGGCAACCCCAAGTTTAAAAGTGTTACGAACCCTTTTGTTAAAAGTGGCTACGTAAGGGTTTCACAACATAAAGGACACGTGAAACACGAGTACGCTGCGTTGACGTTTATTAGGCTACTCACAAACATGTAAAAACTCACGAAACGCGTATCACAGATAAAGAAACATAACAACCTTCAAATAATATGAAGGTAACAAATATTAACAAGACGAACAGCAAAGTAATTTAACTAAAAGAAAAGGAAAAGAAAAAAAACTTAAGAAAAGAAAAGCTTGTTTGCTGGTTCTCCTCTCTCCTGCCATGCTCCACTTCAGCATCCTTATTATAGTGAATCAGAAACAACTCCAACGAGACGCAGGTGTATAATGATACACAGGTGCGGACCTAATAATAAACTCAGAGTCATGACGTCATCACAAGGAGAGGAAAACACGAGACACAAACCGTAACACTCCCCCACTTAAAGAAAGAACCAGTCTTCTTTTTAGACAGGTTCTGGATGAAGCGAACAGTAAAAGCAACCAAGAACATAGTTACAATAATACAAACTTACACACCTACATATAGATTAAATTATACATTTACCTAGCCCCGAGAAAGGGCATCTGCCACGATGTTGTCAGTTCCTTTCTTGTGGTGGATCTCAAGATTATAACATTGAGCCATTAGCGCCTAGCGCATCAAACGTTGGTTATGATTGTACATTTTATTTTAAAAAACCAACGGATTATGGTCCGTGTAGACGATGACGGGAGTAGAGCTGTATCCAACGTACACATCGAAGTGCTGCAAAGCAAGCAACATAGCTAGAGTCTCTTTTTCGATAGTAGAATAATTCAACTGGTGACGGTTGAATTTAGCTGAGAAATAAGATACTGGATGGGATATTCCATCAGCACCACTCTGAAGTAGGACTCTCAAGCTTGAACGGACGAGCCAGGTCAGGAGCAGACAACATCGGAACACTGCAAAGGAGAGACTTTGCACACAGAAAGGCACTTTGACATTCATCAGTCCAATTAAAAACAACTTTAGAGCTGCACATCTTCGTTAAGGGAGCGACCACAGTCGAGAAATTTTTACAAAAACACCTGTAATAGCCAGCCATGCCTAAAAATCGTCGCAACTCTCTCCTCGTAGTGGGCACAGGGTATGCAAGAATAGCGGTCACTTTTGCGTCGACCGGACGTACTTGACCGTTTCCGACCTGTTTCCCCAAGTATGTAACGGAGGCTTTCGCAAAATCGCATTTAGTCAAATTTAAAGTTAAAGAGGCGGCTGTTAATCGGCTAAAAACATTGTGCAAAGTAGAGATGTGCTCAGTCCACGTAGAAGAATAAATAACATCATCAAGATAAATATTACAGTTTGGAACGTCACTCAACACTGTAGACATTAACCTTTGAAAGGTAGCAGGCGCGTTCCGAAGACCGAACGCCATACGCGTATATTGAAAGAAAGAATCGGGAGTCACAAATGCGGAGATCTCAGAAGCACGTTCAGTCAATGGCACCTGCCAATAGCCTTTTAAAAGATCTAATTTCGTAATGTACCGAGCAGTACCAAGGTTGTCAATACAATCCTCTATTCGAGGCAACGGAAATGCATCCGGCACAGTAACAGAATTCACCTTGCGAAAATCGGTACAGAAATGGAATGAACCGTCCGCTTTAGGTACTAAAATGCACGGTGAACTCCACGGGCTATTACTCTTTTTGGCGAAACCATTTGTAACCAGATAGTTCACTTCACATTTCATGATCTCCCGTTTACCTACTGGAGAACGATACGCATGCCGTTTTATGGGAAGTGCGTTACCCACCTCAATATCATGTTGGATGACAGACGGAACATCACTAAACAAGTTAGGATAATCTTCTATTAAGTCAATCACATCCTGACGCTGGTCGCTAGATAAATAAGACAAATGAGATGGTAAAACTCTTAAAATCTCTGAATTCTTTAGAGGACCACCACTGAACATCTCCGTTGACATTTTCAACCCATCATCTACATCTTCAGCACCCATGGTACTGGACAGCAAAGATACTCGTTCCACATTTGACACCGGCTGTACCTCACTCTGGGACACGTCAGTCCCCTCATCAGTCTTCTCAGTTTGTGCTACATATTGTTTCAGCATATTTACATGACACAAACGTGTCTTCCGTCGTCGTTCTGGGGTATGGACTATATAATCAGTGTCAATCAGCTTGCTCTTAATTACATAAGGACCTGCAAATCGCGCAGCTAAAGCAGAACCAGGCAAAGGAAGCAACACTAGTACTTTTTCTCCAGGCGTAAAATTACGCACAACCGCGATCTTGTCAAAATGACACTTCATTTTCTTCTGTGAACGAGAAAGAGCTTCTTCACGGGTCGTTCACGGGTACGAGAAACGAAATCAAGCACATTATGTTTCTCAGTCACACCAGTAGAGAAAAATTCATCTTTCAGTACTTTAAAGGACCCCGTACATTATGTCCAAAGACCAATTCCGACGGACTAAAACCAAGTGACTCTTGTCGCGCTTCACGCAGTGCAAATAAAACCAAAGGGACTCCCTCATCCCACTCATTCCCTGCCTCCAGGCAATATTTTCGCAAACTGGACTTCAGCGTCTGATGCCACCTCTCCAGTGCCCCCTGCGATTCAGGATGGTAGGCACTGGATGTGACACGCTCAAACCTTTCAACACATTTCAGAATATTTTTGACAAGAAATTAGTTCCTTGGTCGGTTTGAACAGTTCTCGGCAATCCGAATGTTGTGAAAAATTTTATTAGAGCTTTAGTGACGCTTTTGGCAGTTATATTCCGTAACGGAATTGCTTCTGGAAACCGTGTGACAGCGCACATAATTGTTAAAATATACTGAGAACCGGATTTAGTTCGCGGCAGCGGCCCGACACAATCTACCAAGACGCGTTCAAACGGTTCACCTACAGCCGGAATAGGTCGAAGTGGAGCAGGTGGCACAATCTGATTGGGCTTTCCTACTACTTGACATACATGACAAGACTTACAATATCGAGACACATCAGCCTTCAACCCAGGCCAAAAGAAATGCTGGAGCACCCGATGGTAAGTTTTATTTATTCCAAGGTGCCCAGACCAAGGATGATCATGTGCCAAGCTCAGAATATGCTGTCGAAATTTCGAGGGTACCACAATCTGATGGACCACGTTCCAATCATCCGAATTTTCATCATTCGATAATCGAGCATTCCAGCTACGCATTAACACAGTGTTGTTCCAATAGAACTGATGGTTATACGAAGGTGACTTTTTAGTGTCAGCACTTAAACGACATTTCTCTAACGTATGATCACTTTTCTGTGCTGCAGTAAGAACATCACACGAAATAGGCAAAAATACGTCAGGATCGGGACAAACAGATTTTTGGATCGAATTAACATCCACATGCTCTGTCACAGCATTTTTCTCAAAAATCTCTGCAAAGATAGCCTCACCTAAATTCACTTCATTCTCCTTACCGAAACTTTTCCCCTGAGCGCGTGTCGTAACTGCACTAGAAGCAAAAACATTTGGGAAATGTTGTGCGAGCGCATCTGGTTGCTGGTCAGTAACTGGGATTTTGGTAACATGCACAACTGGCATCACTTTTCCTCCAGCCAGATCATTTCCCATGATAAAATCAATACCTTTCACAGGTAGGGAAGAACGAGCCGCTACATTAAAACATCCAGAAACTAACTCAGACGTCACCCAGACGCGATGAAGAGGGACAGTGATGAAACCCATTTCTATACCCTGCACGATGGTGCTAGTATCACATTCAGAGCTTGCACAAAAAGGCAAAATGTCAGACAGTATAAAAGACTGAGATCCTCCCGTATCACGCAAGATCTTCACAGCTTTCTGATCCTCAACACAACCAGTCAATGATACATAACCGTCAAACACGAAAGGCTGAAAACACTCATCAGGAGCTACTGAAATCATGGTCTGTGGAGACACAATTTTTACTAAAACTGAACCGCGAGGTTGAGCTGAAAAATCCTGACGTTCATGCTTTCGTTTTAAAATTCGACACTCCGCAATAATATGTCCAACCTTGTGACAATAGCCACACTCTTTACGCATTTTCGGGCTAGATGGACTAGGCCTGACTTTAAAGTCAGAAGAATTAACTTCATTCTCTCTTTGTGAAGCGTATCCTAAATCACTCGCACGCTTCACAAACACAGGTTTATGAATGAGTGCATACTCGTCTGCTAAAACAGCTGCTTGCTGCACAGTAGTAACCTTTTGTTCGTTTAAATATAAAGCAGTACGCTCAGGAACACAATTCTTAAACTCTTCAATGAGCAAAAGTTCGCACAAAGATTGATAATCCGCGACTTTACACGCCTTTATCCATCGATCAAAAAGAATACCCTTCTCACGGGCAAATTCGACATATGTCTGAGAAGCAGATTTTTTCGTTGAGCGAAAACGTTGTCGGTAATGTTCAGGTACTAACTCATAGGCACGGAGAATCGCATTTTTTACCGTCTCATATTGAACACTTTCCTCTAATGGAAGAGATGCACAAACTTCTTGCGCTTTCCCTGTTAACTTACATTGTAACATTAATGACCAAACCTCTGTTGGCCACTTTAAAGCAGATGCTATCCTTTCAAATGCCTGAAAATAAGCTTCAACCTCTTTCTCCCGAAAAGGTGGAACAATTACAATATTTTTCGCTACATTAAACGAAGTCGAATGATCAAGAGAATCCGTTAACACAGGTAAAGAGTTAACTATAGGTATCGCAGGAATATTTGGCACTAATGCAGCAGCTTCAACCTCAGAAGAACTAGGTCAATCTTTGAAAGCAAATTTTTTAGATCTTTTTGGATCATCTCGACCAGACTCTAACTGGCGCATTTTAATTTTCATCTCCGCATCAATACGGTGCAATTCCAGCTGATGCTGCAACTCATCCTTCCGTGCTTGAGCTCTGTCTTGCGTCTCAAGCTGTAAACGAGCTAAACATACTTTTAAACGCAAACCTCCCTGATGTACAGGTGATTCTTCGGTAGAGAGGGATAAAGGCTCAAATTTAGGCAAAGAAAGAGGGGGTGGTCCTACCTTCGCCCCACCACCGGCACCCGGCGTAACTGGATTGCCAGCGAGAGAACGCAATGAGGTAGAAGAATGCAATGGGGGTTGTTCCTCATCCATAACAGCTGCAACTGATTCCGCTGATTCAGGAACATCCTCCAATAAAGACAACACCCCATCATTAATTAAACCAGTTAACAAACAAGCTTTCAAGTCTTTCTTAAGCAATGTTTTAGAAACAGGTATTTCAAAATGTCGAGCAATAAGGAACAAATCGTCCTTTCTACATGTTTCCAACACTGCAATGCTAGGTTGACTTACAAACTCATTTAAATCAAACGTCGCCATAATAAATTGATGAGCAAAAAACAAACATAATAAATTAGCAGGCTACGAACGACTCCGGACCTACCTACCTAACCGAGACTTTACTAAGACCTCTCTAGTCTTCAGAGGGTACCAGTTAAGAGGCGAGCCTCTCCCCCGGAATACCTCCAAAAACAACAAACTAAAATAATAAAGAAAACAATAAATAGTAAACCGTAGTGAGAACCGGCGCTAAGCACGGCCCCCCTGGTTTACTCTACCTACCCGGAGATCGCCCAGCACCACTAACCTTTATCTGCTCATTAAACAAAATTAAAGTAATCCAATATCTCGACGAGCCCCCAATTTATGTTACGAACCCTTTTGTTAAAAGTGGCTACGTAAGGGTTTCACAACATAAAGAAGGACACGTGAAACACGAGTACGCTGCGTTAACGTTTATTAGGCTACTCACAAACATGTAAAAACTCACGAAACACGTATCACAGATAAAGAAACATAACAACCTTCAAATAATATGAAGGTAACAAATATTAACAAGACGAACAGCAAAGTAATTTAACTAAAAGAAAAGGAAAAGAAAAAAAACTAAAGAAAAGAAAAGCTTGTTTGCTGGTTCTCCTCTCTCCTGCCATGCTCCACTTCAGCGTCCTTATTATAGTGAATCAGAAACAACTCCAACGAGACGCAGGTGTATAATGATACACAGGTGCGGACCTAATAATAAACTCAGACACAGAAAAAAAAAACACAGAGTCATGACGTCATCACAAGGAGAGGAAAACACTAGACACAAACCGTAAAAAAAAGCTTGTGTAGGCTTGGTTCCAGTGCAAGATAATTGAAATGCTCATTACCAGTGGTTCAATATCGCAAATTATGCTTAATTAATCGAGAAAAGCAGAAATTGTGATCAGGATTTAAATGATTAATCGTGCAGCGCTACTATAGACAACAAATGAGAGATGTATAAAAGTTATGGGAAATTGAAATGACTGTACTGTTGTTGTTGTTTTTTTACAGGAGAATAAGACTGCTCTCTATTGGGCAGTAGAGAAAGGCAATGCAACCATGGTTAGAGACATACTGCAGTGCAATCCAGACACAGAGATCACCACTAAAGTAAAGAACATCAAGACTCGTGTTCAAGAGATTGTTTTACTGTTATGAGCTAGTCTTGAGTCTGTATTTTTGTGTATTTAGGATTCTGAGACACCACTAATTAAAGCCACCAAGATGAGAAACAGAGATATAGTGGAGCTGTTGCTGGACAAAGGGGCCAAAGTCTTTGCAGTGGACAAGGTAAAACATCAGTCACAACTTCATGTACATAATTTACATTAACATGATGAGACTATATTGCACTTGAAGTCTCTGCTCTCTTTGGCTACAGAAAGGGGACACCCCTCTTCATTTCGCCATACGTGGACGGAGCCGCAGGCTGACTGAGCTCCTCCTCCGTAACCCTAAAGATGTCCATCTCCTCTACACGACCAACCAGGCTGGAGAGACACCCTTCAAAATCGACTGCCGTTACCAGAAGAGCATCCTCACCCAGATTTTTGAAGCCCGTAAGTCTGGGACTAGATTAATACTCATCATTGGGAATGGGTATCAATACAGGTTTCCTGATTCAGTTACATTCTGATTCACAAGATTCTATTTAATTCCATTCTGATTCATTTGAGTTTATTCTGTTTGATTAAATTCTCATACATTTGGGTTTATTTCAGTTAACATGTTTATTTTGCTTGCATATAAATTCTCTCTCTGCAAATTCACGGCAGTGTTTCAGACTGATTCAAATCATTAACTCATCTTTTTAAACTGTTCATTTAAAGAACCGCAGGTAATGAGGTGTAGTCGTTGTTCCAGTTTTCCTGGCTGGTTGTTATTATCTGTCCTGCTGTGCAGCTTTCTAGCGCTTGTGCTCGGCTTCACTGTGGATCCCAAGCTGGCTATCTCCATTTCTCTCTGCATCCTAGCACTACTTTGTGTTCTTTGGTAAGAAAAACTGGTCCATTATTCAGTGTTTCATCATTCTTTAAAAAATCTGTTCTTAAAGAATCTGTACTTTTGGTCATAATTAAGTTATGATTGATAACAAATGAAACAAAATTCAATTAATAACCCTTGAAAGGTATTGTGAATGAGTGAATGTGTGTATATTCTGTATCTCTACACAGTGGTTGTGTACTTAGGGAGCAGGCGTGAGGGCGAGAGTTGGAACTGGGCATGGGTCATTAGCACCCGTCTGGCCCTACATATTTGATACCTGGAGCTTCTGCTCACCCGTGCACTACCAGTCAATTGCCCACATTCTGCATAAAACTGTAAAACCATTAAAATGAGGTCCTGTGACCTGTCCTAAAGAGTGGATGTGGTGTGTCCTTGATTTCCACAAGAGGGCTGTAAGGGTGGAATTCCTGCAGTGGTTCAAGCTGCAAGAAATGCCAACGCATTCTCATCCTAGGGCGTCATATACTGACGCTTTTGACATTTCGTTTACATCCAACGCACATGGCACCCTTTAGCGTCAATATGACACGCACAGAGCTTTGTTCGGTTATGGGTAGGTTTAGGTCTGGGTTAGGGACCGCTAGGAGGCGCCTTCTGGCCCATATCTATCTGCGTCTCATATTGACGCTAAAGGGTGCCATGTGCGTTGGATGTAGACGCGAATGACTAAAGAAACGTCATTAGCAAGATGGTAGAAAACTGCACATTTCTTGTCTATTCCACCCACTGACACTTATACCAACGACGGAAATAAGCGCAGTTACAATAGCTTAATATTTGTGGGAGAGCGTTGCTATAGACTAGAGTGACGATATTGTATTGCAATAGGTAGCACTTCAAAGTCAATACCAAATCAAAACTAGTTAGCACGTTAGTTGTAATTGAAAAGGTTTAATGACAAAATATGGTTTTATGGTTACACTTAAAATAGTTAAAAATAGATGTATGAGATGATGATAACTTATACCATTAATTGTACCCAGCATATATGAAAAAATTTTACCAGAGAGAGAGAGAGAGAGAGAGAGAGTCCAAAGGTGACACAATCCATGAAGACCTGCTTTCTGTTGCGTGTAGTTGTATCTTCAGTCTTTTCGTCCAGGCAATAGCAGTTGGTCAGTAGGGGTGGAACGGTACATGTATTCGTATTGAACCGAAACGGTACGGGCGTCACGGTTCGGTACATAAATTTACACGGAGAATACACGGTATAAAAATAAATAAAACTCGCGTGCAAATTAATTAATGTAATGCGGAACTACTGTTAGATACGCGGGTTCTTTAGGGACACCTAATCTGTAGCCCCGCCTTAGCTCTGAAGCAGGCTGCGATGTAAAGATTGCAATTTGCAATTCTGGAATAGGCTATGTTGTGTGAGAGTCAGTGGCGGAACTAGAGTTTTATACATGGGGTGGCCAGGGGGTGGCCACTGCTACTTTCGGGGGTACACAGTGCACACACACACAGTGGAAAAGCTTGTGGAAGGAATTGGGTCACTCTGTTTGTGTCTATAAGTGTTGAACATCCAAAATATTTGCAGAAAACAAAGCTGAAGCACCAAGGAGATAAGATACCGCATGTGTCTGTTATGAACTGCTGCGTTTATTTACAATTTTTTTTTTTTTAATTAGATAAAGCAGGCATCAAGCAGACATGTCCTTGAAAAATGGAAACAATTTTATTGCCCATCAATATAAAATCTTATCCTAGGAAGATTTAATACAACATAATTCTTTCTTTATAATAATTTGTAATAATTCTTTATAATTATAATGATTTAATTTATAATTATTTTTTTGTGTTCATTTTTGGGTGAACTATCCTTTTAATCTGGCAAAATCATCTCAACTTAAATTCCTGAATTGGGTATGTGATTGACTGCCTGTGTCTGGTAGATGCTCTGACCTGTTGCTGGTTCTGAAGTCTGACCACACTGACTCTGACTAGCAGAAGACAAAAAGGCAGGTAAAATAAAAACTGAATCCCCAGAAACAGTTTTCAAAACTTTCCCCTAATGGGATTCTTCTGGACTTTTTTTCCTTACTCAGGACATAATGAGGATACAAAATTATTTGAGTTGGCTTCTGTTGCAATTTGTTCAACCTTTTTTCATAAAATGACTGGACTATGTTTGTGCTTATTTAAAAAGAACTCTGATATCTCTCCCTTTCTTTTCATGTTTAATTGACCCTGTTCAAAAATATGACAAATTTAAAATATGATTCCAATCATATTCATATTCTAATCATCATCCAATTGCCAACATTTTTATCTTAACTATTCTCGCCAGTGTAAAAAAAAAAGAAGAAAAAAAGTGTTTTTGGTCATTTTCACAATTTCATGGTGTTCAACAATTTCAATAATGTTTTATTCTAGCTTCGTGCGTCTTTTTTTATCAACACTTGAATGTTGGCAAGTTTCATAAAAAGCAACATGAGCAAAAAGCTGAGAAAATCGCATTTTTATCAAAGACTACATCTAGATCAGATTCATAATGATGATCAAAACACAGTAGATCGAGTCCATCAACACCCTACACCCATAACGCTTCATAGTCATATAGTGATCGCATTATGATATCACTTGTTTCTGCTCTTCTTTGCCTGCGTTTTGATCTCCTATCCTCACATTAGCTAGAACATTTGTATACTGTAACGTACACACACGGCAAGTACTGTATATGCATGTATTAGGCCTAATGTAGGCTATTCGGAGCAAACCACCCTGATGCTAAACCTTACAAACTTACTTCAAATATGATGTTTTCTTATTCGGTGAAGTTCGGTAGCCTATCTTGCAACCATCTTTCGTCCTCTGCTCGTCCGTTTGAAAACTGCGCGCGCGCCGCGCTGCCGGCGAACGTAATTTTTTTTTTTTTTTAAATCAGCATCAGCAACTGCCAGTAGCAAATAAAATTTTGGGGTGGCACCCGGGGTGGCCAATCACATGTCAGGGGTGTACAGTGCCACCCCGGACCCCCCTCTGGCTCCGCCACTGTGTGAGAGAGAGAGAGATAAAGAGAGAGAGAGTCGCGATCGAAAAGTGTGTGTAAACATAAAAACATACTCCGTCATTTTGTTTATGCAGGACATCATTCAAACTGCAAAGTGTTTAAGTTACTGTTAATTAAAATTTTAAGGAAAACAAATATATTAATCTGAAATGTAGCAAATTAATTTTCAATTCATTCAGGTACAATTACCAAACATATCTCAATGTATTTTTGTCTTTTTAGTAATTGAATTAATAAACTAATTATATAAAACTATTGTCAGTGCACTACAAATAAACTGGTTCTATGCCTTTACTTTATTAATAAATCTTATTTAAAAAATACAAGGCTTACGACATTCATTTTCCTTTGGTGGTACAGCCTGAGACATGCACAAGCCTTCTGCATTTTTGTTTTGCTTTTCCCTCCATTGTACCGAACTCGTACCGAACCGTGATGTCTGAACCGAGGTATGAACTGAACCGTGACTTCTGTGTACCGTTCCACCCCTATTGGTCAGTGTTTAGTCTTTGTTCTCCTTCAGCCCTGCATGAGGAGGCTCCATCAAATGGTGTTGCACCGTTCATAGAAATGCAAATCATCCATCGAACACTTCACACCTCCACAAGAACAGGCACTGAATCTGGGAGCAAACGCTGGTTCCTCTTTCTGAGACGGGACACAGGATGTGAACTTTGGTTGCACCCAGGATCCTGTGATCTTAAAAGAGCAAATAGCACAACAAACAGCAAAAGCAGACACATGACATTTGTCATTGGTCAGAGGATTGACATGGTCAGAATAAAATTAGTCTCTGGCAAAAAGCCCTTAAATTGATGTACTTAAAAAGATGGTCAAGGGAGAATAAAAGAAGATCTTACAAGCTCTTACACTGTTTCTGGAAACATTTCAATAAACTGCATTACAACAAAACAAATGCTGGTTTAAAACCCCATTTCATGAAGAATATCGGCTAAATATTCAGTGTAACCAAACAAAGAGATTTAATTGAATTAATGTCCAAAAACATTGTTGCAAGTAAAATGGACAAAATACAAATAAGCAGAAATCAAATCAGCTTCAGAAATGTTTCAAATGCATTAATGAGAATACAAATATTTGTACTTGGGTTTTATTCAATTTTATATTAAAATTGAACTTGGTGAGACCAATAATTACTTAAGTGATAAAGTAAATTCAAAGAAAAACAAAACAAAACAAACAATTACTGGATGCAATTCAGTTATAATTCAGTCTAGATGTAAAGACTTAAATAACATTGTATGCACTAATTTTGTAAGGCAGAATCTGATAGATGCAGATTTGACTTTGTGTGGAGATCAAATTATGTGGCTGCATTTAGCTGTGGCTATGTGTAAATTCATCATGCCCCAAAACAAAGGTGAGGAGGTTTTACAATTGTGATGCAAATTTGGTCCTGTTGTAACAGGCAGCCAGCATGAGAATGTGAGTATGAGGTGTGATTTGGCTCAAAATCTTTAAACACCAAAGTTTCAGTTAAGGAGCATGAGAAAAGTGCAAAGTACAGAGTTACTGAATCCTGTTGTGAGGAAAGCATTTTCATGGTTAATGCAAATTGTGATTAACATTGTGGCCACATGGCAATTCTATGCTCCTTCAAATTCAGTATAGTCACACGTGCAACTTGAAATTGCTATGCAATTCCAGTGCAACACCTATTCAGTTTACACAAGATACATGGTCTAGAATTCATATCATCGACTACAACCTTTTAATCTAAGTGTTTCATACAACACTTACAGTAAAGCAATCATGTGTTTTAAAGAATACACTTAATTAGCCTATGTGCACATGTAGTAGCACAAACAACTATAACGTGTGTTCTATTAGCACAATGTGTTTTGCACAATTACAAATTTGAAAATACAAACAGGATCATTGGAATTTGGATATTAAACTTGTTGCTATTGGGCTACTAACCCACTAGCAAGTGAAGTTAATAGCTGAAGGCCTTGCATGAACAAAGCAGTTAACTCACTAAGAGTTTTCATTAGAGCAAGTCACCTCCTCTAAGAAGTGAACATGCTTTTTAGTCCCATCACTGTTTAGTGCGATGGATAACTTTTTAGCATTTAGCTTAGCCTTGAGTTCTGCAATGATTTCCTTGTGATATTTACACTTTTCAGTCACTGGGGCTAACTGCTCAGCTAGCAATTTATCTAGCTGTATTTGAAGATCTTGAATCTTTGCCTCAGACTTTTGTGCCTCTGCATTTTTAGATCGCACTTCTTTACATTTAGCATCTATACTTGAAGATAGACATGTTGTTAACTCATGTAGCCGTGTAAAACTCATGAAGTTTAAAGCCTCAATTATTTCACCATGTTTTGATTTCTTTTGATGTTTGCCAACTGTGTCCCACCATTGGAGCATTTCCTTATCTGGACATTTAATTCCAATGTACTCTTTCTTGAGTTTACACAAGGTAGGCTCAACTTTTTTGCTCCATAAAGCAAACAATACATCACTGTTATCAGAATTTTTCCCTTCCATCCCTGAGGAGATCTGAATATTCATAATATTCACAAATTATACAGTAATGGGACTATTAAATACTCAAAACCTTCTAAATTCTGTTTCATACAATTCATGCAAATAGAGACTTTTCCTGTCATACCATTAAACAATGAAAACAGACTTACCCATTCCATGGTCAGAAGGTCAGCTTTAATCCATTCACAAAATCAACTGTGAAAAAATGTCCTCATTCTGATGACCGATCAAAGTAAATTTTTAGAAAACTCACAGCAAGGGATCCCGGGTTTTGGCACCATCTGTAAGGGTGGACTTCCTGCAGTGGTTCAAGCTGCAAGAAAGGCAGAATGACTAAAGAAACGTTATTAGCAAGATGGTAGAAAACTGCACATTTCTTGTCTATTCCACCCACTGACACTTATACCAACGACGGAAATAAGCGCAGTTACAATAGCTTAATATTTGTGGGAGAGCGTTGCTATAGAGTGACGATATTGTATTGCAGAATAGGTAGCACTTCAAAGTCAATACCAAATCAAAACTAGTTAGCACGTTAGTTGTAATTGAAAAGGTTTAAATGTGCCTTGTGTAATGTCCGCCAAAAAATCAATTCATACTCCACATTCCATACCAGATGGGGGCAGTATACCTCCAGAAAGTGGTCTAGAGTAACAACCGAGAAACGCATAGTCTCTATGCTCCGCCCCTACCTTCACAGTGATTTTGAAATATTCAATTCAATTCAATTCAAATTTATTTGTATAGCGCTTTTCACAATACATATTGTTTCAAAGCAGCTTTACAGAAAGTGCATTTCAGAAATGTACATAGAAAAATACAGTTAGTTAATCATGTATTAATTTTAGGGCATAAACATATCGCCAGCGTCGAGTCGTCTCTTCACTAGTCTCGCGTAGCCAGACCTTCAGACTGACGGCTGAAGGTCTGGAATTCATAGCAGCTTTCTTTGGCCAAGGCCCGCCCATAAGGCCGTTTGACCGACATGTCAAACAACCAATTACAGTTCGTTTCGTTCAGTGTCACGTTTCGTTGCGTGGAAATGTCCCCACAACAACAGATCGGCGTGCAACCATAGACTGCAACAAGTCAGTCAGCATAGAAAATCAAAGAAGGAGAAGAAAACAAGCAGTAAGTCATTGATCTGTTTGTGCACGTATAACAACAATTGCGTCTGCATTACCACATCTGATCAAAACACCGAGTAAATCAGTAGGAAACGCAATTACACGTCTGCGCTTTGTTTCCAGGCGGACCGAAAATAAACGCGACACTCGCGCCCCCCGGAAATCCGATAAAATTCAACCAATCAGATGACGACTTCGACATTCCTGAAGTGTTTCCAGTTAAGTGTACCATATGCATCAGACGTTTAGCCAACGTTCCGTGGGCGTGACGTCTGAGGCTGAGACTATCTCTTCACAGGCTTCGAGTCGTCTCTGCACGGGTGTTGGGGCATCTGTAGTTTCAATGGGAGGCTGGATACAAACTGGAGCTGACGATCTGTATTTACCTTGGGACTAGCGTCCCGAGATAACAACAGAAAAGCAGATGGGAAATAATTAGCGTAGCTGCTGTTCATAATATTAATGCATTCAATCTGATTCAACTGTAGTAGGTTATAAAAGGTAAAATATGACATCTTCAAGCTACTCCCCTTCACCAGTGAATATGTTCATATTCGTTTTGTTCAGATTACATTTTTATTGTTAGTTTGAATTATATTAATTTGACAGACAGCATTCGCTGATGTTGACCAAGCTAGCGCCAACATAACCAGAGCTGCCAACTCTCACGCATTCACCGTGAGACACACGCAATTGACACTTTTCACACGCTCTCACGCCACACATCAATTTTCTCACGCACAGAAAAATCGCGAAGCAAAGAGGACACGGAGACCGACAGACTAGACAGAGCAGGTTAGTTATGATATAAAAAAAATATCAGCTCTCAGATTCTGTCAATTTTATTACGTTTTGGTGCTTGTAAATGTTACATGACAGATCCCTAGCACACGTGAACCAATCATCTCTACTAATAGTAAAAAAACATGAACACTGTTGAAAGATACAGTAGGCTAGGCTACGACTTACCAAAATGTATTCCATAATATCGACCAATCAGTGTTTTTTATCAGCGTGAAGAGGTCAATAACATAGCTGGAGAACAATTATGTCAGATTTACCTCAGGAAAGCCATTTAATAAACATAATATAGGTCACGTAGTTGGCAAGAAAAAATCTCTCTATAGAGATTGTGCTATATATGTGTACTATATTACAATACTATATTTATGTACGTTATATATACGTTTATCGAACAGCCTTCGATACATTTCTATGTTATAACTTCCCGAAAAAACTACACAAACATATAAAACAAACTTCTAACGAAATACTAACAGCATCTTACTTACCAATCCAAAAGAAATGTTGCAAGTTCAGAGTCGAACCTCATTTCTTTCATGTCCATTAGTTGTCTGGTTCTGTTCCTTTTTTTATCAGATTTTATTTGAATGTAGTAGTGGGCTGTACTTTCCACACCACTGACATCAGGTTCAAGTACGCCCACAAGCCGTGCGAGTTATTCGTGTATTGCATGTTTGGCTGGTGGTTATGTTGCCCGCATACCGCCTCCCATGGCCGAAACTGGTATTACGACACCTGTCGGGCCGTGGCTAGTAATGCTAATGCTAATTCAGGTTGATATCTCTGCAGCACTATAACTTGTCATTTTTTTAATGACATCATCGCCCTTATTTCTTCTTTCTTTTGATGCGTGTAGCTCATTTTTGGGATATGTTTAACTCAATTCTGACACATGGCACCTTTAATGACAAAATATGGCTTTATGGTTACACTTAAAATAGTTACAAAATAGATGTATGAGATGATGATAACTTATACCATTAATTGTACCCAGCATATATGAAAAAATTTTACCTGAGAGAGAGAGAGAGAGAGAGTCAAAGAAAAGAGGAGGCAAAATGAGAGAGCCCCAAGAAAGGGACCCAGAGAAGAAGAGAGCCAGAGCATCCAAGAGCCAGAACAACAGTTTCAATCTTCTTTTATCCTTTCCCTGACCATGTGACTAAAACCCAACTGTGAGACATTCAAACTGACCAATCAGATAATTACACTTCCACCACCGTACTAAAGGTGTGACAATTCATCGACCCCCAAAGTACAAACAGTTTGGCTACAGGCCTTGATCACTATCTGTGTCTTTGGGAACTCCAAATGGTCATTGTGGTAGAAAGGGAGTAGAAAAACAGTCAAGCAAATATCTTTGTTCATTTAAAATATCTTGGATTATTTTCAATTCTACAGGGCAGGGGTACAGAACTCAGTTCCTGGAGGGCCACAGTACAGCAGATTTTAGCTTCAACCCTAGTTAAACACACCTCAAAGCTAGTCATTCAGGATTCTTTGAAAACTACAGGTGTGCGTGTTGGAGCAGGGTTGGGACTAAACTCTGCAGGACTGTGGACCTCCAGGAACAAGCGCGCGTTCAGAATGATAACACTGAAACAGATCTTGGCACAGATACGGCCCGGGGACTGGTTCGCCTCAGTGGATCTAAAAGACGCGTACTTTCATATTCAAATAGCGACGCTACAGGCGCTTACTGAGATTTGCTTTCGAAGGCACGGCTTATCAGTATTCAGTGCTTCCGATCGGCCTGGCCCTGGCCCCCCGCACCTTTTCAAAGTGTGTGGACGCAGCACTTTCTCCCCTTAGATCGAGCGGAATGCGCATCTTGAATTATCTGGACGATTGGCTGATTTTAGCCCACTCAAGAGATGTGCTAATCAGTCACGTGGAAACACTGCTTCGCCATTTGAATACGCTGGGACTACATGTGAATATGCAGAAAAGCGTGTTTTTACCGAGCCGGACTATAACATATCTGGGGGTATGTTTGGACTCGATGGCGATGCGAGCCCATCTCTCTCAAGAGCGCATAGAGGCAATTTCATCGCTCTGCGCCGTTTCAGACCGGGCAGGTCTGTTTCACTGAGGGAATTTCAGAGGCTTCTGGGACTGATGGCGGCGGCTTCTTCAGAGTGCCATCTGGGTCTGCTGCATATGCGGCCGCTGCAGTTTTGGCTGAAAACTCGAGTTCCGCCGAGGGTGTGGTCTTCGGGCCACAAGCGCATTACGGTTACTCACAGTTGCGTCAGCACTCTTAAGACCGTGGAACAGCCCGGATATGTTCAGCCCAGGAGTTCCTTTGGGTATAGTGACGCAGCGCGTTTCTGTTTCTGCTTTTTTTGTCTCGACGGACGCGTCAACTTCAGGCTGGGGAGCAGTGTGCCCGGGCGTACCTGCCTCAGGCCTGTGGTCAGAGTCATAGGGAAGGTGGCGCATAAACCGTTTGGAATTGGAAGCGGTGTCCTTAGCCCTACAAGCCTTTCGGTCGAAATTGGAGCGGCAACATGTACTGATTCGAACCGACAACACGTCTGTGGTCTCGTACATAAATCGCCAGGGCAGCGTGCGCTCCAGATCTCTATTCAAACAGGCAGCGAGTCTCCTGTTTTGGGCGGACCGACACTTTCTCTCCATAAGAGCGGCGCACATCCCCTGTATCCTGAACTGTGGAGCAGACATGCTTTCGAGGAACGGGATTCCTCAAGGAGAGTGGAGGCTTCACCCAGGATCAGTTCAAATGATTTGGGATCGATTCGGGATGGCGGAAGTGGATCTGTTTGCCACAAGCGAGAACATGCACTGTCAGACGTTCTTCTTGCTATCTCACTCCCCGCTGCAGGGAGATGCTCTGACATCGCATTGACCGGAAGCCAGGCTTTACGTGTTCCCTCCGGCAAAGATTCTGCCTATGGTGTTGTGCAAAATCAGGGAGGAGACTGCGTCAGTGATACTCATGGCCTCGAACTGGCCGAATCAGCCCTGGTTCGCGGACCTGAGAGAGTTAGTGGTGGCTCCCCCATGGCAAATCCCCCTCAGGAAGGACCTGCTGTCTCAGGCAAACGGCACGATTTGGCACCCCAGCCCCGAGCTGTGGAACCTTCATGCAGATTCTGTAAATCTGTAAAGTTCTGTAAATCTGGGGGCCCTAAGCAGGATAATTTTGGGGCCCTGCCTTGCAGTGAATAATGGAGTATTGCCACTGCAAACCAGCAACTGTATACAATCTAACCCTTACACATTTCATCTGTACCTCTTTTAACATGTTTGCCCACAATTATTTTACTGCTTATTAAAGTACACTCACTGAAACAGTGAAAGTAAAGATTACAGATTTGCCAAATTTCTACATCTACTTAATTACTGTCTGAATGCTTTGTAAATTTTAAAACAGCACTAACTGTTTTTGTCTACTAGGCGGCTTAAAACCTTTAGTATTAAAAAATCTTCAATAAAGTTGTTGCATATACACTACAGGTGTTGCTGGAGTCTCGATCTTTGAACTTCTTTTCCCTATTCCACACTTTAAAAAGAGGGAGAAGTTGGACCAGTAATTTCTTTGCTTCCTTCTAAAGTGATTTATACATATTCTTCTATATTGATGTATCAAAGAGATTAAAAATTCTACAAAAGATTCTAGCTTGAGTTGGTATTTATTTTTTATATATTCCAACTACAAAAACCCTACTTCAGCGAACAATCATTAGCCAAATGTGTATATAAAATGTTTAGTTATAAAATATATACATAAATCTAATAAAAACTCTAGGTAACACTTTTTACATTTTACAGTGTCATTGTTACACGTTACATGTAGTTCATACAAAAAGAATTATACAGAAAAAAAAACTGCTTAAAATGTGGATTTTGTTGGAGTAGTGCCTCTACTATAATGGGATAATGTCCACTTCAACGCACCCTCTGAGGCTGCTGTGAAATAGCACCGGGAATTGTGCAGAAAATGCAATAGGCGGCTCTTTGTGCATTGTGTAATGTGCCAAGTTCAAAAATTCATACAAAAATAATTATAGGCTACAGTAAAAACTGCTTAAAATTTGGATTTCGTTAGAGTAGTAGCTCTACTATAATGGGATTTTTTCCCCCCTTTTTTCTGCACCCGATGGATAGACTTGTTTCATTTTTGCAGTCAAATTTCCAAGTCCAGGGAAGACAACGATTTTACACGGTTGGTTGACTGTTAAACTGCGCGACACCGGCGAGTACCATCTGTAGTTAGGGGGCCCCCCCTAGTGGCGGCAGGGCCCTAAGCAGCCACTTAGTTCGCTTATAGGGAGAACAGGTGTTGTGCCGAATTTCGACCCCCGCCAAATTATTACCCCCCTAGTATTGGTAGGTTTAGGATTAGTTGTGGGGGAGGGGTTAGGATTAGGGGTGGGGTTAGGATTAGGCAATCAGGTAGGCTACTGACTTCAACAAGGGGGGTAATAATTTGGCAGGGGGTCGAAATTCGGCACAACACCGGTAAATATCACTAGGCCTACTACGAAACTACCACCAGTAGCCAATAAAGACAATGCATCGATACAACAGCCAATTAAAAGGAAACTCTTAAATCCTGCAATTATTAAGCGCAAGAAGTGGAAATTCGTACAAACTGTAAATCAGGCTCGAATGCTGTGGGATCCATGAGCATAAACATTCGTAGTATCACAGGGAAAAGTGAACAAATTCAACATCTTATTGTAAACTCTAATTTGGATTATCTGTGTCTATCGGAGACCTGGCTACATAAAAACTCTCCAAGTGCAGCATTGAGTGTCCCAGGCTACAATATCTTTAGGAGGGACAAGCCTGAAGGAAGAGGAGGGGGGGTTAATGTTTTATGTCAGCGATAACATCAACTGCCGTCAAATCCAGTGGAAACATGACAATGGGCTTGAATGTATCGGACTTAATATTACATGTCTCCACAAATGTCCTTCAGCCTTACTGGCTTGTATAGACCACCCTCTTCCACATTAGTTTTGTTTTTAGACCAACTAAAGAGTATACTAAAAGAATGTAATTCTGGAAAAGAGGTAATTTTAATGGGGGGTTTTAACATAAACTGGGAAGATAAATGTAATAGAAGTGCCCTTAAACGAATTACAGATATTTTTGACATGACACAGCTAATTAAGGGACCAACAAGAATAACACAGAGGTCAAAAACACTGATAGACCTGATATTCAGTAATAAACCAGAGAGAATTTTTTAAACATTCAATTTGATCACTGGGTTATCCGATCATAATTTAACACCTGGAGTTAGGAAATTGACAAAAATGCGTTTTAACTATTGTGTAAAAAAGCATAGCTCAGAATACCCAAGGGACAACAAAATGACTTTGAAAATGCAATTAAAGAAATTGAATGGAATAATATATTGTCTTACTCTGATGTTGACTCTGACTGTCAGATTTTTTTCTCCACAATCCAACGTACAATTAATCATTTTTTAAGGAGAACTAAATCTGACCGCAGGAAAAAAAAAATTTTTTTTCATGGTTAAGTAGTGATATACACAAACTGATGAAAGAACGAGATTCGGCATTGAAAGCAGCCCTAAAATCAAAACTAGTTACTGATAGATTAAAGTTTGTAGGCCTACGAAATAAGGTAACAAAAGAGATTAGGAAAGCAAAAGCAAAATTCTTTCTTAATGTCATTGACCAAGCAAAGGGAAATACCAAACTGATTTGGGAGAACATAAAGAGGTTGACAGGAAAACATCATAATGGTAATGAACAGCGCCTGGAAATCTGTGTTAATAATAGTATTACACAGGACGAAGCTCAAATAGTAGCAACTTTTAATTCATACTTTGTAGAATCAGTATCGACACTGACACATAACCTATCCACCAATCCACTAAATATGATGCCTGTAAACTACAATTAACCTGTATTGGAGATCCAGGAAATTTCCGAAGCCAAAGTGAGAATGATAATAAGTTCCCTAAAGAATTCCAAAGCTAAAGATGTGTATGGACTGGACACAATGTTTCTGAAAGTGTTTAATGAGTGTTTGTCTAGTCCATTAACACATATTATTAATAGATCCATCAATGAAGGAATTTATCCAAAAGCATGGAAGACAGCTATAATAACACCGATCCACAAAACATGTGATACATCTAAGGTCTGTAACTACAGACCAATTAGAATAGTACCCATAGTGTCAAAGGAAATTGAAAGTTATGTAGTAGAACAACTTACTAGCCACCTCAACAACAGCCCTTTCAGATTACATCCTATGCAGTTTGGTTTTAGATCTAATCATTCAACGGAAACGGCAAGCTGCTTTTTCCTGGAGAATGTGAAATTTAATTAGATAAAGGAGGAGTTGTTGGGGCCATATTCTTAGATCTAAAGAAAGCTTTTGACACTGTGGATCATGGTGTCCTACTCAAAAAGCTTTCATGGTTCAATGTCGCCCCCAATGTTATTAAGTGGATGCAGTCCTATCTGGAAGATCGAGAACAAAAAAAGTCAAGAAAAATGATGAGGTATCATCGGCCATCAGTTGTAATATTGGTGTACCTCAGGGATCAATTTTAGGGCCCCTGTTGTTTAGCATATACATAAATGATCTTCCCACTGTATGCAATGAGTCTGAGATTCAAATGTATGCTGATGACACTGTCATTTATGTACATGCACCGACCAAACAGCAAGCAGCACTTAAGCTTACAGCAGTGATGGTCATGCAATGGCTTAATAATTCCTGTCTTCATTTAAATATAAAGAAAACCGCTTGTATGTTTTTTACAAAGAGGTCAACAGATAATTTCACACCCAATATTTGTATTGCAGGGGAACAGCTGTCAACAGTATCTGATTTTAAATATCTAGGTATATTAATTGATTCTAATCTAACATTTAAAAAACAAATTAAAAAAGTTATTAATACAGTAAAATTCAAATTGTCAAATTTCTGTCATATCAGAAATTGTTTAACTACAAAGGCAGCTACAATATATTTTAATGCCATGATCATGCCACATCTGTTATACTGTTTGACTAGCTGGGCACAAGCCTCCAGTACAACACTTAAACCTGTGCAGCTACTCTACCATCAAGCTTGCAAGGTGTTTGATAGGAAGCCAAATACCTATCACCACTGTTACTGCTTAAAAAAAAACATAATTTAATGACCTGGGACAATCTTATCAAATTTACAGATGTTTGTCTTGTTTATAAAATTTTACATGGCTTAGCTCCCCCCCACTTACTGCTTTTATAAAGCAGAAAACAACTGTTGTTAGACACACCAGTTCTGTGTCATGAGGTGATTGTGTAATACAAGTGAGGAGAACTGCCTTTGGACAGTCAGCTTTTTCTGTGAGAGCAGCTCGCACCTGGAACAGTTTGCCTACGTCTATCAGAGACTGTGACTCATATTGGTCATTTAAAATTAACTTAAAATCATGGTTAAAAGACAATCAAGTGTGTGCCCATACTTTTTAGTTATTCAAATCACCTGAAACGTGCTTTGCCTTGTTTTATGTTTTGTTGTCCTTGTTTTAATGTACTTTATGTATTTTATGAAATGCGATTTAATGTATTGTAAGACTGAAAATACTGGTTGAGGCCTGGTCTATGAGACAAAAGGGCCCTGCTGGCTAATTAACATTAGACCTCCCCCATACAACCTCACTTCCTCTCAGAAACAACTAAGAACTCACACAAGAACATGGTTTAATGTGAATGTTTATCATTGACTCTTATGTTTTTGGTGTCATTTGAAATGTCTCAAAGTGAGTGGTACAGATATCTCATATCCAGATAGATAAAATAAAAGGAAATAAGGTTTATAGAAGTTTAGAGAAAACTGGTTCAGAGATAAGGCCAGATAAGGCCACCCCTCTTTTGTTGGATAGAAGCCATTTGAGGGTGGTCTCCCCCATCCCCCATGTCACCTGGTCAAACAGGATAAAGGAAGGTGTTCTCCCTCTCTCTGGTTCTCTTCTTTGCTGGACATGAATTGCATAGGTGGTCTCTCCCTTTCCTCTCTATCTCTCAGGTACAAGCTGGGTAAGATTATTTGGTGTAACCAATGTATAACCATGTTCTAGATATTTGAATTAATTGTGGAATTGATCTCTGATATCTGAAATATTAAATTGTTACATGTGATTATTCTAACTGATTTTGACATTGTTCATTTAATGGTTAAAGGAATAGTCAAACATTCGCTCACTTTTAGTGAGGCACAGATATTATTAAAACCTTTCATTTATGGAGTCAGATGAAATAACGAGTAAATATATATGATTAATGTATTGCAAATTTAACCAACCAATACTTTGCATGAGTGAGGATAGAACACGTGATAACCTTCCTCGTGTATTGGTGAACCGGCATTGGACCAATATATCGGTATGTATAAGTATTGTTGATTGTTTTAATGTATTTTATCTGACATCACACCTGCCCAGGGACTACAGTTGAAAATTAGCCAAGTTGGCTAAACTGGCACATTTACATAAATGTTTATTAATGTGCACTGTCCCTGTAACTTTAAACTGTATAAATAAATAAATAAATTCTGCATGCATCTGTGGTAAAAAGCGACTGTTTCCCAGTGACTGGACTGGACCAGTGTACTCAGGTGGATGATCTTCATGTCCATTTTCTCTGGGGTTTCCAGAATTGCCCTTTTCTACAGCTACAATACAGAAGATCATTTCATTTGGCATTTAGCTTTGATTAATAAAATAATGCATTTTACAGTTTGTTTGTTTTTTCTGATATTTTGACAGAAAAAAAACACAAGCAAGAACAAAATTTAGACTTAGCCCATCTTCTCTCTCTGTGTGCGCGCGTTTGTTAGAGAGAGCTCGCGCAGCACTGAGACAATGGTAGGCTATTTTTAAATCCAGTAATTAAAACGCTAGTTTTCATACTAAATGAATATGTAACATAATTAGGTACTTTAGTTATTATTAACACAATAACATTACACATTCATGCTACATTTCTCAACACTGAGAATGAATAAATAAACGCCTGTTTCTCCAGACTCGCAGCTGTCAGTCATCCACAAGTCAGACAGAGCACTTTCATAATAACTAAGCTAGCCATAGCGATTTCAAATTTATTTAGATTATATTTTTCAGAGTGACCATGAATTTTTAAAGTTAATCCATGCGATCACGCAGAGGATTATGTTAACTCAATTCAATATTTCAACTTTCCACATCTCCCCCAGCCTGTTTACCGTTACTCGCTTGCTATTTGGGGAATGAACCATCGCTATGATCGGTCGAACTCTTCTTCTTCTTCTGCTGTTGCTTGATTTGAGTACAGTGCGTGCACCAGGTTTTTGCGTGGTTTAGAGTGACAAATCGTACCAGCGTACTTTGAGTTCAAAATGCGTACAGGTTGGCAGGTCTGAGCCTGTTCTATCTCAAATAATGTATTTTTGATTTAAAGGCCTGAATTGATTAAACAAAAAAACATCTCTTTTTCTTACTTTTTTGGCTTCTTTCTTCTTCATTCTCTGGGTATCTGCAAACCAGGGATGATCTAACATGTTCTCTAAGGTGTAAAGTTCCCCCAGCTTCCCTCAAGCTGCCGATGAAGCAGCCGACGAAGCTGCTGACATTCTGTGAAAGTTTTCAGAAGAGAGCGGATTAATCACGTTTGACCTTTCTGTAGTACACGTGAGGTGTATGTTACCATGAAATACAAAGCATGTGTTGCTGTTACTATGACATGAACATTTAATCACTGCTAACATTCATTATCAGTCTCCTGTGTTTTACACTTTGCTCATTCATCATCAAGGTTTGACACATAGGGCCCCATCTTGCACCCAGCGCAATTGACTTTGTACACCGACGCATGTCTCATTCCTATTTTGCACCCGACGCACAGCCGACTTTTCCCTCCACAGACGCACGTCAGTAAATTAGGGAATGAACTTGCACTCTCAGGCGGTTCAGCGAAAAGAGGAGGCGTGTTCCGGCGCAAACGTTCAAGCGTGTCTGCTTTTAAAGGGAATGTGAGATGACACCCTGATTGGTTTATTTCACGTTACGCCCAAACCACACCTATGAGTAATGTAGCTACTTCAGACCAAACCATTTTAGATTTGCGTCGGGCGCAAGAGTCATTTACCCCGCCGGTATAAAAGCAACAGTGCCCGAGAACCGCCCCCAAAGTTACTTGCGTTTCGCGTTTGATACTTGCGTTTCAGATCGTTAAAATAGGGCCCTTCTCATTTTACTGTCACTTTATGTGTCAGAGCTTTATATGTTTTCCAAGCAATGTTATTTCCACTTCGTTCTTGTTATCAATCTCACCTCTGGACAGGTTTACTTTTTTCCCAGACGGATGTCTTGTTTGATTGACATCCGTCTAGTCAAGTCAAGTCATCTTCATTTATATAGCGCTTTTAACAATGTAGATTGTTCCAAAGCAGCTTTACATTGAGAATAGGAAATTAAAGTAAAGTGTTTTGGCTTTATAGCAGCTCTAGAATAAAGTTATTGTCCAGCTAAAGTTAGTTTGATTAATTCACTTCCGTCGCAACGATCATTAGTTATTAACTTAGGGGCCACTAACACAACACCGTTTTAACAGAAAACTCTCAAGTTCTTTTTGCGCAAACTTCAAAAACGCGAAGCAGTGAGAACGCCGATGGCGTGCACATGCGTATTACGAGTTCAGTCTATAGGTATGTGCGTTTGAATATATGTGCGCAGGCATGTAGTCCTTCCCTACAAATCAACCCTCAACATACTACTTGTCTGGCCTTAAAATTAATAATACAGAATTTTATCGCTTCCACGTAGCCACACAAACCGGAATTATCCCGACAACGCTTTATCTGTAGATAGGTAAAGGGAGGGGAGGGAGACCTTCACAGGGAAGAGCTTAGTTGACATTTCAGGACTGCACTGTCGTCGTGTCCAAGCGCAGGTCCTACATCAGATCTGGATACAGCCTGGATCCGGCGGACTGCGGTAAACCTCGGGATAAACAGAGAGACTAATATTAGCGTAGACGCCATTCTTCTTATGATGTAACGAGTAAATCAGGATTTATGGGAAGTGTTCCCGGTTCCGGCTGACCTAATCTATGCAGCCTAACATTGAATTATAACAGTCTATAATGTGTTATGTGTATGCTAGGTCAAAGAGATGTGTTTTTAGTCTAGCTTTGAACTGACAGAGTGTGTCTGCTTCCCGGACAATGTTAGGAAGACTGTTCCAAAGTTTTGGTGCTAAATAGGAAAAGGATCTACCGCCAGCAGTTGATTTTGATATTCTAGGTATTATCAACTGGCCGGAATTTTGAGATCACAATAGACGTGAAGGACTATAATGCGTTAAGAGCTCGCTCAAGTACTGCGGAGCTAAACCATTTAGTTCTTTGCAAGTCATCAGCAATATTTTAAAATTCATACAATGTTTAATAGGGAGCCAGTGCAGTGTTGACAGAACTGGGCTAACATGGTCATACTTCCTGGTTCTGGTAAGAACTCGAGCTGCTGCGTTTTGGACCAGCTGTAATTTGTTTATTAAGCGTGCAGGGCAACCACCCATAATAGCATTACAATAATCTAGCCTTGATGTCATGAACACATGGACTAATTGTTCTGCATTTGTCAAAGAGAGCATATGACGTAATTTAGATATATTTTTAAGATGGAAAAATGCGGTTTTACAGATACTAGACACGTGACTTTCAAATGAAAGATTGGTATCAAAGAGCACACCCAGGTTCCTAACCGACGGCAGAACAGTACCGACCGACAGTATTCTAGATTATTACGTGAGGAAGTTTTTTGTCCAATAATTAGAATCTGTTTTTTCAGAATTAAGTAGTAAGAAATCACTAGTCATCCAATTTTTTATATCACCTATACATTCCGTTAATTTAGTGAATCGGTAAGTTCCGTCAGGGCGTGAAGAAATATAGAGCTGAGTATCATCGGCATAACAGTGAAAACTAATTCCATGCTTCCTAATGATATCTCCCAAGGGTAGCATGTACAGAGTGAAAAGCAACGGTCCTAGTACTGAGCCTTGTGGTACGCCATACTGAACTTGTGATCGATAAGACATCTCTTCATTTACTGCTACAAACTGATAACGGTCAGATAAGTATGATTTAAACCATGCTAATGCAATTCCACTAATGCCAACATAATTTTCGAGTCTATGTAAAAGAATGTTGTGGTCAATAGTATCAAAGGCAGCACTAAGATCGAGTAACACTAATAGAGAGATACAACCACGATCGGATGATAAGAGCAAATCATTTGTAACTCTAATGAGAGCAGTCTCAGTACTACGGTACGGTCTAAATCCTGACTGAAAATCCTCACAGATATAATTTCTTTCTAAAAAGGAACACAGTTGTGAGGATACCGCCTTTTCTAGTATCTTTGACAGAAAAGGTGGATTCCAGATCGGCCTGTAATTGACTAATTCTGTACGATCAAGTTGTGGTTTTTTAACAAGCGGTTTAATCATTGCCAGCTTAAAAGTTTTTGGTACGTATCCTAATGACAAAGATGAATTAATGATATTAAGAACAGGATCCATGACCTCTGGAAGCATCTCTTTCAGTAGCTTAGTCGGTATAGGGTCTAACATACATGTTGTCGATTTAGATGATTTAACGAATTCTTCCTCTTCTATAGCAATGAATGAATCAAATTTTTCCTTAGGGACACTACAATGCACTGCCTGATGCGATACTGTAGTAGACGGTTGCATAGTTGCACAGCATAAAGTCATTACTGCTGTGCTGCTTGGAAACTTCTGGGCTTGAAGCTTTATTTTTCGTTAGTTTTAGCCACTGTTTCAAATAAATACCTAGGGTTTTGTTTATTCTCTTCTAATAGGGTTGAAAAATAAGCAGATCTAGCAGCTTTTAAGGCCTCTCTGTATGCAATCGAGCTCTCTTTCCATGAAATGCGAAATACCTCTAGTTTTGTTTTCTTCCAGTTGCGCTCCATTTTTCTGGCTGCTCTCTTAAGGGCCCGAGTGTGCTCGTTGTACCACGGCATTGGACTATTTAGTCTTCTTTAAGCGCAACGGAGCAACTGTGTCTAAAGTGCTGGAAAAAAGAGAGTTCAAAGTTTCTGTCGCAATATCAAGTTCTTCTAAGCTATCTGGGATGCTGAGATGATGAAACTGATCAGGAAGATTATTAATAAAGCAATCTTTAGTGGCAGAAGTGATAGGTCTAACATATTTGTAACACGGAGTCAGCTTTGCAGCCTTGGCTAAATGAAGTTTACACGAGTCAAGATAATGATCTGAGATGTCATCGCTCTGCTGCAGAATTTCAACGCCATCAACATTGATTCCGTGTGATAATATTAGATCTAGGGTATGATTACGACAATGAGTAGGTCCTGACACGTTGTCTAACTCCAACAGAGTTAAGAATGTCTTTAAATGCCAATCCCAATGCATCTTGTTCGTTATCTACATGTATATTAAAATCACCAACAATTATGACTTTATCTGCAACCAGTACTAACTCTGATAGAAAGTCAGCAAATTCTTTGATAAAGTCTGTATGGTGCCCTGGTGGCCTGTATACAGTAGCCAGCACAAATCTCAAACATGATTTATCGTTTACACTATATATTGCTATATTAAGCACCAACACTTCAAAATAATTATATTTGAAACTAGACTTCTTAGTAATTCTAAAAATATTACTATAAATTACAGCAACACCTCCCCCTTTGCCTTTCAGACGAGGTTCATGTTTATAACAGCAATCTTACGGGGTGGTCTCATTTAAAGTAATGTAATCGTTTGGTTTTAGCCAGGTTTCTGTCAAACACAGCACATCTAGATTATAGTCTGTAATCATATCATTAACAATAAGTGCTTTTGAAGTAAGGGATCTAATATTCAGCAACCCAAGCTTTATCATTTGCTCATTTGTATTATATCTGTTTTTTATTTGTTGAACATCAATTAAATTTTTACCCTTAGATGGAAGTTTGGAAGTTTTTTGCATGTCCTAATTCGGGGAACAGACACAGTCTCTATATGATGATATCTAGGTGAAAGAGGCTCTATGTGATGGGATTTATCTGACCTTGGTGACGCGAGATAGCTAGCAGACGGTCGGTTTAGCCAGTCTGTCTGCTTCCTGACCTGAGCCCCAGATTGTCATGTTTGAGCTCTAAGACTATGTGCCATATTACTAGAGAAAAGAGCAACACCATCCCAGGAGGGATGAATACCATCTCTTTTCAACAGGTCAGGTCTGCCCCAAAAACTTTTCCAATTGTCTATGAATTCTATATTATTTTGCAGACACCACTTAGACAACCAGCCATTGAGTGAGGACAATCTACTAAGTATCTCATCACTCCTGCGATCAGGAAGGGGGCCAGAGCAAATTACAGTGCCTAACATCGTACTTGCGAGTTCACACACCTCTTTAACATTAATTTTGGTGATCTCCGACTGGCGGAGTCAAACATCATTTGTGTCGACGTGAATAATAATCTTAGAGAATTTACGATTAGCATTAGCCAGCACTTTTAAATTTGCTTTGATGTCAGGCGCTCTGGCTCCCGGCAAACATGTGACAACATTTAAAGACAATCTAATACTTATATATATATATAGTATATACAGTATATATACAGTATATATATATATATGATCATCTTTGTTCCAGCTGGTCTAGGTCTTCAATAGATGCGAGTGGAAAGACGTCATCCTCTTCATCATTCTGCATGCATCTGCGGTAAAAAGCACCCGTTTCCCACTAGAGACTGGACCAGTGAAGTCAGGTGGTTGATCTTCATGTCCATTTTCTCTGGGGTTTGTAGAATTGCCCCTTTCTTCAGCTGCAATACAGAAGATCATTTCATTTGGCATTTAGCTTTGATGAATAAAATAAAGCATTTTACAGTTTGCTTGTTTTTTCTGATATTTTGACAGAAAAAAAACACAAGCAAGAACAAAATTTAGACTTAGTCCGTCTTCTCTCTCTGTGTGCGCGCGTTTGTTAGAGAGAGCTCGCGCAGCACTGAGACAATGGTAGGCTATTTTTAAATCCAGTAATTAACACGCTAGTTTTCATACTAAATGAATATGTAACATGATTAGGTACTTTAGTTATTATTAACACAATAACATTACACATTCATGCTACATTTCTCAACACTGAGAATGAATAAATAAACGCCTGTTTCTCCAGACTCGCAGTTGCCAGTCATCCACAAGTCAGACAGAGCACTTTCATAATAACTAAGCTAGCCATAGCGATTTCAAGTTTATTTAGATTATATTGTTCAGAGCGATCACGCAGAGGATTATGTTAACTCAATTCAATATTTCAACTTTCCACATCTCCCCCAGCCTGTTTACCGTAAGGAATCAGAAGTACCGAAACTACTGTACTGTCTTCACTTAAGAAATCCGTCAGACGGCGGGAGTGGAAGGGGGATCGAGCGGGATTCTGTATTGCTGTCAATTTACAGTCTCTTTTTAATCATAAGCCTTACGCATTTGTCAATCATCCTCGCTTGCTATTTGGGGAATGAACCAGCGCTATGATCGGTCGAACTCTTCTTCTTCTTCTGCTGTTGCTTGATTTGAGTACAGTGCGTGCACCAGGTTTTTGCGTGGTTTAGAGTGACAAATCGTACCAGCGTACTTTGAGTTCAAAATGCGTACAGGTTGGCAGGTCTGAGCCTGTTCTATCTCAAATAATGTATTTTTGATTTAAAGGCCTGAATTGATTAAACAAAAAAACATCTCTTTTTCTTACTTTTTTGGCTTCTTTCTTCTTCATTCTCTGGGTATCTGCAAACCAGGGATGATCTAACATGTTCTCTAAGGTGTAAAGTTCCCCCAGCTTCCCTCAAGCTGCCGATGAAGCAGCCGACGAAGCTGCTGACATTCTGTGAAAGTTTTCAGAAGAGAGCGGATTAATCACGTTTGACCTTTCTGTAGTACACGTGAGGTGTATGTTACCATGAAATACAAAGCATGTGTTGCTGTTACTATGACATGAACATTTAATCACTGCTAACATTCATTATCAGTCTCCTGTGTTTTACACTTTGCTCATTCATCATCAAGGTTTGACACATAGGGCCCCATCTTGCACCCAGCGCAATTGACTTTGTACACCGACGCATGTCTCATTCCTATTTTGCACCCGACGCACAGCCGACTTTTCCCTCCACAGACGCACGTCAGTAAATTAGGGAATGAACTTGCACTCTCAGGCGGTTCAGCGAAAAGAGGAGGCGTGTTCCGGCGCAAACGTTCAAGCGTGTCTGCTTTTAAAGGGAATGTGAGATGACACCCTGATTGGTTTATTTCACGTTACGCCCAAACCACACCTATGAGTAATGTAGCTACTTCAGACCAACCCATTTTAGATTTGCGTCGGGCGCAAGAGTCATTTACCCCGCCGGTATAAAAGCAACAGTGCCCGAGAACCGCCCCCAAAGTTACTTGCGTTTCGCGTTTGATACTTGCGTTTCAGATCGTTAAAATAGGGCCCTTCTCATTTTACTGTCACTTTATGTGTCAGAGCTTTATATGTTTTCCAAGCAATGTTATTTCCACTTCGTTCTTGTTATCAATCTCACCTCTGGACAGGTTTACTTTTTTCCCAGACGGATGTCTTGTTTGATTGACATCCGTCTAGTCAAGTCAAGTCATCTTCATTTATATAGCGCTTTTAACAATGTAGATTGTTCCAAAGCAGCTTTACATTGAGAATAGGAAATTAAAGTAAAGTGTTTTGGCTTTATAGCAGCTCTAGAATAAAGTTATTGTCCAGCTAAAGTTAGTTTGATTAATTCACTTCCGTCGCAACGATCATTAGTTATTAACTTAGGGGCCACTAACACAACACCGTTTTAACAGAAAACTCTCAAGTTCTTTTTGCGCAAACTTCAAAAACGCGAAGCAGTGAGAACGCCGATGGCGTGCACATGCGTATTACGAGTTCAGTCTATAGGTATGTGCGTTTGAATATATGTGCGCAGGCATGTAGTCCTTCCCTACAAATCAACCCTCAACATACTACTTGTCTGGCCTTAAAATTAATAATACAGAATTTTATCGCTTCCACGTAGCCACACAAACCGGAATTATCCCGACAACGCTTTATCTGTAGATAGGTAAAGGGAGGGGAGGGAGACCTTCACAGGGAAGAGCTTAGTTGACATTTCAGGACTGCACTGTCGTCGTGTCCAAGCGCAGGTCCTACATCAGATCTGGATACAGCCTGGATCCGGCGGACTGCGGTAAACCTCGGGATAAACAGAGAGACTAATATTAGCGTAGACGCCATTCTTCTTATGATGTAACGAGTAAATCAGGATTTATGGGAAGTGTTCCCGGTTCCGGCTGACCTAATCTATGCAGCCTAACATTGAATTATAACAGTCTATAATGTGTTATGTGTATGCTAGGTCAAAGAGATGTGTTTTTAGTCTAGCTTTGAACTGACAGAGTGTGTCTGCTTCCCGGACAATGTTAGGAAGACTGTTCCAAAGTTTTGGTGCTAAATAGGAAAAGGATCTACCGCCAGCAGTTGATTTTGATATTCTAGGTATTATCAACTGGCCGGAATTTTGAGATCACAATAGACGTGAAGGACTATAATGCGTTAAGAGCTCGCTCAAGTACTGCGGAGCTAAACCATTTAGTTCTTTGCAAGTCATCAGCAATATTTTAAAATTCATACAATGTTTAATAGGGAGCCAGTGCAGTGTTGACAGAACTGGGCTAACATGGTCATACTTCCTGGTTCTGGTAAGAACTCGAGCTGCTGCGTTTTGGACCAGCTGTAATTTGTTTATTAAGCGTGCAGGGCAACCACCCATAATAGCATTACAATAATCTAGCCTTGATGTCATGAACACATGGACTAATTGTTCTGCATTTGTCAAAGAGAGCATATGACGTAATTTATATATATTTTTAAGATGGAAAAATGCGGTTTTACAGATACTAGACACGTGACTTTCAAATGAAAGATTGGTATCAAAGAGCACACCCAGGTTCCTAACCGACGGCAGAACAGTACCGACCGACAGTATTCTAGATTATTACGTGAGGAAGTTTTTTGTCCAATAATTAGAATCTGTTTTTTCAGAATTAAGTAGTAAGAAATCACTAGTCATCCAATTTTTTATATCACCTATACATTCCGTTAATTTAGTGAATCGGTAAGTTCCGTCAGGGCGTGAAGAAATATAGAGCTGAGTATCATCGGCATAACAGTGAAAACTAATTCCATGCTTCCTAATGATATCTCCCAAGGGTAGCATGTACAGAGTGAAAAGCAACGGTCCTAGTACTGAGCCTTGTGGTACGCCATACTGAACTTGTGATCGATAAGACATCTCTTCATTTACTGCTACAAACTGATAACGGTCAGATAAGTATGATTTAAACCATGCTAATGCAATTCCACTAATGCCAACATAATTTTCGAGTCTATGTAAAAGAATGTTGTGGTCAATAGTATCAAAGGCAGCACTAAGATCGAGTAACACTAATAGAGAGATACAACCACGATCGGATGATAAGAGCAAATCATTTGTAACTCTAATGAGAGCAGTCTCAGTACTACGGTACGGTCTAAATCCTGACTGAAAATCCTCACAGATATAATTTCTTTCTAAAAAGGAACACAGTTGTGAGGATACCGCCTTTTCTAGTATCTTTGACAGAAAAGGTGGATTCCAGATCGGCCTGTAATTGACTTATTCTGTACGATCAAGTTGTGGTTTTTTAACAAGCGGTTTAATCATTGCCAGCTTAAAAGTTTTTGGTACGTATCCTAATGACAAAGATGAATTAATGATATTAAGAACAGGATCCATGACCTCTGGAAGCATCTCTTTCAGTAGCTTAGTCGGTATAGGGTCTAACATACATGTTGTCGATTTAGATGATTTAACGAATTCTTCCTCTTCTATAGCAATGAATGAATCAAATTTTTCCTTAGGGACACTACAATGCACTGCCTGATGCGATACTGTAGTAGACGGTTGCATAGTTGCACAGCATAAAGTCATTACTGCTGTGCTGCTTGGAAACTTCTGGGCTTGAAGCTTTATTTTTCGTTAGTTTTAGCCACTGTTTCAAATAAATACCTAGGGTTTTGTTTATTCTCTTCTAATAGGGTTGAAAAATAAGCAGATCTAGCAGCTTTTAAGGCCTCTCTGTATGCAATCGAGCTCTCTTTCCATGAAATGCGAAATACCTCTAGTTTTGTTTTCTTCCAGTTGCGCTCCATTTTTCTGGCTGCTCTCTTAAGGGCCCGAGTGTGCTCGTTGTACCACGGCATTGGACTATTTAGTCTTCTTTAAGCGCAACGGAGCAACTGTGTCTAAAGTGCTGGAAAAAAGAGAGTTCAAAGTTTCTGTCGCAATATCAAGTTCTTCTAAGCTATCTGGGATGCTGAGATGATGAAACTGATCAGGAAGATTATTAATAAAGCAATCTTTAGTGGCAGAAGTGATAGGTCTAACATATTTGTAACACGGAGTCAGCTTTGCAGCCTTGGCTAAATGAAGTTTACACGAGTCTAGATAATGATCTGAGATGTCATCGCTCTGCTGCAGAATTTCAACGCCATCAACATTGATTCCGTGTGATAATATTAGATCTAGGGTATGATTACGACAATGAGTAGGTCCTGACACGTTGTCTAACTCCAACAGAGTTAAGAATGTCTTTAAATGCCAATCCCAATGCATCTTGTTCGTTATCTACATGTATATTAAAATCACCAACAATTATGACTTTATCTGCAACCAGTACTAACTCTGATAGAAAGTCAGCAAATTCTTTGATAAAGTCTGTATGGTGCCCTGGTGGCCTGTATACAGTAGCCAGCACAAATCTCAAACATGATTTATCGTTTACACTATATATTGCTATATTAAGCACCAACACTTCAAAATAATTATATTTGAAACTAGACTTCTTAGTAATTCTAAAAATATTACTATAAATTACAGCAACACCTCCCCCTTTGCCTTTCAGACGAGGTTCATGTTTATAACAGCAATCTTACGGGGTGGTCTCATTTAAAGTAATGTAATCGTTTGGTTTTAGCCAGGTTTCTGTCAAACACAGCACATCTAGATTATAGTCTGTAATCATATCATTAACAATAAGTGCTTTTGAAGTAAGGGATCTAATATTCAGCAACCCAAGCTTTATCATTTGCTCATTTGTATTATATCTGTTTTTTATTTGTTGAACATCAATTAAATTTTTACCCTTAGATGGAAGTTTGGAAGTTTTTTGCATGTCCTAATTCGGGGAACAGACACAGTCTCTATATGATGATATCTAGGTGAAAGAGGCTCTATGTGATGGGATTTATCTGACCTTGGTGACGCGAGATAGCTAGCAGACGGTCGGTTTAGCCAGTCTGTCTGCTTCCTGACCTGAGCCCCAGATTGTCATGTTTGAGCTCTAAGACTATGTGCCATATTACTAGAGAAAAGAGCAACACCATCCCAGGAGGGATGAATACCATCTCTTTTCAACAGGTCAGGTCTGCCCCAAAAACTTTTCCAATTGTCTATGAATTCTATATTATTTTGCAGACACCACTTAGACAACCAGCCATTGAGTGAGGACAATCTACTAAGTATCTCATCACTCCTGCGATCAGGAAGGGGGCCAGAGCAAATTACAGTGCCTAACATCGTACTTGCGAGTTCACACACCTCTTTAACATTAATTTTGGTGATCTCCGACTGGCGGAGTCAAACATCATTTGTGTCGACGTGAATAATAATCTTAGAGAATTTACGATTAGCATTAGCCAGCACTTTTAAATTTGCTTTGATGTCAGGCGCTCTGGCTCCCGGCAAACATGTGACAACATTTAAAGACAATCTAATACTTATATATATATATAGTATATACAGTATATATACAGTATATATATATATATGATCATCTTTGTTCCAGCTGGTCTAGGTCTTCAATAGATGCGAGTGGAAAGACGTCATCCTCTTCATCATTCTGCATGCATCTGCGGTAAAAAGCACCCGTTTCCCACTAGAGACTGGACCAGTGAAGTCAGGTGGTTGATCTTCATGTCCATTTTCTCTGGGGTTTGTAGAATTGCCCCTTTCTTCAGCTGCAATACAGAAGATCATTTCATTTGGCATTTAGCTTTGATGAATAAAATAAAGCATTTTACAGTTTGCTTGTTTTTTCTGATATTTTGACAGAAAAAAAACACAAGCAAGAACAAAATTTAGACTTAGTCCGTCTTCTCTCTCTGTGTGCGTGCGTTTGTTAGAGAGAGCTCGCGCAGCACTGAGACAATGGTAGGCTATTTTTAAATCCAGTAATTAACACGCTAGTTTTCATACTAAATGAATATGTAACATGATTAGGTACTTTAGTTATTATTAACACAATAACATTACACATTCATGCTACATTTCTCAACACTGAGAATGAATAAATAAACGCCTGTTTCTCCAGACTCGCAGTTGCCAGTCATCCACAAGTCAGACAGAGCACTTTCATAATAACTAAGCTAGCCATAGCGATTTCAAGTTTATTTAGATTATATTGTTCAGAGCGATCACGCAGAGGATTATGTTAACTCAATTCAATATTTCAACTTTCCACATCTCCCCCAGCCTGTTTACCGTAAGGAATCAGAAGTACCGAAACTACTGTACTGTCTTCACTTAAGAAATCCGTCAGACGGCGGGAGTGGAAGGGGGATCGAGCGGGATTCTGTATTGCTGTCAATTTACAGTCTCTTTTTAATCATAAGCCTTACGCATTTGTCAATCATCCTCGCTTGCTATTTGGGGAATGAACCAGCGCTATGATCGGTCGAACTCTTCTTCTTCTGCTGTTGCTTGATTTGAGTACAGTGCGTGCACCAGGTTTTTGCGTGGTTTAGAGTGACAAATCGTACCAGCGTACTTTGAGTTCAAAATGCGTACAGGTTGGCAGGTCTGAGCCTGTTCTATCTCAAATAATGTATTTTTGATTTAAAGGCCTGAATTGATTAAACAAAAAAACATCTCTTTTTCTTACTTTTTTGGCTTCTTTCTTCTTCATTCTCTGGGTATCTGCAAACCAGGGATGATCTAACATGTTCTCTAAGGTGTAAAGTTCCCCCAGCTTCCCTCAAGCTGCCGATGAAGCAGCCGACGAAGCTGCTGACATTCTGTGAAAGTTTTCAGAAGAGAGCGGATTAATCACGTTTGACCTTTCTGTAGTACACGTGAGGTGTATGTTACCATGAAATACAAAGCATGTGTTGCTGTTACTATGACATGAACATTTAATCACTGCTAACATTCATTATCAGTCTCCTGTGTTTTACACTTTGCTCATTCATCATCAAGGTTTGACACATAGGGCCCCATCTTGCACCCAGCGCAATTGACTTTGTACACCGACGCATGTCTCATTCCTATTTTGCACCCGACGCACAGCCGACTTTTCCCTCCACAGACGCATGTCAGTAAATTAGGGAATGAACTTGCACTCTCAGGCGGTTCAGCGAAAAGAGGAGGCGTGTTCCGGCGCAAACGTTCAAGCGTGTCTGCTTTTAAAGGGAATGTGAGATGACACCCTGATTGGTTTATTTCACGTTACGCCCAAACCACACCTATGAGTAATGTAGCTACTTCAGACCAACCCATTTTAGATTTGCGTCGGGCGCAAGAGTCATTTACCCCGCCGGTATAAAAGCAACAGTGCCCGAGAACCGCCCCCAAAGTTACTTGCGTTTCGCGTTTGATACTTGCGTTTCAGATCGTTAAAATAGGGCCCTTCTCATTTTACTGTCACTTTATGTGTCAGAGCTTTATATGTTTTCCAAGCAATGTTATTTCCACTTCGTTCTTGTTATCAATCTCACCTCTGGACAGGTTTACTTTTTTCCCAGACGGATGTCTTGTTTGATTGACATCCGTCTAGTCAAGTCAAGTCAAGTCATCTTCATTTATATAGCGCTTTTAACAATGTAGATTGTTCCAAAGCAGCTTTACATTGAGAATAGGAAATTAAAGTAAAGTGTTTTGGCTTTATAGCAGCTCTAGAATAAAGTTATTGTCCAGCTAAAGTTAGTTTGATTGATTCACTTCCGTCGCAACGATCATTAGTTATTAACTTAGGGGCCGCTAACACGACACCGTTTTAACAGAAAACTCTCAAGTTCTTTTTGTTCAAACTTCAAAAACGCGAAGCAGTGAGAACGCCGATGGCGTGCACATGAGTATTGCGAGTTCAGTCTATAGGTATGTGCGTTTGAATATATGTGCGCATGCATGTAGTCCTTCCCTACAAATCAACCCTCAACATACTACTTGTCTGGCCTTAAAATTAATAATACAGAATTTTATCGCTTCCACGTAGCCACGCAAACCGGAATTATCCCGACAACGCTTTATCTGTAGATAGGTAAAGGGAGGGGAGGGAGACCTTCACAGGGAAGAGCCTAGTTGACATTTCAGGACTGCACTGTCGTCGTGTCCAAGCGCAGGTCCTACATCAGATCTGGATACAGCCTGGATCCGAAGGACTGCGGTAAACCTCGGGATAAACAGAGAGACTAATATTAGCGTAGACGCCATTCTTCTTATGATGTAACGAGTACATCAGGATTTATGGGAAGTGTTCCCGGTTCCGGCTGACCTAATCTGTGCAGCCTAACATTGAATTATAACAGTCTATAATGTGTTATGTGTATGCTAGGTCAAAGAGATGTGTTTTTAGTCTAGCTTTGAACTGACAGAGTGTGTCTGCTTCCCGGACAATGTTATGAAGACTGTTCCAAAGTTTTGGTGCTAAATAGGAAAAGGATCTACCGCCAGCAGTTGATTTTGATATTCTAGGTATTATCAACTGGCCGGAATTTTGAGATTGCAATAGACGTGAAGGACTATAATGCGTTAAGAGATCGCTCAAGTACTGCGGAGCTAAACCATTTAGTTCTTTGCAAGTCATCAGCAATATTTTAAAATTCATACAATGTTTAATAGGGAGCCAGTGCAGTGTTGACAGAACTGGGCTAACATGGTCATACTTCCTGGTTCTGGTAAGAACTCGAGCTGCTGCGTTTTGGACCAGCTGTAATTTGTTTATTAAGTGTGCAGGGCAACCACCCATAATAGCATTACAATAATCTAGCCTTGATGTCATGAACGCATGGACTAATTGTTCTGCATTTGTCAAAGAGAGCATATGACGCAATTTAGATATATTTTTAAGATGGAAAAATGCGAGGGTAGCATGTACAGAGTGAAAAGCAACAGTCCTAGTCCTGAGCCTTGTGGTACGCCATACTGAACTTGTGATCGATAAGACATCTCTTCATTTACTGCTACAAACTGATAACGGTCAGATAAGTATGATTTAAACCATGCTAATGCAATTCCACTAATGCCAACATAATTTTCGAGTCTATGTAAAAGAATGTTGTGGTCAATAGTATCAAATGCAGCACTAAGATCGAGTAACACTAACAGAGAGATACAACCACGATCGGATGATAAGAGCAAATCATTTGTAACTCTAATGAGAACAGTCTCAGTACTACGGTACGGTCTAAATCCTGACTGAAAATCCTCACAGATATCATTTCTTTCTAAAAAGGAACACAGTTGTGAGGATACCGCCTTTTCTAGTATCTTTGACAGAAAAGGTGGATTCCAGATCGGCCTGTAATTGACTAATTCTGTACGATCAAGTTGCGTTTTTTTAACAAGCGGTTTAATCATTGCCAGCTTAAAAGTTTTTGGTACGTATCCTAATGACAAAGATGAATTAATGATATTAAAAAGAGGATCTATGACCTCTGGAAGCATCTCTTTCAGTAGCTTAGTCGGTATAGGGTCTAACATACATGTTGTCGATTTAGATGATTTAACGAATTCTTCCTCTTCTATAGCAATGAATGAATCAAATTTTTCCTTAGGGACACTACAATGCACTGCCTGATGCGATACTGTAGTAGACGGTTGCATAGTTATAATTTTCTCCCTGATATTATCAATCTTGTAAGTGAAGAAGTTCATAAAGTCATTACTGCTGTGCTGCTTGGAAACTTCTGGGCTTGAAGCTTTATTTTTCGTTAGTTTTAGCCACTGTTTCAAATAAATACCTAGGGTTTTGTTTATTCTCTTCTAATAGGGTTGAAAAATAAGCAGATCTAGCAGCTTTTAAGGCCTCTCTGTATGCAATTGAGCTCTCTTTCCATGAAATGCGAAATACCTCTAATTTTGTTTTCTTCCAGTTGCGCTCCATTTTTCTGGCTGCTCTCTTAAGGGCCCGAGTGTGCTCGTTGTACCACGGCATTGGACTATTTAGTCTTCTTTAAGCGCAACGGAGCAACTGTGTCTAAAGTGCTGGAAAAGAGAGAGTTCAAAGTTTCTGTCGCAATATCGAGTTCTTCTAAGCTATCTGGGATGCTGAGATGATGAAACTGATCAGGAAGATTATTAATAAAGCAATCTTTAGTGGCAGAAGTGATAGGTCTAACATATTTGTAACACGGAGTCAGCTTTGCAGCCTTGGCTAAATGAAGTTTACACGAGTCAAGATAATGATCTGAGATGTCATCGCTCTGCTGCAGAATTTCAACGGCATCAACATTGATTCCGTGTGATAATATTAGATCTAGGGTATGATTACGACAATGAGTAGGTCCTGACACGTTGTCTAACTCCAACAGAGTTAAGAATGTCTTTAAATGCCAATCCCAATGCATCTTGTTCGTTATCTACATGTATATTAAAATCACCAACAATTATGACTTTATCTGCAACCAGTACTAACTCTGATAGAAAGTCAGCAAATTCTTTGATAAAGTCTGTATGGTGCCCTGGTGGCCTGTATACAGTAGCCAGCACAAATCTCAAACATGATTTATCGTTTACACTATATATTGCTATATTAAGCACCAACACTTCAAAATAATTATATTTGAAACTAGACTTCTTAGTAATTCTAAAAATATTACTATAAATTACAGCAACACCTCCCCCCTTTGCCTTTCAGACGAGGTTCATGTTTATAACAGCAATCTTACGAGGTGGTCTCATTTAAAGTAATGTAATCGTTTGGTTTTAGACAGGTTTCTGTCAAACACAGCACATCTAGATTATAGTCTGTAATCATATCATTAACAATAAGTGCTTTTGAAGTAAGGGATCTAATATTCAGCAACCCAAGCTTTATCATTTGCTCATTTGTATTATATCTGTTTTTTATTTGTTGAACATCAATTAAATTTTTACCCTTAGATGGAAGTTTGGAAGTTTTTTGCATGTCCTAATTCGGGGAACAGACACAGTCTCTATATGATGATATCTAGGTGAAAGAGGCTCTATGTGATGGGATTTATCTGACCTTGGTGACGCGAGACAGCTAGCAGACGGTCGGTTTAGCCAGTCTGTCTGCTTCCTGACCTGAGCCCCAGATTGTCATGTTTGAGCTCTAAGACTATGTGCCATATTACTAGAGAGAAGAGCAACACCATCCCAGGAGGGATGAATACCATCTCTTTTCAACAGGTCAGGTCTGCCCCAAAAACTTTTCCAATTGTCTATGAATTCTATATTATTTTGCAGACACCACTTAGACAACCAGCCATTGAGTGAGGACAATCTACTAAGTATCTCATCACTCCTGCGATCAGGAAGGGGGCCAGAGCAAATTACAGTGCCTAACATCGTACTTGCGAGTTCACACACCTCTTTAACATAAATTTTGGTGATCTCCGACTGGCGGAGTCAAACATCATCAATTTACGATTAGCATTAGCCAGCACTTTTAAATTTGCTTTGATGTCAGGCGCTCTGGCTCCCGGCAAACATGTGACAACATTTAAAGACAATCTAATACTTATATATATATATATATATATATATATATATATAGTATATACAGTATATATACAGTATATATGATCATCTTTGTTCCAGCTGGTCTAGGTCTTCAATAGATGCGAGTGGAAAGACGTCATCCTCTTCATCATTCTGCATGCATCTGCGGTAAAAAGCACCCGTTTCCCACTAGAGTCTGGACCAGTGAAGTCAGGTGGTTGATCTTCATGTCCATTTTCTCTGGGGTTTGTAGAATTGCCCTTTTCTTCAGCTGCAATACAGAAGATCATTTCATTTGGCATTTAGCTTTGATGAATAAAATAAAGCATTTTACAGTTTGCTTGTTTTTTCTGATATTTTGACAGAAAAAAAACACAAGCAAGAACAAAATTTAGACTTAGCCCGTCTTCTCTCTCTGTGTGCGCGCGTTTGTTAGAGAGAGCTCGTGCAGCACTGAGACAATGGTAGGCTATTTTTAAATCCAGTAATTAACACGCTAGTTTTCATACTAAATGAATATGTAACATGATTAGGTACTTTAGTTATTATTAACACAATAACATTACACATTCATGCTACATTTCTCAACACTGAGAATGAATAAATAAACGCCTGTTTCTCCAGACTCGCAGTTGCCAGTCATCCACAAGTCAGAGCACTTTCATAATAACTAAGCTAGCCATAGCGATTTCAAGTTTATTTAGATTATATTGTTCAGAGCGATCACGCAGAGGATTATGTTAACTCAATTCAATATTTCAACTTTCCACATCTCCCCCAGCCTGTTTACCGTAAGGAATCAGAAGTACCGAAACTACTGTACTGTCTTCACTTAAGAAATCCGTCAGACGGCGGGAGTGGAAGGGGGATCGAGCGGGATTCTGTATTGCTGTCAAATTACAGTCTCTTTTTAATCAAAAGCCTTACGCATTTGTCAATCATCCTCGCTTGCTATTTGGGGAATGAACCAGCGCTATGATCGGTCGAACTCTTCTTCTTCTGCTGTTGCTTGATTTGAGTACAGTGCGTGCACCAGGTTTTTGCGTGGTTTAGAGTGATAAATCGTACCAGCGTACTTTGAGTTCAAAATGCGTACAGGTTGGCAGGTCTGAGCCTGTTCTATCTCAAATAATGTATTTTTGATTTAAAGGCCTGAATTGATTAAACAAAAAAACATCTCTTTTTCTTACTTTTTTGGCTTCTTTCTTCTTCATTCTCTGGGTATCTGCAAACCAGGGATGATCTAACATGTTCTCTAAGGTGTAAAGTTGCCTCCTTCCCTCAAGCTGCCGATGAAGCAGCCGACGAAGCTGCCGACATTCTGTGAAAGTTTTCAGAAGAGAGCGGATTAATCACGTTTGACCTTTCTGTAGTACACGTAAGGTGTACGTTACCATGAAATACAAAGCATGTGTTGCTGTTACTATGACATGAACATTTAATCACTGCTAACATTCATTATCAGTCTCCTGTGTTTTACACTTTGCTCATTCGTCATCAAGGTTTGACACATAGGGCCCTATCTTGAACCCAGCGCAATTGACTTTGTACAACGACGCATGTCTCATTCCTATTTTGCACCCGACGCACAGCCGACTTTTCCCTCCACAGACGCACGTCGGTAAATTAGGGAATGAACTTGCACTCTCAGGCGGTTCAGCGAAAAGAGGAGGCGTGTTTTGGCGCAAACGTTCAAGCGTGTCTGCTTTTAAAGGGAATGTGAGATGACACCCTGATTGGTTTATTTCACGTTACGCCCAAACCACACCTATGAGTAATGTAGCTACTTCAGACCAACCCATTTTAGATTTGCGTCGGGCGCAAGAGTCATTTACCCCGCCGGTATAAAAGCAACAGTGCCCGAGAACCGCCCCCAAAGTTACTTGCATTTCGCGTTTGATACTTGCGTTTCAGATCGCTAAAATAGGGCCCTTCTCATTTTACTGTCACTTTATGTGTCAGAGCTTTATATGTTTTCCAAGCAATGTTATTTCCACTTCGTTCTTGTTATCAATCTCACCTCTGGACAGGTTTACTTTTTTCCCAGACGGATGTCTTGTTTGACTGACATCCGTCTAGTCAAGTCAAGTCAAGTCATCTTCATTTATATAGCGCTTTTAACAATGTAGATTGTTCCAAAACAGCTTTACATTGAGAATAGGAAATTAAAGTAAAGTGTTTTGGCTTTATAGCAGCTCTAGAATAAAGTTATTGTCCAGCTAAAGTTAGTTTGATTGATTCACTTCCGTCGCAACGATCATTAGTTATTAACTTAGGGGCCGCTAACACGACACCGTTTTAACAGAAAACTCTCAAGTTCTTTTTGTTCAAACTTCAAAAACGCAAAGCAGTGAGAACGCCGATGGCGTGCACATGAGTATTACGAGTTCAGTCTATAGGTATGTGCGTTTGAATATATGTGCGCATGCATGTAGTCCTTCCCTACAAATCAACCCTCAACATACTACTTGTCTGGCCTTAAAATTAATAATACAGAATTTTATCGCTTCCACGTAGCCACGCAAACCGGAATTATCCCGACAATGCTTTATCTGTAGATAGGTAAAGGGAGGGGAGGGAGACCTTCACAGGGAAGAGCCTAGTTGACATTTCAGGACTACACTGTCGTCGTGTCCAAGCGCAGGTCCTACATCAGATCTGGATACAGCCTGGATCCGACGGACTGCGGTAAACCTCGGGATAAACAGAGAGACTAATATTAGCGTAGATGCCATTCTTCTTATGATGTAACGAGTACATCAGGATTTATGGGAAGTGTTCCTGGTTCCGGCTGACCTAATCTGTGCAGCCTAACATTGAATTATAACAGTCTATAATGTGTTATGTGTATGCTAGGTCAAAGAGATGTGTTTTTAGTCTAGCTTTGATCTGACAGAGTGTGTCTGCTTCCCGGACAATGTTAGGAAGACTGTTCCAAAGTTTTGGTGCTAAATAGGAAAAGGATCTACCGCCAGCAGTTGATTTTGATATTCTAGGTATTATCAACTGGCCGGAATTTTGAGATTGCAATAGACGTGAAGGACTATAATGCGTTAAGAGCTCGCTCAAGTACTGCGGAGCTGAACCATTTAGTGCTTTGCAAGTAATTAGCAATATTTTAAAATTTATACAATGTTTAATAGGGAGCCAGCGCAGTGTTGACAGAACTGGGCTAACATGGTCATACTTCCTGGTTCTGGTAAGAACTCGAGCTGCTGCGTTTTGGACCAGCTGTAATTTGTTTATTAAGCGTGCAGGGCAACCACCCATAATAGCATTACAATAATCTAGCCTTGATGTCATGAACACATGGACTAATTGTTCTGCATTTGTCAAAGAGAGCATATGACGCAATTTAGATATATTTTTAAGATGGAAAAATGCGCTTTTACAGATACTAGACACGTGACTTTCAAATGAAAGATTGGTATCAAAGAGCACACCCAGGTTCCTAACCGACGACGAAGACTTGACAGAGCAGCCATCAAGTGTTAGACAGTATTCTAGATTATTACGTGAGGAAGTTTTTTTGTCCAATAATTAGAATCACTGTTTTTTCAGAATTAAGTAGTAAGAAATTACTAGTCATCCAATTTTTTATATCACCTATACATTCCGTTAATTTAGTGAATCGGTAAGTTCCGTCAGGGCGTGAAGAAATATAGAGCTGAATATCATCGGCATAACAATGAAAACTAATTCCATGCTTCCTAATTATATCTCCCAAGGGTAGCATGTACAGAGTGAAAAGCAACGGTCCTAGTACTGAGCCTTGTGGTACGCCATACTGAACTTGTGATCGATAAGACATCTCTTCATTTACTGCTACAAACTGATAACGGTCAGATAAGTATGATTTAAACCATGCTAATGCAATTCCACTAATGCCAACATAATTTTCGAGTCCATGTAAAAGAATGTTGTGGTCAAAAGTATCAAATGCAGCACTAAGATCGAGTAACACTAATAGAGAGATACAACCACGATCGGATGATAAAAGCAAATCATTTGTAACTCTAATGAGAGCAGTCTCAGTACTATGGTACGGTCTAAATCCTGACTGAAAATCCTCACAGATATAATTTCTTTCTAAAAAGGAACACAGTTGTGAGGATACCGCCTTTTCTAGTATCTTTGACAGAAAAGGTGGATTCCAGATCGGCCTGTAATTGACTAATTCTGTACGATCAAGTTGCGTTTTTTTAACAAGCGGTTTAATCATTGCCAGCTTAAAAGTTTTTGGTACGTAGCCTAATGACAAAGATGAATTAATGATATTAAGAAGAGGATCCATGACCTCTGGAAGCATCTCTTTCAGTAGCTTAGTCGGTATGGGGTCTAACATACATGTTGTCGATTTAGATGATTTAACGAATTCTTCCTCTTCTATAGCAATGAATTAATCACATTTTTCCTTAGGGACACTACAATGCACTGCCTGATGCGATACTGTAGTAGACGGTTGCATAGTTATAATTTTCTTTTTAAAAAGCTATCTGGGATGCTGAGATGATGAAACTGATCAGGAAGATTATTAATAAAGCAATCTTTAGTGGCAGAAGTGATAGGTCTAACATATTTGTAACACGGAGTCAGCTTTGCAGCCTTGGCTAAATGAAGTTTACACAAGTCTAGATAATGATCTGAGATGTCATCGCTCTGCTGCAGAATTTCAACGGCATCAACATTGATTCCATGTGATAATATTAGATCTAGGGTATGATTACGACAATGAGTAGGTCCTGACACGTTGTCTAACTCCAATAGAGTTAAGAATGTCTTTAAATGCCAATTCCAATGCATCTTGTTCGTCATCTACATGTATATTAAAATCACCAACAATTATGACTTTATCTGCAACCAATACTAACTCTGATAGAAAGTCAGCAAATTCTTTGATAAAGTCTGTATTGTGCCCTGGTGGCCTGTATACAGTAGCCAGCACAAATCTCAAACATGATTTATCGTTTACACTATATATTGCTATTTTAAGCACCAACACTTCAAAAGAATTATATTTGAAACTAGACTTCTTAGTAATTCTAAAAATATTACTATAAATTACAGCAACACCTCCCCCTTTGCCTTTCAGACGAGGTTCATGTTTATGTTTTATAACAGTAATCTTACGGGGTGGTCTCATTTAAAGTAATGTAATCGTTTGGTTTTAGACAGGTTTCTGTCAATCACAGCACATCTAGATTATAGTCTGTAATCATATCATTAACAACAAGTGCTTTTGAAGTAAGGGATCTAATATTCAGCAACCCAAGCTTTATCATTTGCTCATTTGTATTATATCTGTTTTTTATTTGTTGAACATCAATTAAATTTTTACCCTTAGATGGGTTTGGAAATTTTTTGCATGTCCTAATTCGGGGAACAGACACAGTCTCTATATGATGATATCTAGGTGAAAGAGGCTCTATGTGATGGGATTTATCTGACCTTGGTGATGTGAGACAGCTAGCAGACGGTCGGTTTAGCCAGTCTGTCTGCTTCCTGACCTGAGCCCCAGATTGTCATGTTTGAGCTCTAAGACTATGTGCCATATTACTAGAGAGAAGAGCAACACCATCCCAGGAGGGATGAATACCATCTCTTTTCAACAGGTCAGGTCTGCCCCAAAACTTTTCCAATTGTCTATGAATTCTATATTATTTTGCAGACACCACTTAGACAACCAGCCATTGAGTGAGGACAATCTACTAAGTATTTCATCACTCCTGCGAACAGGAAGGGGGCCAGAGCAAATTACACTGCCTAACATCGTACTTCCGAGTTCACACACCTCTTTAACATTAATTTTGGTGATCTCCGACTGGCGGAGTCGAACATCATTTGTGTCGACGTGAATAATAATCTTAGAGAATTTACGATTAGCATTAGCCAGCACTTTTAAATTTGCTTTGATGTCAGGCGCTCTGGCTCCCGGCAAACATGCGACAACATTTAAAGACAATCTAATACTTATATATATATATATATATATATATATATACATTATATACAGTATATATATATGTTCATCTTTGTTCCAGCTGGTCTAGGTCTTCAATAGATGTGAGTGGAAAGACGTCATCCTCTTCATCATTCTGCGGTAAAAAGCGCCCGTTTCCCACTAGAGACTGGACCAGTGAAGTCAGGTGGTTGATCTTCATGTCCATTTTCTCTGGGGTTTCCAGAATTGCCCTTTTCTACAACTGCAATACAGAAGATCATTTCATTTGGCATTTAGCTTTGATGAATAAAATAATGCATTTTACAGTTTGCTTGTTTTTTCTGATATTTTGACAGAAAAAAAACACAAGCAAGAACAAAATTTAGACTTAGCCCGTCTTCTCTCTCTGTGTGCGCGTGTTTGTTAGAGAGAGCTCGTGCAGCACTGAGACAATGGTAGGCTATTTTTAAATCCAGTAATTAACACGCTAGTTTTCATACTAAATGAATATGTAACATAATTAGGTACTTTACTTATTATTAACACAATAACATTACACATTCATGCTACATTTCTCAACACTGAGAATGAATAAATAAACGCCTGTTTCTCCAGACTCGCAGTTGTCAGTAATCCACACGTCAGAGCACTTTCATAATAACTAGGCTAGCCATAGCGATTTCAAGTTTATTTAGATTATATTGTTCCGAGTGACCATGAATGATAGAGCGTATTTTTAAAGTTAATCCATGCGATCACGCAGAGGATTATGTTAACTCCATTCAATATTTCAACTTTCCACATCTCCCCCAGCCTGTTTACCGTAAGGAGTCAGAAGTACCGAGACTACTATACTGTCTTCACTTAAGAAATCCGTCAGACGGTGGGAGTGGAAGGGGGATCGAGCGGGATTCTGTATTGGTGTCAATTTACAGTCTCTTTTTAATCATAAGCCTTACGCATTTGTCAATGATCCTCGCTTGCTATTTGGGTGTGTTTTTAGTAATTGTTGGTTTGGTGTATTTGAGTGCTCATTGTTACAATTACACAGCAAAAGTTCAGTGACATTTTTATTTGTGCATGGTAGAAAGCACACAGTGAACTCCGAGAAAACGCTATGCTTGAGCAAACAGTTTGTGAATAGGCTACTACAAATGATGCCCGTGAAAGAGACTGTGAACGCATTGAATAGGATATGTTTAGTTGGTGAATAGCATAGGCTACTACAGTAGCGATAACGTTAAGTGCACCAGAATTAAATATAATATTCAGAAGTAAACAGCATTGCTGACTTACAGATTCAGTTTACATCCACAAATGAATAAGCGCGTCGATTCAGGGAGCATACAAAGTGTGTGCAAAATCAGTTTTTGTGAGCTGATCGCCGTCAAAAAAGTTCAGGAGATATTTCTTAGCGATGGCTGATTTCAACAGTTTCAATATGATACATTTTTTTTTTTTTTATGTTATTATAACCTAAAGATGCTATGTGAAAGTTTGAAACAGAAAATAGTGGTTTTCATCTTGCCACTTTCTTGGTAAAGAAAACACATTTTTACTCAAATTAATCCAAATGGATTTATCACGTTCTGGAACCAAACTATAATATTCAGAAGTAAACAGTGTAGCTGACAGAGTGTTTATGTCAGAATGTTTATTTTTAAACCACAACCTTTTAAAAATGATATATTTAACGATATCTTTAGCATTTCTCATCCAAACAATGTCAAACTTGGCACTGCACTTACTTGTGCCCGTAGCGAGACACCTGTCGAATTTGAAATCCATCGGACTAACGGTTCGAGAGATATGTGGTTAACAGACACACACACAGACAGACAGACAGACAGACAGACGTTTCTGTAATTTATAGATAGATGAACCAGCGCTATGATCGGTCAAACTCTTCTTCTTCTGCTGTTACTTGATTTGAGTACAGTGCGTGCACCAGGTTTTTGCGTGGTTTAGAGTGACAAATTGTACCAGCGTACTTCAAAATGCGTACAGGTTGGCAGGTCTGAGTCTGTTCTATCTCAAATAATGTATTTTTGATTTAAAGGCCTGAATTGATTAAACAAAAAAACATCTCTTTTTCTTACTTTTTTGGCTTCTTTCTTCTTCATTCACTGGGTATCTGCAAACCAGGGATGATCTAAAATGTTCTCTAAGGTGCAATATTGCCTCTTTTCCTCAAGAAGCAGCCGAAGAATCTGCCGACATTCTGTGAAAGTTTTCAGATGAGAGCGGATTAATCACGTTTGACCTTTCTGTAGTACACGTGAGGTGTATGTTACCATGAAATACATTTGCTCATTTGTCATCAAGGTTTGGCACTTATCATTTTACTGTCACTTTATGTGTCAGAGCTTTATATGTTTTCTAAACAATGTTATTTCCACTTCGTTCTTGTTATCAATCTCACCTCTGGACAGTTTTACTTTTTCCCCAGATGGATGTCTTATTTCATCTGTGAGATAATACAGCATGTAACCAGAGTGGTATGTATATTTTCTCAATTCGGCACGCTGTCTTTCACTTCCTGCAAGCAATACATTTCCAGTGTTTAGTAAAACAACACCAGTCATCAGTGATCTGTGTTCAAAAAGCCAACTCACTTGGGAAGTAAACTTCGGAAAAGTTTACTAATTTTAGCTGCAGGGTTTTTGGGTTGATCAGTATCGATTCCATGTCTAATTGGTAAAAAACATCACGATCCATGGAGTGACGCAGTGCAACAAAGATTTGCCACATGATGCGTTTCACTGTCTCTTCAGTCAGGCACCCTTTGTTTCTGTAGATGAACTCACTCAAGACCACACAGGCAGGAAAATGTTCCATTATCAGGATGTATTGGTCTTCCATGATGAAACGGTCATATAACCGTATGATATGGTCGCAAGTTGGAGGCTTTTGCAATTTCAGCAATGTAGCCCCATCATTGAAAATCTCAGGCTAAAGAAAAGAGATTGACAAAACATTTGATAATTTCAAATCTCATTAAAGAGTGAGGGAAATGAAAGATGAAAACTTGTGCGAATAATGGGAGATGGAAACGCATTTGCAAAATTAATTTGATTTATATTGAACTATTCAAAATAAAACCATTCTCATCACACTTAAAACAGAACACATTTATAAGGTTGTCAAAGGTTGCTTGTGCCTGCGCGATATGACAGTTTCACTTTACAGATTCTACGTTCTGCCTTTATGTTGTCTGTTATTAAAATACATTCAAATATTACTTCGTTTGCTTGTGTTACTGATCTTGTTTTCTGACCTGATATTAAGGATGAAAACAAATCAAAATAACATTAAGCTAGTGACTACTTGTCGTGTGGCTGAGCAGTGTAGCGAAAGGATAATAATATTATCCTTACTTGTATTAACATACAAAAATACAAAAACGGAAAACGGCTCTCAGATGGGAACCGACTCTCATCGTTCTCTTAAAGCTGTTGCTCAGTGAGTCGAACGACACACGTCACTACTGTTTCCGCTGATGGCATTTCATTGTTGGTTACTAGGTTACCAATACCACGTTGTCCGCTCAAACAACCTGATGGAAATGCACCTAATTCACAAATTGTATTTATTCATGTTTGGATGGAAACCCAGCTAATGTAAAAAAAAAAACAAAAAAAAAAAACTTTACATGAACTTTATAACCGATGCTTCTAGGCTTTGGTTGTGTAATTCAGTTATATCTCATACTATCTACATACCGAATTTAACAAAACAATTCTTACTAGAGAATTTCATCAAGAATAAAGTCGTCAACTTACTCCGTCACATGTGTCCAGAAATCTCCAAATATATTTGATGGTAACCTAAAAAATAAAAACAATTTTTGAAAATGCAAGTTAAACTTGTACATGATCATCTACAGTCTTTACATTTTTTAAACATTTTTTGATCAAAACTGTCAACACTGAAACAAGAGACAAAACTTTTGGTTATGGAGAAAGAGCCACATACTTTCCGGCCGTCCGATCTTCTAATTCCTTTGTGAACAGAAAAATGAAAGCTCCCAAACTCTAAAGTCTTTCCCACTTTATAAAGAGACTTAAAGTATTCAAGTTGCTGTGTCAGTTCATTAGGAAACATTAAGGTCACTGAAAAACACACAGAAACAACGTGTTAACATACAGCATGAGACTGAACGCACCTGTGCAGATCAGGTGAGGAGCCAGTATGAGTGGAGATTACAAATAAAACCAGAACAACAGATTGAAATGGACAATCAGTTTACTCGCTACAAAAAACTAGACTACAGCACTGCATGATAACTGGAGACTCACGGTCTGTTAACTCTGTGTGCTCCTGCGAAGGCTCTCGGTCAGGCACACGAAGACACACTTTCCTTATAAGGTTTTGGATGCCACGCTTTACAGCATTCCCTGCTGTCCGGAAACAAGAATGGCCTTTCCTCCCTTTTGTGTGTTTTTCTGAAAGCAAAGAATATTGATTATGTAGAAGCCATTTGTAGGTTTTTCCATATTGTCTTATGTTGTCCCTTCTTGTCTGTTTTCTGGAGTCTGTGTGCGCCCTCTACAGGACGAACCATAGGATAATGCCACAGGTGTCTAAAGCCTGGTTCACACGGGACGATTTTAAAATTGTCGGCCGATTTTCCAAACCTGAGAGACCCCACACACGGCGATAAAAAATCACAGGTCTAACAGTTTTGGTCGTACAGTGTGTGGTGCGCAGCCACACGGCAAAATCAACACATCACACACAAACCGATTTGACTCCCGAGCATTCCCAGGTCAGACGGGAGATCAAACGTGACTTCAGAGTAAACAATCATGGCGGACGGGGATGCAGTGGCGATAGTTTGTAGTTTGTTTTTAAACGAAAAAAAAAAAACGTTATCAAAAGAAAAGGCGATGGTCAAGGAAGTGGAGACTTTCTTGTGCGCCATGCCGCCGGCTGTTTTTATTTTGTTTCCCGGTGCTTCCTCGCCGCCTCGTCACCTCGCTTTCTGATTGGCTACACGCCACAGTCCACAGGCTGTGTGCTCGTTTGTCCCCGGGGGACACCACAAATGAGGAGAAATCGGGCCAAAAAAATCCAACATGTTGGATATCCCCGATTTGAGATTGGAGCGGTCCCGACGTCCTTCCGAGCAGACGAGAGCAGTCTTAAAACACCACACACGGCAGGAATATCTGATCAGATTATTTTACGATAATCGGAGCATCCTTAAGATTGTCGGAAGGGGTGAATCGGGGCTAAAATCGGCCTAATTATCCTGCCGTGTGAACCAGGCTTAATGAGATGGCGTGGTTTGTTGGGAGCACACAGTCTTTAACAGGGGAACTGAATCAACACTGAACTGAATTCAGCTGAACAATGACACTATTTTATTTTTAGAGCAGCTTTACAGCCAAATTGAACTCTGTTTGCATCATTGATAATTTTCCTGTTTAACCCTGTAAAGCTGCTTTGAAACAGTCATTACTATATATAGCGCTATAATTGTAATGGTGACTTGACATTTGCAAAAGGTTTTTCCAATTTTAGTGTTAAAGAGAGTGAAAGAGAGTTTGTGTGTGAAAGAGAATGATGTTTTTCTTTTAATCAAATACAGTAAATATAATTTACTTGTTATTTTGTGGTTTAAAAATTGTGTTGTTAATAAATGTTAATATAGTGTATTTGTTCATTGTTAATACATGTTTATATTAAAGTGTATTTGTTAAACGTACAGTATGGGATTTTTTCTCCACTAGGGGTCGCTAACCTTTTTACAATAACAAAGGCGTAGTTTGATGACGCAACATTTGCTAAGAACTATGGATCTTGTCGTCAACGTCAAGCCGACCGATCTAATAATGTTTATGGATGACTGAATACATCGATGCTTTTATCATGACTGTGATATGAAGCAGTTCGGGATTGCTAAGAGACAGCTATCAGCTCCAAACGCGACGCGAGTCCCGCGGATATAAAAGGAATATGGACATTTCATTCTACCGAACTACACGCAGAATTACTACTCACAGGTCAGTTTATTAGACAAATTAAACTTGTGAGGTAACGCAGCGCTGTTTCACTTGGTCTAACATTACACTAGCACACTAAACTGCATTTGAATGTGTTGAAATGTATGTGTTAGTCTGTCTGTATGAGACTAGCAGTAAACTAGATCAACATTAGAATAACATACAGATCATATTCTGACATTTTATCATTGTTGAACTATATAACATTGATTCGTTTTATGTAAATGTGCTCACCTGTTTAATAAAGTACATGTAGGAGTGGTCGAAGTCTCGGACGTGGAGCTCTCGTTTATATACTGTCTATGGGAGCTCTCGGCATCTCGAAAACACCGCGCTGATATTGATTCTCGTTTTAGTTCTCCTTTTTTATCCAAAGTCTGCTTGCCATGGTCCATAATGTTTGAACGAAACAACAACAGCGTGCAGATAGATATTGCTAACTACAGTGGTCCACGTCTGTCGTCTTGGTTACTATCAGAGGGCTCTGGTTCATAACTCTGGTTACCATGGCAGCACGAGCGGAAACCAGGGACAACGCGGATATGACGCCATTGACTGCGACAAAACGGAAATAAAGAAACGTCCCGTGTCTTCGAATTAAATTAAAATTTCTCCTGGTTTGAAAGTTGTTGGAAACAGTCGGGATAATGTAAGTACACAACTAAAAAAAATATATAACATAGATATAGTGATTTTTGCTATTTTTAAAGCAAAAAAGTTACATATTGTGCCTTTAATTTTATAATAAAAACCCTTAATCTTTTTAAATGGTTGAATTTGTGTTTCACTGCCAGTTTCTGGGCCACATCTGGCCCGGGGACCCAGCCGACTCTCAGCCAGATCTGTCTTACAGTGCCTGGGCCAGACCTGGGCCATATCAATAAATAAGAGTCATTTTACAGGGTGTGGGCCACATCTGGGCCAGAGGAAGTTGTTTGAGTCCGTTTTCAGTGTGTTGGGCCAGTTTTGGGCCGGGGACCCGGCCAGAATTAAAGCAAGGATGAGGGTCAGAGGTGGGCCAGACAAATTTTGCTATCTGGGGTGTGTATTTGACAGCATTAGCGCAATAAGACTCGAAAGATAACTTAGTCCAGAATCCAGGTGCTGTTTGACAGGCTTTTAGTGCGAGCTTTGGGTGTACGCGGCTACGCGCTCAGAAAAGCGCATGTTAGAACAGCAACAGCAAGCGAATGAAATATTCAACCGGCAAGGCTTTAAATCACATGCAAATAATGAACTTTTGTGAATGGCAGTGTCCCTTGAGTGTAACTCTAACTCTCCCTTAACATGATGTGAATGTAACAGAACTGCAACTGATAGAATGTGCACGAAACTACAAAATTTCTTCAAAAGCAGATTGTGGAGACATTTTAATCTTCCACGATCAAATATTGTGATATCGCACACCCCTTGTCCCACTGTTCTTTCTGCATAAATGTGAGTAATATTGATTTGTATTAATGTCCTCACTTACCTGTTGGGTTGTTCTGCGCAGGCGCATCTTTTGGGCTGCTGCTGGTTTTTCTCTCAGATAACACAGCAGTACTGGTCGATGGTTGAGCGTAATCTAACACTGGCTCTGTCTCAAGCGCATCAGTGCCTGGAGTCGGCTCTTGTCCGGGTGTTTGTGTCTCGGTCTCAAGCGGATCTGTGGCTGGCGTCGGGTCTTGTCCAGGTGTCTGTGTCTCGGTCTCAAGCGCATCAATGCCTGGAGTCGGCTCCCGTGTTTTTGTCTCGGTCTCAAGCGCATCAGTGCCTGGAGTTGGCTCCCGTGTTTGTGTCTTGGTCTCAAGCGCATCAATGCCTGGAGTCGGCTCCCGGGTAGTTGACGTGACGTGGCTTTTTCACCATCACAGAAGATAAAAAATAATTTATTTCACATTTTAATCATTTAGAATACTGTAAATGGTTAAACATTTTCTTGTTTTACATGAATTTGTTGTTTTAATAAGTTGTTTAAAAGTTATTTTTTTACAACTTTGAGCCAAATCTCAAAATCGTCCTATGGTGTGACGGTAGACTAAATTATTTCATTAATATTAACTTTTATAAATAAAGAAAATAATGTTTAAAAATCTTAATGAACACTCCTGGCATAATTGTGCAAGTGTCTATTTCACTAAGTGGCCATCACTTTTCCTATACATACATTTCTAAAAGTGTAGGAATTTCATAAAGTTTGTCACAGAATTTTTTTTGCAATAACCTGATACTGATATTAAGTTGGGCAATATCATGGACAACTACATTTAGTTGAAAGACCCCATTCAAGGTCATGTGACTGAAGACCCCTATGAAGCCCATGAACAGTGCACATGGTAAGTACAGTGCTATGCATAAGTTTAGACACCCATGCTAAAGTTGACTAAAAAGAGGAATAAAAAATCATCTTTTGGAAATTTAACTTAATGCCTTAATTAAAAAAATTAGGAAAAATCCAACCTTTAAGGACACCAATTTTCTTTGTGAATGAATAATGTATCGTAAATAAATAAATGTTCTTCCTTAAAATACAGGGTGCATAAGTCTGGACACCCCTATGTTAAATTCCCATAGAGGCAGGCAGATTTTTATTTTTAAAGGCCAGTTACTTCATGGATCCAGGATACTATGCATGAGATTGGCATGGAGTACTTTCCATAAGATCATCTCTCAATGCAAATCAAACCAGCTATTAGGCTAACTGAAATAAAACCATGCCAATCTCTAGGTATGGTGAAGGCTATGTGATGATGTGGGGCTATTTTAATTCCAAAGGCCACGGGAACTTTATCAGGATGCATAGTATCCTAGATCCATGAAGTAACTGGCCTTTAAAAATAAAAATCTGCCTGCCTCTATGGGAATTTAACATAGGGGTGTCCAGACTTATGTACCCTGTATTTTAAGAAAGAACATTTATTTATTTACGATACATTATTCATTCACAAAGAAAATTGGTGTCCTTAAAGGTTGGATTTTTCCTAATTTTTTTTTAATTAAGGCATTAAGTTAAATTTCCAAAAGATGATTTTTTATTCCTCTTTTTAGTAGACTTTGGCATGGGTGTCTAAACTTATGCATAGCACTGTATTTCTCTCAGAATTGTTCAAATATTTAACTATGTTTTCAGACCACTGAAGTTGTTAAGTTTTTTTTGTCCTTTGGTGTGACACCCCTAAATTTCATTTTTTAATTCAAATTTGTATTTTTAACAGCAGGACTATGTAATATTATGCAAATGTATCATGTCAATTGCTAATGACAGTTCAGCTAGTATTAGCATGGTTATTAACTGCCACAAAAGCTCAAATGTCCTTTGGTGTGACAGGAAATGTCACAGGAAATGTCCTTTGATGTGACACTTTGGCCTGTCACACCATAGGACACAGATGTCACACAATAGGACAAGACCTCCTTAAGAAGCTATTAAAACAAATAGATAAAGTTTCAACAAAAAAACAAATGTCCTCCTTTGTAATTGTTACAATAAACACTATATATATTCTGACTCTTTTTATGCAATGACTATCTTTGTCCTTTGGTGTGACGTTTTGTCCTATGGTATGACAAACATAAAACAACAGAAAAATATACTTATTTTAAAATATCTTTTTAAAAAAGAGTCAAGTTTGGCATTAGCGGAGTTGCATTAATATCTCCTCTTAGATAGGTACAATTTCAAACAGTTTTGTAAGGTTGGCGAAAAAGTTTTATTGACATTCGTAGGGAAAAGTTTATCAAGTTCATCTATTCATGGTGAAAATGATTCTAATTAGTACTTTCATGTAAAATACTTTCAAGAAAATGATGTTTTAATAATGTGAACAATTCTGTCTCAAGTATTTTTTTATGTTATTTAATATAATTTCTTAGTACTTTTTAAATGTCACACCATAGGACACATTTACAGTACTGTTGAGTGAAAGAAATATGTAAAGTCATTGACAAAACGAGTGACCACTACTATTTTCTGAAACTGCACTTTTCATACTCTTTCATCGTATTTTTTTCTTAAAAAGTTATGTTTTCCAAAAAAAATAAATACCTTTTCTTGGCCATTTGTCAACTAACGTTACCCTCCGGTGTTTGTGTCTCGGTCTCAAGCGCATCAGTGCCTGGAGTCGGCTCCCGTGTTTGTGTCTCGGTCTCGGCCTTGCTGCTATCCATCTCTTCAGGTAAACTGTACTCAAACACTTGAATACTGCTGCTATCACCAATAATAATAATAATAATATGAACGAACGTTTTGCGCCGACTGCTTGTTTGCACTCAGGAGCGTCTCGCTGGACTGTGACGTCATTCACAGAACTGGCGCGCCTGTGACGTCACATGACCCCTCATCTATGCCCTTCATGCGCGAAGCTTCTTCTTCTTCTTCTTCTTTTTTTATTCAATGCCATAAGAACAAGAAGCAGGCCCGGACTGGCCATCGGGAGCACCGGGAGAATTCCCGGTGGCCTGCTGCCAGCCAGCGTTTTTTTTTTTGGTAATTTTTTTTTTTTTTTTTGGTAATTTTTTTTTATTTTTATACTACTACCTTTACCAGTGATCATTTTCGAATTCGTAATTCAATAAAATTATTATTATAAAATAAAATCATGAATCTGTTAGTCTTGACTGGCTAGGCTACGATTCGACCCAAACGGTTAAACAGAAAATGCGAGCATCACCCGATGATGGAGAGAAAACGGCCAGGTGGAGCAGAGAGGGAAAGGACAAAGAAAAAGAAAGCACTCAGAGAACTAGCATCAAAATGTTGCAAAATGAATGACCTGTTCAGGGCTTCAAGTGCTGGTCAGTTTCATCTGTAAATACTCTGTAGCCTACTTTTTTCTTCGTTAACTTAGTATTGAAATGCTAGCAAATGTAAGCGGTATAGCGCCCCTATTAGGCTACTATCGTCACTAAAAATACTGTATGCTAAAGGAGATTAATATTATTTAGTGTAAAGTTACATTAGTAATTTAACAGACAAATATTAACATTTATGTGGTACTGGGAGCAGGGAGACAGGATAGTGCAGACATCAACAAAAAATAATGCAATAACCAATAAACGTAATTTAGGAAAAAATAGGGTTGTCCGTGTTTCTAAATTTTATTTGGGTGCATAGGATGGCCTTGGATGGGTGTAGGATTTCCCGGGCTGGAATTGTGTCCCAGTCCGGCCCTGACAAGAGGTATTACATATTCACGATATCATATTAACATTGGCTGCCAGGAAATGAAAAATAAATAAATGTTTTACATAAAATCCAGTGCTTTCAAAGCATTACATGTTTTCATTGCTTTTTTGTTTTTAGCTTGTTCCAAAAGATGTATGTAAAGTCATTTATAAAATGTGGACAATTTGGTTGTGTTTGATCATGCTATTCTGGTATTATTGGATTTGAGCGCAGCATTCGATACTATAGACCATAATATCCTTATGTCCCGTCTTGAACATTGTGGAGGGATCAAGGGAAATGCTCTAAAATGGTTCAATTCTTTTCTGTCAAACAGAAGCTTTTCAGTTTGTCTTGGAAAATTTTCTTCTGCTGCAGCCCCTCTAAATTATGGTGTTCCGCAGGGATCTATTCTAGCGCCTATTCTTTTTTCTCTATACATGCTTCCGTTGGGCACCATCTTTAGGAAACATGGTGTTTCTTTCCACTGTTTTGCAGATGACACTCAAATCTATCTGCCAATGAAACTGAAGGATTCAAATACACTACAACCTTTATTTGACTGCCTAACTGACATAAATGCTGGATGTCACTAAATTTTTTAAATCTAAATGAATCCAAAACAGAGGTTGTTGTGTTTAGTCCCTCCGATAGGTCTGATGCTCAACATCCTAACTTGGAGCAGCTGTCTTGTTTTCAAAAACCGTGTGTTAAAAACTTAGGAGTTCTATTTGATGGCTCCCTTAAATTTGATAAGCAGATAAATTCGGTGGTAAAATCTAGCTTCTACCATCTAAGAGTTGTGGCAAAAGTAAAGCCCTGGCTCTCCCGTAAAGACTGCGAAAAGGTAATCCATGCATTTGTCTCTACCCGACTTGATTACTGTAATTCTCTCTATGTGGGAATAAACCAAAGATCGATTTCCCGACTTCAAATGGTGCAAAGCTCTGCGGCTAGACTTTTGTTGGGTGTACGTAAGCGTGATCATATTACTCCCATTTTAATATCTCTTCATTGGCTTCCTGTTTTTTATAGAATTGATTTTAAAATCCTCTTATTTGTTTTCAAATCCCTAAACGGATTGGCGCCTGCTTACTTGTCAAGCCTTTTGTCTATTCATAAGCCATCGAGATCTCTCAGATCTTCAGAACACAGGCTGTTGACTGTTCCTAGGGCAAGACTAAAAATGAGAGGGGATCGGGCTTTCTCTGTTGTTGCCCCCAAACTGTGGAATAGTCTCCCACTGTGTATTAGAACTGCTCAGACACTGTCTGATTTTAAATCCAAGTTAAAAACTCATCTTTTTTCTTTGGCTTTTAATGTAGTGTAGAGACTGCAAAAGCTTTTTTATTGTTTGTGTGTTTTGTTTCCTGTGTAATTTATGGGATTGTAAAGCACTTTGGTCAACTCTGAGTTGTTTTAAATAGTGCTATAGAAATAAACTTGACATTGACATTGGTTTACCTTGAAAAACAGGTGCAAAATTGTTTTTTTCTAGTGCACAAAATTCACAAGTAAATTAAATATTAAGCTTAAATCTTTCCAAAACATGCTTAGCTGGATAAATTCTGTGAAGTATTTTGTAAGACACTTCCTTAATTTTGTTATTGACAAAATTTATTTGGCAATTTACATGCTTTAACCCAAGAGATATCACCAAATAAAGAAGACCACACAGTAAAAAATTTAAATATTTAAAGTGTTAATTTTAACACTACCCCGGATCATATATGGTCCCAATCTATCTAGTGTAAAAAGTACACCGTTTGTAGTGTTAAATTTAGAGTGTTAATATAGCACCTTTCAGTGTAGAAAAATTACACTCCGAGTGTAAAGTGTTACACTAACAGTTGTGTTTAAGTTTTACACTATGGGGTTTTAACACCCCTGGTGTTGATTTAATTCCATTGGATTACACTATATTAATTCCATTGCATTACACTATAAGTGTTATTAATAAAGTATTCTGTGCAGTGCAAAAAAAAAAAAAATTACAATATTATATATCAGTAGTCTTCAGACAGATGTATAAATCCAAAGTTTATTAACAAATGGGCAAAATGGCTCCTTTAAAACATATGCCAGATGTGTAAAGGTCAAATTATCACATTCACGAGGTGTTGCACAGAAGGAAAAAAAGTCAATAAAATGCAAAAAATCATCAAATTTGCCTAGACACAAACAAATATGACAGGTAGATTTGAACAAGATTGCAGAAAACGTCTCCGGTTACTATTGTAAACCTCGGTTCCCTGAGAGGCGGAAACAAGACATTACGTCATCTATGACGTATATGGGAACTCCCTTCTCCTCCCTCCCTTTCACTGAAATCTTATGGGCTAACTCCAGCTGGGGACAGCTGGCCAATTGACGCGAATCATGCAAATACTGATGCAAATAAGCGATTTTTGTGTGAGCATATCAGTGAACACCCCTGACCACTCGGTGAGTTTCACGTCTTTGTAAACGAAAGTTTAATGCGTTTTAGGAAGGATTGTTCCAGTGCCCATAGGCAGCCATTCTGTAGGTCGGGGGGAAAGCGAAAGAAACCTAAAATTCTCGGGACAGCAGCATGTGTCCAAATTTTAATCTTAACCGTTCTATTTCATCAGAAACGATCTGTAAACAGGGCTTTAAGTGTAAAATACCGAACCTGTCCTTCAATATTCAGCCTATTATGATAATGCTGTATATAAAAATGTGCAAAGAAAGAAGCTTTTAATAAATATTTTTTAACGTGCGTGAATAAATCCAAACACCCCGTGACAGATTTAAGTTTCACTTTCAATCCATAACCGACAGAGGAGCGTCTTGGCGGCAAGGATTTAAATCTTTAACAATGTCTGGGATAAGAAAATCTAAAGTGTGAATGTACACCATCAGAAAGGATATTCTCCAAGGCTGGATTTAGCATCAGGAAAACCATGATAGAATAGAATAGAATAGAATGAGGCATTTATATAGCGCTTTCATGTGTACTACTGTACACCCAAAGCGCTTTACAATCATATCAGGGGATCTCTCCTCAAACACCACCAGTGTGCAGCATCCACTTGGATGATGCGATGGCAGCCACAGTACAACGGTGCCAGTGCGCTCACCACACACCAGCTATAGGTGGAGAGGAGAGAGAGTGATAGAGCCAATTCAATGTAAGGGGATTATTAGGAGGCCATGATTGGTAAGGGCCAATGATCACTTCTGCCGGCCAACGTTAACAAGTTGGTTTTCCACAGGACATTCTAAAATGCTTAACGTGAAAAAAAGGTTTTAAAATGCTTAAAAGGCACTTTAACGTGGCGTAATGCATGTAGAATAGAATAGAATAGAATGAGGCATTTATATAGCGCTTTCATATGTACTACTGTACACCCAAAGCGCTTTACAATCATATCAGGGGATCTCTCCTCAACCACCACCAGTGTGCAGCATCCACTTGGATGATGCGACGGCAGCCACAGAACAACGGCGCCAGTGCGCTCACCGCACACCAGCTATAGGTGGAGAGAGGAGAGAGAGAGTGATAGAGCCAATTCAATGTAAGGGGATTATTAGGAGGCCATGATTGGTAAGGGCCAATGGGTGGAATGTGGCCAGGACACCGGGGTTACACCCCTACTCTTTACGAGAAATGCCATGGGATTTTTAATGACCACAGAGAGTCAGGACCTTGGTTTTACGTATCATCCGAAGGACAGTGCTCTTTGACAGTATAGTGTCCCCGTCACTACACTGGGGCGTTAGGACCCACACAGACCACAGGGTGAGCGCCCCTTGCTGGCCTCACTAACACCTCTTCCAGCAGCAACCTGGTTTTCTCAGGAGGTCTCCCATCCAGGTACTAACCAGACTCAGCCCTGCTTAGCTTTAGTGGGCAACCAGTCTTGGGCTACAGGGTGAAATGGCTGCTGGCATGTACACAGTACACACTTTATTAAGAAACCATACTATGCAAGCAGATGAACCCAAAATATGAACGCAATGCGTTCCTCCTATATAGTAAAGCGTTTGCTTTACATTTAACTATTTTAGGAGATTAAGTCGTTAAACGTTTTTCACGTTAAGTGTTTTAGAGTGTATTTTATCCGCGCGCACAAAAGACTCCAACAGACACAGACAGAGTGAAAGATTGGATTTTTTCTCTCGATCAGGTAGGCTACAAGTGATTTTTTCAGCCGGTTCTAATTTGATTTTTGGATGCTGTGAACATTTTTAGCTAAAAAGACTGCCACTCCAGTTTAGCATTTATTGTTTTTTTCTGCAGTTAAAAAGACAAAGTTGAAAATTCTGGCTACTATCGTTATTTTAATAATTTCTTTATTTGTATTTTATTTATTGATCTGTCAGGGTTATCTAATCTATTATGGCTTGTGTTTTGAATATATGTTCCCCTACATTTTGCACACATTTGCTCATCTTGTGACTTGATTCTGATTTATTTCGTTTTGTATTTTTATTTATTAGAAAGGTATATTCTGTTCTAATTTAATTTAGTAAATTAATTGTTTATTTTTTCGGTGCATCGATGTTGTGCTGTACTTAGAGTCTGCTCACACAGGTAATTTAGCCGATTTAATTTGATTTGCATGTGAAATGCAAATCCTGTCTGCAGTGTGGCCTTTCTGGAGTTATTTATGTTATTTCTTAGTTTTATTGATCCAAAATGTTTTTATACATTTTCTTCTATATCTTTGTGTGATTTTCTGTACATCGCAGCTTTGAAATGTTAAAGCCCCGCCCCCAGCCCCACCCCTATACACATGATTCGACTATTAGTTGACTATAGGCAAGACTTGACGATTCTGATTCGACTATGAAAATCCATAGTCGGGGACACCCCTACTTTCAAGGCAGTAACTCAACATTACGTCGTCTATGACGTATATGGGAACTGTATTAAATCCCGCCGTGAGAGCAGTGAAGATAAGCCCTGAACGGGGTAAAATCACACCCACACATAAGCAAGACAGTTCTAGCCAATAGCCGCGTCGCTAAGAGTACTCGCATCTGATAGGCGGAACTAGACCAATGAGACATCTGCTCCGACCCTAACAAAATTTGCATATCTTAATGCAATGAAGCGAAGGCTGCACTGAATAGGGCAGACACATCACAATAAGCACTCAAGCACGAGAGTTAAACACAGAGCGAAGGCTGCACTGAATAGGGCAGACACATCACAATAAGCACTCAAGCACGAGAGTTAAACACAGAGTCAACGGCATTTGCGGTGACAACTGCATAAAACTTATAAACCATAACACAGAGTTAGCAGCCATGGTAACTACTATATAGCTGGTTATAACAGTTACAACACATGAATAAAACATAACTCACCGAAAGTACATGTTACGCTACAGAGGGTACATCCAGCTTGTGAAACCTGGCGAATGTGTTCTGAGAAGACCAGCCAGCAGCAAGACATAAATCCTGGATAGACATACCTCTAGACCAGGCCCATGAGGAAGCAATTGCCCTTGAAGAATGAGCTCTGATGCTGAGGGGACAGTCTTTCTCCTGGCATTCGTAAGCCAACGCAATAGCGTCCACAATCCAGTGAGAAAGTCTCTGTTTTGAAACAGCACGTCCCTTATTACATCCACCAAAGCACACGAACAGCTGGTCTGACTGATGAAAGGCGGCCGAGTTATCCACACACATCTGCAAAGCCCCAATAGGGCAAACAGCGCTCTGAGCGAGGCTGACGGCTCAGCAGATAAGGCGGGCAGGGAAACAACCTGTGCTCTAAATGGTGTATTGAGTGACTTCGGAACGTAACCTGGTCTCGCCCGGAGAGTGACAGTCGCCAGGTCCGTAACAGATGCAATCATCGTTCACCGAATACACGTGTAAGTCTCCAATACGCTTTGCCGAGGCGAGAGCAAGAAGCAAGTCCGTCTTCAGGGAAAGCTCCTTAACCGCAATCGAAGCGAAGGGCTCGAACGGTGGTAGAGATAGAGCCCTCAAAACTAGAGCTAGATCCCACGGCGGCACGGAGGGCGGCCGTGAAGGACACAATCTCCTCGCTCCCCTGAGAAAACTGATTACCAGAGCGTGCTTACCGATTGATTGCCCGTCAACCGGGGAACGAAAAGCAGCAATAGCGGCCACATACACCTTCAGCGTGGATGGCAAACTCCCGCAATCCATTCTGTGCTGTAGAAAGCGCAAAACATCCGACACGGAACAGGTCCCCGGGTCAATACCAATGTCCTGGCACTATTTTGAGAAAACTCCCCACTTCAGAGCGTAGAGGCGCCTGGTAGAAGGCACGCGCCTCCGTAAGTGTGCTCAGCACTAGTGAGTGCAGAGCGTCCCGCTCATTTAGGGTCCCCGCAACGGCCACACATGAAGGTTCCACAGCTCGGGGCTAGGGTGCCATATCGTGCGTTCGCCTGAGACAGCAGGTCCTTCCTGAGGGGGATTTGCCATGGGGGACGCAATGTCAGAGCATCTCCCGACAGCGGGGAGTGAAATAATGAAAAGAACGCCTGACAGTGCATGTTCTCGCTTGTGGCAAACAGATCCACTTCCGCCCTCCCAAATCGAATCCAAATCATTTGAACTGATCCTGGATGAAGCCTCCACTCTCCTTGAGGAATCCCGTTCCTCGAAAGCATGCCCGGTCCACGGTTCAGGATGTGCGCCACTCTTATGGAGAGAAAGTGTCGGTCCGCCCACAACAGGAGACTCGCTGCCTGTTTGAACAGACCTCTGGAGCGCACGCTGCCCTGGCGATTTATGTATGAGACCACAGACGTGTTGTCGGTTCAAGTCAGTACATGTTGCCGCTCCAATTTTGACTGAAAGGCTTGCAGGGCTAAGGACACCACTTCCATTATTCCAAACGGTTTATGTGCCACCTTCTCTGTGACTCTGACCACAGGCCAGAGACTGGCATTCCCAGACAAACTGCTCCCCAGCCTGAAGCTGACGTCCGTCGAGACCACGGTGCGCTGCGTCATTATACCCAAAGGAACTCCTGGGCTGAACATATCTGGGCTGTTCCACGGGCTCAGAGTGCTGACGCAACTGTGAGTGACCGTAATGCGCTTGTGGCCCGAAGACCACGCCCTCGGCGGAACTCGAGTTTTCAGCCAAAACTGCAGCGGCCGCATATGCAGCAGACCCAGATGGCACTCTGAAGAAGCCGCTGCCATCAGTCCCAGAAGCCTCTGAAATTCCCTCAGTAAAACAGACCTGTCCGGTCTGAAACGGCGCAGAGTCGATGAAATTGCCTCTATGCGCTCTTGAGAGAGATGGGCTCGCATCGCCATCGAGTCCAAACATACCCCCAGATATGTTATAGTCTGACTCGGTAAAAACACGCTCTTCTGCATTTCACACGCAGTCCCAGCGTATCCAATGGCGAAGCCGTGTTTCCACATGACTGGTTAGCACATCTTTTGAGTGGGCTAAAATCAATCAGCCATTAGTCCAGATAATTTAAGATGCGCATTCCGCTCGAACTGAGGGGAGAAAGCGCTGCGTCCACACACAATTAGAAAAGGTACGGCTGAACGCGCGTTTGTGAAGTGACACAGCGGACGCGTTAGCTCTACGGCCACCGTCGCCACTGATGGCGTGTTTTGACCGGAGCCCTGACCCCGCGAGGCTAGAAGCACTGGCAGGAGGGCGGTTCGCGGCGGGCGTTGTGTGGTGGTGGCACACTCGCGCCCTCGAGAGACCATTATAATCATGGGTTGTGGCTCTGCGCTGCTCTGACACGGGGCGAGTGACACATTACAGCGGGCGCGTTAGCTCTACGGCCATCGTAGCCACTGATGGCGTGTTTTGACCGGAGCCCCGCCCCCGCGAGGCAAGAAGCACTGGCGGGAGAGCGGCTCGCAGCGGGCATTGTGTGGTGCTGGCACTCTAGCGCCCTCGAAAGACCATTATAATCATGGGTTGTGGCTCTGCGCTGCTCTGAGACAGGGCGAGTGACACAGTAATGGGTGCAAGAGGAAGAAAAAGGTCTTTTGTGAATGGATGCATGTTTCTATTGTGGAATTCCTCACACAAACAGCATTTAAACACACATAGCAATCGTCAGTGGGCGGCAGTGGGCCTCATCCCCGCTGTTGCCCGAGCCAATCTCCTCTGGCTCTGAGGGCGTGCACTGGCAGCTTGACGCAGTGGGCGCACGTGTCCAGAACTGTTTTTTTGAAGGTCGGGCGGGTCAAAGGAACCCGCACATATCTGGCATGTAGCAGCCATCGGATGCGGAGAGGAAAACAGGGGTGAGTAGTCCTCTATTGCAACTTACGATGGCTTAGATAAGACTTCTAGCGTGAAGAAAGAGATTCTAACGTAATTTTCGCGCCCATGCATTTTATACTGCCCGTTGACCTGTCAGTATCTGCATGCTTTGCGTCAATTGGCCAGCTGTAGCCCAGTTGGCCAGCTGGCGTTAGCCCATAAGATTTCAGTGAAAGTGGAGAAGGGAGGAGTTCCCATATACGTCATAGACAACGTAATGTTGAGTTACCGCCTTGAAAGGGAACTACTTGACGACAGTTGTGTGTCATCCATGAATGCAGTTCCTCTTTGTCCCATCAGCGAGCAGGTTGTAGTAGTAGTCTTTGAGTTTATTGCCATATCAGCATCACCGGCAGCGAGCAGGTACGCTGTGTGTCTCTTCAATGCAATCAAGGTGTTCTTGTATGCTGGTCCCTGCCAAAGACAACAAAAAAAACACTCAAAGTCAGCTCTCCAATTGGCCGTCTTTATATTAGTTTTCCACAATACAATCAACCCAAATAGCAATATTTTTAGGCAGACAGTAGGTCCAAATTTACCTTTTTGAATACGACAAGGTGTTGTTCGGCTTGATATGAGGACATCTTTCCAGGTCTCTTGCAGCCTTGTGGTGATGGTGGGATCAAATCAAGGAGGAGACGAATCAATGCAAGATCGCTGCCCCATTCTAAATAACAGATGTGACAATTTCAGCAAAAAATGCATGAACGTGTATTAGGGCCGCAACGACTCGTCGACGTCATCGATTACGTCGACTATGAAAATAAGTTGACGTGTCACATTAATTATTTACGTTTAAATATCGAGTAATGGCGGCTTCTGCTCCCGCTCATGGTGAAAATGACAGACCACGATCATCCAAAGTATGGGAATACTTTAAACTACGGCCGAACAGAAAGGTGCTTTGTTCACTATGCAAACTATGCCCCATTCGGCGACAATAAAATGGACTTTAATTTATAACTTCAACTTAAATCTGTCAACGAAGCTTTCAGTGCATTTGCCAGTTTTTAAAAGTTGTGTATGCACATGTAGACTAGAGACCTGCATTCCCGCGCGACCCAACGCAACAGAGTGCGGCGCAGGAATATAGATCTGATGGCCGAGTGCGGGCGTGGGCGGTATAAAATGATATAAAATGAATAAAATGATTCGCAGGACTCCTGCAAAATAGAATTATCTATAAATTGAACATCTAAAAATGAATAAATTGTCATTCATCTGTTGCACAAAAGCAACAAGAGCAACTAAAACAAAATAGAAACGATTTACAGGCCAGAGTCTCTATCTATTTATAACATGTTTGCAGCGTTGAACAATGTAGCCAATCACAGACATATGTGTTGATTTCTTGAACGCAATGGCCAATCAGATGCATTTAAGATAGAATCCCCTCACCGCTCAAAATAGACTTTTTGTTCAGTGCTGAATTCTGCATACTGGCAAATCATAGCAAACAAAGTGTATATATTATGAAAGATTCATTGTGCAGCCAGTTTCATTGATAATAACAGAGATTTCTGAGATCGCGATGAACTGAGATGTCAGCTTTTTAGGAATTATTAAGGGAGAAATCCGTCCCGCACAGGTCTCTAATGTAGATTTTAAAAACAAACGACTAACGTTATATTTACATTAACAGTAGCCTAGGCTGCAATCTAGTGTATGTGAACCTTTTTGCAGATAAACACAAGTGCATTTTCGGACAAGATAATGGACAAGTTAATTGAGTAAATCATACTCCCACTACGGTAATTAATAATAGACTGTAGTACACACATTTCCTAAATAGACCTGTGACTGTATACAGCGGGGGAAATAAGTATTGAACACGTCATCATTTTTCTCAGTAAATATATTTCCAAAGGTGCTACAAACAAAAATAAGTTCAGAAATTAAGTTATGTGTAATAATGTGAAATGACACAGGGAAAAAGTATTGAACACATGAAGAAAGGGAGGCGCAAAAAGGCATGGAAAGCCAAGACAACTGCTGAAAACTTACAGTAATTAAAAAGCAATCCAGCCCCCTGTCAGTGGAAATTAATAACAGCTGGTTCAGTCCCAAATGATGGCCTACAAAAAGGTCTCATTGCCAAGGTGTCACACAAGACACATCTCATGATGGGTAAAAGCAAAGAGCTGTCTCAAGACCTTCGCAACCTAATTGTTGCAAAACATAATGATGGCATTGGTTATAGGCGCCATTCTAAGCTTCTGAATGGTCCAGTGAGCACTTTTGGGGCCATAATACGGAAATGGAAAGACAATAATTTCTCCATAAATTTACCTCGACCAGTGCTCCTCACAAGATTTCTGATAGAGGAGTGAAAAGAATAATCAGAAGAGTTGTCCAAGAGCCAAGGATCACTTGTGGAGAGCTTCAAAAAGACCTGCAGATAGCAGGTACTGCCCTGGCCATGGCCTGTATGCACGCTCACCACGCAAGACTCCATTACTGAAAAAAAAGCATGTTGAAGCTCATTTAAAGTTTGCTGCACAACATTTGGAAAAGCCAGTGAAATACTGGGAGAATATAGTGTGGTCACATGAGAGCAAAATTGAACTGTTTGGATGCCATAATACACACCATATTTGGAGGAGAAATGGCAGTGCACATTACCCTAAAAACACCATACAACTTGGTGTTGGCTCTTGGACAACTCTTCTGATTATTCTTTTCACTCCTCTATCAGAAATCTTGCGAGGAGCACTGGTCGAGGCAAATTTATGGTGAAATTATTGTCTTTCCACTTCCGTATTATGGCCCCAACAGTGCTCACTGGACCATTCAGAAGCTTAGAATGGCGCCTATAACCAATGCCATCATTATGTTTTGCAACAATTAGGTTACTAATAGGTTACTAGGTTACTACTAGGTTAGGAGTATTCCAAAAATGCAAAATTAGCTTATCTGGACAGCAGCCAGGAACTGTACCCCCAAAACGGGACGGGAGTTCAATACTCGCTGCGATCGGACAGGTAAGCTTCCGCTGACAATTAGGTGGACGTTTTTTTTATCATATTAGACTGGGAGGGCTTTTTGCGGTGCCCGACGGAAGTTCAATACTCAATGCGATTGGACGGGTAAACGAAAGTTTTTTCATGACATGAGGGTGAGAAATGACAACAATTTTACACTTTTGGGTCAACTAACCCTTTAACTTTTTGTTATAGTGATTGATGTGTCATCATGAATTATGACAATCAAGACACATCAATCACCCAAGATACATGTAAATTCCAGGTCTGAACAAAGGCATTGTGTGGTTGCCCAGTTAGGTTTAAATTTTTCATGTTCATTCGTAATCTATTAAAATTTGTACTGCACAAAGAATAAAATATAATGACACTCACAATTCTGGATTCATCTTCAGCATGTTGCTTTCTTCTTCATTTCTGTTGCAATCTCATGAGAGGAGCTTTCTACACTTGACTAGTCTAGGCCAAATATATTGAAAAAGGATTTGAAAAAAATATGTCAGTTGAGGCTAATATTTCCAAAATTCAGTAATGCAATACAATTTAAATTAGGGCTGTAAATATGGTAAAAATAATTGTGATTAACCTTAATATTTATTGTGATTATGCTGAGAGCTTTCTATAAAGCATGGGTGTCAAATTGTAAAATTATTTATATTCATATATTCGTACATCTACACTTGAATATTCACATATTCAAGTTAAAGGTCCCGTATTATGCCCCTTTTCACAAGATGTAAAATAAGTCTCTGATGTCCCCAGAGTGTGTATGTGAAGTTTCAGCTCAAAATACCCAACAGATCATTTTTTACAGCATGTTTAAATTGTCATTTTTTGGGGCTGTAAGGCTGCTGCCAGTATGTCTGGTCGACCCCTAGATGGAACAAAATGCCCCCCTGGACATTAACACTTGAACTATCTCCTGCATATGTAACAGGGATCTCGAGACACAGCACACAGTGCAGTTCACACTCCACACACACTATCTCCCCTTCATTCCCCCTCCTCCTCACCTGAAATACACTGAAAACCTATGCAATGTAAAGTATGTACAAGAAGTATCTATGAATGTTTGATATCATTTAAAGTGTCTCAGTGCGCCTGGTAAAATGGTCTCATTCTCCCAACCATAATGAAAAGCTAAAAGAAGTTATAAAATATGAGAAAGTTATGTATCTTCTAAAGGTGTTCCCTCCCCAGATCCTCCATTCAGACTGTACCTCCTGTATGTAAAACAAGAACCTATTCAAATACAAATTCTGATCTCCCAGTGTGAATCCCTGAATAGGGAACCAAAATCTAATTATAATGATAGACGGCCATTTGGTAAGAATATTGAATTATCTGGGTATATAAGGAAAAGGTGCAGAAAGTTCGTGGAGTCTGTAGGTTGACTGCCCACACAAACGCTGTGTGTAATTTTCGTTGCCAGGTAATAATCTTTACAAATTCTTCGATTCTTGAATTGTTGTTATGTTATGATTAACTGATGATTTTATTCTTGCGAATTGGATTTTGAATTATTGCTTCATTACCTGGTCAATAAATTGTAAACGTTTGATTTTATTCTGACTGACTCTGAGATTGTTTTTACTCTTATAGATTATAGGATCCGTATATTTCCACAAGCTTGCGCTAGACATTAGTGACGACTAATACTGATATCAGATTCAAGTGTACTTGAATGAGGGGAGCGAGTTATTTCCGTCCAGAATCAGCGAATGCTATTTTGATCAACCTGGATTCGGGTGCGTTCCATAACCTCTGTTCTCATTTAAATGTTCCTTTAGGTACGTGTACGTGGTGATACCACGGGCTTGACTAAATCAAAGACATTTTAAGAAAAGTAAGTTGATCGACTAACGTCTTTTATGGTGGTCATGACCTCTACTAAAGTGAAACAATTTAATTAAGTTCCTGAGGTGGCATTCAAGGGGTCTGTTATTTTGTACGTGTGAATACGGCAAATATCAGATATTTAGCCAATTACCTCTGTTTTGAGAATCAGACTGGCGAGATTGTGTCGTGCATCCGAAGGACTGCTGAGCGATATAGTTTCCAAATCTAGATGGGTAAACTATAATCAGAGTTAAAAGAATAATCACATATTCGTTCACGTTTAATGATGCACAGATATCATTAAAACCTTTTTCATTTATGGAGTCAGATGAAACGAGCTCTTGCATGTGAGAAAATATATTGCATTTAACCTTGTTGTGTTGCGTAAAAGGAAAGACAGTAACGCGCAGAGAAACCTTCCCCGTGTTATTGGAAAACCTCCATTGGACCAATTAGACGGGCTTACAGGGCTCAGAAAAACGCGCTGTTTTAGTGTGTGCCCTTTAAATGCAAATAAGCTGCTGCTGGACGACCCAGGGGGCGGAGCTTCATGAGCTCGCGCTCAGTCTCTCAGGACAATTTCATCTCACGGAATGATGATAATATCAGAAACTCTCAGTAACGGTGTTCATTTCGAGTCGGACAATAATGCCTACAGAGTCAGAGTGCTGTATAGAGATGGAACAGGTATAGTTTAGTAGTTTAATTACGGTTATTAGAACGTATTTGTCATCTGCTTGTATGTATCCATTATTTATTAATAGCCTACAAGTCTGCTGTTTCGGACCAGGTCCGAATGATGATCAAACATATACTGATGAGTTTAATAAAGTTTATTGTACATCACAATGGAGCCAGAATTGGCTATTGTCATTTTTATGTTTTATATTATACTGGAGGACATGTTGAGGATGATTCAGCCCCGGCGCTGCCGGATCATGTATTTTCGGTTTAGCCCGGATTGAATATAAAACCCAATTGAATATAAAAAAGTCCAGTATTTCTCGCGCTCGTCATCGGCAGCTGTCACAGTTGCCAGGCGACAAGAACAATCCTCCGTAGGCTAGACCGGTCCGAGCGCTTCAGATGCGCCCTTTGATATGGGACGCAGCTGTAGTTAGCAACAATTTGATAATATTGTGACAATAGACCTACATTTTGTTACTTTAATTTTCGGAACTGCATATTTCGTTAAATATTCACGTACAAATGTGAAGTAACCTACTGAAGTAGCCTACCTTTTTTCCCTCACATATGATTTTACATTAAACTACACAAAAGTATATAGGCTAATGTAACAACCTTGAAAATATTCAGAAGTAAAATGCAGTAGTAGTATAATACAAATACAAAACTATAATAAAAACCCTGACAAGGAGTTTTTTCCCCTGCAGAATACATACCTCTATCATAGAAATCATATTTCTATATACTCAAATTTGGTTAAAACCACATAGCTTTCATGACAGCACTACAAAAACACATAAAAGTGAAACCCCATTGCCTTATCTACTGCTTTTCTTATTGTTGTGGGCTTTATAGGGTGAGTGATATTTCTTATAATACACAAGTGAGATAGACTAGTGCAAATATTACAAATAGGTCGTTAAACTAATATTAGCACAAGTTTTGCCTCAAACTACCTGACAAATGAAGCCACGCAATGATGACGAAGGAGTTAAGATGAAGTTTATAATAAACTTTAACTCTGGTTTCGCTAGCTATTTGAGTAAATGAAAACATAATACTTACATTTAAATGTGAATTTGCTGTCCACCACCGAACTCTAGTCTCGACCGCCTTTAAAAATAAATAAATAAATGCTGTCGTCAACGGCGTGCAATGGCTTATGGGGTAGAATAGGGTAGGATAGGCCGCTAAGTGTCCATTTATGTATCCTTCCTTTCACGGGGAAACGAAGGGCGCATTTGGCGTCGCTTTTGAATCAGGGTAGCCTTCGTCGCGGCGCGATGACGCAACCGGCCTTCGAATATGGCCTTCGGAGGATGCAGAACTGAATTGGGACAGCCTTCATCGCGCCACGGTGACGCAATCGGCCTTCAAATGCGACCTTCCAAGGATGCAGCCTTTGAATTGGGACGTCCTTCGTAGCGCCGCTGTGACGCAATCGGCCTTCAAATGCGGCCAATCGGCCTTCAAATACGGCCTTCGGAGGATGCAGCCTTCACATTGGGACACAGCTTTTGTGTGAGTGTTGCTCTGTGTGCGAATATAAAATTGTTTATATAAGACATTGGCAAGCAACATAACATAAACTGGCGACGAGTTGTGTAGTCCTGAAGACTTTTCACGACATCGGCGAGTGAACAGCCGGTGTTGGTCAAGTTATAGAGGAAAAAAAAAGAAAAGAAGAACAACCACGCTGAAAACAACTAGCTAGTGAGCTAGTGTTGGCTGTTAAGAGGTAATGAGTCGGTCTTCTTCCGAAGAGTCTAACGTTACAGTGCAAGCCACCAGAAGCAGACACATCATGGCTGGAATAATTGGACATATGGATCCCTTTGATGAGGCCGGTGAGCAGTGGGCAACGTATATTGAACGTTTTGAACATTACATCCTGGCTAATGAGATAAGGGACACAAAGAAGGTGCCTGTGCTGTTTAGTGTGCTGGGATCAAAAACGTATGGACTACTTCGAAGTTTGGTTGCTCCCGACAAGCCGGGAGATATGGATTATGACGATATTGTGAGAGTGTTGCAGGCCCATTTCGCTCCAAAGCCACTTGTGATTGCGGAGAGATTCCGGTTTCACAAGCGAAATCAGGGGGAAGGGGAAACCGTTCCACAGTATGTTGCGGTATTAAAAAAACTTTCGGAACATTGTGAGTTTGGTGCTTACTTGGAAGACGCACTAAGGGACAGATTTGTTTGTGGACTCAAGAGTGAAACTGTGCAGAAGCGCCTTTTGACGGAGAAAGATCTCACGTTTCAGAAAGCAGTCGATTACACTGTATCTGCAGAGACAGCAGCGCGCGACGTGCAGCAGTTAAGTGGCTCGCTCAAAGTGAACGCGGTGTTTTCCCAAAAATGCCGCCGTTGCGGGAAAATTAATCACACTGATGAGGACTGCTGGTACAAAGATCGTGATTGCCACCAGTGTGGGAGGAAAGGCCACACTAAGCGCATGTGTAAGAGCAAAGCCAAAAGCAGCCAAGACAGAGAATGGAAACTGAAAGTGGAAAAACCTGAACAGAAAGGTAATGCAATGAAGCGCAGTGTAAAAAATAGAAAGAAGAGAATTTATCACGTTGAGGCAAGAGGTGATGAAAATGAAAGCAAGGAAACTAAATCTGACACTGACTGTGAGTTGGGACTGTATTCCATGTTGCAAAAAGGGAAATATTCATGAATCTCAGTGCGGCCTGTAGTAAATGGAAAGAAAATGGAGATGGAATTGGATACAGGGGCTGCTGTGTCGTTGATTCCTTGGGAACAGTACAAAAGCATGCTGGGCCAACTGCCACTGCAACCAGGGTGGGAATTATGTAATTTTAGGGGCAAGGCCATTTGGCCTCCACCTTTTCTTTTTTTTTAGGGGCACCAAGGCCATATGACAGGGCACAAAGGCCATTGAGTACAATTCAATTGGTTGCGATTTATACTCCGGAGCGACTTATTAATAGTAGGCTACACCTGTATGACTTCTCATTTTCCTTTTTGAAGTACTTTTTGAACTCCATTATTGAGCTGAGTTTTGACTGAAAATAGTCTACTGTTGATGACTGTGCAAGATTCAGGGTCAGGCTTGACTGAGCATGCTTTAGACTCGTGGCGTGAGCGGAGCGAAACTGGAGCGGGAAATAGGGCGATGCTCCGTCCTTTTGAAATTGCCGCTCTGCGCTCTGTCCAAGATCCGCCTGCTCGCGCTCCCCGCTCGCTCCCGCTCCACTCCGCTCACATGCTCTGCTTTATACATGGAACTTGGACAGGGCCAGGGCACACAGGCCACTGTGGCCGTACGATGATTTTTTTTTCACGGGGCATGAAGGCCAAAGTGTAGGGCAACGGCGGCCATGGCCGCGTGGCCGCGGTATAATTCCCACCCTGACTGCAACCCACTGATATCATGCTCAAGACATACACTGGTGAGCCCTTGACACCAGAAGGGGTCATCAAGGTGCAAGTAAAATGACAAGCAATGTGCTGATTTGCCCTCGTATGTAGTGAAAGTTGATGCACCCACACTGTTTGGTAGAGAGTGGCTGAGAGTTATTAAACTTAACTGGAAAGACTTAAAGACTGTGCATGCAATTGAGCAAAGAGAGAAAGACAATTTGGAGACGGTGTTAAAGAGACACTCAGCTGTTTTCTCTAAAAACCTAGGCACAATGAAGGGAATTAAGGCCACATTGACTATTAAACCTAACAGTGTACCCAAATTCTGTCCACCACGTAATGTGCCATATGCTCTTAGACCTCGAGTTGAGGCCGAATTAAAATGACTGACTGAGCTTGGGGTGATCTCACCAGTGGAGCATAGTGATTGGGCCACGCCCGTGGTGCCTGTCAGCAAAAAGGATGGCACAGTGAGACTTTGTGGAGATTTCAAGGTCACTCTCAACCCAGCTCTTTGCATGGATAAGTATCCAATTCCACGCATTGAGGACCTTTTTGCCTCTCTAGCAGGAGGCCAACGCTTTAGTAAGTTAGACTTATCAAATGCCTATCTACAGATGGAGGTAGAAGAGAAGTCTAGAGAGCTGCTGACTATCTCTACAAAAAAAGGGCTATTTCGACGACATTATTATCAGTGGTCCTGACGAACAGACTCACCTAAAAACTCTGGATGCAGTCCTGGGCAGGCTAGAGGAACAGGGCCTGCATCTCAAGTCAGAGAAGTGCCTGTTTTTCCAGGAGTCCGTGGAATACTTGGGCCATATCATTGACGCAGCTGGACTCCACAAGTCACCAGAGAAGGTATGTGCCATTGTGGAAGCACCAGCACCAGGTGATGTCAGTCAGCTACATTCGTTCCTAGGGATGCTAAACTATTACAGACGTTTCATTCCCGACCTAGCCACTGTCATGAAACCACTGAATGAACTGCTAAACAAAGGGAAGAAATGGCAGTGGACGTCAGCCTGTGAGTCAGCGTTCCAGACATCTAAAGCACTACTTGTATCACAGGAAGTATTGACTCACTAAATCCTAAGCTGCCCCTCCGCCTCGCATGTGATGCTTCGCCTTATGGGGTCGGAGCTGTGCTCTCGCACGTCATGCCTGATGGTGAGGAAAGACCTATAGCCTATGCATAGCAAACTCTCAGCAAGGCGAAACAAAACTATGCTCAGATCGAGAAGGAGGCGCTAGCGATAGTCTTTGGAGTACGCAAGTTCCACCAGTACCTCTATGGTAACAAGTTCACCCTACTCACTGACCATCGTCCGCTGACTTCCATCCTGAGTCCATTGAAAAGTACACCATCAATCGCTGCAGCCCAAATGCAGCGTTGGGCGCTTCTCCTGTCAGCGCATGATTATACCATTCAATACCGGAAAGGTGCATTACACGCAAATGCCGATGGACTTTCAGGGTTACCACTCTCCTACACTCATAAAGAGAAGTTGGGCGCAGTAGAGGTATTCTACACATCTCAGTTGGACACACTACCAGTCAGTAGCACCGAGATCAGATGTGACACTTTGTCTGACCCCACCTTGTCTCGTGTCTTAGAAATAGTCTCAACTGGTCGTTTTCCAGTTGCAAAGGGTGCAGGGGAAGAGCTGTCGCCCTATCTGTTGCGTCGGCATGATCTTACAATACAACAGGGATGCCTCATGTGGGGTGTGAGAGTGGTCGTGCCACCTAAACTGCGCCCCCGGGTTCTGGAAGAGCTCCACTCAGCACATCCAGGTGTAGTGAGGATGAAGAGCTTGGCACGCAGTTATGTGTGTTGGCCTGGCATAGACTCTCAAATTGAGCTCCAGGTCAAATCTTGCCACTCCTGTCAGAACGTACAAAAAGAGCCTGGGCTTGCACCTCTACACCCTTGGATGTGGCCCTCCAGTCCGTGGGAAAGGATACATGTGGACTTTGCTGGTCCATTTGAAGGACATATGTATTTGGTCGCAGTAGATGCACATTCTAAGTGGCCTGAGGTGCATATCATGGACAGCACCACTGCATGACAATTCAGGTGCTCAGGGGCCTTTTTAGTCGCTATGGCATTCCACACATCCTTGTGAGTGACAACGGACCTCAGTTCTGTGCGGACGAATTCAGTGCATTCCTGAAGTCCAATGGAGTCAAACACATCCGCTCAGCGCCATACCATCCTGCCACCAATGGCTTGGCTTAACGATTCGTGCAGACGTTCAAACATGCCTTAAAAACATCCAAAGGCACAGCACGTGTGCGACAGAGACTTGAGGCATTTCTACTGACATACCGAAACACCCCTCATGCAACAACGAAAGAAACGCCGGCTATGTTGTTCCTCGGACGCAGGCTGCGCTCTCGACTGGATTGCCTGAAACCAAGTGTTGCTGGAGCAGTACACAGGTCACAGGATGCCCAACAACGGCGCCAACTTCACTCTAGGGCCAGATAGTTTGATGTCGGGGAGCCAGTCTTTGTCTGTGATTATCGGAAAGGGGAGGAAAAGTGGGCACAAGGTGTGGTTATGGAAAAGACTGGACCGATGTCGTACAAGGTAAATGTGGGATCACCAGGGGCATGGAAACGCCATGTGGACCAGATGCTGACACGCCTGGATCCAAAGCCTCAGCAGACTGCAGTGAACCTTCCTGTAAGCCCACAGGTGTTACTTCCTCAGGGTGATAGTTGCACCACACTGCCCCTTAATATACCTCCACAAGAAAAGAATGATGATCAAGTCCTTGAGATCACCGAACCATCAAAAACACACCAGTCCACTGAACCATCCTCTACGGGATATACTCAGGCAAAAGAGACTGTGAGACGCTATCCTGTGAGGATCACAAAACCTCCAGTACGTTACCGTGATTAGTTAACAGAAGGTTGTAGTACAGTTTGAGTTGTGGGACATATTGTTTTCAACATACAAGTTATACAGAAAGTAAGATAACTCCTCATTTTTTATTTTTGAGTTAAAAAAAAAAACTGTACAAATGTATCTATTATGTTGTGCACGGGAAAGTGTATAATTTAGGTTGTGTTAAAGAAAATATATTTTGTGTTAATGGACACCCTATCTTAGTGGGGAGGAAATGTTATATATGTAGCTAAATGTTGTGCTATATGAAGAGTGACCACTAGGGCGCATCAGTGTTCTGTAGGACGCAAATAAACCAGTTCATGAAGAAGTGAGTAAACAGTAAAATATGTGTGAGTGTTGCTCTGTGTGCGAATATAAAATTGTTTATATAAGACATTAGCAAGCAACATAACAAGATTCATAACATACAGTGTTTTGCATGTAAGAGCTTCCATAATGAAAGCACTGTTGGCTCTGATGAGGACTAACATTACACTCTGGAGACAAGTAGCCTACCTTTCTACCTTACTAGTTCCTTTTTTTGCCTTGTTTGCCTTCGCTGACTGTATATGCAGGTACTGGGGATTTTGACTGCTCTTTCTCTGCCATAATTGTGATTCTTCCTAGCTTCCGTGCCTCTTGCCCTCCTCGAGTCAAACGGGTGCGCGCATGTGGGCAGCTCCTGTAGCAGCAGGGGTGATAGCCATGGTAGTGAGGGAGAGTGACAGTCGCCCAGCCAATCATTTCATTCGTTCCGAATGGAAATAAGTAGCTGTGTTCATTGCAGCCCTGAGAGGACTAGAGACACTCGATTTTTATACTCTCTTTTTCAGAGTACTTACATTTTAATTATGTATTGGTATATAAAGACAGTTTAAACAAATTTTAGAAAAATCCTGCCTACCCTGCCTTTAATGATATTTATAATGTGAACAAAGTACAGATTCATATTAATAAAATACAGACAGATAAATAGTTAGGACATAATTTATCCCAAAATAACATACAGTATGAATTGATAAAGACTGATTTCAAGCTAAAGTACCTGTATGCTCTGCCAGTGCTTACGCAAATACCTGTAAACTGAATTGGAAGACAGACGGATTTACAGATTAGCTTTAACTCACTTTCACAATGTTTGAATTTAACAGTCATAAAAAAACTTGATGGTAGTAGGCTAAGTTTGTGTCTTGACTCTTGATGCAGATATGATGACGTTATTCAGTGCTAAGAACAAGCAACATAGAGATGATGTAATTCACACTTAAACAAAGGGCGAATAAAAAGTTTTTAAACGCTTCCCCACCTCAGTCTACATTAAGACTGCATTTGTTGTTTGCACTGCACGCTACAAGACACTTACCTAGCTGCTTAGATTATAGTCAGTGAATTTAGATCACAATCGTACATTCAGTGTACTGTTACTTCTGTAGCCGGAGCCATCAGCCCTGTTTTATGGTGGAAGCTAAAATGAGACGAAGTCACTGGTCCTAAAATAAACAAGTCTAAAACAGTATTATTTTAAAGACTTCTTTAAAGTCATTCAGTTTTACTTTAAAAACATTTTAAGTACAAATTGCCCTTTGAATGGCAATGATTTCCTTTAACATCTCTGTGTCTATGATTTCCAACTGAAACACTGTGCTTTACACAGGCTCAGACAACAGCTTTCAGCTGACATTGAATGAGAGAGAGACTCTTGAGGCATTCAGGACTGGTACACTGCATTCTCATAAACTTTTAACTTCAGACTTTATCTACCATCTTTTTTAACTGTAGCCCATCTTAAGGCATCTTTTCCATAAATTACATGTATTGTAATTTAGACATTACAAATATCCACTCAGAATGAGTCTCTGTTGCACTGAAACTGTGGCAGTTTCAGTCACAGCACATGCCAGATTTAGATAAGCAAACCTGTTTTGGCCAAATCACAATCTTATCTTTTAAAATCAACATTAACAAGCCTTTGTTTAATCAAATGCCTTTTACACATTTTACATTTAGCAACTGTTAATCCTGTAACACTGCTTCTGTTTATTTTATCTTAAAGTAATGATCAAATTTTCAAATTTCAAATTTCATTTCAATTTTAGTTGTCAGGTTTTTTAATTACCATAATTTAATACCTGACTTCAATGTTTTCTCTAGGAGTTTATGAATCTGCTTCTATGATTCAACTTTTGAGGCTGCGCTCTCTGCTTGTGATACATTTTTTTTATGATCATTATAAATCATTTGTTAGATTTGTCTCTCTATATCATCTAAAACCTTATCAAAGCGTTTCATTCAAAACACAATCACCCTTTTAGTGACTTTAGTACTTTTAAAATATTTTGCAACTCATTTAGTCTTATCTGTAATTTTACGTCCACCGATACTTTTATAGTTCTTTCCTTTCAAAAGGAATTCCTTACACTTAAATCTTTCAATCTTCTTACAACTTTCAAAAGTTCCATCTTTCAGCTTTCTTTTCTCCCTAATTTACTTTTACAGTCATGGCATTTACAGTCACTGAATGACCCCACTGACCGCAATAAAACACTCTATGTTATCCTGCCTATAGTCTTATCACTGTGATCTTTCTAAAAGCCCCACTCTACCTCACACCCCTGAAGAGTGTGTTCTGTTCAGGAAATGCAAACAGAGCCATTGATAAGCAGTTCTCTGTATTTTCTTTTACAGTCCCAGTTGCAAATTCAATTACAATAGCCAAATCATAATCTTCATCATATTAACATTGATCTACTTTCTAACCCATATTAACACAGACTTTTCCTTAAATTTGTGTCATTTTGGCACTTTCTTTGTTTGGAGCCAGTTAAGTTATTGTTTATCTTTCCAATCACAATCAAACTTTTACAAAACATCATCTGCAAATCTCTTCAGAGCTGCTTACAGCATTTGCTCTCTTTTTATATCACTATTTATCAGGACTGTTCAGTTACTCTTCATACAGTATAAAGAAATTTAGCATGTCATCATTTAACACTGGTTTTAAAAGCTTATTCTTCTATCAAATGGTTAGTTTGCAGATTCAACTTAAATCACAAGATTGTTTTATAATTATTCAGTCCCACTTATCTCTACTGTTTCACAGAAACCACAAGATTCCCTAAATCTTCTCAGTCTCTAAATTACACAGACAGCTATCCTAGGTGCTTGCACCTTCAACTCTTGTTACAAAAATATGGCAATCTATTCTTAAATAACCTTGTTTTCATAACATTAATACAATAAAATGTATTCACATCGTCATTTCAATCATTATTTTATCTCTAAAAAAAGAATTTTTCCCGTTTTGCTTAATGAAACATTCCTTATCTTTATATCATGTTAATCCCTGTTAATCATACTCAATGCCTTATTTTTACCTAAAACTCATTTCATACCATTTCAACTTAATTTGACTTAACAGGCGTTCATAAATATGAATTATATCTTTCCCTACATGCCACTTCCTTCTGTATCTGTTCAATCCAACAATTCACTGTTTCCATCAGGAAAAACATTCTATCTTTCCCTAAATGCTAATCCTTTCTGCATTTATTTTCGTTTTCTTCTATCTTCTTCAGTTCAACAAACTACTCTCTGTTCACAGTTTTACACTCATGAACAAAACTACAACAACCCTTTGTTTAACAATTATCCGTTTCCCAATTTCTTGCATGCATTTCTGGCTGTAATTTTTCCCCATTTTACAGAAAAACTGGTGTAGCCTATAAAATTTTGTTCAAGCTTGCTTTGAGATGACCCCATATTGGCTGATTTCTGATCTCTCCTGGATTTTCCCTCGACGCGCATCTAATAATCTGTGAGACGTCTCTTCACAGATCCGATTTTGTCACCTCAAATCGGCAAGGGTAGCAAATATGCTTCCTGTAATTACGGTTTTACTCAAAATCTTTCTGTGAGCACTTTCTAGCGCTCGATTAATTCTGGTTCACCTAATTAATCAGGTGTGGCTCTTCCGTCCACTTTTACAAGACTTCCTCAGGTGACAGAGATTTTGAGTAAACCTAATTAATCAGGTGTGGCTCTTCCGTCCGTGTGGCTCTTCCGTCCACGTGTGGCTCTTCCGTCCACCTACGAGCTAGTTTTCGGCATAAAATTGACTTGACTTCCTCAGGTTACAATCTCCCCATCGAAAAACCTTCTCTGCCCGTACCAAAGAGATAGTTCCAGCCACTATGGTTCACTCACAGAATATCAAATTGCACCACACAAATTAAAAATAATTTAACTGTCTCTTACCCGAGATGCTTTTACTGCCGCGAGTTCTTTCTGAATCCAGTGATGTTTCTCCCTGGCCCTGATAGCAGCTTTGGCTCTTCTCTCTTAAATTTGGCGAGGTAAGATCAAAGCCTGTGCTTTGAGATGATCAGTTCGTCAAATCCGCTGTCAGGACCAGAAGAAAACCTCAAGGAGTCCCATTCTGACACCAATTGTTATAGCAAAAACAATAACTAACAAAACAGCATCAGGCATAAGAGACATCAGGATTCAAATTGTCCTTAAAAGATATTTATTTCTTGCAAGAAATGTTCCCAGTCTACCCACAGTCCAGCTGCAGGCAGAGTGAGACTCAGAGCAGAGGTTGGCCAGCATTTTTATAGTGTTATCTCTTGTCACCCACCACAGCACAAGGAACAAAAGGGACCCCCCTTGACCCCCCTCCCCAGCACGGGAATTCTCTCACCTCTGAAGTCCCACACACACACACCCTGCAGCTGTATCAACATCACAAAAGAATCCCAAAATACAGCAAAAGAACGCATGGCATTCAAAATTAAATCATTGAATAAAATACAAAGAAAAGATACATTTTTCCATAACACTCCGGAGCGACAGGACTAACGTTACTGACCACGGCAGAAGTGAAAGTGAGAGCGCGCTCTTTATGACAGCTCATCGAGTCATTTTACGGATATAAGGTTTACCAGTTTATTATAAGCACCCACTGAAAAGGTGTGTATATATTTGTTTACTGTTAGTTCTAACAAGTGTTTTGTGTAACTGTTATTTCGCTGTGTATGTTGTTGATAATGAAAGGGAGAGAGAGAGAGAGTTTATGGATAAGACTTTAATGCGCACTTCTTATATTGTGTTTATTCAGCTCTTAGCTGCTACTGTGATTCTCTGGAGTAAAACTAACGCTCATCTTTTGTGTGATGTACAATAAACTTCACTGAACTCGTCAGTATATTTTTTTGTCATCATTCGGACGGGTTTTGCTACAGCAGGCTTGTATTAGTGGATAAAAGCAGATGACAAATAAGTTATAACCATAATTAAACTAAACTATACCTGTTCTATCTCTATACAGCATATATTCTCTGGCTCTGTAGGCATTATTGTCCGACTCCGAGTCGAAATGAACTGCAACTGAGAGTTTCTGTTCTGATATTATCAGATGAGATTGTCGTTGTCCTGACTCTGAGCGCGAGCTCGTGAGGCTCCGCCCCCTGGGCCGACAGCAGCAGTTAATTTGCATTTAAAGGGCACACACTAAAACAGCGCGTTTTTCTGAGCCCCAAAAAATGACAATTTAAACATGCTGTAAAAAATGATCTGTTGGGTATTTTGAGCTAAAACTTCACATACATACTCTGGGGACATCAGAGACTTATTTTACATCTTGTGAAAAGAGTCATAATAGGTGCCCTTTAACTTGTGGGCGTTTCACGTACTATTTGTGGGCAACTATGGGCGTGACATGAAGCCACAAAAGCTGCGCTACATTTAGAATTGATTGTGATTTATTAAGGGAAAACTGCGTAGGATGTGCGTGCGCACGGTTTTATAAATCCGAATATTTCTGTGCGTACGCACGTTCTATGTTTCATCCGTACGCCACTTCTGACTCAAATCCTACGCAAATCCCCTGGGGTCTCATTTATAAAACTGTGCGTAGGGTCCTTACTAAAAGTGTATGTGCGCCCGAAAGCCAAAAATGGCGTACGCCAAAAAATATTCAGACTTATAAACCCGTTCATGCCCCAGAACCTTCGCAGAATTCACTTTATAAATCCCAGTCAGCGGAAGATTGTGCGCACATGCGTCTCCACCCCGAAATAACCATATATGGAGGTTACAACGCCTAGTTTTACTATGCAGATCCTCATCTGCATATCATTTGCATATGATTATTCATCCACGTGATAACGTTTAACTGTACAAGACACATAAATACGCAGAGTATGTTTGTTAAATACCTTTTGACTAGTAACCAAAAGTTCAACTCATAGTCTCTGCTGCACCAAATTAACTGATATAAATAGTGTAGAACATTGCATAGAAACTGTGTCTATTCCTCGTTTAGTGAGATCAAATAATAAATCTACTGCAGGATCTAGAAAAAATCTAATTGTTATTAAACCAGAAAATGTTGCTATTAGTAACCAAAAACAATTTCTAAAGCTAGGTCTTCTAAACATTAGATCACTCACACCTAAGGCAGTTATTGTAAATGAAATAGTCACGGATAATAGCTTCGATGTACTTTGCCTTACTGAAACTTGGCTTAAACCTAATGATTATTTCGGTCTAAATGAGTCTACTCCATCAGGATACTCCTATAAGCACGAACCCCGTCTGATTGGTCGTGGCGGCGGTGTTGCAGCGGTCTATAGAGATATTCTCAATGTTACTCAGAAAACGGGTTATAAGTTTATTTCGTTTGAAATACTTGTACTAAATGTTACGCTCTTAGATGTCAGAAAAAAATCCATATTATCTCTAGCCTTGGCTACCGTATATAGACCGCCTGGGCCTTACGCTGATTTCCTAAAAGAGTTTGCAGATTTTCTCTCAGATCTATTGGTCAATGTAGATAAAGCATTAATTGTTGGAGATTTTAACATACACGTAGATAATCCAAATGATGCGTTAGGGGCTGCGTTTATAGATTTATTAAATTCCTTTGGGGTCAAACAAAACGTCACCGGACCAACTCATCGTCTTAATCACACACTCGATTTAATTATATCATATGGAACCGATCCAACCGATATAGATATCATTCCACAAAGTGATGATGTCACTGACCATTACTTGGTAACTTGCATATTACGTACTGCTGTAATATGTCATGCGGCGCCGCGTTTTCGACCAGGCAGAACAATCCTTCCATCCACCATAGATAATTTCTCGAGTTGCTTGTCTGATCTGTCTCAGCTGCTGCCTGAACCCAAACAAACAGATGAACTAGAAGAACTAACTAGCACTATGAGCACCATTCTCTCTAGAACATTGGATGTTGTTGCACCCGTTAGATTAAAAAAGGTCACAGAGAAAATTAAAGCACCATGGTACAATAATACTACGCATGTTCTAAAGAGAGAAACCCGTAATTTAGAGCGTAAATGGAAACAAACTAATTTAGAGGTCTTTAGAATCGCGTGGAAAGACAGTATGTCACGTTATAAAAAGGCCCTAAAAGCGGCCAGGGCTGAGCATCTCCGCAAACTAATAGAAAACAACCAAAACAATCCTAGGTTTTTATTTAACACCGTGGCTAGACTAACAAATAAACAGACGTCACCCGAACAAAATATCCCGTTACAGTTTAGTAGTAATGATTTCATGAACTTCTTCACTGAGAAAATAGAAAACATCAGAACCACAATTGTAAACGTTCAATCCTCAATCGCACCTTATAATTCAGCCTCAATTTTCCCCCCGCAAGAACAATTACAGTGCTTTACAACTATAGAACAAAAAGAGTTAAATAAACTTATCACTTCATCTAAAACAACAACATGTTTATTAGATCCAATACCCACTAAACTACTGAAAGAAGTGTTACCTGTAGTGGAAGAGCCTCTCCTCAATATTATTAACTCGTCTTTATCTTTAGGTCATGTTCCAAGAACATTTAAACTGGCAGTGATAAAACCTCTCATTAAGAAACCACAATTAGACCCGCATAATCTAGCAAATTATAGACCCATTTCAAATCTACCTTTTATGTCTAAAATACTAGAAAAAGTTGTGTCCACTCAACTGGGCTCTTTCTTGCAAGAAAATGATATCTATGAAAAGTTTCAGTCTGGATTCAGGCCGCATCATAGCACTGAAACTGCGCTCGTTAAAATCACAAATGATTTACTCTTAGCTTCTGACCAAGGCTGCATCTCAATACTAGTTTTACTTGATCTAAGTGCTGCGTTCGATACTATAGATCATACAATACTCTTAGATCGACTACAAAATTATACTGGTGTTCAAGGACAAGCATTAAGCTGGTTTAGATCATACTTATCAGACCGCTACCATTTTGTCTATTTAAATGGAGAAAAATCGATCATAATTCCAGTAAACTATGGAGTGCCGCAGGGATCTGTGTTGGGCCCTCTGTTATTCTCAATATATATGCTGCCACTTGGAAATATTATAAGGAAACATGGAATTAGTTTCCATTGTTATGCTGATGACACTCAAATATATATTTCATCACGGCCGGATGAAAACGCTAAATTATCCAAATTGACAGAGTGTGTTAAAGATATAAAAGATTGGATGACGCGTAATTTTCTATTATTAAATCCAGACAAGACAGAGGTAATACTTATCGGTTCAAAAAACCGCCCACAGAACCTCTCACAATACAACTTTGACATCGTAGGATGTCCTGTTACTTTATCCTCTACAGTAAAAGACCTGGGTGTTATACTCGATTGTAACCTGTCTTTTGAAAATCATATTTCGTATGTTACAAAAACAGCCTTTTTCCACCTTAGAAACATTGCTAAGCTACGTAATATGCTATCAGTTTCTGATGCAGAAAAGTTAGTTCATGCATTCATGACCTCGAGACTAGATTACTGTAATGCTTTATTAGCCGGTTGTCCTGCATCCTCAATAAACAAGCTACAGTTAGTCCAAAATGCAGCCGCTAGAGTTCTTACTAGATCAAGAAAATATGATCATATAACACCGATTTTATCATCACTACATTGGCTACCTATAAAGTTCCGTATTAATTATAAGGTATTGCTACTGACTTATAAAGCCCTAAATGGCTTAGCTCCAGTCTATTTAGCGGATCTTCTATCACCCTATAATCCATTGCGCTCTTTAAGATCAATAAATTCAAGGCTTTTGGTCATACCTAGGATATCCAGATCAACCAAAGGAGGGAGAGCATTTTCACATTTGGCTCCAAAACTCTGGAATAGCCTTCCTGATACTGTTCGTTGCTCGGACTCACTCTCCCAGTTTAAAACTAGATTAAAGACGCATCTTTTCAGCCAGGCATTCATATAATATTGTTAATCTCACAGTTTCAAACTACAATCCGGCCTCTAGTTCATAAATGCCAGAGGAGAACTGGCCCCCGACTGAGCCTGGGTTCTCCCAAGGTTTTTTTTTTTTCTCCATTAGGTCACCTGATGGAGTTTTAGGACACCATTAGGCCGCTTGATGGAGTTTTTTCGGTTCCTTGCCACTGTTGCCTTTGGCTTGCTCAGTTGGGGATATTTTGGGGATATTTAATTTTATTCTATCAATCAATAAATTCCACTAGAAACAAACTTTGTTGTATTATTTTATTTTAATACTGTGAAGCTGCTTTGATACAATCTGTATTGTGAAAAGCGCTATACAAATATACTTGATTTGATTTGATAACATTAATAAAAATCATGTAGTAGCCTATCCTTGTCTTGTTTTTGAATACATAAATCAAATAGTGTAAAATACATTTCAGAGAAAGTTTTTCTCAATCTTTTCCACTGGCCAAATTGTATTTTTAATTGATTATGACATTAGCCATATGCCATGGGCAAACCTTTGACAGGGTGTAACAACTCACTCCAAGGGAAAACTAACAAGTAACTGCATAAGTCAAAATAGGCATTGAATTGTTTTGTTTTATTGCCATTTTATTTGACAATTTCTTGTTTCTGTGAATAACTTTATTCATTGTTACAAAACCATTGTTTTGCTGTAATTAATGGTTTACTTTAAAAGGAGTTTAATGAGGAGTTAATGAGTTTAATGAGCAGTTACCTCACTGTTACTCCCATGATAAAATTAAGTAATATCACAGCAAGCCTTTTGTAACTGGCAGTCTGTTTGCAAATGTTCAACTTCATTCCATTAAATCTTTTGCAAGGACTGATTATATCTTAGGTGTTTCTTTGTGTCACACATAGACTTTTAATGCACTGAACCATTGATATATAAATGTCTCTGCCAAATGATTCTGACGATGCAGAGGGATCGATCATGGACTGTACAGTTTCCATACTAGGTGGAGTCAGCGGGCACTCAATTTCTGGGACTTCAACTCAATAAGGTTCTTCAGGCACACCTTCAAACATCTCCCAGTCAGTTCCAAACAGCTCCATGTTCTGAAAATAGTGTTATTTTGCATGAAACAACATTTAGAAATATTTGAAAACACTGCCAAGCACACATTGACATACAAAGGCCTAGTGCAGTGACTAAAGAAAATGAAAATCTATCAAATTAAGCTCAGTTGACTGTCTAATTGTGTGCTTAAGTGAAGCAACACACCACTCTCTTACATACTTCTATATTATTATTCAATAACTTTCTTCTAGAGTTATTGACACCATTCAAACATTTTAAATTTCAGCTTTTTATATAAGTCTAAATCCACACTTTCAGGTTGAAAACATTTGAACTGCATTTTTTAACTGCACTATAATCATCATAACAGCTGCTAAACTTTCTTAGTCTATATTGGAATCTAAATTAAAACCTCAAATGCTAAAATCAGTATTCTTCACCGTGATGTTATGTAAGGAAGCATATCTGAAATAGATTCTTAAATTTGTTAAATTTCTTAAGTTCAGGCTATTTCAGTCTGACTCTAGTTCACCTTAACTCCTGATCCGAGACGTTCTTTCGTTTGCAACTTCATATTTATCACGTTCTCCTCCTCTCGTGTCTCGAGCATGGTCTCGAGACGTTAGTTGTCAACTCGTCAGTGTCTGAGCCTGATCTGTCTGCTGGACCGTGCCGTGTGATACAGCAGGGCCGGAAACGTTTTAATTATCCGTTTCTAAACTAAAACACAGTAGTGTGGATGGGGCCTCAGTGTGCAGTGTGAGAGGGTCTGTTCATGTTTCTACCGTAGCCGACAGCGAACAAACAGCGCTACAGAGCGCGTTTCGTCACTAACTTGAATGAGAAGCAGCAGAAAAAGACGCAGCAGAATACTCAGGTTGTCCCTGACGCTGCAAACGTGGAGAAAAACATGCTGTCTTTACGACGCCTCGGACATCGTAACGTTAGCTATTTCCCCTTACCTAGCTGTTTTGATGCTCTTATCCATAGCTCTCTTATACTAACTAGCATGGACACAAGCTATGGTAAAGTCAGTGAATAAAAGACTAACACAATGATGAACAAGTAAAAATAACAATCGCAATAACATGTGGTTTTACTGAACAATTAAGTAAATATAATTTAATATAAAATATAATATAAAGAAACCTCATTGCTTTACTTGCTACTCTCTGCTGACTCAGACAACGACATCTTCCGATCCTACGTCGGCCACCGTAGCTTCTCCTTAGAGTTTGCAAACGGAGGGATAGGCCGTGAGTGACTAGCTGTTTGCAATTCGCAAACCTCACCACTAGATGCCGCTAAAAATTACACACTGCACCTTTAAATTGTAATCCTACAGGCATGACTTTTTTTATCGTTTTAAAGAAAATGTTACATTATCAATTTATTTAAATATATACTTCATAATTAATAATTAAGTTGGGCTTCAGAAAGTTTTGAGAAACTTTGTGGGCGGGTCTTGGGCGCTGTTGCTATTATACCGGCGGGATAAATGACACTTGCGCCCGACGCAAATCTAAAATGGGTTGGTCTGAATTAGCTTCATTATTCATAGGTGTGGTTTGGGTGTAACGTGAAATAAACCAATCAGAGCGACATCTCACATTCCCTTTAAGAGCAGGCACGCTTGTTCTATAGCGGCCTGCTATTATAACGGCGGATTTGCCAGGCGCACACCAGGAGCGGTTCACAGCCGAGGAGACCGACGTTCTCGTCAGGGCCGTAAAACACAGAGAAGTGACATTGGGGATGGAGAAACCCACCCAAATTAGCTTCGGTTAAACAGGTGTATGATAATTTGGGTAAATGTGTAAGCTAGATTTATGCTTTTATAATAAACTATCTATCTATCTATCTATCTATCTATCTATCTATCTATCTATCGTAATAATGTGATTTGCAAAAATGGAAACTGCTGCTTCTGTGTAGACGAGAGAATTAAAGTGCATGCGCATTGTGCACACGCTACATTGATTATGGCCAAGTATGCGCCCTTAAAATAGCATTTGAATAACATGCGCAACGCATTGTTTAGGAATTGTTTTCTAAACCTGCAAAACAGCATCAGGGAACGTTTGCGCCAGAACACGCGTCCTCTTTGCGCTGAACCGCCCCGGGGAAAAGTCAATTGCGCTGTGTAAAAAGTCAATTGCACTGGGTGCAAGATAGGGCCCTTAGTGTGCTATATCTTTTCAGACTGATTTGACTTTCAGTTTTCTTAAAAATTAATATTAAAAATCATAAAAATCTCATTGACTTTCATTGCAGACTGTTCAAATTGAGCCAAGGCTATGGTGGCCCAGTAGTGCGCTAAAAAAAACTCAAATCTAAACTCTCTGAAGCATTAGACTCAATTAAACTACCATTTAATATGTACTAATAAACTTTTTATCTATCTATCTATCTATCTATCTATTAGAGACGCGCGGTTGGCGGTTACAGCCAAAAGTCTTTTGTCATTTATTTTTCGTGTTTGCATTTATGAGGAAAAAACAATGTTATGTGACAGTTCTCCATTACGGACGCGACCACTCTGAAAGCGGCACTAAAAGACTTTCAAACTTTCACAGAGACCTCAAACAGAAAGCACAAAGCCTTTCTTTAAAGCGAATATCGTTTTGTATTAATTGTATCTTAATTTTAATCCATGTTTCATTAACCAATTTCCTGGATTTAAAGGGATACTCCACTTTAAAATGAAAATTCTGTCATCATACTCACCCTCATGTTGTTTCAAACCTGTATGAATTTCTTTCTTCTGCTGAACAGAAAGGAAGATATTTAGAAGAATGTCAGTAACCAGACAGTTTGGTACCAGAAACTGTCTGGTTACTGACATTCTTCTAAATATCTTCCTTTCTGTTCAGCAGAAGAAAGAAATTCATACAGGTTTGAAACAACATGAGGGTGAGTATATGATGACAATTTTCATTTTAAAGTGGAGTATCCCTTTAATAAATAAAAGGTAAATAGGCTATCTTGATTGTGTAGGCTATTTTTTCATTATTGTAAGACTGAAAATACTGGTTGAGGCCTGGTCTGAGACAAAAGGGCCCTGCTGGCTAATTAACATTAGACCTCCCCCATACAACCTCACTTCCTCTCAGAAACAACTAAGAACTCACACAAGAACATGGTTTAATGTGAATGTTTATCATTGACTGTTATGTTTTTGGTGTCATTTGAAATGTCTCAAAGTGAGTGGTACAGATATCTCATATCCAGATAGATAAAATAAAAGGTAATAAGGTTTATAGAAGTTTAGAGAAAACTGGTTCAGAGATAAGGCCAGGTAAGGCCATCGTAAAAACGATGGCAGAATAAACTCTAAAACATTGTAACACGCTGGAGTAATACAAGTATAAAAAGGCGCCGTTGTAACTAGCTATGATCGCGTGCATCCTGATTTTGACCGTAAAGCTGTTCAAATATTTGAGGATACTATTCTGAGCAAACTAACAGGAAACCATCAATAATTCTGTGAATTTATAAAAATTGGAAATTGTGCTTAACACATTGTGCACATAGAACACAATTTGGTCGTTTGTGCTACAACATGCACATAGGCTAATTTAAAGTTTGTTCTTTAAACACAGGATTACTTTACTGTAAGTGTATTTGAAACACTTAAGCAAAGGTGATATAGATGTTGTATTCTATTGCTTTGCTGTGGGTGTATTTGGAACACTTAGGTAAAGGTTGTAGATGTTGTATTATAGGCCATGTACCTTGTTGAATAATTCACCAATGAGGCGTATCATATGTCACCTAGCAGCAGCAGCGCTGCGTCAGACACGTTTCTGGTGTGCAAAGACAGAAAACGCCACGCAGACGCCATGCTCACGCCACGCAGCCTTATTGTTCATGATCACTATCTTCCATCACTGTGGCTGTGCATTGATGTGCACAAATTATTATAATTCAAATGAACTATTAGTTATGAACAGCAGCCAAATTAATTATATTCATACCACATTTCTGCCCATATCCTGGGCATCTGATCTTTTGCAGACCACCTGATTGTGACCTACTGTTACACCACCTTTGCTGATGCTAAGATGACGAAAGATAGTCGTACCAACAGAGAGAGGATACGCAAGGCAATGCGTCATGCACGTAATGCTCAGTCAGTCGAAGCCTGAGATGCTCGGCTGGCAAGTAACGCTGCACGTCAGGAAAGGCGCCGTGGAGCTGAGGAAGAGGATGAACGCCGTGCTCGGCTGGCAAGTGACGCTGCACATCAGGAAAGGCGCAGTGAAGCTGAGGAAGAGGACGAACGGTGTGCTCGGCTAGCAAGTAACGCTGCACGTCAGGAAAGGCGCCGTGGAGCTGAGGAAGAGGACGAACGCCGTGCTCGGCTGGCAAGTAACGCTGCACGTCAGGAAAGGCACCGTGGAGCTGAGGAAGAGGATGAACGCCGTGCTTGGCTGGCAAGTGACGCTGCGTGTCAGGAAAGGCGCCGTGAAGCTGAGGAAGAGGATGAACACAGTGCTCGGCTGGCAAGTAACGCTGCATGGCTGAAAAGGCGTCGTGGAGCTGAGGAAGAGGACGAACGCCGTGGTCGGCTGGCAAGCGACGCTGCTTACCATGCTAACATGAGAGATGAGGAAACACCTGAGATACGAGTGGATCGCCAGATGCATGACTGTCAACGACACAACCTTCTGAGAGAGGAGACCCCTCAGCAGCAAGAGGAACGTTGAGCAAGGGATACCACGTGCCATCAGAAGATGCGTCTCGCCCGTCTGGAAAAGGCACGAAAAGACAATCGCAACCTTGCTCTGTGTACCGATACAGACTTCTTCCAAGAGGAACTTCATGGTAATTATAGGCACATGCTGAGCAAGACCTCACTGTTTGAATGTCCTACATGCTCACATTGTGGTGCCTATGTATGGAAAGAGGAGAGAAAAGGATTCTGCTGCAACTCCGGTAAGATTAACCTTACATATAACGCCACAAATCCCAAGCCTGGCTCAATCCCACCACAGCCTCCAGATGCTATTAAGGACCTTTTCCTTGATCAAAGTTTTGTGAAGCAAGCAAAACAATACAACAATGCACTGGCAATGGCAAGTATTGGTATTAAAGAGGTAGCTATGCCTGGCTTCAACCCAGGTGTGCGTATACAAGGCAAAGTTTATCATTACATTGCCGGCCCCCTTCCTGAACATGGTCGCACACCACTCTTTGCTCAGATCTATTTCCACGATCCTGCTCATGAGCTGGAAAACCGTCGAGCCCATGCCTCAAACAGTGATCTGAATGAAGATTTTTTACTGAGGACGCAATTGGCCATTCACATGTGCAATCCATACGTGCAACAGTTTAAGTCAGCCATTGAGTATGTGACCCAAAATGACAATGCCAATTAACTGAACATTGTACTAACAGCTCGCACACAACGTCATGACCTTCATCGTAGTACTGTGAATCTTCCATCACTGAATAGTGACGTGGCTGTCATTGCTCCAGGAGTAACAACTACACAGCAGTTTGGGAAACTGGCTGTCACTCTTCACCTCAGAGGAGGAAGGCTTCAGACAATCGACGCCATGCATCCAGCATATGAACCACTATCATATGTGCTTGTTCTGCCTCAGGGTTCCCAAGGATACCACACTGAGCTGGCAGGTATCACACCAACATCCTTCTACCGTTACCATCTTCAAGTGCGTGACATTGCTCAACACTTCAATTTGCTGCTTCATGGCGGGAGACTGACACAGCAATACGTATGTGACATGATGGCAAAAATTGAGTCACACCGCCTCAACTGGATCCACCACAACCAGAAGTCTATCAAGGCTGAAAAGTATAAAATCATTGTTGATGCCCTGAATAGTCACACTGAGATCATTCTAGGGCTGCTCGATTATGGAAAAAATCATAATCACGATTATTTTGGTCAGTATTGAAATCACGATTATGTAACACGATTATTTCACATGACTTTGGGAACGTGTTGCATTTATTAAAAAGACACGGTAACACTTTACAATAATGTTAATTAGTTAACAGTTAATGTATTAACTAACATGAACTAACAATGAGAAATACTTTTGTTACAGTATTTATTCATCTTTTTTATTGTTAGTTAATAAAAATACAGCTGTTCATTGTTTGTTCATGTTAGTTTACAGTGCATTAACTAATGTTAACAAATACAATCTTTCATTTTAATAACGTATTAGTAAATGGTGAAATTAATATTAACTAAGATTAGTAAATGCTGTAGAAGTATTGTTCATTATTAGTTAATCTTAACAAAGGTAGTTAACTAATGCTAATTAATGAACCTTATTGTAAAGTGTTACCAAAGACACCTTTCAACAATTCTTAAAAAATCAAAATTTGAACATCTATTGTACTTTTTGAACTATTAAAATAAATAATATATAACAGATAATACTTCAATGAGTATTTTAATAATTCCCGCAGGTCTACCACTTATAATGCGGGAAATCCCCCCGCAAACATTGATTCACTTTAGCATGTAGATTGTATGAGTAGCGTAAATTAATCCACACAGACTATAAAATCAAATCAATCATTTTAAAACTTTCTCCAAGACGCAATTTCACAAACCGCGTGAGTGTTCAGCGGTGCCGCGTCTTCTCTCTCTCTCCGTCTCTCAAAATGCGCTGGACAAGGCAAGCGTCGAAACTACACATTCGCGTTTAGGAGTCGGGACATGATGGAATTGTCATTTGTACAATCGGACCAGCATTGCATCGTAACTAAAGTTTATCATTTTCACTTCTTTTTAAGTTTTATCAGTTTAAACATTCAAGCTGAGAGAGTTTATGGCATCGGGAGGGGCGGATGTGCGCGTGCGCGTGCGCGCGTCATTCAGAACAAAAGACAAAATAAGAGCGTTCTTTCAAAACAGAACATGGCAAAATAATCGTTTTTACTCGATTATACTATTTTGGTGATCGTTGGGAGCAAAAATCGAAATCGAAATCGAAATTCAATTAATTGCACAGCCCTAGATCATTCCTGGACGCCTAACCATCCTGCCACCCACAATTTACGGATCACCCCGATGGTACACCAAGGAGTTCCAAGATGCCATGGCCTTGGTATGAATCAAAGGAAAACCTGACTTCTTCCTCACCTTCACTTGCTACCCAGAACTGGCCTGAAATCACTTTTTGAGGGTCAACGGACCAATCAGAGACCAGACATCATTGCTCGAGTATTTCACATGAAGGTGGAGGCACTCCTCACAGACCTCCTCAAGCGTGACATCTTGGGACACACTGATGCATATGTGATGGTGAAGGAAACACAAAAGAGGCATCTTCCACATATACACATGCTCATGACCATGGTAGCCCGCGACAAACCCAGGACCGCCAGCGATATTGACCGTGTGGTGTCTGCAGAGATTCCTGACAAAAACACAAATATGGAACTACATCGTATTGTAACAACACACATGATTCACGGTCCATGTGGACAATGGAACAGTGCCAGCCCCTGCATGGTAGACAAAAAGTGCACCAAAGACTATCCCAAACAATTGAGACAGAACACAAGCTTTTCAGACAACTCCTACCCACTGTACCGAAGACGAACAGAAGAAGCACCTGGTTCTCCCATCATCAAGACCATCAGAGGTGGCGTCAATGTACCTGTCAATAATACATGGGTTGTGCCATACAATCCGTACATCCTGCTCCAATACAATGCGCATATTAACGTTGAAATTGTGTGTGCTGTCTCCAGTGTCAAATATCTGTATAAATATTTGGAGAAGGGACCTGATCAGTGCATGGTGAGACTGGATGTGCCTGATGATGAGACCCGTGAGATACTACGACGTGATGAGGTGACACATTATGAGTTAGGGCGTTACATCACTGCATCTGAGGGATACTGGCGCATATACGACTTCCCCATTCAGCAGAAACAGCCACCAGTAAAGATGCTTGCAATTCATCTAAAGGATGAACAGGTCATCATGTTCAATGATGAAGGCGCTGCCTAGAACCTGTTGGACTCAGGGCCACCTGCCACCACACTGACCGCATTTTTTGAAGCAATGTCTCTTCATCCACACATGCGACACATTGTGTACCCAGATGTGTTTCAACTCTTCACATGGAAGAAATTTCAATTGCGTAAAAAAGACGCATGGCTGACACCGTTGGATGAATTCCAATGACTGCCTTCAACCCTCACACTTCTGAACTATTCTATCTCTGCATCCTTTTGTACCGCGTGCCAGGGCCAACATGCTTCAAAGACCTCAGACGAGTTGGAGATGTGGTCATGGACACCTATCTGGCAGCTTGCATTGCGCATGGCATTGTTGACAATGACCAAGAAGTAGATTCTGTTATGGAGGAGGCTGCAAATGTGACACTTGGCTCAGCACTGCGTGAGGTATTCGCCAACATGCTAATGTTTGTCCTTAGAGGGGAACCCTTGCAGTTCTGGGAAAGGCACAAGCATGTGCTGTGTGAAGATTTCATGCACAGGGCCAATGTGAACGAGCCAGATGAATTTATTGTGACTCAAGTGCTACTTGACCTTAAGGACCATGTTGAAAGACATGGTTTTACTTTAAATGGGAACTTTGGCCTCCCTGAGCCTGATCCACTTCACGTCCGCAGTCAAATTCCCCACATCATCCAGCATGAGACTGAGCACAACATAGAGGAACTTCAAACTATCATTACTGACACAGAAAACAGCCTCAATAACGAACAGCAAAAAGTTGTCGAAACAGTGATGGAAAGTGTGGAACAGGTACTTGGAAAAATGATATCCCTTGATGCAAGTGGTGGAACTGGGAAAACATTCATATTGTGCCACATCCTTAACAAAGTGCCTGCACAGGGCAAAGTAGCTCTTGCAACAGCTGCAAGTGGCATTGCAGCTACCCTACTGCCGAAAGGCACAACCTTTCACAGTAGGACAAAATGTCCTCTCATTCTCACCGACAAGTCCACTTGCAGTATGAGTGAACATGACAGCACTGCAACACTCATTAGAATGACGCATCTCATGGTTGTGGATGAAGTGTCAATGATGGATCACCATGCATTAGAAGCAGCAGATTGTACATTCCAGTGGCTCAGAGGTTCAGACAAGCCATTTGGTGGCATCACAATGGTTTTCAGCGGTGACTGGAGGCAAATCCTTACTGTTGTTCCACATGGTAGCCAAACCCAGATCATAGGGAGGTGTTTCAAGAGCTCACAACTATGGAAAAATGTTGAGATTCTTCATCTAACAGAAAACATGAGGATCACTCAAGCTGCTGGAGATCAACAAACAGAAGCAGATTTTGCCAAATTCCTTTTGAACCTTGGTGAGGGGAAAATTCCTGTGGTTCCAGAAGAGGGTGAATTTGCAATTGAGCTCAATGAATCACTATCAATTTCTGGCGAGAAACTTGAGGACATTGTCAATTGGGTATATGATGACATGACAGTCAACATTTCCAATCCAAAGTGGCTATGTGAACGTGTCATACTGTGCCCAACCAACTCTGAAGTTGACAAAGTGAATGAACATATGACAAAGAATTTTCCTGGAGAAGAGCATGCTTGCAACAGTGTGGACACTGCAGGGGTCACCATATGTACCCAACTGAGTTTCTAAATACCCTCTGCCCATCTGGTATGCCTCCACATCGCATCACTTTAAAGGTGGGAATGGTGATCATGCTACTTCGAAATTTCGACCAACAAAATGGAGACTGCAATGGATCGAGATACATCATTGAACAAATCCTGCCTCATCTTTTGGTTGCGACTTCTGTGATCGGTGTCAATGCTGGACGCACATTACTCATTCCACGCATCATCCTCACCCCATCTGACAACATATTTCCATTCACCCTGCGATGTAAGCAGTTTCCGGTGAGACCCTGCTTTGCCATGACAGTGAATAAGTCACAAGGCCAGTCTTTGCAACGTGTTGGTGTCTTCTGCACAAGGGACTTCTTCAGTCATGGTCAATTCTACGTTGCAGCCAGCAGAGTTGGCAGATCACCAGACTTCGTATTCTTGCTCAAGATGATGAAACAAACAAAAAGTGCCACTTTCTGAGCAATGTTGTCTATAAAAAGGTGCTGACACAATAACAACATGTAATCTTCAAGAACAGCCAGCCTGCACTAACAAAACACAAATATCCACTCTAAATATATCCTCCAATGCGTTATTATGTCAGTATCAGTATTTGCTTTCTACCATGCACAAATAAAAAAGTCACTGAACTTTTGCTGTGCAATTGTAACAATGAGCACTCAAACACACCAAACCAACAATTACTAAAAACACACACAAAAACTGATTTTACACGGGCATTTTGCACTAGCGTTTAAAATTAGGGGGGAGAAATACGTTTTATCCAGATATCAATAGCTATTAGTATCTGTGAGACTGGCCTTTATGTTGTCTCTACATTCATTTGTAAATTAACTGTGAAATTATCACATTCTAAAATATATAAACTAATATAAACCTAAACAAATTTAAGTGTTTTTAATTGCGGAAAAAAATGTGTGATTAAGTTAATATTTTTAATATATATATATATACACTCACCTAAAGGATTATTAGGAACACCTGTTCAATTTCTCATTAATGCAATTATCTAATCAACCAATCACATGGCAGTTGCTTCAATGCATTTAGGGGTGTGGTCCTGGTCAAGACAATCTCCTGAACTCCAAACTGAATGTCAGAATGGGAAAGAAAGGTGATTTAAACAATTTTGAGCGTGGCATGGTTGTTGGTGCCAGACGGGCCGGTCTGAGTATTCACAATCTGCTCAGTTACTGGGATTTTCACGCACAACCATTTCTAGGGTTTACAAAGAATGGTGTGAAAAGGGAAAAACATCCAGTATGCGTCAGTCCTGTGGGCGAAAATGCCTTGTTGATGCTAGAGGTCAGAAGAGAATGGGCCGACTGATTCAAGCTGATAGAAGAGCAACTTTGACTGAAATAACCACTCGTTACAACCAAGGTATGCAGCAAAGCATTTGTGAAGCCACAATATGCACAACCTTGAGGCTGTCAGGGATCAATCAAGCTCAGTCCCATCCACCACTCAGCGTTCACTCTCACCTGAGTATTGATCACAAGCACCTGTTCCCAATCAGCACAGTCATTATCCAGCACTATAAAACCCATCTCACAACAGCACTCCAGCGTCAAGCCTCGAATAGGACAGACCACTTACCTGCTTGTCTCCTTGTCTTCATAGCCCGTTCCAAGTTCACGAAGAGAAGTTTACTTATCTGAAGATTGTTAAACTCTGTGTCTCTGTTGATCTTCTTCCAGATCCGCTAAGTGATTCCTGGTCTGATCTCCCGGCTCCTGTGTATCCTCTGAGACTCTGTTCCCATCTGTTTTGTCCGTATCTGTGAGGAAAAGACCAAGTATTACTGACTTTTGTCCACTGCAATACAACGTATTGTACCGCGGATATACACACCTGCTCTCTTCCAATGCATCGTGTGATCGCCACCAACTTTGCCACTGTTTCACTGAATTACTCAGCTTGCACTTTATTCTTGTAAATAAACACTGTGTTTGGATTCACTTACTTGGTCTCCGAGTGTGTATCCTGACAGAAGGCTTGACCAAAATACCGTCATGGATCCAACACAGCCAGAAATCGATCCAACGCTGAGCGCAGCGAGTCACTCCAGCGCTTCCGCAACATCCACTCCTTCGCTGATGTACGTTGCTAGCCCAGCCTCTAGACCAGCGCCCTTCTCTGGCAGGGCGGAAGATTGCAATGGTTTTCTGCTTCAATGTTCACTGGCCCTGGAACAACAAACACATCAATATTCCACAGAAAGATCTAAAATATCCTTTATTGTACAACAATTATCCGGGCCAGCTCTAAGATGGGCAGAAACCCTCTGGTTCCAGGAAACTCCAGTTACAGCATCCTTACAGAATTTTATAACACATTTCAAAGAAGTGTTTGGCCGACCAGTGGGAGATTCCTCCGTCAGCGATCAGCTCCTGCAACTTCGACAGGGTAAAGATTCAGTGTCTGAGTATTCGTTGAAATTCAGAACCCTGGCCTCAGCTAGTGGGTGGAACGAGAAAGCACTCATCACAGTGTTTCGAAGGGGGCTGAATCCCACACTCCGTCTACAACTAGCCATTTATGATGACAACATGGGATTAGAAAAATTCATGCAACAAGCCCTACGGGTAGATCAGCGATCCCAAGTTTGTTACCGTGACATTCCGAACCAAGTTTCCACTCCTCAAATGAATCTCACTGAACAAGTGGTAACACACGGGGTGGAACGGATGCAAGTGGAAACCAGCAGATTATCCCAAGCAGAGAGGAAACGTCGCTACGAACTCAAGCTATGTTTATATTGTGGAAATCCAGGCCATTTTCTACGATTATGTCCATCTCGTCCTCCTCGCTTGATGGTGAGTTCGATTTTAAATATCCCCTCTGTTTCCTCCCCACTCACGATCTCAGTGACATTAATGTCTCCTAGTTTTAACGTTTCAGTCTCTGCCATTATTGATTCCGGGTCTGCAGGGGACTTCATCTCGGGAGAATTATCTTCCAGACTCAAGCTCAAGAGGATCAACACTCCGAAGCCATACTCCATCCACGCAGTAACTGGAGAGATCATCAATAAGGGGTATGTCAACTACCAGATCAAACCAGTTACATTGTGTGTAGAGAAAGACCACCGGGAGTGTTTTTATCCTTTTATTCTTGAAAATTGTCAGACAGACATTATCCTAGGTCGTCCATGGCTGATTCGTCATCAACCTGAGATCGACTGGAAGACGGGTAAAATCATTCGCTGGGGTTGCAAGTGCTCCACATGCCCACATGCTTCAATGATCATCCTCAAATCGCAAACGAATTATCTAAATCAGTCCACGTGAATTCTACCTCAATTGAAAGTCCCAACGAGAAACTTTCAGTGATCACACCTCCATGTTATTCTTCCTTTGCCGACGTATTTAGCCCTGTGGAGGCCTCCAAACTACCTCCACATAGACCCTGGGACTGCGCCATTGAGTTAATGCCGGGTGAACCTGTTCCCAGAGGTCGAATATACTCCTTATCCATTCCAGAACAAGAAGCCATGCAGAAATATGTCCAAGAGGCCCTACAACAGGGATACATTCGACCTTCTACTTCTCCTGCAGCTGCCAGTTTCTTTTTTGTCCCTAAGAAGGATGGGGGATTAAGGCCTTGTATAGACTACCGAGCCCTAAATAAGATCACGGTTAAGTTCAGCTACCCCCTCCCGCTTGTGCCTTCCGCTCTGGAACAGCTCAGAGAGGCTACCATGTTCACCAAACTGGACTTAAGGAGCGCCTACAACCTGATCAGAATTCGTGAAGGTGATGAGTGGAAAACAGCGTTCATAACACCAGCAGGGCACTATGAGTATCTGGTTATGCCTTATGGGCTGGTAAATGCTCCCTCAGTCTTCCAGAGTTTCATGGATGAGGTGCTTCGAGACTTCTTGAATCGTTTCGTTCTAGTCTATATCGATGACATACTCATTTTCTCCAAGAATCCCTCCGACCATCAACACCACGTCTCTCAGGTGCTCCAACGACTTCGAGAATTCTCACTGTTCCTCAAGGCGGAGAAGTGCACATTTCATCAAGAGTCTGTCGACTTCCTGGGATATCGTCTGAGCAAGAGAGGGGTGGAAATGGATGATAGTAAGATCAAGGCAATCACCACATGGCCCATTCCCAAATCTGTGAAAGAGTTGCAAAGATTTCTTGGCTTTGCGAACTTCTATCGTCGATTCATTGATAAGTATAGTATGATGACAGCCCCATTGACCTCCCTCCTGAAAGGAAAACCCAAAGTCCTCAGTTGGAATCCAGAGGCCCAAGAGACATTCGAAGCCTTAAAGACAGCTTTTACAACTGCCCCGTTGCTCTGTCATCCAAACCCCGACAGAGTATTCATCCTAGAAGTCGATGCGTCGACTACAGGAGTCGGAGCCATACTCTCACAACATCAAGAAAACTCAACCAAACCCATGCCTTGTGCTTTCTTCTCGAAGAAATTGTCCTCTGCAGAGAGCAATTATGACATTGGAAATCGATAACTTTTAGCAGTCAAACTTGCACTTGAGGAGTGGAGACACTGGTTAGAGGGGGCCAGACACCCATTCATAGTGTTAACAGACCATAAGAACTTGCAGTATCTGAAGGAAGCAAAGAGATTAAATCCCCGTCAGGCCAGATGGGCCTTGTTTTTTACCCGCTTCCATTTCACGATCTCTTATCGTCCTGGGTCAAGGGACACTAGAGCGGATGCCCTGTCACGTCTCCATTCACCAGAAGAAGTTACAGACGAACCTGAAACCATTCTTCCTGCCAAGATATTCGTCAATCCCATTCAATGGGACCTAAACGACCAACTCCAGGAAGCATCACAAGGTCAACCTACTCCTCCTGAATGTCCTCCGGGGAAGACTTATGTTCCCGAAGCCTTCCGTACGGCTTTAATCTCCTCTGCTCATTCCTCAGTAGGGACTGGCCATCCCGGGACTACTAAGACATGCGCATCGATCCAGCAAAAGTATTGGTGGCCAAGTATGCACCAAGAGGTTAAAGAGTTCATCCAAGGTTGCCAACTCTGCGCCATGACCAAGGTTCCTCGACACTTACCCTCAGGGAAACTGTTACCACTACCCATTCCACAGCGCCCCTGGTCACACCTCGGAGTAGACTTCGTCACCAATCTACCACCCTCTGAAGGGAATACGTGTATTCTCGTTACTATCGATAGGTTCTCTAAAGCCTGCAAACTAATTCCCCTCAAGGGTCTCCCCACAGCCTTTAAAACTGCGGAATTACTCTTCGAACATGTATTCCGAAACTTTGGGATCCCGGAGAACATCGTGTCTGATAGAGGACCGCAGTTCATCTCTAGGGTCTGGCGAGCGTTCTTCTCACTCCTGAATGTAACAGTGAGTCTGACATCTGGGTACCATCCACAAACGAATGGGCAGACGGAACGCAAGATCCAAGACGTCAGTCGTTTCTTACGTACATTCTGCCACAACAACCAAAACATGTGGAGCAGATATCTGATCTGGGCAGAATATGCCCAAAATTCGCTCCGTCAAGTATCCACTAACCTCACACCATTCCAGTGCGTTCTGGGCTTCCAACCCCCATTATTTCCATGGTCAGGTGAGCCTTCAGAAGTACCTGCAGTAAATCAATGGTTTCAGCAAAGTGAAGAGGTTTGGAATCAAGCCCACCAACACCTTCAACAAGCCAGGAATCGACAAAGACGGTTCGTAGATGTCCACAGACAACAGAACCCAAACTACCAGCCTGGTCAACTGGTATGGCTCTCAACACGAGACATTCGCCTACGTCAACCCTGTAAAAAACTGAGCCAAAGATTTATCGGGCCGTTTCCTATACAAGAACAAATCAACCCAGTCACCTACAAACTCCAACTCCCTGCCCAGTATCGGATACACCCCACATTCCATGTCTCTCTCTTGAAACCACACTACTCACCTGTGCCTGTTCCCTCCACAGATCCGGTCTCTGACAATAACCCCTCACTACCACCCATTGAAGCTGATCCCATCTATGCGGTTAAGGAGATATTGGACTCCCGACGTCGGGGTGGTCGCCTCGAATACCTAGTGGATTGGGAGGATTACGGACCAGAGGAGAGGTGTTGGGTACTTCGAAATGATATCCTTGATCCTAATCTACTGACTGAGTTTCACAGACAACACCCTCAAAGACCAGCTCCACGACCCCGAGGCAGACCCCCACGACGTCGGGGTCCTAGGTCCGTTGGCACGGACCCTGGAGGGGGGGGTAATGTCAGGGATCAATCAAGCTCAGTCCCATCCACCACTCAGCGTTCACTCTCACCTGAGTATTGATCACAAGCACCTGTTCCCAATCAGCACAGTCATTATCCAGCACTATAAAACCCATCTCACAACAGCACTCCAGCGTCAAGCCTCGAATAGGACAGACCACTTACCTGCTTGTCTCCTTGTCTTCATAGCCCGTTCCAAGTTCACGAAGAGAAGTTTACTTATCTGAAGATTGTTAAACTCTGTGTCTCTGTTGATCTTCTTCCAGATCCGCTAAGTGATTCCTGGTCTGATCTCCCGGCTCCTGTGTATCCTCTGAGACTCTGTTCCCATCTGTTTTGTCCGTATCTGTGAGGAAAAGACCAAGTATTACTGACTTTTGTCCACTGCAATACAACGTATTGTACCGCGGATATACACACCTGCTCTCTTCCAATGCATCGTGTGATCGCCACCAACTTTGCCACTGTTTCACTGAATTACTCAGCTTGCACTTTATTCTTGTAAATAAACACTGTGTTTGGATTCACTTACCTGGTCTCCGAGTGTGTATCCTGACAGAGGCGGATGGGCTACAACAGCAGAAGACCCCACCGGGTACCACTCATCTCCACTACAAATAGGAAAAAGAGGCTACAATTTGCACAAGCTCACCAAAATTGGACAGTTGAAGACTGGAAAAATGTTGCCTGGTCTGATGAGTCTCGATTTCTGTTGAGACATTCAGATGGTAGAGTCAGAATTTGGCGTAAACAGAATGAGAACATGGATCCATCATGCCTTGTTACCACTGTGCAGGCTGGTGGTGGTGGTGTAATGGTGTTGGGGATGTTTTCTTGGCACACTTTAGGCCCCTTAGTGCCAATTGGGCATCGTTTAAATGCCCCGGCCTACCTGAGCATTGTTTCTGACCATGTCCATCCCTTTATGACCACCATGTACCCATCCTCTGATGGCTACTTCCAGCAGGATAATGCACCATGTCACAAAGCTTGAATCATTTCAGATTGGTTTCTTGAACATGACAATGAGTTCACTGTACTAAAATGGCCCCCACAGTCACCAGATCTCAACCCAATAGAGCATCTTTGTGATGTGGTGGAACGGGAGCTTCGTGCCCTGGATGTGTATCCGACAAATCTCCATCAACTGCAAGATGCTATCCTATCAATATGGGCCAACATTTCTAAAGAATGCTTTCAGCACCTTGTTGAATCAATGCCACGTAGAATTAAGGCAGTTCTGAAGGTGAAAGTGGGTCAATCACAGTATTATTATGGTGTTCCTAATAATCCTTTAGGTGAGTGTATATACAGTGCAATGCATAAGTTAATACACCCATGCTAAAGTTGACTAAAAAGAGGAATAAAAAATCATATTTTGGAAATTGAACTTAATGCCTTAATTTAAAAAATTAGGAAAAATCCAACCTTTTAGGACACCAATTTTCTTTGTGAATGAATAATGTATCATAAATAAATGTTCTTCCTTAAAATACATGGTGCATAAGTGTGTACACCCCTATGTTAAATTCCCATAGAGGCAGGCAGATTTTTATTTTTAAGTATTTTTTTTTTAATTAATTTTTAAGATACTATGCATCCTGATAAAGTTCCCTTGGCCTTTGTAATTAAAATAGCCCCACATCATCACATAGCATTCACCATACCTAGAGATTGGCATGGGGTACTTTCCATAAGATCATCTCTCAATGCAAATCAAACTAGCTTTTAGGCTAACTGAAATAAAACCATGCCAATCTCTAGGTATGGTGAATGCTATGTGATGATGTGGGGCTATTTTAATTCCAAAGGCCAAGGGAACTTTATCAGGATGCATAGTATCCTAAAATTAAATTTAAAAAAAATACTTAAAAATAAAAATCTGCCTGCCTCTATGGGAATTTAACATAGGGGTGTACACACTTATGCACCATGTATTTTAAGGAAGAACATTTATTTATTTACGATACATTATTCATTCACAAAGAAAATTGGTGTCCTAAAAGGTTGGATTTTTCCTAAGTTTTTAAATTAAGGCATTAAGTTCAATTTCCAAAATATGATTTTTTATTCCTCTTTTTAGTCAACTTTAGCATGGGTGTATTAACTTATGCATTGCACTGTATATATATATATATATATATATATATATATAAATAAATAAATAAAAAAGGCAGTTAAAAGGCTTTAAAAAGCATTAAATTTAAATTGAAGATCCCTGCAGAAACCCTGGTTGCTATGCCAACCATGTTTGCTATATCCAGCGTGTTAGCTTGCCAAAAGCAGATGATAACATCCACAATCCCATTAGCATCAGCGTCCAAAAGTTCGACAAGTCCCAGGTAAGTGCTCACAAACCGATTGAGTGTCTTAGAACGATATTTTACACATATGCAAAGTAACTTGTTTACGGTAATTTCGGTTGTTTCGTCCAAGTAAAGAGAGTAAGGCGAGTCACCAATGTCCTGTCGAAGTTGTTCTCTAAAATATGCGCAATAACTGACTTAATGACGGCCGTACATTTGGTTCTGTGCATCTGGAATGCTCCGATCTCATCCTTCTGTATGTCCTATAAGTCATCCACGGCATTAACTGATGTGTGGCAAGTAGGGCTGTGCCGGTAAACTTGACAACCGCACCACCGCGGTTGTAAAGCGCCACCGCGGTGGCTGAGGAGTACCGGCGGTGGTTTGCAAAAAAAAAAAGTTTGTATGTGAATGCTGTTTTACATTAATATTATGACACACAAAGCTTTGTTTACAAAATAAATAATAGGTTAGCAATTAAATGTTATATTGCAGGCGCAGCCATGGAAAAGTTTGAATTCATGACGAATGAGAGAGTTGTGCGTGAGTCCATAAATTTAAACTTTGTCGGCTTTGAATTCTGGTTTGCGATCTTCACCCGATAATCAGCGAATTTAAAAATATTCCATTAGTTATTCCATATAGAAAGTTGAATTGTCTACTTTTAAACAAAACAATTAAAAACGAAAATAAACCGACTAGCATATGTTTATGTATTCCGTATAGTGTGCAATTATCTCTATAGGCGCGTTCACTGCGAAGATGACGAGTGAGCATCGTCAACTTCATCTTTGCAGCCCAACACTGACACAAAAAACCCCACTTTATTAATAAACAATTCAAATGTCTCCTTGCTATATTTGACACGTTCATAATCATTACTTGTGCCGGTTTGTGACAGCTGTTGTGTGCGTTATTGGCAGCGTCACCCACATGAACGCGTCAACCGCATCAGCACCAGAACATGGAGATTTTATTTTAGAGAATGATCGCACAACAGACATTAGAACATAATCGAATATTCAAAAATCGTGACTCATCCCTGCATGGAATCTCTTTTTTCTTTTCCCATACCTTCACTCGCGTCTCACCCATTTCCAAAGGGGATTATAAACGTTTCTTCCTTTGTTCGCTTTTAGGTCGATTATTTTCGTATTCTTTACTGTGGTAAAGTAGAAAAAACGCTGTAGGACAGATATAGCCTACATTTTTTACATGTACGTCAAATTCTTTTTAACACAGTTTGTGCTTGTTATTAGACATATTGGTATAGGCGCGTCAAGTTCATTTGTAAAGCGCGTTTCACACGCGCGGGTGATTTTAGTTTGGCTTTCTCTGGCAGCGCGCAAACATAGCTTAAATGTCTTGCCCATGTGGAAGATAAAATTCGCTCTTCATACCTTTTACAAGTAGAAAACATGAAGATATCAGAAAAGAGATTGATGGTCTCTTTCCTGCTCGTGTCCCACATCCCTCTCAAAGCGCAGAGCGGTAGGCTATATCACGCGTCTTTGTGTGGAAATATTAAACAAAAGTTTTTTTTTTCTTAAATAGATTAAGATTTTTCTTAAATAGAATAGATTTATTATATTATGTAAGTTACCAGTATTTACTGATATTTATTGCAATGCTTTAGAGGCTTTATTGTGTGGTTTCTTTGTTTTTATTTATTTATTTCAAAACAACCCCCCAAACACCGCAACACCGCCGGTATTTGGGTCTATTACCACCGCGGTGGTAAAAAACTGCCACCGTCACAGCCCTAGTGGCAAGCAACGTATGCTGCCATTCACACATCAGGCTTTAGGTCCGAATCACTCTCCCAGTCCTTTCGGTAAGTTTTTTTATATTTTGCCCACTTCGACATCTTTTTAATTTGTATTTCCCACTGAGTGCTGCTGACTGAGTCCTGACGCAGCTGCTGCTATCACTCGATTGGCTCGTGAGTTGTGACTCGTGACGTTGGCGTCAAGCCGTCAACTGTCAACATCACCAACACAGCCGAGTATGCAGTGGGTGTGTTTAGTTACATTACAATGACTGATTAGATGGAGTACATGCACACTTGGGTTGTGTTAAATAATTAGCCTATAATTTTTTTGAAAACCCCCAAACTGATCCCAAGCCCGCCCAAATTTTGTCCACCCACCCAAACCAATTTTTACCTGTGCAATCAAATGCAAAACCGCCCAACTGCAACACTGCTCTCTCTCTCAAAAGGGGATTTCCCTCAATCACCAGCAGCACATACTCTCATTGGTTAAGAGCAGGCGCATACCATTTCAACACGTTTTTACCGAACTTAAAACATACACACTTGTTACAAAGCTTACATTGACAACATTTTTTGAACAAACCTTTTTTTAGAGAGAGAGAAAAAAAGTCACAGAGTCAACATCTAAAGCACCAGACCTCTACACTCCACCCACTCGTTCCCTGTCTCCTGAATACTAATGACCATCACCTGTCACCACCACCTGCCTGCACTCAGCACCACTAATCACCAGCACTATTTAGTCACCATACCCACAGCACTACATTGGCTGGTCTTGTCATTCTGCACTGAAAGACTTACCTGACTCTTCATTTGATTATACTTACCTCTTTATGACATTCTTCTACCGAAGATTTTCATCATCTACATTCAAAACCAGATAAGAAACTCAGTCAACCCAACCAACAGTGCTCTTAATTAATCTTCAAACACTCACCTGCTCTTCTGCTGAAATACATCTTACGTTCAATAAATCCTGTTTACAAATATTACTTGTTTGCATTCTTCTGTCCTGAGTGACAATATGATCATCTTTGTTCCAGACGGTCTAGGACTTCAATAGATGCGAGTGGAAAGACGTCATCCTCTTCATCATTCTGGATCTGCGGTAAAAAGCACCTGTTTCCCACTAGAGACTGGACCAGTGATTCAGGTGGTTGATCTTCATGTCCATTTTCTCTGGGGTTTCCAGAATTGCCCTTTTCTACAGCTGCAATACAAAAGATCATTTCATTTGGCATTTAGCTTTAATGAATAAAATAATGCATTTTATAGCTTTTTTTTTTTCTGATATTTTGACAGAAAAAAAACACAAGCAAGAACAAAATTAGCCTGTCTTCTCTCTCTGTGTGCGCGCGTTTGTTAGAGAGAGCTTGCGCAGCACTGAGACAATGGTAGGCCATTTTTAAATCCAGTAATTAACATGCTAGTTTTCATTAAATTAATATAATTAGGTACTTTAGTTATTATTAACACAATAACATTACACATTCATGCTACATTTAAAGGGATACTCCACTTTTTTTGGAAGTAGGCTCATTTTACAACTCCCCCAGAGATAAACCGTTGAGTTTTACCGTTTTCGAATCCATTCAGCCAATCTCCGGGTCTGGCGGTACCACTTTTAAGCATAGCTTAGCATAGATCATTGAATCGGACAAGACCATTAGCATCTCTCTCAAAAAAATGACCAAAGAGTTTTGATATTTTTCCCATTTAAAACTTGACTCTTCTGTAGTTACATCGTGTACTAAGACCGATGGAAAATGAAAATTTTTTCTAGGCTGATATGGCTAGGAACTATACTCTCATTCCTGCGTAATAATCAAGAAACTTTGAATCAAGAAAGTCCAGCAGGCGTAATGATATGACGCAGCGCCTGAAAATAGTCGATCCTATAGTCTAACGAGCTGGGGACTATTTTCAGGCGCTGCGTCATTACGCCTGCTGGACCCATGGTACGGTGTGATGAATAATGCGGTCACTTCGGTGTGATGAGTCCGGGCTTAGGACCCAAGCAATCCGATTGTTTCAAAGCACGTTTTATGGGTAATCGCTTTAGTGCCTGGTTACAAATCATACAAAGTCATTTTATTATAGAAGACGTTTGTACTACGTTATAACGAGTCATTAATGTATTTAATGTTTTTTAAATTATACGTTTCATATACTAGTGAACCGAAGCTATAGATTGTGAAATTAAACATTTCTCGTTGTTAGTGTGTTTTTTTAGTTAGCTTAGATAATAGCATAGCATACAGCTAACGTTATCCGATGATCGTGCTATGAGCTTTACCTGAGCTTATACTGCACTGATACTGCCTTACCATATTCACAGCAATTCGTACTACTGGGGTGCTAAGCCCGGACTCATCACACCAAAGTGACCGTATAATTCACCACAATGGCAGCAAAGTTTCTTGTCTCTTAATCATAAGCCTTACGCATTTGTCAATCATCCTCGCTTGCTATTTGGGGAATGAACCAGCGCTATGATTGGTCGAGCTCTTCTTCTGCTATTGCTTGATTTGAGTACAGCGCGTGCACCAGGTTTTTGAGTGGTTTAGAGTGACAAATTGTACCAGCGTACTTTGAGTTCAAAATGCGTACAGGTTGGCAGGTCTGAGTCTGTTCTATCTCAAATAATGTATTTTTGATTTAAAGGTCTAAAAACATCTCTTTTTCTTACTTTTTTGGCTTCTTTCTTCTCATTCATATCTGAAAACCAGGGATGATCTAACACGTTCTCTAAGGTGTAAAGTTGCCTCCTTCCCTTAAGCAGCCGACGAAGATGCCGACATTCTGTGAAAGTTTTCAGAAGAGAGCGGATTAATCACGTTTGACCTTTCTGTAGTACACGAAAGGTGTATGTTACCATGAAATACAAAGCATTTGTTGCTGCTACTATGACATGAACATTTAATCACTGCTAACATTCATTATCAGTCCCCTGTGTTTTACACTTTGCTCATTCGTCATCCAGGTTTGACACTTATTATTTTACTGTCACTTTATGTGTCAGAGCTTTATGTTTTCCAAGCAATGTTATGTCCACTTTGTTCATGTTATCAATCTTACCTCTGGATAGGCGTTTCCATGGTGGGATTTGTTTGATGAAAGCCTCCAGCACTTGATTTAAGCAAGATAATGCTGTTTCCATAGCCATCTCCCTGGTGACTGACACTTTATAAACTGCATCACTTACTGTAACCAATACATTTCCAGTGTTTAGTAAAATATTATCAGTGAACTGTAGTAAACAAGTCAGTAATCTGTATTCAAATAGCCAACTCACATGTTTCTACAATGTACCGTCCGTCTCTAAAGCCCACTATCTTTAGTTGCAGGGTGTCTGGGTTTACAAACAAGTCTCTCAAATTACTTGAATAATAAGAAACATCACAATTGTGGAAATGATGCAATGAAACGGCGAGTTGCAGCAAAATCTGTTTTGCTGCTCTTTCAGTTATGGGGCCAATGCTGTGTTGAATGTAATCGTGCAAAGACATGCTGTCAGCTAGGGACTCCATAACTATGATGACGTAACCATCCTTGTAGAACCAGTCATATAACTTTATGACATGGTTGCATGGTGGGTTGGTTTGAAATTTCCTCATTGCACATAGCTTATGAAGCACAGGCTAAAGAAAAGAGATTGACAAAAGGTTAGCTGACTCCAAACTAATTTCAAATTTCCTACCAAAAGAGTGAGGGAAATTGAGGATGAAAGCAATTAACTTTATAACCGATGCTTCCAGGCTTTGGTTGTCTAATTCAGTTTCATTTCATGAAGAATAAAGTATTTTCAACTTACCGGATCGTCCAGATTTTTCTCACAAAGAAATGTGATGGTAACCTAAAACATAAATACAATTTTTGAAACCGCAAATTAAACTTGTACATAATCATCTACATTCTTTACATTTTTTTAAACACTTTTTGATCAAAACTGTCAACACTGATGTTTATGGCAAGACTCAAAGTTCACAGAAGGAAACAAGAGACAAAATGTTTGGTTATGGAGAAAGAGCAACATACTTTCTGGCCGTCGCATTTTCTAATTCCTTCATAGACAGTGATATTGGGTCCTAATTCAAGTATCCTTACTGTTTTATAATGAGTATCTAAAAAAAAAAAACACAGCAAGATCATTTTAATATAGAGCATGAGGCTGAACTCCAGCAGCAGCTGCTTGTGCCTGAACACATCTGTGCAGATGAGGTGAGGATTAAAACCAGAAACAGGCTAGAACTGATATAAAGAAATATTACCTAGATCATCTATTGTGCTGATCTTGGGTTTTCTCTCAAATAACACAGCACCACTGGTCGATGGTTGAGCATAATCGAACAATGTCTCAAGCGCATCAGTGCCTGGAGTCGAAGGCTCTCGGTCAGGCACAGAAGGACGCACTTTGCTTATGAGGTTTTGGATGCCACGTTTTACAGCTTTCCCTGCTGTTTGGAGACGAGAACGGCCTTTCCTCCCTTTTGTGTGTTTTTCTGAAAGCAAAGAAAATTGATTCGAAATATATTTTTTATTAGCATAGATTACAGCTGAACCTCCTGAATAGCTCCTCAGAATCACAACCTGTAAGTAGGACTAATTATTGATGTATACTATATATTTTCTACCGGTGTTCAAAATACTTAGTTTTGAGTTTTGTATTGTGTAGGTCTCCTGCTAACTGGCTAACTCGTGTTATTATTCTTACTGAAATATTTCTGGTAATCAGCTGTGGGCCACTATTACCTAAAACTGTGTCTATTAACCCTGTTGTAGGAGACTCCAAACAACATTAGGAGCCTTTAAAATAGCATAATAGGGGCCCTTTATGGACAAGCGGCAGCATGTTTAGTATTAGGCTACTGTCACTTTAAGACCGGCACACAAGAAGGCTTTCAATCACATGCAAATAATGAACTTGTGTGAATGGCAGTGTCCCGTGACTGTAACTCTACCTCTGCCTTAACATGTGATGTGAATGTAACAGAACTGCAACTGATAGAATGTGCACTGTAACACGATACTACGACATTTCTTCAAAAGCAGATCCTGGAGACATTTGAATCGTCTACGATCAAATATTGTGATCACACACCCCCACATGTCCCACTGTTATTTCTGCATACATCTATCTATCTATAAATTACAGAAACGTCTGTCTGTCTGTCTGTGTGTTAACACAGACATATAATACAGAATATATAATATTCATATTATATATAAATATTATATTTTATTCACAGCCATCATTTGTAGTATTTTTTTGTAGATGTTAACTTAATCTGTAAGTCAGCTACACTGTTTATTTCTGAATATTATATTTTATTCTGGTGTGCTTAACGTTATCGCTATTGTGCAATAGTAGCCTATGCTATTCACCAACTAAACATATTCTATTATAAAAGTAGCGTTTTCTCTGAGTTCACTGCCTGTTCCCTCAATCGCGTAGTTCAATTTTCCATATTTATTGTATGTCATTATGTCAGTATCAGTATTTGCTTGCACAAATAAAAAATGTCACTGAACTTTTGCTGTGTAATTGTAACAACTAGTGCAAAATGCCTGTGCAAAATCAGTTTTTGAGTGTGTTTTTAGTAATTGTTGGTTTGGTGTGTTTGAGTGCTCATTGTTACAATTACACAGCAAAAGTTCAGTGACATTTTTATTTGTGCATGGTAGAAAGCACACAGTGAACTCAGAGAAAACGCTACGCTTGAGCAAACAGTTTGTGAATAGGCCACTACAAATGATGGCTGTGAAAGAGACTGTGAACGCATTGAATAGGATATGTTTAGTTGGTGAATAGCATAGGTTACTATTAGCCTACACAGTAGCGATAACGTTAAGCGCACCAGAATTAAATATAATATTCAGAAGTAAACAGCATAGCTGACTTATAGATTCAGTTTACATCCACAAATGAATAAGCACGTTGATTCAGGGAGCAGTGCAAAGTGCCCATACAAAATCAGTTTTTGTGAGCTGATCACCGTCAAAAAAGTTCAGGAGATATCTTAGCGATGGCTGATTAACAGTTTCAATATGATAAAAAATAACTTTTATATTAATTCAATGGATAAATTGCATTTTGAAAAAAAAGTGTCATGAATTTATTGCATTTTTTGGGGAAAAAATAATCCGTTTTTATAATAAATCTTTGAAAATCAAAATCTGGATTTGAATTTTTTATGATATTATAACCTAAAGATGCTATGTGAAAGTTTATTTTTAAACCACAACCTTCTAAGTGCTTCTTTTACCGATATATTTAAGGATATCTTTTGCATTTCTAATTCAAACAACGCCAAACTTGGCGCTGCATTTACTCGTGCCAGTAGCAAGACACCTGTCGAGTTTGAAATCCATCAGACTAACGGTTCGACAGACAGACAGACAGACGTTTCTGTAATTTATAGATACTGTAGATGAGCACTCAAACACACCGAACCAACAATTACTAAAAGCACACACAAAAACTGATTTGGCACGGGCACCTGCACTAGTGTGAGTAATATTGATTTGTCCTCAGTTTGTTACCTGTTGGGCAATTGTTCTGCGCAGGTGCATCTTTTGGGCTGCTGCTTGGTTTTCTCTCAGATAACCCAGCAGTACTGGTCGATGGTTGAGCCTTGCTGCTATCCATCTCCGAGTACTCAAACACTTCACATTTACTGCCATCCATTCCTTCGGGTATGCGTGTTTGCACTACTGTAGGAGCATAAACTCTGATGATAGCTCGACTGACCCAATACTGACCTCTCACACACTATCACCGCCTGTGACGTCATAAACAGAACTGGCGCGCCTGTGACGTCACATGTTCCTTCATGATGTGCGAAGCTGCTGTTAAGCAAGATCAACGCGCAAAGTGTAAAACACTTTTAAACAGTCATCATTTACTCACCCTTGTGCTGTTCCCATCACAAATAAAGATATTTTGAATGAAATCTTTGACTGACAGTCAAGGTAACTACCAGTTCCTTCAAAAAGTTAAAAAGATCGTTAAGGTTTAATCCACGATTTCTGAGGAGACCGCGATCACTTTATGTTGAACGAACAGAATGGATTTATTCTCTTTTCTCATTCTCTGTTGTTAAAAACAAACTCTTTGAAATTCTTAGATACACTTAAAACGTGCAGGCTTGTTCCTAAACATGTTCCGTGCACGTGAAGTAAACCACGCTTTTCTGAACCTAGAATAAAACAGGCATTTGCTGTCGTTTTTAGAAATACATTTATTACTAATAGGCAAAATAATTATGAGTATTAATTATATTCATTACCACTTTTAATTAATCACAACAGAACGCCATATATATATATCTCCCTGGGGCGAGTTGACAATTTCTCTGCATCTGCTTCCGTTGGAGACAGCAGGACGGGATTTCTCATGCCTGAAGCTGCATATTAAAAAAATAATAATCATAATAATAATTTTTACCGAATAAATCGATCAAAGATATCAAACGTGCAGATTTCAGGTACGTCAAGCTCTTCCTGACTGAGTCTATGTAAAACCATGTGATGTGCTGCGTGGAGAATGTGTCCTGAGGAGCTGTGAGGAAAAATTTGCTCAAAGTATAAATCAAATATTCATTTATACTAATTGCGTTTGTGTTCGGTTATGTAATATCTTTGAAACTTTGTTATGTTGATTGGGTTAGATGATATCACCTGTTAGTTAACTAACGGTGATGTTGTTTCGTCCACGTTTCTGTGGTTGGGCTACAAGACTTCTTTAACTGAATGTTTAAACCTCATTTAAGTTCTTAACAAGCTATTATATTTGCTAACTATTTTTGAAAACGGCACGTTGCTGTTGGTGTTACCACATGTTTGATTATTACCTCATATAAAAATGTTAGCATAGCTTCCCGCCATCAAATCTAATGCATGTATCTGAACAACATTTGAACTTGCCTATTAAAGGGATAGTTCACCCAAAAATGAAAATTCTGTCATCATTTACTCACCCTCAAGTTGTTCCAAACCTGTATGAGTTTCTTTGTTCTGCTGAACACAAAGGAAGATATTTGGAAGAATGTTTGTAATCAACAGATCTCGGTCCCCATTGACTTCCATAGTAGGAAAAAAATATACTATGGTAGTCAATGGGGACAGAGATCTGTTTGGTTACAAACATTCTTCCAAATATCTTCCTTTGTGTTCAGCAGAACAAAGAAACTCATACAGGTTTGGAACAACTTGAGGGTGAGTAAACGATGATAGAATTTTCATTTTTGGGTGAACTATCCCTTTAAGAGTGAGCCGATGTTTGATTTCCTTATTCCCAGATTCTCCTGCACCAGTTCAGTTCCCGGGCGACGTTGGTGAAGACCTTTAAGCAGATTCTCCATACAGTCTTCTTCATTGATGGCCCGCCACTGATGGATAATCTACTCACCTTCAACAGGTACATTTTAAGTAATATTTTAGCATATAGATGGACCTCTTCTGTACTGTTCTAAACATTAGTATCCGTCAAAAGTTTGGAATAATTCATATTTTGTAATGTTTTTGAAAGTCTGTTCATTGACTTGATCCAAAAATGTAGTAAAACATGAATATTATAATATTATTTATAAGAACTGTTTTCTATTTTGAAAAGCAATTCCTGCTTTGCAAAGCTGAATTTTCAGCAGTACACGATCCTTCAGAAATCGTTATAATACTGTATGCTAATTTACTGCTCAATAAACTTTTCTGATTATTATCAATGTTGAAAACATTTGTGCTGCTTCATAGTTTTGTGAAAACTACCATTTTAATCAGCAAAGATTAAAAAATGACAAACACATTTATTACATTTCAGAAGATTTACATTTCAGATAAATTCTGTTCATTTGAACTTTCATTTGAACTTTCTGTTCATCAAATAATGAACTGTTCATCAAACAATCCCTAAAAGGATAACTGTTTCCTCAAAAATATGAAGCAGCAAAAACTATTTTAACATTGATAATAATAAGAACCATTATCAATAGTTGAGCACCAATAATAATTGTTAATAACCAATCAGAAAAACAGAATATTAGAAATTCAGCTTTGATCAGAAAAAAAAAAAACATTTTACAATATATTCAAATGGAAAGGTTTAATAATATTTAACTGTTACTGTTTTCACTGTATTTCTGATCAAATAAATGCAGCCTTGGTGAGCAGAAGAAACTTTAATTATTTTTTTAATTAAATCTTGATTTCAGACTTTTGACAAGCATGTAAACATGCATTTCATTAGTAGTTGTAGGTTGAAAATTCAGTTGATTCTTACCATTCTCTGCATAACCCCTCTGTCTAATAAACTTTGTTCCAGCCGGTCTAGGTCTTCAATAGATGCGAGTGGAAAGACGTCATCCTCTTCATCATTCTGCATGCATCTGCGGTAAAAAGCGCCTGTTTCCCACTAGAGACTGGACCAGTGAAGTCAGGTGGTTGATCTTCTTGTCCATTTTCTGGGGTTTCCAGAATTGCCCTTTTTCATTTGGCATTTAGCTTTGATGAATAAAATAATGCATTTTACAGTTTTTTATTTTAAATTGATAAATTACTTATGTCATGTGGTACAATACTCAAGACTGGATTTTGGTAAGTAAAAACTTAAATTAAGCTGCTACTGCTGATTTTCATAAAAGCATAAAACAATATATGTAAAAATATAATTTGTTAGAAACATACTCTCCTCTCTTCCTTGGTGGTTACCTGAAGGTCTCAGGACAGAAAAGGTTTGCACTATTGATTGAACAGAAAATATATATATATAGTATTAGATTGTATTTAAATGGTGTGAATGTGTTTGGTTGCCTCATGCCTAATTAATGCTCTTTTACCTTGTGTGTTTTGTGGATTAACACCCCAGCCGGCTCCATGATGGTCTGCCTGAGAGACGACCACTGGAGCTGAGAAAGGTGGAGTAGGTAAGATTCACTTGTTACCAACACAAGTTAACACACACTAAAATATAAAACCGAAAAGCATAAAACAGATTTTTGTTCTCTTCTTATAAGAACAGTATGGTTAATTTATTCATTATTACACTGGCATTACCAACAATCTCTAGTCAGTACATCAGTGTTCTTTTGAGTACAGTTAGGACTCTAATGTGGTTTTCACACTGGGAATCAGTGCTGCATGATTAATCATATCGCAATCGCGATGTCAAGCCTATACTATTAAATGACGCAAAATGCTGCCATTTTATGAAATAAATAAATGCATGTGTGGACATGACAACCCATTCTCTCTGAAAGCTGTTTGTCCATTTTCTACACCACTAATAAAAACAAGACCAGTCAGTTTCAGTTTAGGCAGTGGCATGTGTGGCGTGTATGGTCGCGACGTGACTTTCTACGGTATGCAGCGTGGAGAACAGGTGAAGATGATGCCGTGCAGACGGACACTGAACTGGTGTCCAGAAAAAATTCTACCTCTGTTATATGGCGATATTTAGGCTATAAGATAACCGACACTGAGCAGAGAGAGCAGGGCTGCCAACTCTCACTCATTCAGCGTGAGACTCACGCAATTGACACTTTTCACACGCCACACATTTATTTTCTCACGCAGAGAAAAATCACGAAGTAAAGAGGACACTGACACCGACAGACAAGAAAGAGCAGGTTACTTTTGTTAGGAACAAATTCTCAGCTCTCAGATTCCGTCAATTTTATTACGAAATTCAAACAATAGCGTTGTGGCACGTGAAAAGCCGCTTTTCCACTGCATGGTACGGTATGGCTCGGTTTGGTACGGCACGCTTTGGTGCTTTTCCACTGCATGGTATGGTACGGCTCGGTACGGCTCACTTATGGCACATTTCCACTGCATGGTACGGTATGGTACGGCTCGCTTCTGTTGAGGTTCCAAGCGTATCGTACCGATACTAAAATGTGACGTGAAAACACTGCAGATCACTGATTGGACAGACAGAATCATCACTACCAACGTCATTGTATTTACGACACGAGACACTAAACCCGCTAGATTTAAATCGCCAGTAGACAACAGCAGAGAATGTCTAATCCGTAGACGGGCTCTGACAACAGCCAACGCTGTAGCACCTGTTTTAAAAGTATTTTCTTCAAAAAAAAGAGTATAAACTTCAAAAAAAGAAATAGCTGAATCGTGGTCAGTGGACGAGGTGCAGACGTTCCTCTCGTTGGTTGCCGAGGAGTGGATGGGGCAACACGGAATGAAAAATTCGCATTTAATATGATGATGTCATGGCAGTAGAGATGGCAACTATAATGATCAGTCCCACCCACTTTGAAGCGGTACTAACTGCAGTAGAAAAGCAACCGAGCTAAAGCGAACCGAACCGCGCCGAGTCGAACCGTACCGAGCCGTACCATGCAGTGGAAAAGCGCCATAAATGTAACATGACAGATCGTGGTCGTGAACCGAACATCTCTCTTGACGAGTTAATAGTAAATAAAAACGAATGAACAATAGGTGTTTTAAAAGATACAGTACAACTTAACGAAATGTTTATGCCTCATACATAATATCGATCAATCAGTGTTTTTTTTTTCAACTGTGGAAAGAGGTCAATAAAACAGTTGTCACATAACATTACATTTACCTCAGGAAAGCCATTTGATAGCATGTTAGTTGGCAAGACAAATTATTTAGAGAGAGGAGTATTTTGCTAAATATGTGCACTATATTAAATATTTATTATACTATTTTTACTTATCAAAATATTGTAACGTTGTTATTATATACTAGTAATAACCACATTAGATTTAAAGTGTCCCTATTATGCTATTTTAAAGTTTCCTAATATTGTTTAGACCTGTTTTAGACCTGTTGAGTCTCCTACAACAGGTTTACATGCATCAAAGGTCAAAAAAATGTTTAATTTCCTCATAATATACATTTGCACATCATCACATTTTTCAATGATTCTCAAATGACTTGTCAAATGAATCAATCTCTTTAAATCCCTCCTTTCCGTGAGCTACTCTGCTCTGATTGGCCAGACAGCTCAGTCTGTTGTGATTGGTTTACTGCGTACAATACGCGTCAAAAACAAAAACGCCCATTGCCATAACAACGTCAGCTGTCCTGAGGCTTCCTACACCGTAATTTTACCATATCAATGCGAGCGTGAGTCCGATGATGAAACACTGTAAGAACTAGTTATTCAACCCGAACCTCCATCGCAAGGACGACTCGAGCAGGACGTTTCTCAGTGATACACTACTCAGTTTGAGGTACATTATGAGATGTTGCAACTGTAATTCCTAACCATCAGCATTAACAAGTGCATGTCCATCAACAAACCGTAAAAATTATTTTACTTGAAATAATTTATTTACCGAGTATTTTTGTAATATATTGCGGTGAACACGTGGAAACTGTATCAATAACAGTGCATGTATACAATGTATACATTAGCCAGCGTGTAGTGAGAATGACAATCTGCATTAATAGACAGTTATAGGTAAAAGTGGCCCACAACTGATTAGCAGAAGTATGCAAGTAAGACAGTGATAATATGAGTTAGCCAGTTAGCAAGAGACTTACATAAAATAAAACTCAAAACTAAGTATTTTGAACACCATCTTTCAAGAGCAAGCGGTTTGCGAATCCTGCATTGAACTCCGAGATTTGAGAAGCAGTCGTCAGTAAAATAAAGGGAACACAGCAAATTTTAGGATTATACCGCTGTGATATCATGGTAAAGATGAACTTTAACCACTGATTCTTCACATGCTCGTCTTTGGGCAGTGAAAAAAACTGGCTTTACCTTCACATTGTAGAGCACAGCGTCTTCTCGACATGATGCTATCCAGTATCCACAGGAATCAGCTGCAGGTTTGAGGTACAAGTTTGCCCTGGTGTCTGCGCGCGCAATAAATGGGCGGGCAATATGCTAATGTTTCGTCTTGACGTCACGCCGAAACGGCTCATGACTCGTTTGAAAAACAATTAATTTCATTGACTCAGAGTTGACTCTAACCTTTGAAAGACAATAACTTTATATATGGTGCACTTTCAGATTTAAAACTTTGCAGGATGTTTTAATTCACTTAGAGCTATGTTACACACTACATGAAAGTCCATTTTCAAAAATCCATAATAGGGGCCCTTTAATATGAGTTGTTATTTTTAACCTTGAATAATAATACCAGCTGACAGGGTCTCTGTATATTTACAGCATTAGGTGAGATATTTTTTTTCTTTAGAAAAATGTACATGTACTGTACATCAGTTTGAGAAAGTAGATTTTTTTTTTAAATCTACTCAAGTACTGTAACGAAAGTATTTGTAGTCAGTTGCTTTCCACCTCTGTTAAAATATTATGAAAAAATGAAGTTCTAAGTTGAAGCATTAAGCCATGGAAGGTCATATACTAGTGACTATACTAGTGACTTTACTTTTTGTTTTAATACTGTTTATTTACAGTGCATTTTATTCTTATTACCTAACTCACAGAGAATTCTGTCCTGTTTGGCTGTGGTGCCTTCATCGGCAACTGGTCTTTGCATGGAAGCCACCGTGAGAGGTCATCATTTTGCTACAGATCTTGTTGTCTCTTCTCCCACAAACTCCACTATCAGGTACTTTATTTGTATGTTTAATGTATTTTATTTTTTTGCTGCAGTTACATTGACTGTATTTTATCTTCAGATTTTCACCGTACAAGGGTAAACGTCAAATGGGTCAATCCATCTCAAGTGGTCCAAATGTTTTAAAATTGGCTGAATTTTACATTTTAATTTTTTTTGAATGACATTCATACGTTTATGTATTGTTATAAAATGGTGTAGGCATGATGCATTTTTGTAGGCCAAAACCTAGGGTTGCACGATATTGAAGAAAAATGCTATATGCAATATCACACTCGTAGCTGTGCAATATGGCTGTATATCAGCACGGATGTAATTTGATAGATAGGTATAGGCAATCACAGCGTGCTGATATACAGCCATATTGCATGTCTAGCTATTGTTATAATCCTTCCTTATCGCATAACATGTTTTATTCCGTTTTGAGCTATATGGGAACTAAAATCTGTCAGCAACTTCTACAAATTGTTTCTGCTTTCTCCTTGTCTCGGATCAATTTGGGCACACATACGGAGGGCAGCTTTGGGTTGGTTGCTCTGTGATGATGAATGTATGGTAGTCTGAACGTTGTTCCATTTTATTCATTACTGTCAGCTTTCACAGCAATACTGGTAAATGAGCAAAACAAAATATATTTTTTAATTTTTTAATTAAATACTGTGAGAATCATGTTCAATTTGTTTTCAGTGCCACAGCTGTGTATTATCTAGTTAGGAGGTTGTTGACAGTATTGTGTTCATGTTTCTGCATATTACATGGTGTTCACTGCCCAATATTGTTTGCGAGAAATAAGTATTTTAACCCACAGTAACTTTCCTTATAGAATACTCTAACATCTTTTTCAATTTCTTTTCTCCGCTTAGGAGATTGTTCATCCTTAGATGCACAGATCTACCTCTAATCCACCTTCATTCCCACACCCACCTGGCCAACAATGTTTCATTAAGTGCAGTCCATAACCAGTGTCTGCCATGCACGGTCTGCTCCTTGTTCATTGCAAATGTTTTGGATTGTTCTAAAACATCAACTCTGGAAAGTTAAAGGGATACTTCACCGCTGGAAATATGAATGTGTATTTAAATTGGGTCATTTATGTAGTAGAAAATATTTTAGAAGTTGGTGCCTTCTAGACTGAGAAAAGACAGAAAATGTATTTTTGGCTCATGTGGATGAAAGACAACAACTCCCAGAATGCACTTGCTTCGCTGCCCTAGGAGGCCACTCCCAAGCCAGGCCTACAGAGGGCAGTATCGGCAGACCTGGGGTGCTTCTCAATTCTTATTTGTGCATCCTCGCTTCCTTGCCTCGCGTCTCAGCTCCACCCCCTGTAGGATACGAGGGAAGGCTGCAAGGAAAGAAAACGAGGACGGAGGAATCGAATGAAAGTTTTTTTATACTTGATCACTCGAGCATCACTTCATAGCGTCATCAGCAGCACTCAAAGGATCTGCCCTTATGTTGTTATAGTTTGGTTATTTAAAAAAATTATAATAAATAATAATAAAGCAAGATACTCTGTTGAAATATGTGAGATGTGTGGTTTATATAAACTACAACGGTAAAGTATAAATTAAAATGAGTGTGACCAATGTGAAGGGGGAGGAGAATTTATACGTGCGTCACATTTAGTTGATAAAACACTTTATATACCTGTGTATCCTCGCTCATGCCTCCTCACTCCTCGATCCTCGTGGTGCAATTAGAGAATTGAGATGTCCTTCAAGATGGCTGAGCTCGATCGGTTTCCGGGTCATAGAATGGAAGACAGAGGAGACGAGGAGGGATATTGAGAAGCACCCATTATACAACTAGGCTACTAGTTGACTCGAAACTGAAAAGACGCCGTTTTATCGTGGGTCTCCGTGACGAGTCTGTCCGGGATTTCGAGATCGCCCAAAATGTCCAGGATTCGGCTTTTGCGTTCTACAGTCGCCATTCATTATGTTCACTGTGGAGAGCAGGATGAGGCTGAGGGCCATGGGAGAACGGCGCGAGGCCGGTGGCGTGGTTACTGATGAGCGACACCTGTGAGACGCACCGGTCTCGTAGGCTATCTCTCACAGAGGATGTATGGCAACCCCTTCTACTCAGCTTTCTCCATAGAGCAAGAACCTGTTAGCTTAGCTTCCAAAAAAAGATGGCTGACACAATATGTACATTATGTGAGTGAGATCCCACCCCCTATGGGCCGGTTGAAAACATGCAGAACTAGCTCCTACTACAGGCTGTAGGTCTTTAGCCTCTGTCCAAAAAATCCTCAGATGACGCAAAAATCTTCATTTTGTGTCATCGGAGGATTTTTTCCAGACAAAAAATACATAAATCTCTTGTCTCAGGGGGACATGAGGGAGGGAAGATTCTACATACTTTCTACATACAATTCGAAAATACTACAGGTTTTCTACTGATACAAAGCTTAATGCTAATCGGTGAAGTATCCCTTTAATGGCATGTCAAATGTCAAATTTACATTTGTACATTGTTTCCTCCTAAGGCTTCTTCCTCATACATCCACAAGGGTTTTCTTTAGCATTGCCACCTTTGGCTTGCTCATTGGGAGTTTGTAAGCATCATTATTTGGAACAAAATATGAAAATGGCTTGGTATGTGTTAAACTATTTTCGTGCATGGCATAGTCAAAGAACCACCTGACACAAATCCGTGGATCATGGAATAAATTCAATTGTTACTCAAATTATCAAGCTGCTTATACTACACTTTACATTCTAAGCAGCAGTCAAGCATGGTAGAAAGGAAGAAGGATCCAATTCATGCTTTCTGCAAGATACAACAAGAAATTATGTGAACCACACCTATAATCAGCAGGTACATTTCCAGTTGACTTGAAAGGAGGTTTACCTCAAATGTGCAACTTGACTGGCATTTTGTGCATGTATTTTTTTGGGGGATCAAGCAAACAAAGTAATAGATGGACAAACAAACAAATTTAAAGGCTGTTGTGCCTGATGGGTTCCAGAAAGTGTTCCTGTGTGCTCTTTTATTATTTTTAGGGGTTCAAGCACATAGTGCTGAAACCATATTGTTATTGTTAATTTTCTCATGATGCAGCATTCTCCATCTAAAGCGGATCGGGCAGACCGAACCGAAAGTCGTAGAGACTTGAAACTTTGAGGGCTGGTAGTACTCAAACCACCTACAACGTCACCAAGGCCTGCCCCAATCAGCTTGATGGGGGCGCTACAGTGGTCAAAAGTAAGAAATGGCTCATAACTCCTAAACCGTTAAACCTCAAGTGTCTTATATCGATGGAATCCTCGGCTTTGCTCGTCACCCTGTGAAAAATTTCGGGTATTTTGGTTTTTTCCAAAAACCTACTTTTGCGAACTAGTCCTAGGTTTTTGGCCCGACCGGAACCAAACCAGTGCAGCAAGATTCTCTGCTGAGAGAGTCTGATTGTCAATAGTTATAAAAAAAAGTGTTAATTTCAGTTCATGGTCCCTAAGGGCCGCCAAAATGTTGGGAGGAGCTCCTTTTACTAAATTGGCTATAACTCTTGAACGGAATGAGATATTTTCACCAAACTCAGCACACCTATGTAAGAGCTCATTCTGTGGTCGCATGAAAAAGGACGCAGCGACTGGCCACTTGGTGGCGCTATAAAAGTTAAAAAGGTGTCAAAATTATGTATTTCTATGGCAAATCCCATGAAATGGATGAAAGCGACCCTCTTCCTGCCTGATTTGCATACAACCTCACAAAATCGGGCGTGCGCATGCGTCACGTGATCCTAAAGAGGCTTGGAAACTTTTATGGACATCGGCCATTGGTGGCGCTTTAACTGTTTTAAAGGTGTATTATCCTATGCAAAATGACATTTAAATGACTGAAAAATGGTCTGCTCTGCACAGAACTTCACAAAATTAGCTGAGCTTGTGTGCCATATTATTCTAAAGAAGCGTGCAGACTTTTAAGGAGATGGGGCCATCAGTAGAGGTTTTACAGTTTAAAAGGTAAAAAAAACCACACCAATAAACACCACATTTCCATGATAAATGAGCTGAAAATGCAAAAAGCGACCCTCTCTGAGGTACATGTCGAAAGGCTTGATAAAGATTTTTTAACCAGCAGCTCAAGCGTCAAGTGCTGAGATCCTATCGTTTTTTTTTTTTATAGGCCTTTTTTAGGCCCTTTTTATTAGGGGTTCAAGAGAACACACTTCAGATGACTGCTTGATGGACAAGTGTATAGCTAGCATGTTAATTTCATTCACAGAAGGAGACCCGCTCAATGGACTGGTGAAATGAACAGGTGTGACTAGACTTGGAGTATACATTTCAAGCATGTAGTGCTGAAACCCTATTATTATTGTTAATTTTCCCATGATGCAGCATTCTCCATCTAAAACTGATCGGGCAAACTGAACCGTAAAAGTCGTAGAGACTTGAAACTTTGAGGGCTGGTAGTACTCACACTGCCTACAACGTCATCAAGGCCCACCCTGATCGGCTTGACGGGGACGCTACAGCGGTCAAAAGTACGAAATGGATCATAACTCCTAAACCGTTAGGAGTAGGGTCAATTGTCTTATATCGTTGGAATCAATTTTGATTTTGATCAATTTCGACAATTTTGAGTAATTTGGGATTTTGTGAAAAGCCTACTTTTGCGCGCTAGTCCTCGGCTTTTGGCCCATTCAGAACCAAACAAGTGCAGCAAGATTCTCTGGAGTCTGATTGTTAAAAAAAAAAAAAAAAAATCCAAATTTCGCTGCACGGTCACTAGGGGGCGCCAAAATGTTCTATATGTCAGCGGCCATATTTACAAAAATGGCTATAACCAAAGTCCTTTTAGGCAAGTCGTGCCACTCGGCCGCCATCTTGGCAACGCCTCCGGGCAGCTATTTCGGACTAACAAGACCAGGCTCCTATCTAAATGAATGGGCAGAGAGTCAGAACTGCATTTTCACTGGTCACCGGGACATAAAAACTGCATGTATAGAAACAGCAGTAAAATATGATAAAAATCATTGAAAAAGTTTGATGACTGCCCCAAAATAAGGTTTAAAATGCCTTTTTCCCCACAGGTTATACTTTTATATATATGCGTCAGTGGAACCAGACGATAGGCTTAAATGTTTACTGTTAAAAGCAGATGATTGGCTTTCCATCGGGAGGGGCGGGGCATGTGCATACAACCGCCATCTTTGCCGTTATGGATTTTCCTTATATAGTTATATTGAGGATTGAGGAAGTGGCATGTCTCTTATATAAATTGTCTCTGCTATAACTCATGAATGGAACTAGATATTTTCACCAAACTCGGGACACGTGCTCAATCTGAGGTTACTGAGGTTAAAAAATTGGGACGATTGGTGGCGCCAAAAATATAAAAATGTCCATAACCACCCAACCATTAGCCCAAATTACTTGAAAATTGGCATGCGCTGTCTTTGTACAAAGTGCCACAATAGTCTATGAGGACAATGGCGTATCTCAAAAAACATGGCCGCCAATGAAATTTGAGTAGCTATCAGACAAGGTTACCAAAGGCTGATCAGAACGAAAGTCAGTGAGCATATTCGACTCATTGCTCTAGAGTTCTATAATAATTTTGATAGAAATTGGCCCCTAGTTGGCGCTAACTTGTTTTATGCCTCTGTAATAACGTTGTTTTTCACACATACACACAATATTCATGTAAATTGCTCCATAGACAAAATAGCTGAAAAGTAATTGCTTTCTTTTGTGATGCAGGTGATGTATTATTAGTTTTATTCATTTTATTAAAACTGTGATTCTACAACATAAGAGCCAGCAGTTTTGTGGCAAACAGAGAAAGTGAAAGATTTAACAAACAGTTTGCGCACAAAAAGGTATGGCATCACTTAGAATCACACAGACATTAAGAATCAGCATAAATCCCAGCAATGGTGATAAAAGTATTTGTGCTAAAATTCATGATGGGAGTCTGGGTGAGTACCTGTGCTTGTACCTAACATGCACTGCAACATGAAAATTAATGTCACCATCGTTGAGATTCATATGTTGATTCTTGATCTCTGTGTGAGTCAGCATAATACCACAGAGGTTTTTACATCTGATTGTCACAACAATGGATCTTACAGTATCACATTTCTACTATAATTAATCATACAAAACTAATAATAGATCACCTGTTTAAATAGAGATTAGGCTCTGGATAAGTTCAGTGAATATAGTCACTAAATTGTGAGTTTTATCACCAAAACACAACTATCAACACCTGATTATATTTTCTTTCTTTTTTTTTTTTTGTTGTTGTTGAAAAATTATTATTGAATTATAAATTCAAGGCCCAACTAAAGCAAAAAATGATCTCCATCATGGTAACTTTAATGAAACAATAAATCATCAACATATAAACCTCTGTTAATTCTCAATAACAACTTCTGTAGACGCGTGACGAATAAAGTCAAACTGTTTAGTAATAAGTGAAGCTGGTAATGCTGTTGTTTGTGGAGTTGTTTAATCCTCCTCTGCTGATATCTTGAGAGATTTAACGTCTTCTTTTATCTTCATTTGATTGTATCTAAGGCTGTGGATGAAGTCAGTTGTAGTTTCTGTGTTTCTCTTTTGTTATTTTCCCTTTAATGATTCTTCTTGTTAGCAGCAGGTGTTCTTCAACTAATGCTCAATCATCACTTAATAAATCACTTTAATCACTTAATTTCTTGACTGCAGTGTATCGTCTTTTAGTGACCTCAACTGAAATAACTTCAGAGTACTCATAACTATTGGTTTCTAAAAAAAATAATGAATTAAGGTAATCGCTGTCCTCAAATGTTATGAGTTGGCTTAAGTTATTGGATTTGAATCATATTTTATCAAAATCCATCACTTCATATCTATTTAAACATTAGTTTTTGACAATTGAGCTACATTATGAGTAATGTGAAACCTGAAAATGGTGTTTTACAGAGGACACTTGAAATAAACAATTTTGTTACCCATATATTTCAAATATCTGCATCTAAAACAAAATGTGTGCATGTGTGTGTGTGTGTGTGTAAGCATGCTTAGTCTATATTAAGTATTATTGTTTAAGAGAGGGTTTTGCCCTTTCTACTAAGGGTGTTTTTTTTTTTTTTGGTTTTTTTTATACATATAGAGTGTTTTTAAGGAATATTACTGACATCAATAACCAGGGCTGTGGGTTGCTTATTTCAGAAAGTTGACTGCATTGTGATATCCGGTACAGGCTGACTGGGAATGATTTTTTAAAGGTGTGATTTTTAGGGGCCTCTGGTGCCCATGTTGTGTCTTAAACACTGTGGACGGTCATTGTACAGACTCTATGACTCTCTGATGTCAAGTGTTGGACTCTCTGTTTGAGGATGTGAAATTTAGTCATATTTAAAATGATCTGCAAGTAATCAGATCAAGGCAATACTCTTCTTCCCTTACATTCTTCCTTCCTGTCTGGAGTCTCTCCTGGTTTTTTTATGATCAGCCTAGTTGTATGACAAAGTTTCCTTTTTCAGTGCAAGATATCTCCATTGGACTTTTATAATTTAAGGAAAACTCAGCCTTCCATTGTAAGATGAACCGTAAGAGAATAAATGGAAGAATCTGAAAAGTATTTACTGTTACATGCTGTCAATTTAAGTCGCAATAGGATTTTATGATAAACAAAAACAGAGACAATACTTTTTTTTTGTAAAAACTGTCACCACACTGTTCATTCAGTTTTTGCTGGATCAAATATAGTCAGACGATGCCTCCTGGTGGCCATTATTCACAGTTCAAACAATGTCAAAAAGCACAATGTTTATTCAATGTCTGAAAGTGTTTATGATTTCCTTTACAAATCATCTACATCAGAAGATTGATGTGCTCCCACGCTCAGAAACCATACCTGAAATCAGGCAGAAATTGATAGATGATTAAATCAGCGCAGAAGGAAGCCTCCACAGAGGGGGTCGTCGCTCTCCTGGGTGAAGCTGGCCACACCGCTGTAGTGAGCATGACCTCTGACCTCTACTACCACAGCCTTGAAGTCCCCACACATGGTCTCCTTTAACAACAGAACAGCTGCAAATGACTGATTTTGTTAAAGAATCAAGCATATAAAATACATTTCTAGGACTAGTAACATATATATAATACCTCACTTATTTACAACAATAAACGGATATGAAAATCTGTTTTTATTTGCTACAGGTACCTCTACTGCTGTTCCTGTAAATACTGATCCTGTAGCTCCACTCTGGAAGCTTCTGGCCTGGTTCAGTGCGATCAGGCCTTTATGGTACTGAAGAGCGATACGAGCGGTGACGCCAGACCCAGTAGGGCTTCTATCCACCTGACAACCCATATAACAGACATCTGTCACATAGACTGAAGAGCAAAAGAGTTGATATCATTTTAGGAGGAACAGTATTTAAGGGCAGAAATTCCTGTTTATGGATTGATATAAACATGTCAGCCGGTCACTGCTGGTTTTACCTGCGCGTCAGCAAACACACACACATTAGTCGTGGGCTCTTCAGAATAACCATCTTTGCCGTCAGTAAGGATTGTGCCATAGAGGAAGGCCAGATCCTCACTGACTGGATGGTACAGCTTTACCTAGGGTCAACAATAATTAGTCCACTAAATCATGCAAATTATAGATTAATAAAACACAATGTGGAATAAAGTAGGTTTGTGTTTCTTTCTTTAGAAAAAAAAACCCCTTAAATTTTAATGAAAGAATCAAATAAGGTCTTATTCGAAACCAAACCGAAATAAATAAATAATTTCATCCAGTATCACCATATTCATGATTTCTATTCATGCCTTCAAATAGCTTGAATGTAATTCCACACCATTGCTTCATTAAGTACATGCAGATCCATGAATACGCAAATTAGTCCCGCCTCCACTCACTCACAGCAGCTCAGAGATCCACTCGCTCAACTTTACTGTAGTAAACACTGCACAATGCCAAGTGGAAATACTGGTTAAATCCAGCCGTATATGTTTGAACCAGAAACAGATTCAGAAGAAGAAGTGGAAGAGTGAATTATACAAGCTCATCTACAAGTCGATCGATGTATCAGAATGGTTATGTACAGCTCTCTGCAACGTCGGACACATAACAGTAATTAATATGATTAACCTTTGGCTTGACTATGTTGTCAAACAGATAATAATGTGTTGCTAATGTTACACAAACCATGTTCTCGTTCACCATCTCAGAGTCGGACAGCTGCCTTCTAAAAATCAGCATCCTTAGAAAAGCTTTGAACAACTCAGAACGTCAGTGGAGAAAGTCAAATTGTTTAGAACATCATAATATACAGTGAGGAAAATAAGTATTTGAACACCCTGTTATTTTGCAAGTTCTCCAACTTGGAAATCATGGAGGGGTCTGAAATTGTCATCGTAAGTGCATGTCCACTGTGAGAGACATAATCTAAAAAAAAAAATCCAGAAATCACAATGTATGATTTTTTAACTATTTATTTGTATGATACAGCTGCAAATAAGTATTTGAACACCTGTCTGTCAGCTAGAATTCTGACCCTCAAAGACCTGTTAGTCTGCCTTTAAAATGTCCACCTCCACTCCATTTATTATCCTAAATTAGATGCACCTGTTTGAGGTCGTTAGCTGCATAAAGACACCTGTCCACCCCATACAATCAGTAAGAATCCAACTACTAACATGGCCAAGACCAAAGAGCTGTCCAAAGACACTAGAGACAAAATTGTACACCTCCACAAGGCTGGAAAGGGCTACGGGGAAATTGCCAAGCAGCTTGGTGAAAAAAGATCCACTGTTGGAGCAATCATTAGAAAATGGAAGAAGCTAAACATGACTGTCAATCTCCCTCGGACTGGGGCTCCATGCAAGATCTCACCTCGTGGGGTCTCAATGATCCTAAGAAAGGTGAGAAATCAGCCCAGAACTACACGGGAGGAGCTGGTCAATTACCTGAAAAGAGCTGGGACCACCGTTTCCAAGGTTACTGTTGGTAATGCACTAAGACGTCATGGTTTGAAATCATGCATGGCACGGAAGGTTCCCCTGCTTAAACCAGCACATGTCAAGGCCCGTCTTAAGTTTGCCAATGACCATTTGGATGATCCAGAGGAGTCATGGGAGAAAGTCATGTGGTCAGATGAGACCAAAATAGAACTTTTTGGTCATAATTCCACTAAACGTGTTTTGGGGAACAACCTCCTTCCCCTCAGTTAGAGCATTGAAGATGGGTCGAGGCTGGGTCTTCCAACATGACAATGACCCGAAGCACACAGCCAGGATAACCAAGGAGTGGCTCTGTAAGAAGCATATCAAGGTTCTGGCGTGGCCTAGCCAGTCTCCAGACCTAAACCCAATAGAGAATCTTTGGAGGGAGCTCAAATTCCGTGTTTCTCAGCGACAGCCCAGAAACCTGACTGATCTAGAGAAGATCTGTGTGGAGGAGTGGGCCAAAATCCCTCCTGCAGTGTGTGCAAACCTGGTGAAAAACAACAGGAAACGTTTGACCTCTGTAATTGCAAACAAAGGCTACTGTACCAAATATTAACATTGATTTTCTCAGGTGTTCAAATACTTATTTGCAGCTGTATCATACAAATAAATAGTTAAAAAATCGTACATTGTGATTTCTGGATTTTTTTTTTTAGATTATGTCTCTCACAATGGACATGCACCTACGATGACAATTTCAGACCCCTCCATGATTTCTAAGTGGGAGAACTTGCAAAATAGCAGGGTGTTCAAATACTTATTTTCCTCACTGTACATCTTATACATAATTAACCCGCTATATTGCTAAATGTGCCCGATTTTTTATATCAACAGAAAAATATACCGGCATAACCTGGCTTGTCTTAAGACTCCCCTGCTTCACAGCATAGTAATGATGATAGGCTAAAGCTCCTGCACGTTGATGTGATTGGATTCATTTGACCAGTTCTCTTTATTAAACACTTTTATATTTTTAGTCTTAGTTAAGAATAACAACACTGGGTCAGTTACCTGGGATTTGACAGCATCACTCACAGCAGTGGCTGCATCCACCAAATCTCTAGTTTTGGACTTGTTGACATCCAATCCAAACTTCTCAGCACTCACAAAAGCATAAAGAGCTCCACCATAACTGATGTCCACAGTGATGGACTCATATCCTGGTACAGAGACACTCACATCTAGAAAAACAAGGATAGCAAAGAATTTAATTGACTAATATAATAATAAACTTGCAATTTCTTTTATGATCGCATTGCCATGCTCTGATCATAGTTGTCACCTGTAGCGAAAGCAAAGGCTGGCACACTGAGAAATCTGACAGCTCCGGTTTTCCCATTGGAATATTGTGTAAAGGCCTTCACTAAGCCACAGGGGCAGTGTATGTTTATCCGCGTCTCGGGTGAAGTGGGCTCTTTAATCAAACCATAATCCACCGCAAAGCGCCCGAGCGCAATGACAGCGTGGCCGCACATAGTGCTGTACCCTTCATTGTGCATGAACAAGACGCCGAGATCAGCCTCTGCTAACTCACTTCTGACCAGAAGGGCTCCGTACATATCATAGTGACCACGGGGCTCAAACATTAAGACCTTGCGAAGATGATCGAGATGCTCTCTCACATAACGTCGTTTGGCAAGGATGGTGTCCCCCTTCACTTCTGGAAACCCGCTCAGGATAATGCGCAGCGGCTCTCCACCTGTGTGCATGTCCACTACTGATAAAACAGACCCGGAGTGAGGGGGCAGCTTTGGGAACTCCATAGATCACTCTGTAGTAAAAATAAATTCATGAATACATAAATAATGAAAAACAGATTTGCAATAGTCTCAAAACAACTGTATCTTTCTGATCCATCTTTTTTAGGGTACTTTGATTTAACATGCAATGATTTTTAAAATGTTGCAGATTTATGCTAATGAGAACTGTCACATGAACTTTAGGACAAAAGACAGTGCACGTTTTTTTTTGTGCCATAAAGTATATATAAAAAACTTAATAAATAAGTAAAGTAAATTAAATAAAGTCTTCAAATATGACATAATTGTACATAAATAATAATAATAAAAATGCTCAAACATGCGTAAATAGTTTATTAGCTTAAAAAATAAATTGGTTAAAGTAAAGCTGACGGGTGACATTGTAAAGATAGCTCATAATACTGAAGAGGTACATTAACCAAAAAGATTTTATGATGTTCATTGTAATGGACTCTCAACGTACAGTAATCAAAACTGTACTGTCAAACTGAGATTTTAGTAATAATCCTCCTACAACTGTTGTCCAATCATCACAGTTATTATCTCAATTATTATCAGACCATTATTGACAAAAGTGGTCAAATGTAAAAGTTTTACATTCGGCAAACTATATAACAAGAAGCTATTGCGATGCTTTGAATCTGCATTGACACTCAACCTTATGTAGGCTACAGTATGTCTTTCTGGTAACATCAAAGCTGTCAGTGGAATATGGTACTATGATTAAAATCCCTGAGATCTAAGAAGGCCATACGATTTTAGTACCGTAGCTCTATTATTGACGCATGGACAAAAAAGGATTGTCCACATGCATCATGATTTTTTTGGTACCATAAACCAACAGATTTTCCTAAAAGGGGAACTTAGCCCCATTGTACCCTTATCCCAAAGCCTTTATGCAGAACTTTATTGTCCAGCGCTAGTTTTACTGAAATAATTTGAGATATGAAGCAGCATCTTACCGTCACAGCTTTGCACTGTTTATAGGCTACTTATGAGAAAGACAGAAAGTTTAATAAACACGTCATCGGAAATATTATCGAATGTTTTATGTTTTTACGATTAAAAAACTGTTTATTTACGACTGTTTATTTCAATGTGCAGTGGCTCTTTATGGATGTCCCCGACTCCCTGCATGTTTTCTGTTGTACTGAAGGGTTCATTCTAAAACCTGTAGAAATTTCAATGTATTCATATTGTAAATACCTGCAAATATCCTGCAGCAAAAAAAAAAAAAAAAAAAAAAAAATTATCATACTATGATAAAACCATAAATTTCCACATCTTATTGCATATTACATACCTCTCAAACATTTGCACATCAATGACACCAAAGCCAAATGCTGCCACGCATCGAGATAAACAGACTCGCGTCGCGTATAGTGGTTTCTTCTCTTTCAGCATTGGCTTATTGGCGACTCGCATATATCGCCACCTATGGGTTGTTGAATATTATAATTATGTTATGTATATTTCAATATTTTCATATTTTCCCATCCCTTCCAGGTACCCAACACTGACTGCACAACTGATTAATTTTAATTTCGTTAATCTAGCCAATTTAGTTAATATTTTTATTTTCTAAAGTTTATATAACTTAGATCTCTTTATTTTATTATTTATTTTGACTTTTACTTTTAGCACTTTTTGACAAGGTAACGCAAGGTATCATCATATAAATGTATATAAAGATATATATAAAAACAATATATATAAAAACAATATATATATATATATATATATATATAATCTTATGTCACGCGTGCCAAGCCCGCGAAACCTGCCAGCGGGTATATAAGCAGGGGTATTGACCAGCTCGCGCAGAACCTGGTTTTCATTTTGAGTGGACATCGCACCAGCTTTTCTGAATCTGAGGTAAAGTACTTTTCTTTTCTGAGGTACATTACTTTTAAAACATACGAGCCCACTACAAAGGTAAATGATACTTGAAACTTTGAAGAAAGTAAATAATAAAATCTAATCATAGCATAACGTTACTAACTTATATTATTGGTAGCAGCTAGGCCTAACTTTACTCGGTAACGTTAGCCAGATAAATAACTGCCACCTTCCTAATGAACATATAAACATTTTAAATTGTCATAAAATTGATTAACTGTCTTTTCCAGGAAATTTACCACTACTTTTCACGTAAACAATGGTTTTCCGGGGTTTTTTCCCCACAGTCCACTGTCACCACAATTAAATAACGTTACCGTTAAATGTCGTTAAGTCTGTGTGACGTCATTGAAAGAAACTTTTTTGCAAATATGTTAACGTTTATTTCAGTCATTTCTGTGATGTTATATCGTTACTTTAAAATAAATAAATAAATTATATAATTGTTAATAATAATATCGTTACTTTGTATGGAAAGGGCGTTGTCTCATAGGCTTGGCTGCGTGAGCGCGCGAGTGCTGGCGGGTACACCTAAAGAGAGCAAGAGACTTGTCTTGTAAAGATGAGATCAGATTTATAATGAAATCATATTATTAATATTATTAATACCACTACATTTAATAAAATTTAAATATGTAATAATATTAATATTGTTTTTTGATAACAATAATATTAATAATTATTATTTTTTATTTCAATCATTATTGTTAAAAGTGTTAATAATTATTATTATTAATAGTATTACTACTACTTCTACTATTAATAATAAATAAACTCAAATAATAACAAATAAAATACAAATAAAAGTTATTAGTATTATTAATACTATTCATAATAATGATAATAATAACAATTACTATTATTATTATTATTATTATTATTATCTTTTATTATTAGCCTACTGTTAACAGTATTAAGAAGAATAATACTAATTAATAGTAGTAGTATATTTTCAAGAATGAAAATATATTTTACTGACTTAATATGGTTTCTTATTTGTAAAGTCGCATCAGATGCATTGGTGCATTCTTCTCATGCATTTTTAGATTCTATTAATATATTAATAAATCAAGAGCCTTTATTAACTTTTGGAATTTACCATGAAAATAATTATTCAGTAGATGATATAATTTTCATTTATGGGTGAACTATCCTTAATGTGAACTCATAGCTTATTTGTTCTTATTTTCAGATGTTATACAATTTATACATTTGAACCTTTTTATGATTTATAAAATAATTATTCTCTTCTCTCTTTTTCAGCTTCTTCGATTACCATCTGCTTGTTGTAAGTCATACATACCAGTCATCCTACATCTCAGCTTTGCCCCAGCTAACAGACTTTTGTTATACGTTCTCCAAATATTCAGTGTTGGTTCTGGGAACGTGAAAAATGTCCAGTTTTCTTGACGTTAGAGGAACGTTCTTTCAACTTAATTTTGATTTAAAATTCAACATTATAGGAACGTTGATTTCTAACATTCCAAGAACATAAAAATATCCAGTTTCTTTAATGTTAAAGGTTAGTGTGATGTTCCTGAAACATTCTTTCAATCATCTTTCTAAAGAGTAATAAGAACACAAACTGCAACTATATTCAGACACAGCCTTAGATAAACTGATGATAAAAGACATTAACTCTCTGAAGATCTGATTAAACAACTCCACAAACAGCATTACCAGCTTCACTTATTACTAACCAGACTGACTTTATTTCTGTCACACGTCTACAGAAGATCTTATTGAGAATTAACAGAGGTTTAGATGTTGATGTCTTATTGAAAATGTTTCATTTGAGATTACCATTAATGGAGATCAGTGTTTGCTTTAGTTGGGCTCTTGACCCTTGACTTTAATTAGGTTTGTGCTTTATCAGCAATTGCAGGTGTTCATGGAGAACATTTCTGCATTGATAAAGCAGATCAACATGTCTGTTAAAATAATATTATATTATTATTATATTATAAGATATATATTACTGTCATAAATATATATTGTATGTGTTTATTAATTTTTATCACGTCTGTTGTACATCTGTAAAGTTACTTCCACTCACACACCCAATTACACTTGCAAACACGCACACATGCACGCACACACGCACACAAACCATGTTGGTTGTTATGTATGTTTTTTAAAATTATTATTGTATCTGTCACCTGCTGTTACAGTGCAATGCATAAGTGAATACACCCATGCTAAAGTTGACTAAAAAGAGGAATAAAAAATCATATTTTGGAAATTGAACTTAATGCCTTAATTTAAAAAATTAGGAAAAATCCAACCTTTAAGGACACCAATTTTCTTTGTGAATGAATAATGTATCGTAAATAAATAAATGTTCTTCCTTAAAATACATGGTGCATAAGTGAGTACACCCCTATGTTAAATTCCCATAGAGGCAGGCAGATTTTTATTTTTAAGTATTTTTTTTTTTTTTTTTTTTAGGATACTATGCATCCTGATAAAGTTCCCTTGGCCTTTGGAATTAAAATAGCCCCACATCATCACATAGCCTTCACCATACCTAGAGATTGGCATGGGGTACTTTCCATAAGATCATCTCTCAATGCAAATCAAACTAGCTTTTAGGCTAACTGAAATAAAATCATGCCAATCTCTAGGTATGGTGAAGGCTATGTGATGATGTGGGGCTATTTTAATTCCAAAGGCCAAGGGAACTTTATATATGTACCAAATATATGTCTTTCTCGTTGTGTCGTTGACAGAATGGACAGACTCCTCTGATGTTGGAACTTTAACAATGGATTTAGTCACGTAGAAATTCTCAAACGTACCCAAAATGACCCAATGTACTGAAATTGATTTCTGGACATCGTAATGTTATTTTTCCTGAAAATTGTTATTGTACACATGTATTCTATCTGATTTAACATTATATAGCAACCTAAAGTTCATTATATATTATTTTTGACCGACAAGCTACAATTTTGTAAAAAAAAAAATTATCATTTTTTTCTTAAATCTCAATTTTTTTTGTTGGTAGCATTGATTTTGGGTGAATTGCATGGAAACCAATTAGGGTAAATTTGACCCGCAACTCAAAAGGCGTACCTAGATTTTCAACATAACTCTGGGAAATGGGAAAACCTATTAGTGAGTGTGTCTGTGGAGATGTTGGACCTGAATTAATGTTACAACCTATTGTGATATGCAGTTTAGGTCTCTGTTCACAATTTTTGTACTGAAAGTGACTAAATGAGTTTCTACTCAGGGTGTCCTAGGTACTGGCAATCATGGACACCCCAACCTCCATCAAGATGACCACTCTGGCCATCCAGAACCTCTTCAGCTACGTGGAAGAAGAAAATCTGGCTGCTGTAAAAGCCCATCTAGATAAGTTCAAAGAGGTGGATGGTCGAAGCGATGTAAGTTGCATTTAAAAAAGTCAAACATGATTTAAGATGTTCAGCTAAATTGTTAAGATATCAAATATATGTCTTTCTCGTTGTGTCGTTGACAGAATGGACAGACTCCTCTGATGTTGGCCTCGGAGCAGGGCAGTCTTGAGATTGTTCAAGAGCTTATCCGAAGGGGAGCAGACATCAACTTGCAAGATGAGGTGAGAAAATGGCCACGTAACTGCTTTACATATATATATATATATATATATATATATATATATATATATATATATATATGTGAAGAGTTCAGATGCAAAAGCCTCTAAGTGCCATCTGAAATTTTCATCTAGAATGATGATTTTTATCAAGCTCGTATATTTATGTTCAGTAATTTCACTTAAATGGCAATGAAAATTACCTATTAATTGTCATTTAAGTGAAATTACTGAACTTAAATATATGAGCTTGATAAAAATCATCATTCTAGATGAAAATTTCAGATGGCACTTAGAGGCTTTTGCATCTGAACTCTTCATATATATATATTTATATATATATTTATATGTATGTATTATTTATATATTTATTATAGTGATCTAGTCTTGTGAATTGTAAAATTCACATGAATTTCTGATTTTCTTTGGTAAAATTTGTCCCTTTTTTCTTTATTGACACCAGCAGTCATCTTCATAGCATTTCCCTTTATTATTTATTCAATATCCTGAAATATCCTGAAGCCTGTTTATATCCTTATTTTATTTTCAGACTTTTCAGATTTATAATCTGTATAAGGTGAAGTGCCCATTATAACTGTGCCATAGGGCTGTTTTTTGTAGTGTAGCTCCATCACTGTTCCCATGGCGACATTGCCAGTGGTTCAATAGTTTCCATAGCGGCCCATCTTTGTGCCTTTCCCTGATAGGACTGCTGGTCCGCGCTGATCTCTGCAGCTAAAGAGGGGCATGTGGAGGTGGTGAAAGAGCTGGTGGAAAACAGTGCCTATATTGAGCACAGAGACATGGTGAGAAAATCAAAAAGTAATACATCTGCTTTATCTAGTACCATAATCACATTTAAAAAAGAACACATTCTTACGTTATCAACTTAATGAGGTGGCTTTGTGTCGTGCAGGGGAATTGGACCGCCCTTACTTGGGCGTCATATAAAAATAGAGTTGAGGTGGCCAAGATCCTGCTGGACACTGGGGCAAACCCAAACATCACTGGAGTGGTAAAGATGGAAAAACTTATCAATTGCCTTTCCACATATGAGAAGCAGCACAGACATACAAATCATATAATGAATCCAAATGTAATATATGCAATCATCGATTAAAACTGATCATACTTTTGATGTGGTTACCTTAGCAATACAGAGTCTACCCCATTATCTGGGCAGCCGGTAGAGGCCATTCAGAGATTGTGAAACTCTTGCTGGAGCATGGAGCTGAAGTCAACTGCTCTGATGAGGTGAGCTAAACCAATCCTGTTTAAACCAAACCGATTAAATGAATATTCTGAGTTGAAAACAAGCTTATATTGTAAGTGCATTGTTCTGTTTTTCAAGCTGAAGTCAACATTACTTTCTCTGGTAATCGACAGCATGCCACAGTTGCTGTTGATAGATTTAATTTGTGTTAAAATTGTGTTACTGCTAAAAATATTAAAGGTAAAGACCAGCATATTTAACTTTAAACCAGCATTTTTTTTACTTTTTGTACTTTTAGTTTGGCACCACCCCACTGATCTGGGCTGCTAGAAAGGGCCACTACGACTGCATGATGCACCTGTTGGAGAACGGAGCTGATGTTGACCGGCAGGGGGCGGTATGTGCTCATCATTCACTCAGCCTTAAAAAAATGTTACCCTTAATTTCTACCATATAAAACATTTTAGAGCTTTTGTTTTAACTAGAAAAACTGATGTACTGCTGATTTAGAAGCATTACATCAGTGGCCAGATGGACTGTTTCTTATTTTGTTAATCTTTCCCACTCAGAACTCCATGACGGCACTGATCGTAGCTTTGAAGGGAGGATACACAGAGGTGGTTAAAGAGCTTCTGAAGAGGAAACCCAATGTAAACTTGACTGATAACGATGGAAACACAGCTCTCATGATCGCAGATAAAGAGGGCTACACTGAGATTGTGCAGGACCTGCTCGATGCCGGCAGGGTGGGTTGAACCTCACAATAAACCTTACAAACGGATATTTGTAAAACGGATATACTGGATGAGAAAGTATTTTTATTGTGTGTTGTGTTTTAAACCTCTAGAGTGGAGACACTGTGCTGATTACAGCTGTGAGAGGTGGGCAAGTTGAGATTGTGAGGGCACTACTGCATAAGTATGCAGACATCAACATTAGAGACCAGGTAACATGCCTGTTACATCATATGCATTAAAATACTTTAAACTAGGGCTGCATGGTTAAACAAATAATCACGATTATTTTGCTCAAAAATGATAAATCGTGATTATTGAGAAATTTCCTTTTACATTTCATCAGAATTATTGCACTTTAATGAAAGTACAAAACAAGACAGTATGGCAAAAATATCATATCAATTTTTTCAGGAAAATCACGATTCATGATTTTATCACAATTCTTTTTCATGTTGGTTTTACTACTTTGCAAGTGACCGAGCATTACAGCCAAACTAATGTCCCTATTTAAACATAGTCCCTATTTAGACATTTAGGCCAAAGTGGGGAAGATAAAAATCTTTGTCATTATTTTCTTTGTTATTAAAAGATAAGAACAAAAATACACATTACATATACACAACATATAATATACAAATGAAATAAACAGTGCTTTATTTTTTCAGCCACAGTAGGTGTATTTAACAGAAGCATTCAAGAAAGAAATTAAATGAACAAATATACAAACAAAACACTACATAGACTTCACTGTATAAATTATACATTGATACTTATTAAAGCTACTATTAAAGTTCTCTGAGCAGTGAGTGATTTTCTCTTTGTTTTTGGTTGTTTTATTAACATTAAAGGGAACAGACCAGAACAGAGATAGGTCCAAAAAAATGAAAAAGTCCGGTTGCCGATCATGTGTTTGGAGCAAAAACTGGCCAGTTCCAATTACGACAGATACATCTCTAATTTTACCTAGTTTGCTTTAATATATTTATCATAAACATTAACACACTCTTTACATTTATTTATTTTTTATTCATTCCAATAATTACAAACTATGTTAATGTCTTTATTATTAAGACAACAAAAACTATTTTGTAGCACAGAGGATGCATAAGAGCATTTATTCAGCAAACACATTTGCAAACTATGTAGTCGAGTCCTTGTGAGGAAATACTGACTATATTAAACTTTTATTTAAAGGACAAGTTCGGTATTTTACACTTAAAGCCCTGTTTACAGATCGTTTCTGATTAAATAGAACGGTTAAGATAAAATTTTGGACAAATGCTGCTGTCCCGAGAATTTTAGGTTTCTTTCGCTTTCCCCCCCACCAGTAGACTGGGTGGATAGGTGCACTCGAACACTCCTTCCCAAAACACATTAAACTTTCGTTTACAAAGACGTGAAACTCACCGAGTGGTCAGGGGTGTCCACTGATATGCTCACACAAAAATCGCTGCAAAATATGCTTTCCAACAGGTGTTTTACCATTCGTTGTAAAACTGTGGACCTATTTTTCCAAACGTCTCACACCCGTAGATTCTTCCGTTGAGAGCTTGAATAATAGACACTCCAGCCCAGTTGGTGGCGATAATGCACCTTTGCAAGGAAAACCACTGGCATTTCATTGTTTGCGATCCGCCGTAAAAAAAAAAAAAAACACGAAGAAGAAGAAGAAAACAACCCCTGAACCCCATTTCAGTTTCCGGCGGCGGAGTAATACCGTACCTCACAGCACATCCAATGCAAGTCAAGCGATTTTTGTGTGAGCATATCAGTGGACACCCCTGACCACTCGGTGAGTTTCACGTCTTTGTAAATGAAAGTTTAATGTGTTTTGGGAAGGAGTGTTCGAGTGCACCTATACACCCAGTCTACTGGTGGGGGGGAAAGCGAAAGAAACCTAAAATTCTCGGGACAGCAGCATTTGTCCAAAATTTTATCTTAACCATTCTATTTCATCAGAAACGATCTGTAAACAGGGCTTTAAGTGTAAAATACCGAACTTGTCCTTTAAGCAGAATATTGCTGTGGAGATCAGTAAATGCCAACATAATTGTTTGTTGATGTTTCAGATGATCAAAGACTGTTTGGAAAATGTACAATAATCCATTTAATTTCAAGTGAAAAGCTCTGATTGGGGATTCAAACAATTGACATCTGGCAACCCCAAGTTTAAAAGCTTGTGTAGGCTTGGTTCCAGTGCAAGATAATTGAAATGCTCATTACCAGCGGTTCAATATCGCAAATGATTATGCTTAATTAATCGAGAAAAGCAGAAATTGTGATCAGGATTTAAATGATTAATCGTGCAGCCCTACTATAGACAACAAATGAGAGATGTATAAAAGTTATGGGAAATTGAAATGACTGTACTGTTGTTGTTTTACAGGAGAATAAGACTGCTCTCTATTGGGCAGTAGAGAAAGGCAATGCAACCATGGTTAGAGACATACTGCAGTGCAATCCAGACACAGAGATCACCACTAAAGTAAAGAACTCGTGTTCAAGAGATTGTTTTACTGTTATGAGCTAGTCTTGAGTCTGTATTTTTGTGTATTTAGGATTCTGAGACACCACTAATTAAAGCCACCAAGATGAGAAACAGAGATATAGTGGAGCTGTTGCTGGACAAAGGGGCCAAAGTCTCTGCAGTGGACAAGGTAAAACATCAGTCACAATTTCATGTACATAATTTACATTAACATGATGAGACTATATTGCACTTTAAGTCTCTGCTCTCTTTGGCTACAGAAAGGGGACACCCCTCTTCATTTCGCCATACGTGGACGGAGCCGCAGGCTGACTGAGCTCCTCCTCCGTAACCCTAAAGATGTCCATCTCCTCTACACGACCAACCAGGCTGGAGAGACACCCTACAAAATCGACTGCCGTTACCAGAAGAGCATCCTCACCCAGATTTTTGAAGCCCGTAAGTCTGGGACTAGATTAATACTCATCATTGGGAATGGGTATCAATACAGATTTCCTGATTCAGTTACATTCTGATTCACAAGATTCTATTTAATTCCATTCTGATTCATTTGAGTTTATTCTGTGTTTGATTAAATTCTCATACATTTGGGTTTATTTCAGTTAACATGTTTATTTTGCTTGCATATAAATTCTCTCTCTGCAAATTCACGGCAGTGTTTCAGACTGATTCAAATCATTAACTCATCTTTTTAAACTGTTCATTTAAAGAACCGACTTTATCAGATGAGATGAAGACATTTGCAGGTCAGCAGGTGTAGTCGTTGTTCCAGTTTTCCTGGCTGGTTGTTATTATCTGTCCTGCTGTGCAGCTCTGTAGCGCTTGTGCTCGGATTCACTGTGGATCCCAAGCTGGCTATCTCCATTTCTCTCTGCATCCTGGCACTACTTTGTGTTCTTTGGTAAGAAAAACTGGTCCATTATTCAGTGTTTCAACATTCTTTAAAAAATCTGTTCTTAAAGAATCTGTACTTTTGGTCATAATTAAGTTATGATTGATAACAAATGAAACAAAATTCAATTAATAACCCTTGAAAGGTATTGTGAATGAGTGAATGTGTGTATATTCTGTATCTCTACACAGTGGTTGTGTACTTAGGGAGCAGGCGTGAGGGCGAGAGTTGGAACTGGGCATGGGTCATTAGCACCCGTCTGGCCCGACATATTTGATACCTGGAGCTTCTACTCACCCGTGCACTGCCAGTCAATTCCCCACATTCTGCATAAAACTGTAAAACCATTAAAATGAGGCCCTGTGACCTGTCCTAAAGAGTGGATGTGGTGTGTCCTTGATTTCCACAAGAGGGCTGTAAGGGTGGAATTCCTGCAGTGGTTCAAGCTGCAAGAAATGCCAACGCATTCTCATCCTAGGGCGTCATATACTGACGCTTTTGACATTTCGTTTACATCCAACGCACATGGCACCCTTTAGCGTCAATATGACACGCACAGAGCTTTGTTCAGTTATGGGTAGGTTTAGGTCTGGGTTAGGGTTAGGGTTAGACCGCTAGGAGGCGCCTTCTGGCCCATATCTATCTGCGTCTCATATTGACGCTAAAGGGTGCCATGTGCGTTGGATGTAGACGCGAATGACTAAAGAAACGTCATTAGCAAGATGGTAGAAAACTGCACATTTCTTGTCTATTCCACCCACTGACACTTATACCAACGACGGAAATAAGTGCAGTTACAATAGCTTAATATTTGTGGGAGAGCGTTGCTATAGACTAGAGTGACGATATTGTATTGCAATAGGTAGCACTTCAAAGTCAATACCAAATCAAAACTAGTTAGCACGTTAGTTGTAATTGAAAAGGTTTAATGACAAAATATGGTTTTATGGTTACACTTAAAATAGTTACAAAATAGATGTATGAGATGATGATAACTTATACCATTAATTGTACCCAGCATATATGAAAAAATTTTACCAGAGAGAGAGAGAGAGAGAGAGAGACCAAAGGTGACACAATCCATGAAGACCTGCTTTCTGTTGCGTGTAGTTGTATCTTCAGTCTTTTCGTCCAGGCAATAGCAGTTGGTCAGTGTTTAGTCTTTGTTCTCCTTCAGCCCTGCATGAGGAGGCTCCATCAAATGGTGTTGCACCGTTCATAGAAATGCAAATCATCCATCGAACACTTCACACCTCCACAAGAACAGGCACTGAATCTGGGAGCAAACGCTGGGTCCTCTTTCTGAGACGGGACACAGGATGTGAACTTTGGTTGCACCCAGGATCCTGTGATCTTAAAAGAGCAAATAGCACAACAAACAGCAAAAGCAGACACATGGCATTTGTCATTGGTCAGAGGATTGACATGGTCAGAATAAAATTAGTCTCTGGCAAAAAGCCCTTAAATTGATGTACTTAAAAAGATGGTCAAGGGAGAATAAAAGAAGATCTTACAAGCTCTTACACTGTTTCTGGAAACATTTCAATAAACTGCATTACAACAAAACAAATGCTGGTTTAAAACCCCATTTCATGAAGAATATCGGCAAAATATTCAGTGTAACCAAACAAAGACATTTAATTGAATTAGATTGTTGTAGAAATTGTGTTACTAAGACTTCTGTACACCCAAATAGTTGAATTTCCAAAACAGCCATATACATGAATGAACCTCATCGTCGATTATGGTCTAGTCTGAGTCTAACATCATAACTAACATGGTCAGGCTGGTTGTTTCCATGTTCTAATGCTGCGGCAGCTTCCCGCAAAAGCTCACTAACAGATTTCGCCATATCTCGTCGTCTCGATTACAATATAATCACATTTAAATAATTTCGTTTCACACATTCAACTCATGCACAAGGGACGTCGATGACTTCTCTTTACAGAAGGCGTGTCTCAGCGCCGTTACTAGAATAAGCCACACCCACTCATTAACATAGAATTTGCATGCAGGTTGTCTTTGAAAATGAAAACGAAAATGAAAACTGAAATAAAAGAGGAATTAAAATGAAAACGAAAATTTACATTTGTATTTGAATTGTGTCACTTGGGTGAGCGTTACTAAAGAGCATTGTAAAAACTGTATTTGTAGTTTCTTTTTCACGTTTGGCTTTTCATTTTAATATTGGCAGTCTTGCCTCGAGACTAGTGAAAATGAAATGTGAAATCACCAATTGCATTTTATTTTTCAATTTGACAGGGATAATGCTGTGAAAATGAAATCATTTAATTTCATTCTCAATTTTGTCACATATTTTGCGTACTGTTTTCTGTAATGAAATCGTTAATCTGGTTTTAATTTTAATTTTAATCATTTAATTTATTTATTTAAATTTGGCAGGAAATGACTTCCATATTAATTAGCCTATGTGCACATGTAGTAGCACAAACAACTATAACGTGTGTTCTATTAGCACAATGTGTTTTGCACAATTACAAATTTGAAAATACAAACAGGATCATTGCAATTTGGATATTAAACTTGTTGCTATTGGGCTACTAACCCACTAGCAAGTGAAGTTAATAGCTGAAGGCCTTGCATGAACAAAGCAGTTAACTCACTAAGAGTTTTCATTAGAGCAAGTCACCTCCTCTAAGAAGTGAACATGCTTTTTAGTCCCATCACTGTTTAGTGCAATGGATAACTTTTTAGCATTTAGCTTAGCCTTGAGTTCTGCAATGATTTCCTTGTGATTTTTACACTTTTCAGTCAGGGCTAACTGCTCAGCTAGCAATTTATCTAGCTGTATTTGAAGATCTTGAATCTTTGCCTCAGACTTTTGTGCCTCTGCATTTTTAGATCGCACTTCTTTACATTTAGCATCTATACTTGAAGATAGACATGTTGTTAACTCATGTAGCCGTGTAAAACTCATGAAGTTTAAAGCCTCAATTATTTCACCATGTTTTGATTTCTTTTGATGTTTGCCAATTGTGTCCCACCATTGGAGCATTTCCTTATCTGGACATTTAATTCCAATGTACTCTTTTACACAAGGTAGGCTCAACTTTTTTTGCTCCATAAAGCAAACAATACATCACTGTTATCAGAATTTTTCCCTTCCATCCCTGAGGAGATCTGAATATTCATAATATTCACAAATTATACAGTAATGGGACTATTAAATATTCAAAACCTTCTAAATTCTGTTTCATACAATTCATGCAAATAGAGACTTTTCCTGTCATACCATTAAACAATGAAAACAGACTTACCCATTCCATGGTCAGAAGGTCAGCTTTAATCCTTTCACAAAATCAACTGTGAAAAAATGTCCTCATTCTGATGACCGATCAAAGTAAATTTTTAGAAAACTCACAGCAAGGGATCCCGGGTTTTGGCACCATCTGTAAGGGTGGACTTCCTGCAGTGGTTCAAGCTGCAAGAAAGGCAGAATGACTAAAGAAACGTTATTAGCAAGATGGTAGAAAACTGCACATTTCTTGTCTATTCCACCCACTGACACTTATACCAACGACGGAAATAAGCGCAGTTACAATAGCTTAATATTTGTGGGAGAGCGTTGCTATAGAGTGACGATATTGTATTGCAGAATAGGTAGCACTTCAAAGTCAATACCAAATCAAAACTAGTTAGCACGTTAGTTGTAATTGAAAAGGTTTAAATGTGCCTTGTGTAATGTCCGCCAAAAAATCAATTCATACTCCACATTCCATACCAGATGGGGGCAGTATACCTCCAGAAAGTGAGTTGGTCTAGAGCAGTGGTTCTCAAACCTGTCCTGGAGGACCACCAACACTGCACGTTTTCTTTGTCTCCCTAATCAAACACACCTGATTCAACTCATCAGCTCATTATCACATGGGTTAATGAGCTGATGAGTTGAATCAGGTGTGTTTGATTAGGGAGACAAAGAAAACGTGCAGTGTTGGTGGTCCTCCAGGACAGGTTTGAGAACCACTGGTCTAGAGTAACAACCGAGAAACGCATAGTCTCTATGCTCCGCCCCTACCTTCACAGTGATTTTGAAATATTCAATTCAATTCAATTCAAATTTATTTGTATAGCGCTTTTCACAATACATATTGTTTCAAAGCAGCTTTACAGAAAGTGCATTTCAGAAATGTACATAGAAAAATACAGTTAGTTAATCATGTATTAATTTAGGGCATAAACATATCGCCAGCGTCGAGTCGTCTCTTCACGGGTGTTGGGGCATCTGTAGTTTCAATGGGAGGCTGGATACAAACTGGAGCTTACGATCTGTATTTACCTTGGGACTAGCGTCCCGAGATAACAACAGAAAAGTAGATGGGAAATAATTAGCGTAGCTGCTGTTCATAATATTAATGCATTCAATCTGATTCAACTGTAGTAGGCTATAAAAGGTAAAATATGACATCTTCAACTCCCCTTCACCCACCAGTGAATATGTTCATATTCGTTTTGTTCAGATTACATTTTTATTGTTAGTTTGAATTACATTAATTTGACAGACAGCATTCGCTGATGTTGACCAAGCTAGCGCCAACATAACCAGAGCTGCCAACTCTCACGCATTCACCGTGAGACACACGCAATTGACACTTTTCACACGCTCTCACACCACACATCAATTTTCTCACGCACAGAAAAATCGCGAAGCAAAGAGGACACGGAGACCGACAGACTAGACAGAGCAGGTTAGTTAAAAAAATCTCAGCTCTCAGATTCTGTCAATTTTATTACGTTTTGGTGCTTGTAAATGTTACACGACAGATCCCTAGCACACGTGAACCGATCATCTCTACTAATAGTAAAAAAACACGAACACTGTTGAAAGATACAGTAGGCTAGGCTACGACTTATGGTGTGTTCACACGGGGCGTCAACGGTTCCCATTGACTTTGAATGGGTGACGTCAAGCGTTGCCGAAAAGAATTGTGGATCCGTCGGCGGCGCTTCACTGGCGTTGCTCGCGGCAGAAGTTGAGAATTTTTCAACTTCTGCCGTGAGCAACGCCAGTGAAGCGCCGCAGACGGAAGCGTCAGCCAATCAGGATCGCTCTATGCAAATACAGTAGCCAGGCGGCAGCCAATCACGTTCATCCTGTTCAAGAGCAGCAAACTGAGGATACATTTTAAAATGGAGGAGAAATTAATTATTGCGGTGGAATAATCGATAATAACTAATAACTAATTATCCATGTTGAATGACAATGAAGCTTGTTGTTGAGTTCCTGTCTAATTTCATTGGCTGACGCTGCTATGACCATGGCGTCAGTGCCAAACTTCAGCCACGCCTTCCGTCAAGCGTTGACGCTGACGCCCCGTGTGAACACACCATTACCAAAATGTATTCCATAATATCGACCAATCAGTGTTTTTTATCAGCGTGAAGAGGTCAATAACATAGCTGGAGAACAATTATGTCAGATTTACCTCAGGAAAGCCATTTAATAAACATAATATAGGTCACGTAGTTGGCAAGAAAAAAAGAGCTATAGAGATTGTGCTATATATGTGTACTATATTACAATACTATATTTATATACGTTTATCGAACAGCCTTCGATACATTTCTATGTTATAACTTACCGAAAAAACTACACAAACATATAAAACAAACTTCTAACGAAATACTAACAGCATCTTACTTACCAATCCAAAAGAAATGTTGCAAGTTCGGAGTCGAACCTCATTTCTTTCATGTCCATTAGTTGTCTGGTTCTGTTCCTTTTTTTATCAGATTTTATTTGAATGTAGTAGTGGGCTGTACTTTCCACACGACTGACATCAGGTTCAAGTACGCCCACAAGCCGTGCGAGTTATTCGTGTATTGCATGTTTGGCTGGTGGTTATGTTGCCCGCATACCGCCTCCCATGGCCGAAACTGGTATTACGACACCTGTCGGGCCGTGGCTAGTAATGCTAATGCTAATTCAGGTTGATATCTCTGCAGCACTATAACTTGTCATTTTTTTAATGACATCATCGCCCTTATTTCTTCTTTCTTTTGATGCGTGTAGCTCATTTTTGGGATATGTTTAACTCAATTCTGACACATGGCACCTTTAATGACAAAATATGGCTTTATGGTTACACTTAAAATAGTTACAAAATAGATGTATGAGATGATGATAACTTATACCATTAATTGTACCCAGCATATATGAAAAATTTTACCTGAGAGAGAGAGAGAGAGAGAGTCAAAGAAAAGAGGAGGCAAAATGAGAGAGCCCCAAGAAAGGGACCCAGAGAAGAAGAGAGCCAGAGCATCCAAGAGCCAGAACAACAGTTTCAATCTTCTTTTATCCTTTCCCTGACCATGTGACTAAAACCCAACTGTGAGACATTCAAACTGACCAATCAGATAATTACACTTCCACCACCGTACTAAAGGTGTGACAATTCATCGACCCCCAAAGTACAAACAGTTTGGCTACAGGCCTTGATCACTATCTGTGTCTTTGGGAACTCCAAATGGTCATTGTGGTAGAAAGGGAGTAGAAAAACAGTCAAGCAAATATCTTTGTTCATTTAAAATATCTTGGATTATTTTCAATTCTACAGGGCAGGGGTACAGAACTCAGTTCCTGGAGGGCCACAGTACAGCAGATTTTAGCTTCAACCCTAGTTAAACACACCTCAAAGCTAGTCATTCAGGATTCTTTGAAAACTACAGGTGTGCGTGTTGGAGCAGGGTTGGGACTAAACTCTGCAGGACTGTGGACCTCCAGGAACAAGGAACAACGCGTTCAGAATGATAACACTGAAACAGATCTTGGCACAGATACGGCCCGGGGACTGGTTCGCCTCAGTGGATCTAAAAGACGCGTACTTTCATATTCAAATAGCGACGCTACAGGCGCTTACTGAGATTTGCTTTCGAAGGCACGGCTTATCAGTATTCAGTGCTTCCGATCGGCCTGGCCCTGGCCCCCCGCACCTTTTCAAAGTGTGTGGACGCAGCACTTTCTCCCCTTAGATCGAGCGGAATGCGCATCTTGAATTATCTGGACGATTGGCTGATTTTAGCCCACTCAAGAGATGTGCTAATCAGTCACGTGGAAACACTGCTTCGCCATTTGAATACGCTGGGACTACATGTGAATATGCAGAAAAGCGTGTTTTTACCGAGCTGGACTATAACATATCTGGGGGTATGTTTGGACTCGATGGCGATGCGAGCCCATCTCTCTCAAGAGCGCATAGAGGCAATTTCATCGCTCTGCGCCGTTTCAGACCGGGCAGGTCTGTTTCACTGAGGGAATTTCAGAGGCTTCTGGGACTGATGGCGGCGGCTTCTTCAGAGTGCCATCTGGGTCTGCTGCATATGCGGCCGCTGCAGTTTTGGCTGAAAACTCGAGTTCCGCCGAGGGTGTGGTCTTCGGGCCACAAGCGCATTACGGTTACTCACAGTTGCGTCAGCACTCTTAAGACCGTGGAACAGCCCGGATATGTTCAGCCCAGGAGTTCCTTTGGGTATAGTGACGCAGCGCGTTTCTGTTTCTGCTTTTTTTGTCTCGACGGACGCGTCAACTTCAGGCTGGGGAGCAGTGTGCCCGGGCGTACCTGCCTCAGGCCTGTGGTCAGAGTCATAGGGAAGGTGGCGCATAAACCGTTTGGAATTGGAAGCGGTGTCCTTAGCCCTACAAGCCTTTCGGTCGAAATTGGAGCGGCAACATGTACTGATTCGAACCGACAACACGTCTGTGGTCTCGTACATAAATCGCCAGGGCAGCGTGCGCTCCAGATCTCTATTCAAACAGGCAGCGAGTCTCCTGTTTTGGGCGGACCGACACTTTCTCTCCATAAGAGCGGCGCACATCCCCTGTATCCTGAACTGTGGAGCAGACATGCTTTCGAGGAACGGGATTCCTCAAGGAGAGTGGAGGCTTCACCCAGGATCAGTTCAAATGATTTGGGATCGATTCGGGATGGCGGAAGTGGATCTGTTTGCCACAAGCGAGAACATGCACTGTCAGACGTTCTTCTTGGTATCTCACTCCCCGCTGCAGGGAGATGCTCTGACATCGCGTTGACCGGAAGCCAGGCTTTACGTGTTCCCTCCGGCAAAGATTCTGCCTATGGTGTTGTGCAAAATCAGGGAGGAGACTGCGTCAGTGATACTCATGGCCTCGAACTGGCCGAATCAGCCCTGGTTCGCGGACCTGAGAGAGTTAGTGGTGGCTCCCCCATGGCAAATCCCCCTCAGGAAGGACCTGCTGTCTCAGGCAAACGGCACGATTTGGCACCCCAGCCCCGAGCTGTGGAACCTTCATGCAGATTCTGTAAATCTGTAAAGTTCTGTAAATCTGGGGGCCCTAAGCAGGATAATTTTGGGGCCCTGCCTTGCAGTGAATAATGGAGTATTGCCACTGCAAACCAGCAACTGTATACAATCTAACCCTTACACATTTCATCTGTACCTCTTTTAACATGTTTGCCCACAATTATTTTACTGCTTATTAAAGTACACTCACTGAAACAGTGAAAGTAAAGATTACAGATTTGCCAAATTTCTACATCTACTTAATTACTGTCTGAATGCTTTGTAAATTTTAAAACAGCACTAACTGTTTTTGTCTACTAGGCGGCTTAAAACCTTTAGTATTAAAAAATCTTCAATAAAGTTGTTGCATATACACTACAGGTGTTGCTGGAGTCTCGATCTTTGAACTTCTTTTCCCTATTCCACACTTTAAAAAGAGGGAGAAGTTGGACCAGTAATTTCTTTGCTTCCTTCTAAAGTGATTTATACATATTCTTCTATATTGATGTATCAAAGAGATTAAAAATTCTACAAAAGATTCTAGCTTGAGTTGGTATTTATTTTTTATATATTCCAACTACAAAAACCCTACTTCAGCGAACAATCATTAGCCAAATGTGTATATAAAATGTTTAGTTATAAAATATATACATAAATCTAATAAAAACTCTAGGTAACACTTTTTACATTTTACAGTGTCATTGTTACACGTTACATGTAGTTCATACAAAAAGAATTATACAGAAAAAAAAACTGCTTAAAATGTGGATTTTGTTGGAGTAGTGCCTCTACTATAATGGGATAATGTCCACTTCAACGCACCCTCTGAGGCTGCTGTGAAATAGCACCGGGAATTGTGCAGAAAATGCAATAGGCGGCTCTTTGTGCATTGTGTAATGTGCCAAGTTCAAAAATTCATACAAAAATAATTATAGGCTACAGTAAAAACTGCTTAAAATTTGGATTTCGTTAGAGTAGTAGCTCTACTATAATGGGATTTTTTCCCCCCTTTTTTCTGCACCCGATGGATAGACTTGTTTCATTTTTGCAGTCAAATTTCCAAGTCCAGGGAAGACAACGATTTTACACGGTTGGTTGACTGTTAAACTGCGCGACACCGGCGAGTACCATCTGTAGTTAGGGGGCCCCCCCTAGTGGCGGCAGGGCCCTAAGCAGCCACTTAGTTCGCTTATAGGGAGAACAGGTGTTGTGCCGAATTTCGACCCCCGCCAAATTATTACCCCCCTAGTATTGGTAGGTTTAGGATTAGTTGTGGGGGAGGGGTTAGGATTAGGGGTGGGGTTAGGATTAGGCAATCAGGTAGGCTACTGACTTCAACAAGGGGGGTAATAATTTGGCAGGGGGTCGAAATTCGGCACAACACCGGTAAATATCACTAGGCCTACTACGAAACTACCACCAGTAGCCAATAAAGACAATGCATCGATACAACAGCCAATTAAAAGGAAACTCTTAAATCCTGCAATTATTAAGCGCAAGAAGTGGAAATTCGTACAAACTGTAAATCAGGCTCGAATGCTGTGGGATCCATGAGCATAAACATTCGTAGTATCACAGGGAAAAGTGAACAAATTCAACATCTTATTGTAAACTCTAATTTGGATTATCTGTGTCTATCGGAGACCTGGCTACATAAAAACTCTCCAAGTGCAGCATTGAGTGTCCCAGGCTACAATATCTTTAGGAGGGACAAGCCTGAAGGAAGAGGAGGGGGGGTTAATGTTTTATGTCAGCGATAACATCAACTGCCGTCAAATCCAGTGGAAACATGACAATGGGCTTGAATGTATCGGACTTAATATTACATGTCTCCACAAATGTCCTTCAGCCTTACTGGCTTGTATAGACCACCCTCTTCCACATTAGTTTTGTTTTTAGACCAACTAAAGAGTATACTAAAAGAATGTAATTCTGGAAAAGAGGTAATTTTAATGGGGGGTTTTAACATAAACTGGGAAGATAAATGTAATAGAAGTGCCCTTAAACGAATTACAGATATTTTTGACATGACACAGCTAATTAAGGGACCAACAAGAATAACACAGAGGTCAAAAACACTGATAGACCTGATATTCAGTAATAAACCAGAGAGAATTGTTTAAACATTCAATTTGATCACTGGGTTATCCGATCATAATTTAACACCTGGAGTTAGGAAATTGACAAAAATGCGTTTTAACTGTTTTAAGCATAGTCAGCTCAGAATACCCAAGGGACAACAAAATGACTTTGAAAATGCAATTAAAGAAATTGAATGGAATAATATATTGTCTTACTCTGATGTTGACTCTGACTGTCAGATTTTTTTCTCCACAATCCAACGTACAATTAATCATTTTTTAAGGAGAACTAAATCTGACCGCAGGAAAAACATTTTTTTTTTTCATGGTTAAGTAGTGATATACACAAACTGATGAAAGAACGAGATTCGGCATTGAAAGCAGCCCTAAAATCAAAACTAGTTACTGATAGATTAAAGTTTGTAGGCCTACGAAATAAGGTAACAAAAGAGATTAGGAAAGCAAAAGCAAAATTCTTTCTTAATGTCATTGACCAAGCAAAGGGAAATACCAAACTGATTTGGGAGAACATAAAGAGGTTGACAGGAAAACATCATAATGGTAATGAACAGCGCCTGGAAATCTGTGTTAATAATAGTATTACACAGGACGAAGCTCAAATAGTAGCAACTTTTAATTCATACTTTGTAGAATCAGTATCGACACTGACACATAACCTATCCACCAATCCACTAAATATGATGCCTGTAAACTACAATTAACCTGTATTGGAGATCCAGGAAATTTCCGAAGCCAAAGTGAGAATGATAATAAGTTCCCTAAAGAATTCCAAAGCTAAAGATGTGTATGGACTGGACACAATGTTTCTGAAAGTGTTTAATGAGTGTTTGTCTAGTCCATTAACACATATTATTAATAGATCCATCAATGAAGGAATTTATCCAAAAGCATGGAAGACAGCTATAATAACACCGATCCACAAAACATGTGATACATCTAAGGTCTGTAACTACAGACCAATTAGAATAGTACCCATAGTGTCAAAGGAAATTGAAAGTTATGTAGTAGAACAACTTACTAGCCACCTCAACAACAGCCCTTTCAGATTACATCCTATGCAGTTTGGTTTTAGATCTAATCATTCAACGGAAACGGCAAGCTGCTTTTTCCTGGAGAATGTGAAATCTAAATTAGATAAAGGAGGAGTTGTTGGGGCCATATTCTTAGATCTAAAGAAAGCTTTTGACACTGTGGATCATGGTGTCCTACTCAAAAAGCTTTCATGGTTCAATGTCGCCCCCAATGTTATTAAGTGGATGCAGTCCTATCTGGAAGATCGAGAACAAAAAAAGTCAAGAAAAATGATGAGGTATCATCGGCCATCAGTTGTAATATTGGTGTACCTCAGGGATCAATTTTAGGGCCCCTGTTGTTTAGCATATACATAAATGATCTTCCCACTGTATGCAATGAGTCTGAGATTCAAATGTATGCTGATGACACTGTCATTTATGTACATGCACCGACCAAACAGCAAGCAGCACTTAAGCTTACAGCAGTGATGGTCATGCAATGGCTTAATAATTCCTGTCTTCATTTAAATATAAAGAAAACCGCTTGTATGTTTTTTACAAAGAGGTCAACAGATAATTTCACACCCAATATTTGTATTGCAGGGGAACAGCTGTCAACAGTATCTGATTTTAAATATCTAGGTATATTAATTGATTCTAATCTAACATTTAAAAAACAAATTAAAAAAGTTATTAATACAGTAAAATTCAAATTGTCAAATTTCTGTCATATCAGAAATTGTTTAACTACAAAGGCAGCTACAATATATTTTAATGCCATGATCATGCCACATCTGTTATACTGTTTGACTAGCTGGGCACAAGCCTCCAGTACAACACTTAAACCTGTGCAGCTACTCTACCATCAAGCTTGCAAGGTGTTTGATAGGAAGCCAAATACCTATCACCACTGTTACTGCTTAAAAAAAACATAATTTAATGACCTGGGACAATCTTATCAAATTTACAGATGTTTGTCTTGTTTATAAAATTTTACATGGCTTAGCTCCCCCCCACTTACTGCTTTTATAAAGCAGAAAACAACTGTTGTTAGACACACCAGGTCTGTGTCATGAGGTGATTGTGCAATACAAGTGAGGAGAACTGCCTTTGGACAGTCAGCTTTTTCTGTGAGAGCAGCTCGCACCTGGAACAGTTTGCCTACGTCTATCAGAGACTGTGACTCATATTGGTCATTTAAAATTAACTTAAAATCATGGTTAAAAGACAATCAAGTGTGTGCCCATACTTTTTAGTTATTCAAATCACCTGAAGCGTGCTTTGCCTTGTTTTATGTTTTGTTGTCCTTGTTTTAATGTACTTTATGTATTTTATGAAATGCGATTTAATGTATTGTAAGACTGAAAATACTGGTTGAGGCCTGGTCTATGAGACAAAAGGGCCCTGCTGGCTAATTAACATTAGACCTCCCCCATAAAACCTCACTTCCTCTCAGAAACAACTAAGAACTCACACAAGAACATGGTTTAATGTGAATGTTTATCATTGACTCTTATGTTTTTGGTGTCATTTGAAATGTCTCAAAGTGAGTGGTACAGATATCTCATATCCAGATAGATAAAATAAAAGGAAATAAGGTTTATAGAAGTTTAGAGAAAACTGGTTCAGAGATAAGGCCAGATAAGGCCACCCCTCTTTTGTTGGATAGAAGCCATTTGAGGGTGGTCTCCCCCATCCCCCATGTCACCTGGTCAAACAGGATAAAGGAAGGTGGTCTCCCTCTCTCTGGTTCTCTTCTTTGCTGGACATGAATTGCATAGGTGGTCTCTCCCTTTCCTCTCTATCTCTCAGGTACAAGCTGGGTAAGATTATTTGGTGTAACCAATGTATAACCATGTTCTAGATATTTGAATTAATTGTGGAATTGATCTCTGATATCTGAAATATTAAATTGTTACATGTGATTATTCTAACTGATTTTGACATTGTTCATTTAATGGTTAAAGGAATAGTCAAACATTCGCTCACTTTTAGTGAGGCACAGATATTATTAAAACCTTTCATTTATGGAGTCAGATGAAATAACGAGTAAATATATATGATTAATGTATTGCAAATTTAACCAACCAATACTTTGCATGAGTGAGGATAGAACACGTGATAACCTTCCTCGTGTATTGGTGAACCGGCATTGGACCAATATATCGGGCCTTACAGTATGTATAAGTATTGTTGATTGTTTTAATGTATTTTATCTGACATCACACCTGCCCAGGGACTACAGTTGAAAATTAGCCAAGTTGGCTAAACTGGCACATTTACATAAATGTTTATTAATGTGCACTGTCCCTGTAACTTTAAACTGTATAAATAAATAAATAAATTCTGCATGCATCTGTGGTAAAAAGCGACTGTTTCCCAGTGACTGGACTGGACCAGTGTACTCAGGTGGATGATCTTCATGTCCATTTTCTCTGGGGTTTCCAGAATTGCCCTTTTCTACAGCTGCAATACAGAAGATCATTTCATTTGGCATTTAGCTTTGATTAATAAAATAATGCATTTTACAGTTTGTTTGTTTTTTCTGATATTTTGACAGAAAAAAAACACAAGCAAGAACAAAATTTAGACTTAGTCCGTCTTCTCTCTCTGTGTGCGTGCGTTTGTTAGAGAGAGCTCGCGCAGCACTGAGACAATGGTAGGCTATTTTTAAATCCAGTAATTAACACGCTAGTTTTCATACTAAATGAATATGTAACATAATTAGGTACTTTAGTTATTATTAACACAATAACATTACACATTCATGCTACATTTCTCAACACTGAGAATGAATAAATAAACGCCTGTTTCTCCAGACTCGCAGCTGTCAGTCATCCACAAGTCAGAGCACTTTCATAATAACTAGGCTAGCCATAGCGATTTCAAATTTATTTACATTATATTGTTCAGAGTGACCATGAATTTTTAAAGTTAATCCATGCGATCACGCAGAGGATTATGTTAACTCAATTCAATATTTCAACTTTCCACATCTCCCCCAGCCTGTTTACCGTTACTCGCTTGCTATTTGGGGAATGAACCATCGCTATGATCGGTCGAACTCTTCTTCTTCTGCTGTTGCTTGATTTGAGTACAGTGCGTGCACCAGGTTTTTGCGTGGTTTAGAGTGACAAATCGTACCAGCGTACTTTGAGTTCAAAATGCGTACAGGTTGGCAGGTCTGAGCCTGTTCTATCTCAAATAATGTATTTTTGATTTAAAGGCCTGAATTGATTAAACAAAAAAACATCTCTTTTTCTTACTTTTTTGGCTTCTTTCTTCTTCATTCTCTGTGTATCTGCAAACCAGGGATGATCTAACATGTTCTCTAAGGTGTAAAGTTCCCTCCTTCCCTCAAGCTGCCGATGAAGCAGCCGACGAAGCTGCTGACATTCTGTGAAAGTTTTCAGAAGAGAGCGGATTAATCACGTTTGACCTTTCTGTAGTACACGTAAAGGTGTATGTTACCATGAAATACAAAGCATGTGTTGCTGTTACTATGACATGAACATTTAATTACTGCTAACATTCATTATCAGTCTCCTGTGTTTTACACTTTGCTCATTCGTCATCAAGGTTTGACACATAGGGCCCTATCTTGAACCCAGCGCAATTGACTTTGTACAACGACGCATGTCTCATTCCTATTTTGCACCCGACGCACAGCCGACTTTTCCTTCCACAGACGCACGTCAATAAATTAGGGAATGAACTTGCACTCTCAGGCGGTTCAGCGAAAAGAGGAGGTGTGTTCCGGCGCAAACGTTCAAGCGTGTCTGCTTTTAAAGGGAATGTGAGATGACGCCCTGATTGGTTTATTTCACGTTACGCCCAAACCACACCTATGAGTAATGTAGCTACTTCAGACCAACCCATTTTAGATTTGCGTCGGGCGCAAGAGTCATTTATCCCGCTGGTATAAAAGCAACAGCGCCCAAGAACCGCCCACAAAGTTACTTGCGTTTCGCGTTTGATACTTGCGTTTCAGATCGTTAAAATAGGGCCCTTCTCATTTTACTGTCACTTTATGTGTCAGAGCTTTATATGTTTTCCAAGCAATGTTATTTCCACTTCGTTCTTGTTATCAATCTCACCTCTGGACAGGTTTACTTTTTTCCCAGACGGATGTCTTATTTGATTGACATCCGTCTAGTCAAGTCAAGTCAAGTCATCTTCATTTATATAACGCTTTTAACAATGTAGATTGTTCCAAAGCAGCTTTACATTGAGAATAGGAAATTAAAGTAAAGTGTTTTGGCTTTATAGCAGCTCTAGAATAAAGTTATTGTCCAGCTAAAGTTAGCTTGATTAATTCACTTCCGTCGCAATGATCATTAGTTATTAACTTAGGGGCCGCGAACACGACACCGTTTTAACAGAAAACTCTCAAGTTCTTTTTGTTCAAACTTCAAAAACGCGAAGCAGTGAGAACGCCGATGGCGTGCACATGCGTATTGCAAGTTCAGTCTATAGGCATGTGCGTTTGAATATATGTGCGCATGCATGTAGTCCTTCCCTACAAATCAACCCTCAACATACTACTTGTCTGGCCTTAAAATTAATACAGAATTTTATCGCTTCCACGTAGCCACGCAAACCGGAATTATCCCGACAACGCTTTATCTGTAGATAGGTAAAGGGAGGGGAGGGAGACCTTCACAGGGAAGAGCCTAGTTGACATTTCAGGACTGCACTGTCGTCGTGTCCAAGCGCAGGTCCTACATCAGATCTGGATACAGCCTGGATCCGGCGGACTGCGGTAAACCTCGGGATAAACAGAGAGACTAATATTAGCGTAGACGCCATTCTTCTTATGATGTAACGAGTACATCAGGATTTATGGGAAGTGTTCCTGGTTCCGGCTGACCTAATCTGTGCAGCCTAACATTGAATTATAACAGTCTATAATGTGTTATGTGTATGCTAGGTCAAAGAGATGTGTTTTTAGTCTAGCTTTGATCTGACAGAGTGTGTCTGCTTCCCGGACAATGTTAGGAAGACTGTTCCAAAGTTTTGGTGCTAAATAGGAAAAGGATCTACCGCCAGCAGTTGATTTTGATATTCTAGGTATTATCAACTGGCCGGAATTTTGAGATCGCAATAGACGTGAAGGACTATAATGCGTTAAGAGATCGCTCAAGTACTGCGGAGCTAAACCATTTAGTTCTTTGCAAGTCATCAGCAATATTTTAAAATTCATACAATGTTTAATAGGGAGCCAGTGCAGTGTTGACAGAACTGGGCTAACATGGTCATACTTCCTGGTTCTGGTAAGAACTCGAGCTGCTGCGTTTTGGACCAGCTGTAATTTGTTTATTAAGCGTGCAGGGCAACCACCCATAATAGCATTACAATAATCTAGCCTTGATGTCATGAACGCATGGACTAATTGTTCTGCATTTGTCAAAGAGAGCATATGACGCAATTTAGATATATTTTTAAGATGGAAAAATGCGCTTTTACAGATACTAGACACGTGACTTTCAAATGAAAGATTGCTATCAAAGAGCACACCCAGGTTGGTTCCTAACCGACGACGAAGACTTGACAGAGCAGCCATCAAGTGTTAGACAGTATTCTAGATTATTATGTGAGGAAGTTTTTTTGTCCAAAAATTAGAATCTCTGTTTTTTCAGAATTAAGTAGTAAGAAATTACTAGTCATCCAATTTTTTATATCACCTATACATTCCATTAATTTAGTGAATCGGTAAGTTCCGTCAGGGCATGAAGAAATATAGAGCTGAGTATCAATCGGCATAACAGTGAAAACTAATTCCATGCTTCCTAATTATATCTCCCAAGGGTAGCATGTACAGAGTGAAAAGCAACAGTCCTAGTCCTGAGCCTTGTGGTACGCCATACTGAACTTGTGATCGATAAGACATCTCTTCATTTACTGCTACAAACTGATAACGGTCAGATAAGTATGATTTAAACCATGCTAATGCAATTCCACTAATGCCAACATAATTTTCGAGTCTATGTAAAAGAATGTTGTGGTCAATAGTATCAAATGCAGCACTAAGATCGAGTAACACTAATAGAGAGATACAACCACGATCGGATGATAAGAGCAAATCATTTGTAACTCTAATGAGAACAGTCTCAGTACTACGGTACGGTCTAAATCCTGACTGAAAATCCTCACAGATATCATTTCTTTCTAAAAAGGAACACAGTTGTGAGGATACCGCCTTTTCTAGTATCTTTGACAGAAAAGGTGGATTCCAGATCGGCCTGTAATTGACTAATTCTGTACGATCAAGTTGCGTTTTTTTAACAAGCGGTTTAATCATTGCCAGCTTAAAAGTTTTTGGTACGTATCCTAATGACAAAGATGAATTAATGATATTAAGAAGAGGATCTATGACTTCTGGAAGCATCTCTTTCAGTAGCTTAGTCGGTATAGGGTCTAACATACATGTTGTCGATTTAGATGATTTAACGAATTCTTCCTCTTCTATAGCAATGAATGAATCAAATTTTTCCTTAGAGACACTACAATGCACTGTCTGATGCGATACTGTAGTAGACGGTTGCATAGTTATAATTTTCTCCCTGATATTATCAATCTTGTAAGTGAAGAAGTTCATAAAGTCATTACTGCTGTGCTGCTTGGAAACTTCTGGGCTTGAAGCTTTATTTTTCATTAGTTTTAGCCACTGTTTCAAATAAATACCTAGGGTTTTGTTTATTCTCTTCTAATAGGGTTGAAAAATAAGCAGATCTAGCAGCTTTTAAGGCCTCTCTGTATGCAATCGAGCTCTCTTTCCATGAAATGCGAAATACCTCTAGTTTTGTTTTCTTCCAGTTGCGCTCCATTTTTCTGGCTGCTCTCTTAAGGGCCCGAGTGTGCTCGTTGTACCACGGCATTGGACTATTTAGTCTTCTTTAAGCGCAACGGAGCAACTGTGTCTAAAGTGCTGGAAAAGAGAGAGTTCAAAGTTTCTGTCGCAATATCGAGTTCTTCTAAGCTATCTGGGATGCTGAGATGATGAAACTGATCAGGAAGATTATTAATAAAGCAATCTTTAGTGGCAGAAGTGATAGGTCTAACATATTTGTAACACGGAGTCAGCTTTGCAGCCTTGGCTAAATGAAGTTTACACGAGTCTAGATAATGATCTGAGATGTCATCGCTCTGCTGCAGAATTTCAACGGCATCAACATTGATTCCGTGTGATAATATTAGATCTAGGGTATGATTACGACAATGAGTAGGTCCTGACACGTTGTCTAACTCCAACAGAGTTAAGAATGTCTTTAAATGCCAATCCCAATGCATCTTGTTCGTTATCTACATGTACATTAAAATCACCAACAATTATGACTTTATCTGCAACCAGTACTAACTCTGATAGAAAGTCAGCAAATTCTTTGATAAAGTCTGTATGGTGCCCTGGTGGCCTGTATACAGTAGCCAGCACAAATCTCAAACATGATTTATCGTTTACACTATATATTGCTATATTAAGCACCAACACTTCAAAATAATTATATTTGAAACTAGACTTCTTAGTAATTCTAAAAATATTACTATAAATTACAGCAACACCTCCCCCCTTTGCCTTTCAGACGAGGTTCATGTTTATAACAGCAATCTTACGGGGTGGTCTCATTTAAAGTAATGTAATCGTTTGGTTTTAGCCAGGTTTCTGTCAAACACAGCACATCTAGATTATAGTCTGTAATCATATCATTAACAATAAGTGCTTTTGAAGTAAGGGATCTAATATTCAGCAACCCAAGCTTTATCATTTGCTCATTTGTATTATATCTGTTATTATTTGTTGAACATCAATTAAATTTTTACCCTTAGATGGAAGTTTGGAAGTTTTTTGCATGTCCTAATTCGGGGAACAGACACAGGGCCCTATTTTAACGATCTGAAACGCAAGTGTCAAAGCGCAAAGCGCAAGTAACTTTGTGGGCGGGTCTTGGCGCTGTTGCTATTTTCCCAGCGGGATAAATGACTCTTGCGCCAGGCGCAAATCTAAAATGGGTTGGTCTGAAGTAGCTTCATTATTCATAGGTGTGGTTTGGGCGTATCGTGAAATAAACCAATCAGAGCGACATCTCACATTCCCTTTAAGAGCAGGCGCGCTTTGTTCTAAAGCGGATTCCTATTATAACGGCGTATTTGCCAGGCGCGCGCCAGGAGCGGTTCACAGCCAAGGAGAGCAACGCTCTCGTCAGGGACGTTGGGGATGGAGAAACCCACCCAAATTAACTTCGGTTAAAAAGGCGTATGATAATTTGGGTAAATGTGTAAGCTAGATGTATGCTTTTATAATAAATTGTCTATCTATCTATCTATCTATCTATCTATCTATCTATCTATCTATCTATCTATCGTAATAATATATGATTTGCAAAAATGAAAACTGCTGCTTCTGTGTAGATGAGAGAATCAAAGTGTATGTGCGTTGTGCACACGCTACATTGATTATGGCCAAGCATGCGCCCTTAAAATAGCATATGAATAACATGCGCAACCCGCCACTGACTTTAAACTATTTTTTCCTGGTTAGTGGCGCAATTGTTTTCTAAACCTGCAAAATAGCATGAAGGGACGTTTGCGCCGGAACACGCCTCCTTTTTTGCGCTGAACCGCCCAGGGAGCGCAAGTTCATTCCCTAGTTTAGCGACGTGCTTTTGTGGAGGGAAAAGCGCGCTTTGCGCGGGTGCAAAATAGGAATGATACATGCGTCGGTGTACAAAGTCAATTGCGCTGGGTGCAAGATAGGGCCCACAGTCTCTATATGATGATATCTAGGTGAAAGAGGCTCTATGTGATGGGATTTATCTGACGTTGGTGACGCGAGATAGCTAGCAGACGGTCGGTTTAGCCAGTCTGTCTGCTTCCTGACCTGAGCCCCAGATTGTCATGTTTGAGCTCTAAGACTATGTGCCATATTACTAGAGAGAAGAGCAACACCATCCCAGGAGGGATGAATACCATCTCTTTTCAACAGGTCAGGTCTGCCCCAAAAACTTTTCCAATTGTCTATGAATTCTATATTATTTTGCAGACACCACTTAGACAACCAGCCATTGAGTGAGGACAATCTAATAAGTATCTCATCACTCCTGCGATCAGGAAGGGGGCCAGAGCAAATTACAGTGCCTAACATCGTACTTGCGAGTTCACACACCTCTTTAACATTAATTTTGGTGATCTCCGACTGGCGGAGTCGAACATCATTTGTGTCGACGTGAATAATAATCTTAGAGAATTTACGATTAGCATTAGCCAGCACTTTTAAATTTGCTTTGATGTCAGGCGCTCTGGCTCCCGGCAAACATGTGACAACATTTAAAGACAATCTAATACTTATATATATATATAGTATATACAGTATATATATATATATATATATATATATATATATGATCATCTTTGTTCCAGCTGGTCTAGGTCTTCAATAGATGCGAGTGGAAAGACGTCATCCTCTTCATCATTCTGCATGCATCTGCGGTAAAAAGCACCCGTTTCCCACTAGAGTCTGGACCAGTGAAGTCAGGTGGTTGATCTTCATGTCCATTTTCTCTGGGGTTTGTAGAATTGCCCCTTTCTTCAGCTGCAATACAGAAGATCATTTCATTTGGCATTTAGCTTTGATGAATAAAATAAAGCATTTTACAGTTTGCTTGTTTTTTCTGATATTTTGACAGAAAAAAAACACAAGCAAGAACAAAATTTAGACTTAGTCCGTCTTCTCTCTCTGTGTGCGTGCGTTTGTTAGAGAGAGCTCGCGCAGCACTGAGACAATGGTAGGCTATTTTTAAATCCAGTAATTAACACGCTAGTTTTCATACTAAATGAATATGTAACATGATTAGGTACTTTAGTTATTATTAACACAATAACATTACACATTCATGCTACATTTCTCAACACTGAGAATGAATAAATAAACGCCTGTTTCTCCAGACTCGCAGTTGCCAGTCATCCACAAGTCAGACAGAGCACTTTCATAATAACTAAGCTAGCCATAGCGATTTCAAGTTTATTTAGATTATATTGTTCAGAGCGATCACGCAGAGGATTATGTTAACTCAATTCAATATTTCAACTTTCCACATCTCCCCCAGCCTGTTTACCGTAAGGAATCAGAAGTACCGAAACTACTGTACTGTCTTCACTTAAGAAATCCGTCAGACGGCGGGAGTGGAAGGGGGATCGAGCGGGATTCTGTATTGCTGTCAATTTACAGTCTCTTTTTAATCATAAGCCTTACGCATTTGTCAATCATCCTCGCTTGCTATTTGGGGAATGAACCAGCGCTATGATCGGTCGAACTCTTCTTCTTCTGCTGTTGCTTGATTTGAGTACAGTGCGTGCACCAGGTTTTTGCGTGGTTTAGAGTGACAAATCGTACCAGCGTACTTTGAGTTCAAAATGCGTACAGGTTGGCAAGTCTGAGCCTGTTCTATCTCAAATAATGTATTTTTTATTTAAAGGCCTGAATTGAATAAACAAAAAAAACATCTCTTTTTCTTACTTTTTTGGCTTCTTTCTTCTTTATTCTCTGGGTATCTGCAAACCAGGGATGATCTAACATGTTCTCTAAGGTGTAAAGTTGCCTCCTTCCCTCAAGCTGCCGATGAAGCAGCCGACGAAGCTGCTGACATTCTGTGAAAGTTTTCAGAAGAGAGCGGATTAATCACGTTTGACCTTTCTGTAGTACACGTAAGGTGTATGTTACCATGAAATACAAAGCATGTGTTGCTGTTACTATGACATGAACATTTAATCACTGCTAACATTCATTATCAGTCTCCTGTGTTTTACACTTTGCTCATTCGTCATCAAGGTTTGACACATAGGGCCCTATCTTGAACCCAGCGCAATTGACTTTGTACAACGACGCATGTCTCATTCCTATTTTGCACCCGACGCACAGCCAACTTTTCCCTCCACAGACGCACGTCGGTAAATTAGGGAATGAACTTGCACTCTCAGGCGGTTCAGCGAAAAGAGGCGGCGTGTTTTGGCGCAAACAATGTGAGATGACACCCTGATTGGTTTATTTCACGTTACGCCCAAACCACACCTATGAGTAATGTAGCTACTTCAGACCAACCCATTTTAGATTTGCGTCGGGCGCAAGAGTCATTTACCCCGCCGGTATAAAAGCAACAGTGCCCGAGAACCGCCCCCAAAGTTACTTGCGTTTCGCGTTTGATACTTGCGTTTCAGATCGTTAAAATAGGGCCCTTCTCATTTTACTGTCACTTTATGTGTCAGAGCTTTATATGTTTTCCAAGCAATGTTATTTCCACTTCGTTCTTGTTATCAATCTCACCTCTGGACAGGTTTACTTTTTTCCCAGACGGATGTCTTGTTTGATTGACATCCGTCAAGTCAAGTCAAGTCATCTTCATTTATATAGCGCTTTTAACAATGTAGATTGTTCCAAAGCAGCTTTACATTGAGAATAGGAAATTAAAGTAAAGTGTTTTGGCTTTATAGCAGCTCTAGAATAAAGTTATTGTCCAGCTAAAGTTAGTTTGATTGATTCACTTCCGTCGCAACGATCATTAGTTATTAACTTAGGGGCCGCTAACACGACACCGTTTTAACAGAAAACTCTCAAGTTCTTTTTGTTCAAACTTCAAAAACGCGAAGCAGTGAGAACGCCGATGGCGTGCACATGCGTATTGCGAGTTCAGTCTATAGGTATGTGCGTTTGAATATATGTGCGCATGCATGTAGTCCTTCCCTACAATTCAACCCTCAACATACTACTTGTCTGGCCTTAAAATTAATAATACAGAATTTTATCGCTTCCACGTAGCCACGCAAACCGGAATTATCCCGACAACGCTTTATCTGTAGATAGGTAAAGGGAGGGGAGGGAGACCTTCACAGGGAAGAGCCTAGTTGACATTTCAGGACTGCACTGTCGTCGTGTCCAAGTGCAGGTCCTACATCAGATCTGGATACAGCCTGGATCCGAAGGACTGCGGTAAACCTCGGGATAAACAGAGAGACTAATATTAGCGTAGATGCCATTCTTCTTATGATGTAACGAGTACACCAGGATTTATGGGAAGTGTTCCTGGTTCCGGCTGACCTAATCTGTGCAGCCTAACATTGAATTATAACAGTCTATAATGTGTTATGTGTATGCTAGGTCAAAGAGATGTGTTTTTAGTCTAGCTTTGATCTGACAGAGTGTGTCTGCTTCCCGGACAATGTTAGGAAGACTGTTCCAAAGTTTTGGTGCTAAATAGGAAAAGGATCTACCGCCAGCAGTTGATTTTGATATTCTAGGTATTATCAACTGGCCGGAATTTTGAGATCGCAATAGACGTGAAGGACTATAATGCGTTAAGAGCTCGCTCAAGTACTGCGGAGCTAAACCATTTAGTGCTTTGCAAGTCATCAGCAATATTTTAAAATTTATACAATGTTTAATAGGGAGCCAGTGCAGTGTTGACAGAACTGGGCTAACATGGTCATACTTCCTGGTTCTGGTAAGAACTCGAGCTGCTGCGTTTTGGACCAGCTGTAATTTGTTTATTAAGCGTGCAGGGCAACCACCCATAATAGCATTACAATAATCTAGCCTTGATGTCATGAACGCATGGACTAATTGTTCTGCATTTGTCAAAGAGAGCATATGACGCAATTTAGATATATTTTTAAGATGGAAAAATGCGCTTTTACAGATACTAGACACGTGACTTTCAAATGAAAGATTGCTATCAAAGAGCACACCCAGGTTCCTAACCGACGGCGAAGACTTGACAGAGCAGCCATCAAGTGTTAGACAGTATTCTAGATTATTACGTGAGGAAGTTTTTTTGTCCAATAATTAGAATCTCTGTTTTTTCAGAATTAAATAGTAAGAAATTACTAGTCATCCAATTTTTTATATCACCTATACATTCCGTTAATTTAGTGAATCGGTAAGTTTCGTCAGGCGTGAAGAAATATAGAGCCGAGTATCAATCGGCATAACAGTGAAAACTAATTCCATGCTTCCTAATTATATCTCCCAAGGGTAGCATGTACAGAGTGAAAAGCAACGGTCCTAGTACTGAGCCTTGTGGTACGCCATACTGAACTTGTGATCGATAAGACATCTCTTCATTTACTGCTACAAACTGATAACGGTCAGATAAGTATGATTTAAACCATGCTAATGCAATTCCACTAATGCCAACATAATTTTCGAGTCCATGTAAAAGAATGTTGTGGTCAAAAGTATCAAATGCAGCACTAAGATCGAGTAACACTAATAGAGAGATACAACCACGATCGGATGATAAGAGCAAATCATTTGTAACTCTAATGAGAGCAGTCTCAGTACTATGGTACGGTCTAAATCCTGACTGAAAATCCTCACAGATATAATTTCTTTCTAAAAAGGAACACAGTTGTGAGGATACCGCCTTTTCTAGTATCTTTGACAGAAAAGGTGGATTCCAGATCGGCCTGTAATTGACTAATTCTGTACGATCAAGTTGCGTTTTTTTAACAAGCGGTTTAATCATTGCCAGCTTAAAAGTTTTTGGTACGTATCCTAATGACAAAGATGAATTAATGATATTAAGAAGAGGATCCATGACCTCTGGAAGCATCTCTTTCAGTAGCTTAGTCGGTATGGGGTCTAACATACATGTTGTCGATTTAGATGATTTAACGAATTCTTCCTCTTCTATAGCAATTAATTAATCACATTTTTCCTTAGGGACACTACAATGCACTGCCTGATGCGATACTGTAGTAGACGGTTGCATAGTTATAATTTTCTTTTTAAAAAGCTATCTGGGATGCTGAGATGATGAAACTGATCAGGAAGATTATTAATAAAGCAATCTTTAGTGGCAGAAGTGATAGGTCTAACATATTTGTAACACGGAGTCAGCTTTGCAGCCTTGCCTAAATGAAGTTTACACAAGTCTAGATAATGATCTGAGATGTCATCGCTCTGCTGCAGAATTTCAACGGCATCAACATTGATTCCGTGTGATAATATTAGATCTAGGGTATGATTACAACAATGAGTAGGTCCTGACACGTTGTCTAACTCCAATAGAGTTAAGAATGTCTTTAAATACCAATTCCAATGCATCTTGTTCGTCATCTACATGTATATTAAAATCACCAACAATTATGACTTTATCTGCAACCAGTACTAACTCTGATAGAAAGTCAGCAAATTCTTTGATAAAGTCCGTGTGGTGCCCTGGTGGCCTGTATACAGTAGCCAGTACAAATCTCAAACATGATTTATCGTTTACACTATATATTGCTATTTTAAGCACCAACACTTCAAAAGAATTATATTTGAAACTAGACTTCTTAGTAATTCTAAAAATATTACTATAAATTACAGCAACACCTCCCCCTTTGCCTTTCAGACGAGGTTCATGTTTATAACAGCAATCTTACGGGGTGGTCTCATTTAAAGTAATGTAATCGTTTGGTTTTAGACAGGTTTCTGTCAATCACAGGCAGCACATCTAGATTATAGTCTGTAATCATATCATTAACAATAAGTGCTTTTGAAGTAAGGGATCTAATATTCAGCAACCCAAGCTTTATCATTTGCTCATTTGTATTATATCTGTTTTTTATTTGTTGAACATCAATTAAATTTTTACCCTTAGATGGGTTTGGAAATTTTTTGCATGTCCTAATACGGGGAACAGACACAGTCTCTATATGATGATATCTATGTGAAAGAGGCTCTATGTGATGGGATTTATCTGACCTTGGTGATGTGAGACAGCTAGCAGACGGTCGGTTTAGCCAGTTTGTCTGCTTCCTGACCTGAGCCCCAGATTGTCATGTTTGAGCTCTAAGACTATGTGCCATATTACTAGAGAGAAGAGCAACACCATCCCAGGAGGGATGAATACCATCTCTTTTCAACAGGTCAGGTCTGCCCCAAAACTTTTCCAATTGTCTATGAATTCTATATTATTTTGCAGACACCACTTAGACAACCAGCCATTGAGTGAGGACAATCTACTAAGTATTTCATCACTCCTGCGAACAGAAAGGGGGCCAGAGCAAATTACACTGCCTAACATCGTACTTCCGAGTTCACACACCTTTTTAACATTAATTTTGGTGATCTCCGACTGGCGGAGTCGAACATCATTTGTGTCGACGTGAATAATAATCTTAGAGAATTTACGATTAGCATTAGCCAGCACTTTTAAATTTGCTTTGATGTCAGGCGCTCTGGCTCCCGGCAAACATGCGACAACATTTAAAGACAATCTAATACTTATATATATATATTAGGGGTGTAACGATATTCGAACCGAACCGAAAAACCGCGATACAACAGCCACGGTTCGAACCGCGATACTCTCATGTCGAACCGAACGCGCCCCGCCCCCTGCTGCCCCGGCCCAACTCTCACATCACTTTGTCACAAAACTATTTTTTTCTTCCTTGACATTTGATTAAATAGTTATTAATGAGTACACTTTTAACAACTAATAAGAGCTGTAGTTTTACTAAATATTATTTACTAAATAAAATGCATGTCACGTGATTTGGGTGATCGATCACGCTCGGGAGTTTACATACGCACTTCAGGATGGCAACTCAGCGGCATATTGAGATTGAAGACCCTCCGGTCACAACCACTGACTGATACAACAGCAGCAGTGCTGATCACGACACTTGAGAATGATCACCGACACCGTCATCATCCAATATGATGACATATCACAGCTTTTTTTAATCATCGTTTTGAGACAAATCATTGTTTGATTTGCGAACATAATCCTCTGCCGTCTGGTCGCTTCCGCTTCAAGCCGGACTCGTCTCGCGCTAACGGTAATTCTCACTGTCCACGTTTTGATTTCGGCAAATCAATTTTGCCGAATGCAAACAACGTGATTATTGTTCATGAGTCCAACATCCAGCCACGCAAGAAAACATGAAATCTACCTGAGGGAATAATATGCTCGCAAAATATTTCTGATTATTATTAATGTTTAAAACTGTTTTGTTTTTTCCCCCAGGATTCTTTGAAGAATGTAAAGATCATAATAGATTTATTTGAAATAGAAAGCTTGTGTAACACTATAATTTACTGTCACTTTTGATTAGCCTAATGCATCCTTGCTGAATAAAAGTAGGCAATTACTTTCTTTAATTTCTTTCCCAAAAAAAATTATCTTACTAACCTCCAACTTTTGAACTGTAGGCCTATGTATAATGTTAAAAAAGCTTTCTATTTCAGATAAATGCTGTTATTTTGAATGGTGGTTTGTTTGTAATGTGACATTTTGTTTGTATGACATTAAACTTATTTTTAGAATTAAATTGTACATAAATAGGTTAAGCAATACAAATGTGTTTGTCTGATAACCTTTTAAACATATACTTAACTACAGTTTGCAGACACTGAAATTATGTACATTGTGCGATACAGTACAAATATTTTGAGTGTCCCTCGTTTTCCTATAAAGAATCACGATTGTCCCGCATTTTCCTTTTCTGAAGTTGGCAACCCTACTCAGGTGTGCAGTTTATTTCTGACTAGTCAGTGGAGGCATTTATTTCATTTTAGTTAACTCAGGTGTGCTAACTGCTCTAAAGAAAACGTGAAGCCACTGTATAAAGTTAAGTTAATAAAGTTAAAGTTAATAAGTTAGATTATTGTTGTTGTTGTTGTTTTTATTAAGTTAAAAGTGAATCTAGTGTTATTATTGCTGGTGCCCTGCCATGAACCCTGCCCCCACAGCAAACAGAACCGAACCGAACCGAACCGAACCGTGGCTCCAAAACCGTGATATGAACCGAACCGTGGCATTGGTGTATCGTTACACCCCTAATATATATATATATATATATATATATATACATTATATACATTATATACAGTATATATATATATATGTTCATCTTTGTTCCAGCTGGTCTAGGTCTTCAATAGATGCGAGTGGAAAGACGTCATCCTCTTCATCATTCTGCGGTAAAACGTTCCCGTTTCCCACTAGAGACTGGACCAGTGAAGTCAGGTGGTTGATCTTTATGTCCATTTTCTCTGGGGTTTCCAGAATTGCCCTTTTCTACAGCTGCAATACAGAAGATCATTTCATTTGGCATTTAGCTTTGATGAATAAAATAATGCATTTTACAGTTTGCTTGTTTTTTCTGATATTTTGACAGAAAAAAACACAAGCAAGAACAAAATTTAGACTTAGCCCATCTTCTCTCTCTGTGTGCGCGTGTTTGTTAGAGAGAGCTCGTGCAGCACTGAGACAATGGTAGGCTATTTTTAAATCCAGTAATTAACACGCTAGTTTTCATACTAAATGAATATGTAACATAATTAGGTACTTTACTTATTATTAACACAATAACATTACACATTCATGCTACATTTCTCAACACTGAGAATGAATAAATAAACGCCTGTTTCTCCAGACTCGCAGTTGTCAGTAATCCACAAGTCAGAGCACTTTCATAATAACTAGGCTAGCCATAGCGATTTCAAGTTTATTTAGATTATATTGCTCCGAGTGACCATGAATGATAGAGCGTATTTTTAAAGTTAATCCATGCGATCACGCAGAGGATTATGTTAACTCCATTCAATATTTCAACTTTCCACATCTCCCCCAGCCTGTTTACCGTAAGGAGTCAGAAGTACCGAGACTACTGTACTGTCTTCACTTAAGAAATCCGTCAGACGGTGGGAGTGGAAGGGGGATCGAGCGGGATTCTGTATTGGTGTCAATTTACAGTCTCTTTTTAATCATAAGCCTTACGCATTTGTCAATGATCCTCGCTTGCTATTTGGGTGTGCTTTTAGTAATTGTTGGTTTTGTGTGTTTGAGTGCTCATTGTTACAATTACACAGCAAAAGTTCAGTGACATTTTTATTTGTGCATGGTAGAAAGCACACAGTGAACTCCGAGAAAACGCTACGCTTGAGCAAACAGTTTGTGAATAGGCTACTACAAATGATGCCCGTGAAAGAGACTGTGAACACATTGAATAGGATATGTTTAGTTGGTGAATAGCTACTATTACACAGTAGCGATAACGTTAAGTGCACCAGAATTAAATATAATATTCAGAAGTAAACAGCATTACTGACTTACAGATACAGTTTACATCCACAAATGAATAAGCGCGTCGATTCAGGGAGCAGTGCAAAGTGTGTGCAAAATCAGTTTTTGTGAGCTGATCGCCGTCGAAAAAGTTCAGGAGATATTTCTTAGCGATGGCTGATTTCAACAGTTTCAATATGATAAAATTTTTAATTTTTTATGTTATTATAACCTAAAGATGCTATGTGAAAGTTTGAAACAGAAAATAGTGGTTTTCATCTTGCCACTTTCTTGGTAAAGAAAACACATTTTTACTCAAATTAATCCAAATGGATTTATCACGTTCTGGAACCAAACTATAATATTCAGAAGTAAACAGTGTAGCTGACAGAGTGTTTATGTCAGAATGTTAATTTTTAAACCACAACCTTTTAAAAATGATATATTTAACGATATCTTTAGCATTTCTCATCCAAACAATGTCAAACTTGGCACTGCACTTACTTGTGCCCGTAGCGAGACACCTGTCGAATTTGAAATCCATCGGACTAACGGTTCGAGAGATATGTGGTTAACAGACACACACAGACAGACAGACAGACAGACAGACGTTTCTGTAATTTATAGATAGATGAACCAGCGCTATGATCGCTCAAACTCTTCTTCTTCTGCTGTTGCTTGATTTGAGTACAGTGCGTGCACCAGGTTTTTGCGTGGTTTAGAGTGACAAATTGTACCAGCGTACTTCAAAATGCGTACAGGTTGGCAGGTCTGAGTCTGTTCTATCTCAAATAATGTATTTTTGATTTAAAGGCCTGAATTGATTAAACAAAAAAACATCTATTTTTCTTACTTTTTTTGGCTTCTTTCTTCTTCATTCACTGGGTATCTGCAAACCAGGGATGATCTAAAATGTTCTCTAAGGTGCAATATTGCCTCTTTTCCTCAAGAAGCAGCCGAAGAATCTGCCAACATTCTGTGAAAGTTTTCAGATGAGAGCGGATTAATCACGTTTGACCTTTCTGTAGTACACGTGAGGTGTATGTTACCATGAAATACATTTGCTCATTTGTCATCAAGGTTTGGCACTTATCATTTTACTGTCACTTTATGTGTCAGAGCTTTATATGTTTTCTAAACAATGTTATTTCCACTTCGTTCTTGTTATCAATCTCACCTCTGGACAGTTTTACTTTTTCCCCAGACGGATGTCTTATTTCATCTGTGAGATAATACAGTATGTGACCAGAGTGGTATATATATTTTCTCAATTCGGCACGCTGTCTTTCACTTCCTGCAAGCAATACATTTCCAGTGTTTAGTAAAACAACACCAGTCATCACCAGTCATCAGTGATCTGTGTTCAAAAAGCCAACTCACTTGGGAAGTAAACTTCGGAAAAGTTTACTAATTTTAGCTGCAGGGTTTTTGGGTTGATCAGTATCGATTCCATGTCTAATTGGTAAAAAACATCACGATCCATGGAGTGACGCAGTGCAACAAAGATTTGCCACATGATGCGTTTCACTGTCTCTTCAGTCAGGCACCCTTTGTTTCTGTAGATGAACTCACTCAAGACCACACAGGCAGGAAAATGTTCCATTATGAGGATGTATTGGTTTTCCATGATGAAACGGTCATATAACCGTATGATATGGTCGCAAGTTGGAGGCTTTTGCAATTTCAGCAATGTAGCCCCATCATTGAAAATCTCAGGCTAAAGAAAAGAGATTGACAAAACATTTGATAATTTCAAATCTCATTAAAGAGTGAGGGAAATGAAAGATGAAAACTTGTGCGAATAATGGGAGATGGAAACGCATTTGCAAAATTAATTTGATTTATATTGAACTATTCAAAATAAAACCATTCTCATCACACTTAAAACAGAACACATTTATAAGGTTGTCAAAGGTTGCTTGTGCCTGCGCGATATGACAGTTTCACTCTACAGATTCTACGTTCTGCCTTTATGTTGTCTGTTATTAAAATACATTCAAATATTACTTTGTTTGCTTGTGTTACTGATCTTGTTTTCTGACCTGATATTAAGGATGAAAACAAATCAAAATAACATTAAGCTAGTGACTACTTGTCGTGTGGCTGAGCAGTGTAGCGAAAGGATAATAATATTATCCTTACTTGAATTAACATACATAAATGGAAAACGGCTCTCAGACGGGAACCGACTCTCATCGTTCTCTTAAAGCTGTTGCTCAATGAGTCGAACGACACACATCACTACTGTTTCCGCTGATGGCATTTCATTGTTGGTTACTAGGTTACCAATACCACGTTGTCCGCTCAAACAACCTGATGGAAACGCACCTAATTCACAAATTGTATTTATTTATTTTATTTTTTAAAAGATTTGCTTCATGTTTGGATGGAAACCCAGCTAATGTAAAAAAAAAAAAAAAAAAAACTTTACATGAACTTTATAACCGATGCTTCTAGGCTTTGGTTGTGTAATTCAGTTATATCTCATACTATCTACATACCGAATTTAACAAACCAATTCTTACTAGAGAATTTCATCAAGAATAAAGTCTTGTCAACTTACTGCGTCACATTTGCGCAGAAATCTCCAAATATATTTGATGGTAACCTAAAAAATAAAAACAATTTTTGCAAATGCAAGTTAAACTTGTACATGATCATCTACAGTCTTTACATTTTTTAAACATTTTTTGATCAAAACTGTCAACACTGAAACAAGAGACAAAACTTTTGGTTATGGAGAAAGAGCCACATACTTTCCGGCCGTCCGATCTTCTTATTCCTTTGTGAACAGAAAAATCAAATCTCCAACACTCTATAGTCTTTCCCACTTTATAAAGAGACTTAAAGTATTCAAGTTGCTGTGTCAGTTCATTAGGAAACATTAAGGTCACTGAAAAACACACAGAAACAACGTGTTAACATACAGCATGAGACTGAACGCACCTGTGCAGATCAGGTGAGGAGCCAGTATGAGTGGAGATTACAAATAAAACCAGAACAACAGATTGAAATGGACAATCAGTTTACTCGCTACAAAAAACTAGACTACAGCACTGCATGATAACTGGAGACTCACGGTCTGTTAACTCTGTGTGCTCCTGCGAAGGCTCTCGGTCAGGCACACGAAGACACACTTTCCTTATAAGGTTTTGGATGCCACGCTTTACAGCATTCCCTGCTGTCCGGAAACAAGAATGGCCTTTCCTCCCTTTTGTGTGTTTTTCTGAAAGCAAAGAATATTGATTATGTAGAAGCCATTTGTAGGTTTTTCCATATTGTCTTATGTTGTCCCTTCTTGTCTGTTTTCTGGAGTCTGTGTGCTCCCTCTACAGGACGAACCATAGGATAATGCCACAGGTGTCTAAAGCCTGGTTCACACGGGACGATTTTAAAATTGTCGGCCGATTTTCCAAACCTGAGAGACCCCACACACGGCGATAAAAAATCACGGGTCGTACAGTTTTGGTCGTACAGTGTGTGGTGCGCAGCCACACGGCAAAATCAACACATCACACACAAACCGATTTGACTCCCGAGCATTCCCAGGTCAGACGGGAAATCTCGCAAAATCCCTCGAGATCAAACGTGACTTCAGAGTAAACAATCATGGCGGACGAAGGGGATGCAGTGGCGATAGTTTGTAGTTTGTTTTTAAACGAAAAAAAAAACGTTATCAAAAGAAAAGGCGATGGTCAAGGAAGTGGAGACTTTCTTGTGCGCCATGCCGCCGGCTGTTTTTATTTTGTTTCCCGGTGCTTCCTCACCGCCTCGTCACCTCGCTTTCTGATTGGCTACACGCCACAGTCCACAGGCTGCGTGCTCGTTTGTCCCCGGGGGACACCACAAATGAGGAGAAATCGGGCCAAAAAAATCCAACATGTTGGATATCCCCGATTTGAGATTGGAGCGGTCCCGACGTCCTTCCGAGCAGACGAGAGCAGTCTTAACACACCACACACGGCAGGAATATCTGATCAGATTATTTTACGATAATCGGAGCATCCTTAAGATTGTCGGAAGGGGTGAATCGGGGCTAAAATCGGCCTAATTATCCTGCCGTGTGAACCAGGCTTAATGAGATGGCGTGGTTTGTTGGGAGCACACAGTCTTTAACAGGGGAACTGAATCAACACTGAACTGAATTCAGCTGAACAATGACACTATTTTATTTTTAGAGCAGCTTTACAGCCAAATTGAACTCTGTTTGCATCATTGATAATTTTCCTGTTTAACCCTGTAAAGCTGCTTTGAAACAGTCATTACTATATATAGCGCTATATTTGTAATGGTGACGACATTTGCAAAAGGTTTTTGCAATTTTAGTGTTAAAGAGAGTGAAAGAGAGTTTGTGTGTGAAAGAGAATGATGTTTTTCTTTTAATCAAATACAGTAAATATAATTTACTTGTTATTTTGTGGTTTAAAAATTGTGTTGTTAATAAATGTTAATAAAGTGTATTTGTTCATTGTTAATACATGTTTATATTAAAGTGTATTTGTTAATTTTATAATAAAAACCCTTAATCTTTTTAAATGGTTGAATTTGTGTTTCACTGCCAGTTTCTGGGCCACATCTGGCCCGGGGACCCAGCCGACTCTCAGCCAGATCTGTCTTACAGTGCCTGGGCCAGACCTGGGCCATATCAATAAATAAGAGTCATTTTACAGGGTGTGGGCCACATCTGGGCCAGAGGAAGTTGTTTGAGTCCGTTTTCAGTGTGTTGGGCCAGTTTTGGGCCGGGGACCCGGCCAGAATTAAAGCAAGGATGAGGGTCAGAGGTGGGCCAGACAAATTTTGCTATCTGGGGTGTGTATTTGACAGCATTAGCGCAATAAGACTCGAAAGATAACTTAGTCCAGAATCCAGGAGCTGTTTGACAGGCTTTTAGTGCGAGCTTTGGGTGTACGCGGCTACGCACTCAGAAAAGCGCATGTTAGAACAGCAACAGCAAGCGAATGAAATGTTCAACCGGCAAGGCTTTAAATCACATGCAAATAATGAACTTTTGTGAATGGCAGTGTCCCTTGAGTGTAACTCTACCTCTCCCTTAACATGATGTGAATGTAACAGAACTGCAACTGATAGAATGTGCACGAAACTACAAAATTTCTTCAAAAGCAGATTGTGGAGACAATTTATTCTTCCTCGATCAAATATTGTGATATCGCACACCCCTTGTCCCACTGTTATTTCTGCATAAATGTGAGTAATATTGATTTGTATTAATGTCCTCACTTACCTGTTGGGTTGTTCTGCGCAGGCGCATCTTTTGGGCTGCTGCTGGTTTTTCTCTCAGATAACACAGCAGTACTGGTCGATGGTTGAGCGTAATCTAACACTGGCTCTGTCTCAAGCGCATCAGTGCCTGGAGTCGGCTCTTGTCTGGGTGTTTGTGTCTCGGTCTCAAGCGGATCTGTGGCTGGCGTCGGGTCTTGTCCAGGTGTCTGTGTCTCCGTCTCAAGCGCATCAATGCCTGGAGTCGGCTCCCGTGTTTTTGTCTCGGTCTCAAGTGCATCAGTGCCTGGAGTTGGCTCCCGTGTTTGTGTCTTGGTCTCAAGCGCATCAATGCCTGGAGTCGGCTCCCGGGTAGTTGACGTGACGTGGCTTTTTCACCATCACAGAAGATAAAAAATAATTTATTTCACATTTTAATCATTTAGAATACTGTAAATGGTTAAACATTTTCTTGTTTTACATGAATTTGTTGTTTTAATAAGTTGTTTAAAAGTTATTTTTTTACAACTTTGAGCCAAATCTCAAAATCGTCCTATGGTGTGACGGTAGACTAAATTATTTCATAAATATTAACTTTTATAAATAAAGAAAATAATGTTTAAAAATCTTAATGAACACTCCTGGCATAATTGTGCAAGTGTCTATTTCACTAAGTGGCCATCACTTTTCCTATACATACATTTCTAAAAGTGTAGGAATTTCATAAAGTTTGTCACAGATTTTTTTTTTTGCAATAACCTGATACTGATATTAAGTTGGGCAATATCATGGACAACTACATTTAGTTGAAAGACCCCATTCAAGGTCATGTGACTGAAGACCCCTATGAAGCCCATGAGCAGTGCACATGGTAAGTACAGTGCTATGCATAAGTTTAGACACCCATGCTAAAGTTGACTAAAAAGAGGAATAAAAAATCATCTTTTGGAAATTGAACTTAATGCCTTAATTAAAAAAATTAGGAAAAATCCAACCTTTAAGGACACCAATTTTTTTTTGTAAATGAATAATGTATCGTAAATAAATAAATGTTCTTCCTTAAAATACAGGGTGCATAAGTCTGGACACCCCTATGTTAAATTCCCATAGAGGCAGGCAGATTTTTATTTTTAAAGGCCAGTTAGGCCTACTTCATGGATCCAGGATACTATGCATCCTGATAAAGTTCCCTTGGCCTTTGGAATTAAAATAGCCCCACATCATCACATAGCCTTCACCATACCTAGAGATTGGCATGGAGTACTTTCCATAAGATCATCTCTCAATGCAAATCAAACCAGCTATTAGGCTAACTGAAATAAAACCATGCCAATCTCTAGGTATGGTGAAGGCTATGTGATGATGTGGGGCTATTTTAATTCCAAAGGCCACGGGAACTTTATCAGGATGCATAGTATCCTGGATCCATGAAGTAACTGGCCTTTAAAAATAAAAATCTGCCTGCCTCTATGGGAATTTAACATAGGGGTGTCCAGACTTATGCACCCTGTATTTTAAGAAAGAACATTTATTTACGATACATTATTCATTCACAAAGAAAATTGGTGTCCTTAAAGGTTGGATTTTTCCTAATTTTTTTTTAATTAAGGCATTAAGTTAAATTTCCAAAAGATGATTTTTTTATTCCTCTTTTTAGTAGACTTTGGCATGGGTGTCTAAACTTATGCATAGCACTGTATTTCTCTCAGAATTGTTCAAATATTTAACTATGTTTTCAGACCACTGAAGTTGTTAAGTTTTTTTTTGTCCTTTGGTGTGACACCCCTAAATTTCATTTTTTAATTCAAATTTGTATTTTTAACAGCAGGACTATGTAATATTATGCAAATGTATCATGTCAATTGCTAATGACAGTTCAGCTAGTATTAGCATGGTTATTAACTGCCACAAAAGCTCAAATGTCCTTTGGTGTGACAGGAAATGTCACAGGAAATGTCCTTTGGTGTGACACTTTGGCCTGTCACACCATAGGACACAGATGTCACACAATAGGACAAGACCTCCTTAAGAAGCTATTAAAGGAACACTCCACCGTTTTTTGAAATGGGGCTTATTCACCTTCTTTCCTACATTTAGATAGGTGGGCAAATGCATTTTTGTCTCAGTGCATGCATTGTTTTAGTTTGACAGGGTCGGCGCTAGCTTAGCTTAGCATAATGAATGTAATCCTTTGTTGCCAGCTAGCATGTCCTTAGTAAAAGTGATATAAAAAATAAATAAAACCCACCTAATTACTTCTTGTGGCCTGTGTATTCACAACGAGTACAAATAGCGATGCAGATTAACACTAGACGATTTCCTATGCAGATATTGATTTGGGACTATATTAGGGGGAAGCACAGGCGAAGCACTGCTACTTGGGCGCAGAGATATCACGCCCAAGTAGCAGTGCTTCGCCTGTGCTTCCCCCTAATGTAGTCCTTAATATATAAGTCAATATCTGCCTAGGAAATCGCCTAGTGTTAATCTGCATCGCTATTTGTACTCGTTGTGAATACGCAGGCCACAAGAAGTAATTAGGTGGTTTTTTTTTTTTTTTATATCACTTTTACTAAGGACATGCTAGCTGGCAACAAAGGATTACATTCATTATGCTAAGCTAAGCTAGCGCCGACCCTGTCAAACTAAAACAATGCATGCACTGAGACAAAAATGCATTTGCCCACCTATCTAAATGTAGTAAAGAAGGTGAATAAGCCCTATTTCAAAAAATGGTGGAGTGTTCCTTTAAGACAAATAGATAAAGTTTCAACAAAAAAACAAATGTCCTCCTTTATAATTGTTACAATAAACACTATATATATTCTGACTCTTTTTATGCAATGACTATCTTTGTCCTTTGGTGTGACGTTTTGTCCTATGGTATGACAAACATAAAACAACAGAAAAATATACTTATTTTAAAATATCTTTTAAAAAAAGAGTCAAGTTTGGCATTAGGGGAGTTACATTAATATCTCCTCTTAGATAGGTACAATTTCAAACAGTTTTGTAAGGTTGGCGAAAAAGTTTTATTGACATTCGTAGGGAAAAGTTTATCAAGTTCATCTATTCATGGTGAAAATGATTCTAATTAGTACTTTCATGTAAAATACTTTCAAGAAAATTATGTTTTAATAATGTGAACAATTCTGTCTCAAGTATTTTTTTATGTTATTTAATATAATTTCTTAGTACTTTTTAAATGTCACACCATAGGACACATTTACAGTACTGTTGAGTGAAAGAAATATGTAAAGTCATTGACAAAATGAGTGACCAAGTGCTACTATTTTCTGAAACTGCACTTTTCATACTCTTTCATCGTATTTTTTTCTTAAAAAGTTATGTTTTCCAAAAAAAATTACCTTTTCTTGGCCATTTGTCAACTAACGTTACCCTCCCGTGTTTGTGTCTCGGTCTCAAGCGCATCAGTGCCTGGAGTCGGCTCCCGTGTTTGTGTCTCGGTCTCGGCCTTGCTGCTCATCTCTTCAGGTAAACTGTACTCAAACACTTGAATACTGCTGCTATCACCAATAATAATAATAATAATATGAACGAACGTTTTGCGCCGACTGCTTGTTTGCACTCAGGAGCGTCTCGCTTGACTGTGACGTCATTCACAGAACTGGCGCGCCTGTGACGTCACATGACCCCTCATCTATGCCCTTCATGCGCGAAGCTTCTTCTTCTTCTTTTTATTTTATTTTATTCAATGCCATAAGAACAAGAAGCAGGCCCGGACTGGCAATCGGGAGCACCGGGAGAATTCCCGGTGGCCTACTGCCAGCCAGCGTTTTTTTTTTTGTAATTATTTTTATATTTTTATACTACTACCTTTACCAGTGATCATTTTCGAATTTGTAATTCAATAAAATTATTATTATAAAATAAAGTCATGAATCTGTTAGTCTTGACTGGCTAGGCGATTCGACCCAAACGGTTAAACAGAAAATGCGAGCATCACCCGATGATGGAGAGAAAACGGCCAGGTGGAGCAGAGAGGGAAAGGACAAAGAAAAAGAAAGCACTCAGAGAACTAGCATCAAAATGTTGCAAAATGAATGACCTGTTCAGGGCTTCAAGTGCTGGTCAGTTTCATCTGTAAATACTCTGTAGCCTACTTTTTTCGTCGTTAACTTAGTATTGAAATGCTAGCAAATGTAAGCGGTATAGCGCCCCTATTAGGCTACTATCGTCACTAAAAATACTGTATGCTAAAGGAGATTAATATTATTTAGTGTAAAGTTACATTAGTAATTTAACAGACAAATATTAACATTTATGTGGTACTGGGAGCAGGGAGACAGGATAGTGCAGACATCAACAAAAAATAATGCAATAACATTTTATTAGACAGTTTAGAAAATTATGTCTGCCCATTTGTGAGGTTTAAAACTTTTTCCTTTTTTTTAATCAAATGAAGGTGGAGACAGTCAACCTAGCACTAGCTGTGGTGCAATGATCACACATTCAGCCAGGGAGTGAGATGACATGTAGAAGCAAAATAAGATGTATTTTTTTTATTTTTTTTACATATTGTATGAAATATAGTGTTGCTATGTTGGATATTTAAGTTATTTTAAGATAAAAACAACAACATTTTGTCATAAATATAATACTTTGATTTTTTACTAAAATAAATGTAGATTCTGGGAAAACAAATTACAATAAGGTGGTTGTTTTACACCAAGGTGGAGACAGTTCTGTTTGTAACATCAGGCCAGAACAAGTGACAGGTGAAGAAGAGACAGATGAAGAAGAGACAGGTACAAGAAAAATACGCACACTTTACACATACCCCGTACTCCACTTTACTTAGTGTATGAGGCTGATGATGGAATACTGGTGGAAGGGAGAGACAGAGAGATATTAGGGTAAATGAAGAGAAGGAAAAGGGAAGTAAGGATTCCATTCAAGAGAAAGCCTTTAATTATTTTACACGACCCCAGCCTAAGGATTTAGACCAATAAATGTAATTTAGGAAAAAATAGGGTTGTCCGTGTTTCTAAATTTTATTTGGGTGCATAGGATGGCCTTGGATGGGTGTAGGATTTCCCGACCTGGAATTGTGTCCCAGTCCGGCCCTGACAAGAGGTATTACATATTCACAATATCATATTAACATTAGCTGCCAGGAAATGAAAAATAAATAAATGTTTTACATAAAATCCAGTGCTTTCAAAGCATTACATGTTTTCATTGCTTTTTTGTTTTTAGCTTGTTCCAAAAGATGTATGTAAAGTCATTTATAAAATGTGGACAATTTGGTTTACCTTGAGCCCACTTCTTTTTATGTATATGGTATTTTCCTAATAAAATAAGTAACTGTATAGTATGTTGTTCTTTACATTCCAAATTGTCATTCTGAATATAAAAAACACATCAATTGAGTAAATACAGTGAAAAAACAGGTGCAAAATTGTTTTTTTTCTAGTGCACAAAATTCACAAGTAAATTAAATATTAAGCTTAAATCTTTCCAAAACATGCTTAGCTGGATAAATTCTGTGAAGTATTTTGTAAGACACTTCCTTAATTTTGTTATTGACAAAACTTATTTGGCAATTTACATGCTTTAACCCAAGAGATATCACCAAATAAAGAAGACCACACAGTAAAAAATTTAAATATTTAAAGTGTTAATTTTAACACTACCCCGGATCATATATGGTCCCAATCTATCTAGTGTAAAAAGTACACCGTTTGTAGTGTTAAATTTAGAGTGTTAATATAGCACCTTTCAGTGTAGAAAAATTACACTCCGAGTGTAAAGTGTTACACTAACAGTTGTGTTTAAGTTTTACACTATGGGGTTTTAACACCCCTGGTGTTGATTTAATTCCATTGGATTACACTATATTAATTCCATTGCATTACACTATAAGTGTTATTAATAAAGTATTCTGTCCAGTGCAAAATAAAAAAATTACAATATTATATATCAGTAGTCTTCAGACAGATGTATAAATCCAAAGTTTATTAACAAATGGGCAAAATGGCTCCTTTAAAACATATGCCAGATGTGTAAAGGTCAAATTATCACATTCACGAGGTGTTGCACAGAAGGAAAAAAAGTCAATAAAATGCAAAAAATCATCAAATTTGCCTAGACACAAACAAATATGACAGGTAGATTTGAACAAGATTGCAGAAAACGTCTCCGGTTACTATTGTAAACCTCGGTTCCCTGAGAGGCGGAAACGACATTACGTCATCTATGACGTATATGGGAACTCCTCCCTTCTCCACTTTCACTGAAATCTTATGGGCTAACTCCAGCTGGGGACAGCTGGCCAATTAACGTGAAGCATGCAAATACTGACAGGTCAGCGGGCAGTATAAAATGCATGGGCGCGAAAATTACGTCAGAATCACAACTGAATGCTAGCACAGCTGATCAGACAGCGAGCACGGCGGCTAACGTAATGTCTCGTTCCCGTCTCTCAGGGAACCGAGGTTACGATAGTAACCGGAGACGTTCCCTTTCAAGTAGGGGTGACCCCGAATAGTCGAAGATTCGATGCTTCGATAGGAGGAGCCTGATTCGACTACCGATCTCACGGTCGAATCTTCGCAGAGGTGTTATGAAACGAGGAGCATGCCACTTTGGCTATATGAGGGCACTCAATGTCTGATTTCACATAGAACTACCGGTTTTCTGTCAATACGTTAAAGGACAAGTTTGGTATTTTACACTTAAAGCCCTGTTTACAGATCGTTTCTGATGAAATAGAACGGTTAAGATTAAAATTTGGACACATGCTGCTGTCCCGAGAATTTTAGGTTTCTTTCGCTTTCCCCCCGACCTACAGAATGGCTGCCTATGGGCACTGGAACAATCCTTCCTAAAACGCATTAAACTTTCGTTTACAAAGACGTGAAACTCACCGAGTGGTCAGGGGTGTTCACTGATATGCTCACACAAAAATCGCTGCAAAAGATGCCTTCCAACAGGTTTTATCGTAGTTTTTGTCCAACTCCATTGACTTGTTTTGGATGTGCTGTGAGGTACGGTATTACTCCGCCGCCGGAAACTGGACTGGAGTGTCTATTATTCAAGCTCTCAACGGAAGAATGTACGGGTGTGAGGCATTTGAAAAAATAGGTCCATAGTTTTACAACGAATGGTAAAACACCTGTTGGAAAGCATCTGTAAGGAGGATGTAGGCTGAGTAGAATCCATAAGCGGGTCTTTATTAAAGGATCTGAGCATAAAATCCAAACAATAGTCACAACTCGTAGTCAGGTCACAGGCCTTGGTCGAAGCACAGGTAAAACAATCCAATAGCAGACAAATCCAAAAAACAGCAATCCAAAAGCATGAGTCAAAAGGCAAAACAATGGTCATAACTGTAGTCATCAAAAGAGAATGGTAGAACGCTTAGTAAGGCAGAGAACTGGCAATACTTCGCAATAAGGCAGTGATAGCACATGACTTAAATACAGGGTGACAGGAAATGACAAGACAGGAAATGATGTGGCAGGAACAGGAAGTAACAGAGTTCAATATTCAGGTGATGGCTCCCTCTGATGGACTGGTGCCTGATCAAACGTTACAGATTCCCCTCCCCTAGGAACACCTCCAGGTGTTCTTCTCCTAGGACGACCCCTTGGTCTGGGAGCCGGATGATTCGGGTGAGCCTGGTGAAAGTCTCTGATGAGTGATGAATCCAAGATGTCCTTAGTTGCTACCCACGATCTCTCCTCCGCGCCGTATCCCTCCCAATCTACAAGGTATTGCATCTGACCCCTTCTCCTGCGAGAATCTAGGATCTCCCGAACTAGGTAGGCAGGAGCAGGCATTTCTTGCAAGGAAGTTTCAGGCGTAGATTGCGAGTGGAAAGCCACACCATTTGACCTGGCTGATACTCAGGATGAGGACGTCGGTGTCGATCAGATTGGATCTTTTGAGATCGAACAGCTCGCTGGAGACGGACATGAGCACTGTCCCAGACCTGTTCACTTCTCCTAATCCAATCATCCACAGCAGGCACTTCAGATGGTTCCCCAGACCAGGGGAATAGGGGGGGCTGATATCCTAGGACACATTGGAAGGGGGTCAAATCAGTCGATGAGTGCTTGAGGGAATTTTGGGCATACTCTGCCCATGGGAGGAATATGCTCCATTTTTCCTGTTCCTGGCTACAGTATGATCTCAAGAATCTACTAATTTCCTGATTAAGACGTTCCACTTGTCCATTAGCTTGAGGATGATAGCCCGATGTGAGACTGACATTGATGTTTAAATGTTTGCAAAAGGCTCCCCAAACCCGTGATGTAAACTGTGGCCCTCGATCTGTTACGATATCATCAGGTAGTCCATAAATTCTAAAAACTTGATTGAACAGAACTTGGGCAGTTTCCATGGCAGTGGGCAAACCTTTCAATGGAATGAGACGACAAGACTTAGAGAAGCGGTCAATGGAGACCATGATGGTGGTGAATCCTTGAGAGTTAGGAAGATCAGTGACGAAGTCAATGGATAGGTGTGACCAGGGTCGTTGAGGAATGGGTAGTGGTTCTAGTAGTCCTGCCGGCAGTTGTCAAGGTGTACGTGACTGAGCGCAGATCTGACAAGCAGTTACATAGCTCTTAACATCTGCAGATAATGTGGACCACCAAAATGAATTTCTGACCAATGCGGTGGTGCGATTAATTCCAGGATGTCCAGAAGCAAGGGATGTGTGGACCCATTGAATGATTCTGTTGCGAAGACTGGATGGAGCATAGATTTTCCCAGCTGGGCACTCTGGAGGGAATGGCTTCTCATGTAGGACCTGCTGAATCTCCTCCATAATATCCCATTGGATGGGTGCGATGATGATGGAGGGTGGTAAAATAGTTTCTGGTCTCATCTGTGAATCAACAGAGTCGTGGATACGTGACAATGCATCTGCCTTACTATTTTTGCTCCCTGGACGGTATGTGACTGAGAAATTGAAACGCGTAAAAAAGAGTGCCCATCTTGCCTGGCGAGGATTCAAACGCTTGGCATCTTTGATATACTCTAGGTTTTTGTGGTCTGTAATGACTTGAAAGGGATGAAGGGCACCTTCTAGCCAGTGTCTCCATTCTTCAACCGCGGCCTTGATAGATAGTAATTCCTTGTTTCCAATATCGTAATTTGTTTCTGCTGGAGTTAACTTTTGTGAGAAGAATGCACAGGGGTGTAACTTGCCTGGCGTTCCATGACGCTGGGAGAGGACAGCACCAATTCCACAGTCCGAAGCATCAACCTCTACGATAAAAGGAAGTTTTGGGTCAGGATGCTTAAGAATTGGAGCTGTGGTGAAACTGGACTTGAGCCTGTTGAATGCTGATGTAGCCACTTCCGGCCATACTAACTTCCTGGGTTTTCCTTTAAGAAGTGAGGTGATGGGTGCACCTATGGTACTGAAGTCACGGATGAATCTACGGTAGAAGTTTGCAAAGCCTAGAAATCGTTGTAATTCCTTGACAGTGCTGGGTATAGGCCAGTCCAGGACAGCTTTTACCTTGGTATCATCCATCTCAACTCCAGAATAACTAATATAGTAACCAAGGAATTTGGTTGACGTAACATGAAACTCACACTTTTCGGCCTTGACAAAAAGGTCATTCTGGAGTAAGCGTGACAAGATAGTTCTTACATGACAGATATGTTCTTCCATGGAGTGTGAATAGATCAAGATATCGTCTATGTAGACAATCACATACTGATTCAAGAGATCTTTGAATACTTCATTAACGAAGGACTGAAAAACTGAAGGAGCATTAGCCAGCCCATAAGGCATAACCAAATATTCGTAGTGCCCTCTTGTGGTAAGAAAAGCTGTCTTCCATTCATCACCCTCACGGATTCTAATGAGATTGTAGGCAGACCTGAGCTCCAATTTGGTGAAATACTGGGCCTCCCGTAATAGCTCCAGAGAAGAAGGAATAAGAGGCAAGGGATGGCGATTCTTAACAGTGATTGCGTTGAGTGCTCGATAGTCAATACAAGGTCTTAAGTTACCGTCTTTCTTGTCAACAAAGAAAAACCCAGATGCTGCGGAAGAGGTGGATGGTCTAATAAATCAATAAGATAAGGCTTCTTCAATATATTCTTCCATGGCCATGGTTTCAGGAATGGACAATGGGTAAACACGGCTTTTAGGTGGAGAGGTGTTAGGAAGGAGGTCGATTTAACAGTCCGAGGGGCGATGAGGTGGCAATTTGGTGGCTCTGTCTTTACAAAATACCTCAGCCAAGTCAGCATACTCATTGGGGACATTATCTGGTAATGGAAAAGGATTCTGTGCTAGATGGGTAGTGCAGACTGTAAGTTTGGTGGGCAGTTCCAGACAGTGAGCGTGACAATGAGGTGACCAACGGACCAATTCCTTTTCCTTCCATGAAAATTGTGGGTCGTGAGAAGATAACCAAGGATATCCAAGGATGACTGGGTTTTGTGGTGATGATATGACATAGAAAGTGATTTCTTCAGTGTGAAGCAGGCCAACTCTTGAGTTTTATGGGGAGTGTTTGATGAGTGATATGACCTTTACCGATGGGACCATCATCAACGGCAGTAACAGCAATAGGTGATTCACATTTGGTCGTCGGAATGTTCAACTGCTTCACTAAATCTTGATGAATCACATTAGCAGCTGCTCCAGAATCTATTAACGCTGAGAAATGATGGTCTTGATTAGCAACTGACAAAATGATGGGAAGTGACAAGCATAGACTGATTTGTAAAGTATTAAACATGTGACTCACTCGATAATTTGGAGAGGGGTTGGCCACGGGTTTAACAGGACAGTTGGAACAACGATGACCTGATTCACCACAGTAGAAGCAGAGTTGATTGAGTAATCTTCTTCTCCATTCATCAGGTGGTAAGTGAGTTTGTCCTATTTGCATGGCTTCAGTAGGACTAGACTGACATGGTATTTGAGCAGTAGTAACAGGCACAAAATAAGCTGACTTGGGACTTGGTTGTGTTCGTAAGAGATTGTCAATCTTGATAGCAAGGGTAACAAACTGGGAGAAGTCAAGGGAGTCATCTTTGCAAAGCAATTCTGCTTGTAACTTAGCAGACAGACTTGAACGAAAAATGTGCTCCAAAGCAACATCATTAAACCCACTTTGGGCTGCAAGGGTGCGAAACTGGATAGCATAGTCAGAAGCAGATCTGTTGCTTTGACGTAGCTGAGTTAGTTGAGAAGCTGCGTCCATGCCCCCAGCAGGATATTGGAAGACATCACGAATCAATTGAGTGAAATAATCGTATGACTGTTTGATACGAGTGTCGTGATCCCAAACAGCTGTGGCCAACTCTAAGGCCTTCCCGGTCAGCAAAGTCATGATAAAGGAACACTTGGTATGGTCTTGGCTAAACTTTTCAGCTTGATTGGAAAAATAAATAGAACACTGTCGTAGGAAACCAGTACAGTTGTCAGGAGAGCCATCAAACTTATCGGGTAAAGCGAATCTTACCGGGTCAGGACGTGGGGCAGGAAGAGAATGAATATACTGTGTCAGATGCTCGTTTGAGGCTTGCAGTGTCCTTAACTGGTGTTGAAAACCATTGAGCAGATCCTTTTGATACTCAATGGTAGCCAGGAGTTGAGAGACTTCCGCTGGATTCGCGCCAGGCGAAGTATTCTGTAAGGAGGATGTAGGCTGAGTAGAATCCATAAGCGGGTCTTTATTAAAGGATCTGAGCATAAAATCCAAACAATAGTCACAACTCGTAGTCAGGTCACAGGCCTTGGTCGAAGCACAGGTAAAACAATCCAATAGCAGACAAATCCAAAAAACAGCAATCCAAAAGCATGAGTCAAAAGGCGAAACAATGGTCATAACTGTAGTAATCAAAAGAGAATGGTAGAACGCTTAGTAAGGCAGAGAACTGGCAATACTTCGCAATAAGGCAGTGATAGCACATGGCTTAAATACAGGGTGACAGGAGATGACAAGACAGGAAATGATGTGGCAGGAACAGGAAGTAACAGAGTTCAATATTCAGGTGATGGCTCCCTCTGATGGACTGGTGCCTGATCAAACGTTACAGCATCTTTTGCAACGATTTTTGTGTGAGCATATCAGTGAACACCCCTGACCACTCGGTGAGTTTCACGTCTTTGTAAACGAAAGTTTAATGCGTTTTAGGAAGGATTGTTCCAGTGCCCATAGGCAGCCATTCTGTAGGTCGGGGGGAAAGCGAAAGAAACCTAAAATTCTCGGGACAGCAGCATGTGTCCAAATTTTAATCTTAACCGTTCTATTTCATCAGAAACGATCTGTAAACAGGGCTTTAAGTGTAAAATACCGAACTTGTCCTTCAATATTCAGCCTATTATGATAATGCTGTATATAAAAATGTGCAAAGAAAGAAGCTTTTAATAAATATTTTTTAACGTGCGTGAAAAAATCCAAACACCCCGTGACAGATTTAAGTTTCACTTTCAATCCATAACCGACAGAGGAGAGTCTTGGCGGCAAGGATTTAAATCTTTAACAATGTCTGGGATAAGAAAATCTAAAGTGTGAATGTACACCATCAGAAAGGATATTCTCCAAGGCTGGATTTAGCATCAGGAAAACCATGATAGAATAGAATAGAATAGAATGAGGCATTTATATAGCGCTTTCATATGTACTACTGTACACCCAAAGCGCTTTACAATCATATCAGGGGATCTCTCCTCAACCACCACCAGTGTGCAGCATCCACTTGGATGATGCGACGGCAGCCACAGTACAACGGCGCCAGTGCGCTCACCACACACCAGCTATAGGTGGAGAGGAGAGAGAGTGATAGAGCCAATTCAATGTAAGGGGATTATTAGGAGGCCATGATTGGTAAGGGCCAATGATCACTTCTGCCGGCCAACGTTAACAAGTTGGTTTTCCACAGGACATTCTAAAATGCTTAACGTGAAAAAAAGGTTTTAAAATGCTTAAAAGGCACTTTAACGTGGCGTAATGCATGTAGAATAGAATAGAATAGAATGAGGCATTTATATAGCGCTTTCATATGTACTACTGTACACCCAAAGCGCTTTACAATCATATCAGGGGATCTCTCCTCAACCACTACCAGTGTGCAGCATCCACTTGGATGATGCGACGGCAGCCACAGAACAACGGCGCCAGTGCGCTCACCGCACACCAGCTATAGGTGGAGAGAGGAGAGAGAGAGTGATAGAGCCAATTCAATGTAAGGGGATTATTAGGAGGCCATGATTGGTAAGGGCCAATGGGTGGAATGTGGCCAGGACACCGGGGTTACACCCCTACTCTTTACGAGAAATGCCATGGGATTTTTAATGACCACAGAGAGTCAGGACCTTGGTTTTACGTCTCATCCGAAGGACAGTGCTCTTTGACAGTATAGTGTCCCCGTCACTACACTGGGGCGTTAGGACCCACACAGACCACAGGGTGAGCGCCCCCTGCTGGCCTCACTAACACCTCTTCCAGCAGCAACCTGGTTTTCTCAGGAGGTCTCCCATCCAGGTACTAACCAGACTCAGCCCTGCTTAGCTTTAGTGGGCAACCAGTCTTGGGCTACAGGGTGAAATGGCTGCTGGCATGTACACAGTACACACTTTATTAAGAAACCATACTATGCAAGCAGATGAACCCAGAATATGAACGCAATGCGTTCCTCCTATATAGTAAAGCGTTTGCTTTACATTTAACTATTTTAGGAGATTAAGTCGTTAAACGTTTTTCACGTTAAGTGTTTTAGAGTGTATTTTATCCGCGCGCACAAAAGACTCCAACAGACACAGACAGAGTGAAAGATTGGATTTTTTCTCTCGATCAGGTAGCCTCAGGTAGAGTGCACAAGTGATTTTTTCAGCCGGTTCTAATTTGATTTTTGGATGCTGTGAACATTTTTAGCTAAAAAGACTGCCACTCCAGTTTAGCATTTATTGTTTTTTTCTGCAGTGAAAAAGACAAAGTTGAAAATTTTGGCTACTATCGTTATTTTAATAATTTCTTTATTTGTATTTTATTTATTGATCTGTCAGGGTTATCTAATCTATTATGGCTTGTGTTTTGAATATATGTTCCCCTACATTTTGCACACATTTGCTCATCTTGTGACTTGATTCTGATTTATTTCGTTTTGTATTTTTATTTATTAGAAAGGTATATTCTGTTCTAATTTAATTTAGTAAATTAATTGTTTATTTTTACGGTGCATCGATGTTGTGCTGTACTTAGAGTCTGCTCACACAGGTAATTTAGCCGATTTAATTTGATTTTCATGTGAAATGCAAATCCTGTCTGCAGTGTGGCCTTTCTGGAGTTATTTATGTTATTTCTTAGTTTTATTGATCCAAAATGTTTTTATACATTTTCTTCTATATCTTTGTGTGATTTTCTGTACATTGCAGCTTTGAAATGTTAAAGCCCCGCCCCCAGCCCCACCCCCATACACATGATTCGACTATTAGTTGACTATAGGCAAGACTTGACGATTCTGATTCGACTATGAAAATCCATAGTCGGGGACACCCCTACTTTCAAGGCGGTAACTCAACATTACGTCGTCTATGACGTATATGGGAACTGTATTAAATCCCGCCGTGAGAGCAGTGAAGATAAGCCCTGAACGGGGTAAAATCACACCCACACATAAGCAAGACAGTTCTAGCCAATAGCCGCGTCGCTAAGAGTACTCGCATCTGATAGGCGGAACTAGACCAATGAGACATCTGCTCCGACCCTAACAAAATTTGCATATCTTAATGCAATGAAGTGAAGGCTGCACTGAATAGGGCAGACACATCACAATAAGCACTCAAGCACGAGAGTTAAACACAGAGCGAAGGCTGCACTGAATAGGGCAGACACATCACAATAAGCACTCAAGCACGAGAGTTAAAAACAGAGTCAACGGCATTTGCGGTGACAACTGCATAAAACTTATAAACCATAACACAGAGTTAGCAGCCATGGTAACTACTATATAGCTGGTTATAACAGTTACAACACATGAATAAAACTTAACTCACCGAAAGTACATGTTACGCTACAGAGGGTACATCCAGCTTGTAAAACCTGGCGAATGTGTTCTGAGAAGACCAGCCAGCAGCAAGACATAAATCCTGGATAGACATACCTCTAGACCAGGCCCATGAGGAAGCAATTGCCCTTGAAGAATGAGCTCTGATGCTGAGGGGACAGTCTTTCTCCTGGCATTCGTAAGCCAACGCAATAGCGTCCACAATCCAGTGAGAAAGTCTCTGTTTTGAAACAGCACGTCCCTTATTACATCCACCAAAGCACACGAACAGCTGGTCTGACTGATGAAAGGCGGCCGAGTTATCCACACACATCTGCAAAGCCCCAATAGGACAAACAGCGCTCTGAGCATCAGCGTCACGCAAGGCTGACGGCTCAGCAGATAAGGCGGGCAGGGAAACAACCTGTGCTCTAAATGGTGTATTGAGTGACTTCGGAACGTAACCTGGTCTCGCCCGGAGAGTGACAGTCGCCAGGTCCGAAACAGATGCAATCATCGTTCACCGAATACACGTGTAAGTCTCCAATACGCTTTGCCGAGGCGAGAGCAAGAAGCAAGTCCGTCTTCAGGGAAAGCTCCTTAACCACAATTGAAGCGAAGGGCTCGAACGGTGGTAGAGATAGAGTCCTCAAAACTAGAGCTAGATCCCACGGCGGCACGGAGGGCGGGTGTGAAGGACACAATCTCCTCGCTCCCCTGAGAAACCTGATTACCAGAGCGTGCTTACCGATTGATTGCCCGTCAACCGGGGAACGAAAAGCAGCAATAGCGGCCACATACACCTTCAGCGTGGATGGCAAACTCCCGCAATCCATTCTGTGCTGTAGAAAGCGCAAAACATGCGACACGGAACAGGTCCCCGGGTCAATACCAATGTCCTGGCACTATTTTGAGAAAACTCCCCACTTCAGAGCGTAGAGGCGCCTGGTAGAAGGCACGCGCCTCCTTAAGTGTGCTCAGCACTAGTGAGTGCAGAGCGTCCCGCTCATTTAGGGTCCCCGCAACGGCCACACATGAAGGTTCCACAGCTCGGGGCTAGGGTGCCATATCGTGCGTTCGCCTGAGACAGCAGGTCCTTCCTGAGGGGGATTTGCCATGGGGGACGCAATGTCAGAGCATCTCCCGACAGCTGGGAGTGAGATAATGAGAAGAACGCCTGACAGTGCATGTTCTCGCTTGTGGCAAACAGATCCACTTCCGCCCTCCCAAATCGAATCCAAATCATTTGAACTGATCCTGGGTGAAGCCTCCACTCTCCTTGAGGAATCCCGTTCCTCGAAAGCATGTCCGCTCCACGGTTCAGGATGTGCGCCACTCTTATGGAGAGAAAGTGTCGGTCCGCCCACAACAGGAGACTCGCTGCCTGTTTGAACAGACCTCTGGAGCGCACGCTGCCCTGGCGATTTATGTACGAGACCACAGACGTGTTGTCGGTTCAAGTCAGTACATGTTGCCGCTCCAATTTCGACTGAAAGGCTTGCAGGGCTAAGGACACCGCTTCCATTATTCCAAACGGTTTATGTGCCACCTTCTCTGTGACTCTGACCACAGGCCAGAGACTGGCATTCCCAGGCAAACTGCTCCCCAGCCTGAAGCTGACGTCCGTCGAGACCACGGTGCGCTGCGTCATTATACCCAAAGGAACTCCTGGGCTGAACATATCTGGGCCGTTCCACGGGCTCAGAGTGCTGACGCAACTGTGAGTGACCGTAATGCGCTTGTGGCCCGAAGACCACGCCCTCGGCGGAACTCGAGTTTTCAGCCAAAACTGCAGCGGCCGCATATGCAGCAGACCCAGATGGCACTCTGAAGAAGCCGCTGCCATCAGTCCCAGAAGCCTCTGAAATTCCCTCAGTAAAACAGACCTGTCCGGTCTGAAACGGCGCAGAGTCGATGAAATTGCCTCTATGCGCTCTTGAGAGAGATGGGCTCGCATCGCCATCGAGTCCAAACATACCCCCAGATATGTTATAGTCTGACTCGGTAAAAACACGCTCTTCTGCATTTCACACGCAGTCCCAGCGTATCCAATGGCGAAGCCGTGTTTCCACATGACTGGTTAGCACACCTTTTGAGTGGGCTAAAATCAATCAGCCATTAGTCCAGATAATTTAAGATGCGCATTCCGCTCGAATTGAGGGGAGAAAGCGCTGCGTCCACACACAATTAGAAAAGGTACGGCTGAACGCACGTTTGTGAAGTGACACAGTGGACGCGTTAGCTCTACGGCCACCGTCGCCACTGATGGCGTGTTTTGACCGGAGCCCCGACCCCGCGAGGCTAGAAGCACTGGCAGGAGGGCGGTTCGCGGCGGGCGTTGTGTGGTGGTGGCACACTCGCGCCCTCGAGAGACCATTATAATCATGGGTTGTGGCTCTGCGCTGCTCTGACACGGGGCGAGTGACACATTACAGCGGGCGCGTTAGCTCTACGGCCATCGTAGCCACTGATGGCGTGTTTTGACCGGAGCCCCGCCCCCGCGAGGCAAGAAGCACTGGCGGGAGAGCGGCTCGCAGCGGGCATTGTGTGGTGCTGGCACTCTAGCGCCCTCGAAAGACCATTATAATCATGGGTTGTGGCTCTGCGCTGCTCTGAGACAGGGCGAGTGACACAGTAATGGGTGCAAGAGGAAGAAAAAGGTCTTTTGTGAATGGATGCATGTTTCTATTGTGGAATTCCTCACACAAACAGCATTTAAACACACATAGCAATCGTCAGTGGGCGGCAGTGGGCCTCATCCCCGCTGTTGCCCGAGCCAACCTCCTCTGGCTCTGAGGGCGCGCACTGGCAGCTTGGCGCAGTGGGCGCACGTGTCCAGAACTGTTTTTTTGAAGGTCGGGCGGGTCAAAGGAACCCGCACATATCTGGCATGTAGCAGCCATCGGATGCAGAGAGGAAAACAGGGGTGAGTAGTCCTCTATTGCAACTTACGATGGCTTAGATAAGACTTCTAGCGTGAAGAAAGAGATTCTAACGTAATTTTCGCGCCCATGCATTTTATACTGCCCGTTGACCTGTCAGTATCTGCATGCTTTGCGTCAATTGGCCAGCTGTCCCCAGCTGGCTTTAGCCCATAAGATTTCAGTGAAAGTGGAGAAGGGAGGAGTTCCCATATACGTCATAGACGACGTAATGTTGAGTTACCGCCTTGAAAGGGAACTACTTGACGACAGTTGTGTGTCATCCATGAATGCAGTTCCTCTTTGTCCCATCAGCGAGCAGATTGTAGTAGTAGTCTTTGAGTTTATTGCCATATCAGCATCACCGGCAGCGAGCAGGTGTCTCTGTGTGTCTCTTCAATGCAATCAAGGTGTTCTTGTATGCTGGTCCCTGCCAAAGACAACAAAAAAAACACTCAAAGTCAGCTCTCCAATTGGCCGTCTTTATATTAGTTTTCCACAATACAATCAACCCAAATAGCAATATTTTTAGGCAGACAGTAGGTCCAAATTTACCTTTTTGAATACGACAAGGTGTTGTTCGGCTTGATATGAGGACATCTTTCCAGGTCTCTTGCAGCCTTGTGGTGATGGTGGGATCAAATCAAGGAGGAGACGAATCAATGCAAGATCGCTGCCCCATTCTAAATAACAGATGTGACAATTTCAGCAAAAAATGCATGAACGCGTATTAGGGCCGCAACGACTCGTCGACGTCATCGATTACGTCGACTATGAAAATAAGTTGACGTGTCACATTAATTATTTACGTTTAAATATCGAGTAATGGCGGCTTCTGCTCCCGCTCATGGTGAAAATGACAGACCACGATCATCCAAAGTATGGGAATACTTTAAACTACGGCCGAACAGAAAGGTGCTTTGTTCACTATGCAAACTATGCCCCATTCGGCGACAATAAAATGGACTTTAATTTATAACTTCAACTTAAATCTGTCAACGAAGCTTTCAGTGCATTTGCCAGTTTTTAAAAGTTGTGTATGCACATGTAGACTAGAGACCTGCATTCCCGCGGGACCCAACGCAACAGAGTGCGGCGCAGGAATATAGATCTGATGGCCGAGTGTGGGCGTGGGCGGTATAAAATGATATAAAATGAATAAAATGATTCGCAGGACTCCTGCAAAATAGAATTATCTATAAATTGAACATCTAAAAATGAATAAATTGTCATTCATCTGTTGCACAAAAGCAACAAGAACAACTAAAACAAAATAGAAACGATTTACAGGCCAGAGTCTCTATCTATTTATAACATGTTTGCAGCGTTGAACAATGTAGCCAATCACAGACATATGTGTTGATTTCTTGAACGCAATGGCCAATCAGATGCATTTAAGATAGAATCCCCTCACCGCTCAAAATAGACTTTTTGTTCAGTGCTGAATTCTGCATACTGGCAAATCATAGCAAACAAAGTGTATATATTATGAAAGATTCATTGTGCAGCCAGTTTCATTGATAATAACAGAGATTTGTGAGATCGCGATGAACTGAGATGTCAGCTTTTTAGGAATTATTAAGGGAGAAATCCGTCCCGCACAGGTCTCTAATGTAGACTTTAAAAACAAACGACTAACGTTATATTTACATTAACAGTAGCCTAGGCTGCAATCTAGTGTATGTGAACCTTTTTGCAGATAAACACAAGTGCATTTTCGGACAAGATAATGGACAAGTTAATTGAGTAAATCATACTCCCACTATGGTAATTAATAACAGACTGTAGTAAACACATTTCCTAAATAGACCTGTGACTGTATACAGCGGGGGAAATAAGTATTGAACACGTCATCATTTTTCTCAGTAAATATATTTCCAAAGGTGCTACAAACAAAAATAAGTTCAGAAATTAAGTTATGTGTAATAATGTGAAATGACACATGGAAAAAGTATTGAACACATGAAGAAAGGGAGGCGCAAAAAGGCATGGAAAGCCAAGACAACTGCTGAAAACTTACAGTAATTAAAAAGCAATCCAGCCCCCTGTCAGTGGAAATTAATAACAGCTGGTTCAGTCCCAAATGATGGCCTACAAAAAGGTCTCATTGCCAAGGTGTCACACAAGACACATCTCATGATGGGTAAAAGCAAAGAGCTGTCTCAAGACCTTCGCAACCTAATTGTTGCAAAACATAATGATGGCATTGGTTATAGGCGCCATTCTAAGCTTCTGAATGGTCCAGTGAGCACTTTTGGGGCCATAATACGGAAATGGAAAGACAATAATTTCTCCATAAATTTACCTCGACCAGTGCTCCTCACAAGATTTCTGATAGAGGAGTGAAAAGAATAATCAGAAGAGTTGTCCAAGAGCCAAGGATCACTTGTGGAGAGCTTCAAAAAGACCTGCAGATAGCAGGTACTGCCCTGGCCATGGCCTGTATGCACGCTCACCACGCAAGACTCCATTACTGAAAAAAAAGCATGTTGAAGCTCATTTAAAGTTTGCTGCACAACATTTGGAAAAGCCAGTGAAATACTGGGAGAATATAGTGTGGTCACATGAGAGCAAAATTGAACTGTTTGGATGCCATAATACACACCATATTTGGAGGAGAAATGTTAGTGCACATTACCCTAAAAACACCATACAACTTGGTGTTGGCTCTTGGACAACTCTTCTGATTATTCTTTTCACTCCTCTATCAGAAATCTTGCGAGGAGCACTGGTCGAGGCAAATTTATGGTGAAATTATTGTCTTTCCACTTCCGTATTATGGCCCCAACAGTGCTCACTGGACCATTCAGAAGCTTAGAATGGCGCCTATAACCAATGCCATCATTATGTTTTGCAACAATTAGGTTACTAATAGGTTACTAGGTTACTACTAGGTTAGGAGTATTCCAAAAATGCAAAATTAGCTTATCTGGACAGCAGCCAGGAACTGTACCCCCAAAACGGGATGGGAGTTCAATACTCGCTGCGATCGGACAGGTAAGCTTCCGCTGACAATTAGGTGGACGTTTTTTTTTATCATATTAGACTGGGAGGGCTTTTTGCGGTGCCCGACGGAAGTTCAATACTCAATGCGATTGGACGGGTAAACGAAAGTTTTTTCATGACATGAGGGTGAGAAATGACAACAATTTTACACTTTTGGGTCAACTAACCCTTTAACTTTTTGTTATAGTGATTGATGTGTCATCATGAATTATGACAATCAAGACACATCAATCACCCAAGATACATGTAAATTCCAGGTCTGAACAAAGGCATTGTGTGGTTGCCCAGTTAGGTTTAAATTTTTCATGTTCATTCGTAATCTATTAAAATTTGTACTGCACAAAGAATAAAATATAATGACACTCACAATTCTGGAATTCTGCAATTTCTTCAGCATGTTGCTTTCTTCTTCATTTCTGTTGCAATCTCATGAGAGGAGCTTTCTACACTTGACTAGTCTAGGCCAAATATATTGAAAAAGGATTTGAAAAAAATATGTCAGTTGAGGCTAATATTTCCAAAATTCAGTAATGCAATACAATTTAAATTAGGGCTGTAAATATGGTAAAAATAATTGTGATTAACCTTAATATTTATTGTGATTATGCTGAGAGCTTTCTATAAAGCATGGGTGTCAAATTGTAAAATTATTTATATTCATATATTCGTACATCTACACTTGAATATTCACATATTCAAGTTAAAGGTCCCGTATTATGCCCCTTTTCACAAGATGTAAAATAAGTCTCTGATGTCCCCAGAGTGTGTATGTGAAGTTTCAACTCAAAATACCCAACAGATCATTTTTTACAGCATGTTTAAAGTGTCATTTTTTGGGGCTGTAAGGCTGCTGCCAGTATGTCTGGTCGACCCCTAGATGGAACAAAATGCCCCCCTGGACATTAACACTTGAACTATCTCCTTCATATGTAACAGGGATCTCGAGACACAGCACACAGTGCAGTTCACACTCCACACACACTATCTCCCCTTCATTCCCCCTCCTCCTCACCTGAAATACACTGAAAACCTATGCAATGTAAAGTAGCCTATGTACAAGAAGTATCTATGAATGTTTGATATCATTTAAAGTGTCTCAGTGCGCCTGGTAAAATGGTCTCATTCTCCCAACCATAATGAAAAGCTAAAAGAAGTTATAAAATATGAGAAAGTTATGTATCTTCTAAAGGTGTTCCCTCCCCAGATCCTCCATTCAGACTGTACCTCCTGTATGTAAAACAAGAACCTATTCAAATACAAATTCTGATCTCCCAGTGTGAATCCCTGAATAGGGAACCAAAATCTAATTATAATGATAGACGGCCATTTGGTAAGAATATTGAATTATCTGGGTATATAAGGAAAAGGTGCAGAAAGTTCGTGGAGTCTGTAGGTTGACTGCCCACACAAACGCTGTGTGTAATTTTCGTTGCCAGGTAATAATCTTTACAAATACTTAGATTCTTGAATTGTTGTTATGTTATGATTAACTGATGATTTTATTCTTGCGAATTGGATTTTGAATTATTGCTTCATTACCTGGTCAATAAATTGTAAACGTTTGATCTTATTCTGACTGACTCTGAGATTGTTTTTACTCTTATAGATTATAGGATCCGTATATTTCCACAAGCTTGCGCTAGACATTAGTGACGACTAATACTGATATCAGATTCAAGTGTACTTGAATGAGGGGAGCGAGTTATTTCCGTCCAGAATCAGCGAATGCTATTTTGATCAACCTGGATTTGGGTGCGTTCCATAACCTCTGTTCTCATTTAAATGTTCCTTTAGGTACGTGTACGTGGTGATACCACGGGCTTGACTAAATCAAAGCCATTTTAAGAAAAGTAAGTTGATCGACTAACGTCTTTTATGGTGGTCATGACCTCTACTAAAGTGAAACAATTTAATTAAGTTCCTGAGGTGGCATTCAAGGGGGCTATGTAAGTGTCTGTTATTTTGTACGTGTGAATACGGCAAATATCAGATATTTAGCCAATTACCTCTGTTTTGAGAATCAGACTGGCGAGATTGTGTCGTGCATCCGAAGGACTGCTGAGCGATATAGTTTCCAAATCTAGATGGGTAAACTATAATCAGAGTTAAAAGAATAATCAGATATTCGTTCACGTTTAATGATGCACAGATATCATTAAAACCTTTTTCATTTATGGAGTCAGATGAAACGAGCTATTGCATGTGAGAAAATATATTGCATTTAACCTTGTTGTGTTGCGTAAAAGGAAATCCGTGTTATTGGAAAACCTCCATTGGACCAATTAGACGGGCTTACAGGGCTCAGAAAAACGCGCTGTTTTAGTGTGTGCCCTTTAAATGCAAATAAGCTGCTGCTGGACGACCCAGGGGGCGGAGCTCGCGCTCAGTCTCTCAGGACAATTTCATCTCACGGAATGATGATAATATCAGAAACTCTCAGTAACGGTGTTCATTTCGAGTCGGACAATAATGCCTACAGAGTCAGAGTGCTGTATAGAGATGGAACAGGTATAGTTTAGTAGTTTAATTACGGTTATTATAACGTATTTGTCATCTGCTTGTATGTATCCATTATTTATTAATAGCCTACAAGTCTGCTGTTTCGGACCAGGTCCGAATGATGATCAAACATGTACTGATGAGTTTAATAAAGTTTATTGTACATCACACAAAAGATGAAGCGTCAGTTTTACTTCAGAAAATCACCGTAAGAGCTGAGTAAACACAGTAAGTTATAAGAAGTGCGCAAGTACATAAACGAATTTCGGTAGAGTTGAGAGAGCATTCCTGTGGGCGGAGGTTAGTCAAAAAACTGTTCTACTGACGTCATTAAAGAAGGAAGTAGAGGGATGTAGTCCAAACGGGCCGTTCGATGTAGGCGACTTCTGTTAAATAAAATATATCGCTTGGCATTGAACTTTGAGCTTTATAATTTTACAGATATTATTTATACTCTAACAACAACATTACACACTAACTAAAGTTTGAAACATGGGATCACGAAGAAGGGGACCTTTAATTTTAAACTCTTCAAAACAACCAGGTGTTTCTGATCACCGCTCGTCAATGGTGCGAGAGGACAGCTGCCATCCTGATAATTCATTTGATATAGCCTAATTGAGTAAACAGCTATGGAGCCAGAATTGGCTATTGTCATTTTTATGTTTTATATTATACTGGAGGACATGTTGAGGATGATTCAGCCCCGGCGCTGCCGGATCATGTATTTTCGGTTTAGCCCGGTTTGAATATAAAACCCAATTGAATATAAAAAAGTCCAGTATTTCTCGCGCTCGTCATCGGCAGCTGTCACAGTTGCCAGGCGACAAGAACAATCCTCCGTAGGCTAGACCGGTCCGAGCGCTTCAGATGCGCCCTTTGATATGGGACGCAGCTGTAGTTAGCAACAATTTGATAATATTGTGACAATAGACCTACATTTTGTTACTTTAATTTTCGGAACTGCATATTTCGTTAAATATTCACGTACAAATGTGAAGTAACCTACTGAAGTAGCCTACCTTTTTTCCCTCACATATGATTTTACATTAAACTACACAAAAGTATATAGGCTAATGTAACAACCTTGAAAATCAGAAGTAAAATGCAGTAGTAGTATAATACAAATACAAAACTATAATAAAAACCCTGACAAGGAGTTTTTTCCCCTGCAGAATACATACCTCTATCATAGAAATCATATTTCTATATACTCAAATTTGGTTAAAACCACATAGCTTTCATGACAGCACTACAAAAACACATAAAAGTGAAACCCCATTGCCTTACTGCTTTTCTTATTGTTGTGGGCTTTATAGGGTGAGTGATATATTGTCACGGTTTTCAGATGCATTGTTTCCTTCTTGTCTCGTGCCTTTGTTATTTGTGTGTGTGTCTGTGTCGCGTGGGTTGGGCGTGGCCCAAACAATCCTGTTCATTCATTCAATCTCTAATCAGCTCGGCGCCAGCTGCAACTCATCTCCATAGCCTATTTATACTCACCGGTTTCTTTTCTCCACTGTCAGATCGTTGTCGATGTCTAGATGTCTGGTGTTCCTCGTCTGTGATCGTGTGGTGTTGTTCGAGTTTCCTGTTACCTGTTCCAGTTCGTGTTCACGTCGGATTCATCATCATCATCATCACATCACCCTGCACCAGCTCTTCTCTCTGTGTTTGGCCATCGAGGTCCCTGCGCTGCCCACCCACCAGTGTTGTTTGTTGCCTCTGTTTAAACTTGTCTCTAATAAAGAGTTGACTGCACCTGCTTTTGCTTCCTCGTTAACCCAGCATGACAGAACGATCTGACCAGAGCATGGAAGCAGCGGGCGGAGCTCAGATCGCCATGGAGGCATTCATCAATCGCAGTATTCAACGCATGGATGCCCAGGAGGACGGGCTGAACAACACTGGTCGTGCGGTTCAAGCTCTGGTGGCGCAGGTGTCCGAGCTCACCCAGCAGATCCAACAGCTGCGTGTTCCCACTGCGCCGCCCACACCGGCCGCTCCTCCTATACCATCTGATCCTCTCTCCCAGTCGGAACCTCGTCTGCCTGCACCCGAGAGGTATGCCGGAGAACCCAGTTTCTGTCGAGCGTTCCTGAATGCATGTTCTTTGCACCTTGCTTTACAGCCTAGAACCTTCAACAATGAGCGAGCCAAAGTCGCCTTTGTGCTGTCACTACTGACTGGGAGAGCGGCACTCTGGGGGACGGCGGTGTGGGAGAACCAAGACCCTTGCTGCGCGTCGTTCCAGGCACTCTCCGCCGCCATGAAGCAAGTGTTCGACCGGGCGGTCACGGGAAGAGAGGCGGCAAGAGTACTCGCCGAGCTTCGTCAGGGTGATTGCTCGGTATCGGATTATTCGATCGAATTCCGGACCCTCGCGGCAGAGTGCCGATGGAACGACGAGGCGCAGTGGGACATGTTCCTGCATGGGCTGGCTGACCGCGTCCAGAAGGAAATCTACGTCCTGGACCTGCCCACTACGTTGAACGGACTTATTGACTTAGCACTACGAGTGGATGCTAGACTGTCGAGAGTCGAGCGACATGCCCTTTCCGGTCGTTCGTTTGGAGCTACAGAGAGTCTGCGGTCCAGCGGCATGGACGCGGTCAGCCCTACCCACGATCCCGAGCCCATGCAGGTAGGGCGAGCTCGGCTTTCCCGGGAGGAGAAGGAAAGGCGGAGGTCCCGTGGCCTTTGCCTTTACTGCGGCGGAGCGGGACATTTTTCCATCACGTGTCCGGTAAAAGGCCACGCCCGATAGTAACAGTGAGGCTACTATCGGGTGGGATCTCCGCCGAGAAGACCTCATCGACATCTACTCTCCTCCCGGTAAGACTAAGATGGTCAACACTTCAACACGACTGTCATGCACTATTGGACTCCGGGGCGGAAGGTAATTTTATGGACTACACTCTTGCACATAACCTCCAGATCCCCCTTCAGTCACTTCCTCAAGACATTTCTGTTCACGCTCTAAATGGTCAAGAACTTCCTATGATTTCACTCTCCACTGGTCCCATCACCCTCATCACGTCTGGTAACCACTCAGAGACTCTGTCATTTTACATCATGGATTCACCTCTTGCACCCATAGTACTCGGACATCCCTGGTTAACAAGACATAATCCCAAGGTGGACTGGCTCCGTAAATCCATCACGGAGTGGAGCACTGAGTGTCATGAGTCCTGTCTTTTGTCTGCCTGTTCGTCTGTTCCTATGTCTGTGTTACAGGAGGAAGCAGTGGATTTGTCTAACGTGCCCGCGGAGTACCACGACCTGAGGGAAGTGTTCAGTAAGTCTCGAGCTGCTTCTCTACCTCCGCATCGTCCCTACGACTGTGCCATAGATTTATTACCAGGTAAATCTCCACCTAAGGGCAAGTTATATTCACTTTCTGCTCCAGAAAGGGAGGCCATGGAGAAATATATTTCTGATTCTCTAGCAACGAAGTTCATTCGCCCTTCCTCTTCTCCGGCGGGGGCGGGGTTCTTTTTCGTGGGGAAGAAGGATGGATCTCTGCGACCTTGTATTGACTACCGGGGGCTGAACAACATCACGGTAAAGATTACTTATCCTTTGCCGTTGATGTCTTCAGCTTTCGAGAGGTTGCAGGGAGCGTCACTTTTCACAAAATTGGATTTACGTAATGCTTATCATTTGGTCCGCATCAGGGAGGGGGATGAATGGAAGACTGCTTTTAACACCCCCAGGGGTCACTTTGAATACTTGGTCATGCCCTTCGGGTTGTCCAACTCCCCAGCAGTCTTCCAGGCTCTCGTCAATGACGTGCTGTGAGATATGGTCGATCAGTTCATATATGTTTACCTGGATGACATATTGATTTTTTCTTCTTCTCTCCAGGAACATGTGCAGCACGTCCGACGAGTGCTTCAGAGGTTGCTAGAGAATGGGCTTTTTGTCAAGGCGGAGAAATGCGAGTTCCACGCACAGTCGGTTCCATTTCTTGGGTACATCATTTCGTCTGAGGGAGTACGTATGGACCCAGATAAGGTTAAGGCTGTGGTGGAGTGGCCAATCCCAGATTCTCGCAAGGCCCTGCAGAGGTTTCTGGGATTCGCCAACTTTTACCGACGTTTCATTCGTAATTTCAGCCAACTAGCCGCACCTCTGACTGCCTTGACCTCCCCCAGAACTACGTTCAGGTGGTCAGACGCGGCTGAAGCCGCGTTTGCCAAACTGAAGAGCCGCTTCGTTTCGGCTCCCATTCTGATAGCCCCTGATTCTTCACGTCAGTTCGTGGTGGAGGTCGATGCGTCAGAGGTGGGGGTAGGTGCGGTGTTGTCCCAACGTTCTTCCACAGACGAAAAGATGCATCCCTGCGCGTTTTTATCTCATCGTTTGTCCTCTGCCGAACGTAACTATGACATTGGTAATAGGGAGTTGTTGGCAGTCAAGTTGGCGTTGGAGGAGTGGCGTCACTGGTTAGAAGGGTCGGGGGTACCTTTTATCGTCTGGACCGATCACAAGAATTTGGAATACATTCGATCTGCTAAAAGATTGAACTCCAGGCAGGCTCGGTGGGCACTTTTTTTCGGTTGTTTTGATTTTACTCTATCGTACCGCCCGGGTTCTAAAAACATCAAACCCGATTCCTTATCTCGCATTTTTGATCGCTCCGAACGCCTGGTTACTCCCGAGTGCATTTTACCCGAGACCCTATTTGTCTCCACACTCACATGGGAGGTCGAGTCGAAGGTCAAGAAGGCCTTAGAAGGGGTAACGCCCCCGGTCGGTTGCCCACCGAACCGTTTATTTGTGCCGGAGGGATTACGGTCAGACGTTATTCAGTGGGGACATTGTTCCAACGTAGCCTGTCATCCAGGAGTGACTCGTACTAGTTTTCTGGTTAAACAACGATTCTGGTGGCCTCTCATGGCCCGGGACATTCACAGTTTTGTTTTGGCTTGCTCGGTTTGTGCCATTGGTAAGTCTTCCAATCGACCCCCAGATGGGTTACTTCAACCGCTGCCTGTCCCTTCGAGACCCTGGTCCCACATCGCGCTAGATTTTGTTACCGCCCTCCCACCCTCCCAGGGCAACACGGTAGTTTTGACCGTGGTGGACCGGTTCTCGAAGGCGACTCACTTTATTCCCTTGCCCAAATTACCCTCAGCCAAGGAGACAGCGGTGGCTGTCGTGGATCACGTCTTTCGTTTACATGGCCTTCCGATTGACGTGGTTTCCGACAGGGGACCCCAATTTGTGTCCAAATTTTGGAGAGAGTTTTGTAAACTACTGGGCGCGACTGTTAGTCTGTCCTCAGGGTTTCATCCCCAGAGCAATGGTCAAACCGAGAGAGCCAACCAGGATCTGGAGAGAATGTTGCGGTGTTTGGTATCCAAGAATCCTTCTTCCTGGAGTCAACAACTGTCTATGGTGGAGTACGCCCACAATACATTACCAGTGTCATCCACGGGTCTTTCTCCGTTTGAGTGTAGTGTAGGTTACCAGCCACCTATTTTTCCCAGTCTGGAGTCCGAAGTCGCGGTTCCCTCCGCACACGCCTTTGTCCAGAGGTGTCACCGCACCTGGACTAGAGCCCGTGAGACTCTACTCCAGGTGAGGTCGCGCACCAAGGCTAAAGCCGATCGCCACCGGTCGAAGCCTCCCGTATACGTCGTTGGTCAAAAAGTGTGGCTTTCTACTAAGAATATTCCTCTCCGTTCCGTATCGAATAAGCTCGCACCCAAATTTATTGGCCCGTTTTCTGTCACCAAGATCATTAGTCCGGTGGCAGTCCGCCTCAACCTTCCTCCCGCGTACAGGAGAATTCACCCCGCCTTCCATGTATCCAAGATTAAGCCTGTGTTTCGATCAGCGATTAACCCGCCAGTTCCGGTTTCTCCCCCGCCGCGTCTCGTAGATGGGGAGCCTACTTATTCGGTAAATCGTATTCTGGACTCTAGGCGGAGGGGACGCGGAGTCCAGTACTTGGTGGACTGGGAAGGTTACGGTGCGGAGGAGAGAAGTTGGGTTCCTACAAGAGACATTCTGGATCACTCCCTTATCGATGATTACAATCGACAGGTAAGGGAGTCTGGGGACGCCAGGAGGCGTTCCTAGGAGGGAGGGTACTGTCACGGTTTTCAGATGCATTGTTTCCTTCTTGTCTCGTGCCTTTGTTATTTGTGTGTGTGTCTGTGTCGCGTGGGTTGGGCGTGGCCCAAACAATCCTGTTCATTCATTCAATCTCTAATCAGCTCGGCGCCAGCTGCAACTCATCTCCATAGCCTATTTATACTCACCGGTTTCTTTTCTCCACTGTCAGATCGTTGTCGATGTCTAGATGTCTGGTGTTCCTCGTCTGTGATCGTGTGGTGTTGTTCGAGTTTCCTGTTACCTGTTCCAGTTCGTGTTCACGTCGGATTCATCATCATCATCATCACATCACCCTGCACCAGCTCTTCTCTCTGTGTTTGGCCATCGAGGTCCCTGCGCTGCCCACCCACCAGTGTTGTTTGTTGCCTCTGTTTAAACTTGTCTCTAATAAAGAGTTGACTGCACCTGCTTTTGCTTCCTCGTTAACCCAGCATGACAGATATTTCTTATAATACACAAGTGAGATAGACTAGTGCAAATATTACAAATAGGTCGTTAAACTAATATTAGCACAAGTTTTGCCTCAAACTACCTGACAAATGAAGCCACGCAATGATGACGAAGGAGTTAAGATGAAGTTTATAATAAACTTTAACTCTGGTTTCGCTAGCTATTTGAGTAAATGAAAACATAATACTTACATTTAAATGTGAATTTGCTGTCCACCACCGAACTCTAGTCTTGACCGCCTTTAAAAATGAATAAATAAATAAATGCTGTCGTCAACGGCGTGCAATGGCTTATGGGGTAGAATAGGGTAGGATAGGCCACTAAGTGTCCATTTATGTATCCTTCCTTTCACGGGGAAACGAAGGGCGCATTTGGTGTCGCTTTTGAATCAGGGTAGCCTTCGTCGCGGCGCGATGACGCAACCGGCCTTCGAATATGGCCTTCGGAGGATGCAGAACTGAATTGGGACAGCCTTCATCGCGCCACGGTGACGCAGTCGGCCTTCAAATGCGACCTTCCAAGGATGCAGCCTTTGAATTGGGACATCCTTCGTAGCGCCGCTGTGACGCAATCGGCCTTCAAATGCGGCCAATCGGCCTTCAAATACGGCCTTCGGAGGATGCAGCCTTCACATTAGGACACAGCTTTTGTGTGAGTGTTGCTCTGTGTGCGAATATAAAATTGTTTATATAAGACATTAGCAAGCAACATAACATAAACTGGCGACGAGTTGTGTAGTCCTGAAGACTTTTCACAACATCGGCGAGTGAACAGCCGGTGTTGGTCAAGTTATAGAGGAAAAAAAAAGAAAAGAAGAACAACCACGCTGAAAACAACTAGCTAGTGAGCTAGTGTTGGCTGTTAAGAGGTAATGAGTCGGTCTTCTTCCGAAGCCACCAGAAGCAGACACATCATGGCTGGAATAATTGGACATATGGATCCCTTTGATGAGGCCGGTGAGCAGTGGGCAACGTATATTGAACGTTTTGAACATTACATCCTGGCTAATGAGATAAGGGATACAAAGAAAGTGCCTGTGCTGTTTAGTGTGCTGGGATCAAAAACGTATGGACTACTTCGAAGTTTGGTTGCTCCCAACAAGCCGGGAGATATGGATTATGACGATATTGTGAGAGTGTTGCAGGCCCATTTCGCTCCAAAGCCACTTGTGATTGCGGAGAGATTCCGGTTTCACAAGCGAAATCAGGGGGAAGGGGAAACCGTTCCACAGTATGTTGCGGTATTAAAAAAAACTTTCGGAACATTGTGAGTTTGGTGCTTACTTGGAAGACGCACTAAGGGACAGATTTGTTTGTGGACTCAAGAGTGAAACTGTGCAGAAGCGCCTTTTGACGGAGAAAGATCTCACGTTTCAGAAAGCAGTCGATTGCGCTGTATCTGCAGAGACAGCAGCGCGCGACGTGCAGCAGTTAAGTGGCTCGCTCAAAGTGAACGCGGTGTTTTCCCAAAAATGCCGCCGTTGCGGGAAAATTAATCATACTGATGAGGACTGCTGGTACAAAGATCGTGATTGCCACCAGTGTGGGAGGAAAGGCCACACTAAGCGCATGTGTAAGAGCAAAGCCAAAAGCAGCCAAGACAGAGAATGGAAACTGAAAGTCGAAAAACCTGAACAGAAAGGTAATGCAATGAAGCGCAGTGTAAAAAATAGAAAGAAGAGAATTTATCACGTTGAGGCAAGAGGTGATGAAAATGAAAGCAAGGAAACTAAATCTGACACTGACTGTGAGTTGGGACTGTATTCCATGTCGCAAAAAGGGAAATATTCACGAATCTCAGTTTTGGAATTGGATACAGGGGCTGCTGTGTCGTTGATTCCTTGGGAACAGTACAAAAGCATGCTGGGCCAACTGCCACTGCAACCCACTGATATCATGCTCAAGACATACACTGGTGAGCCCTTGGCACCAGAAGGGGTCATCAAGGTGCAAGTAAAATTAAACAAGCAATGTGCTGATTTGCCCTTGTATGTAGTGAAAGTTGATGCACCCGCACTGTTTGGTAGAGAGTGGCTGAGAGTTAATAAACTTAACTGGAAATACTTAAAGACTGTGCATGCAATTGAGCAAAGAGAGAAAGACAATTTGGAGACGGTGTTAAAGAGACACAAAGAGACGCTGTTTTCTCTAAAAACCTAGGCACAATGAAGGGAATTAAGGCCACATTGACTATTAAACCTAACAGTGTACCCAAATTCTGTCCACCACGTAATGTGCCATATGCTCTTAGACCTCGAGTTGAGGCCGAATTAAAATGACTGACTGAGCTTGGGGTGATCTCACCAGTGGAGCATAGTGATTGGGCCACGCCCGTGGTGCCTGTCAGCAAAAAGGATGGCACAGTGAGACTTTGTGGAGATTTCAAGGTCACTCTCAACCCAGCTCTTTGCATGGATAAGTATCCAATTCCACGCATTGAGGACCTTTTTGCCTCTCTAGCAGGAGGCCAACGCTTTAGTAAGTTAGACTTATCAAATGCCTATCTACAGATGGAGGTAGAAGAGAAGTCTAGAGAGCTGCTGACTATCTCTACACAAAAAGGGCTATTTCGACGACATTATTATCAGTGGTCCTGACGAACAGACTCACCTAAAAACTCTGGATGCAGTCCTGGGCAGGCTAGAGGAACAGGGCCTGCATCTCAAGTCAGAGAAGTGCCTGTTTTTCCAGGAGTCCGTGGAATACTTGGGCCATATCATTGACGCAGCTGGACTCCACAAGTCACCAGAGAAGGTATGTGCCATTGTGGAAGCACCAGCACCAGGTGATGTCAGTCAGCTACATTCGTTCCTAGGGATGCTAAACTATTACAGACGTTTCATTCCCGACCTAGCCACTGTCATGAAACCACTGAATGAACTGCTAAACAAAGGGAAGAAATGGCAGTGGATGTCAGCCTGTGAGTCAGCGTTCAAGACATCTAAAGCACTACTGGTATCACAGGAAGTATTGACTCACTAAATCCTAAGCTGCCCCTCCGCCTCGCATGTGATGCTTCGCCTTATGGGGTCGGAGCTGTGCTCTCGCACGTCATGCCTGATGGTGAGGAAAGACCTATAGCCTATGCATCGCAAACTCTCAGCAAGGCGGAACAAAACTATGCTCAGATCGAGAAGGAGGCGCTAGCGATAGTCTTTGGAGTACGCAAGTTCCACCAGTACCTCTATGGTAACAAGTTCACCCTACTCACTGACCATCGTCCGCTGACTTCCATCCTGAGTCCATTGAAAAGTACACCGTCAATGGCTGCAGCCCAAATGCAGCGTTGGGCGCTTCTCCTGTCAGCGCATGATTATACCATTCAATACCGGAAAGGTGCATTACACACAAATGCCGATGGACTTTCAGGGTTACCACTCTCCTACACTCATAAAGAGAAGCTGGGCGCAGTAGAGGTATTCTACACATCTCAGTTGGACACACTACCAGTCAGTAGCACCGAGATCAGATGTGACACTTTGTCTGACCCCACCTTGTCTCGTGTCTTAGAAATGGTCTCAACTGGTTGTTTTCCAGCTGCAAAGGGTGCAGGGGAAGAGCTGTCGCCCTATCTGTTGCGTCGGCATGATCTTACAATACAACAGGGATGCCTCATGTGGGGTGTGAGAGTGGTCGTGCCACCTAAACTGCGCCCCCGGGTTCTGGAAGAGCTCCACTCAGCACATCCAGGTGTAGTGAGGATGAAGAGCTTGGCACGCAGTTATGTGTGGTGGCCTGGCATAGACTCTCAAATTGAGCTCCAGGTCAAATCTTGCCACTCCTGTCAGAACGTACAAAAAGAGCCTGGGCTAGCACCTCTACACCCTTGGATGTGGCCCTCCAGTCCGTGGGAAAGGATACATGTGGACTTTGCTGGTCCATTTGAAGGACATATGTATTTGGTCGCAGTAGATGCTAAGTGGCCTGAGGTGCATATCATGGACAGGACCACTGCATGACAATTCAGGTGCTCAGGGGCCTTTTTAGTCGCTATGGCATTCCACACATCCTTGTGAGTGACAACGGACCTCAGTTCTGTGCGGAAGAATTCAGTGCATTCCTGAAGTCCAATGGAGTCAAACACATCCGCTCAGCACCATACCATCCTGCCACCAATGGCTTGGCTTAACGATTCGTGCAGACGTTCAAACATGCCTTAAAAACATCCAAAGGCACAGCACGTGTGCGACAGAGACTTGAGGCATTTCTACTGACATACCGAAACACCCCTCATGCAACAACGAAAGAAACGCCGGCTATGTTGTTCCTCGGACGCAGGCTGCGCTCTCGACTGGATTGCCTGAAACCCAGTGTTGCTGGAGCAGTACACAGGTCACAGGATGCCCAACAACAACGGCGCCAACTTCACTCTAGGGCCAGATAGTTTGATGTCGGGGAGCCAGTCTTTGTCTGTGATTATCGGAAAGGGGAGGAAAAGTGGGCACAAGGTGTGGTTATGGAAAAGACTGGACCGGTGTCGTACAAGGTAAATGTGGGATCACCAGGGGCATGGAAACGCCATGTGGACCAGATGCTGACACGCCCGGATCCAAAGCCTCAGCAGACTGCAGTGAACCTTCTTGTAAGCCCACAGGTGTTACTTCCTCAGGGTGATAGTTGCACCACACTGCCCCTTAATATACCTCCACAAGAAAAGAATGATGACCTTGAGATCACCGAACCATCAAAAACACACCAGTCCACTGAACCATCCTCTACGGGATATACTCAGGCAAAAGAGACTGTGAGACGCTATCCTGTGAGGATCACAAAACCTCCAGTACGTTACCGTGATTAGTTAACAGAAGGTTGTAGTACAGTTTGAGTTGTGGGACATATTGTTTTCAACATACAAGTTATACAGAAAGTAAGATAACTCCTCATTTTTTATTTTTGAGTTAAAAAAAAAAAATGTACAAATGTATCTATTATGTTGTGCACGGGAAAGTGTATCATTTAGGTTGTGTTAAAGAAAATATATTTTGTGTTAATGGACACCCTATCTTAGTGGGGAGGAAATGTTATACATGTAGCTAAATGTTGTGCTATATGAAGAGTGACCACTAGGGCGCATCAGTGTTCTGTAGGACGCAAATAAACCAGTTCATGAAGAAGTGAGTAAACAGTAAAATATGTGTGAGTGTTGCTCTGTGTGCGAATATAAAATTGTTTATATAAGACATTAGCAAGCAACATAACAAGATTCATAACATACAGTGTTTTGCATGTAAGAGCTTCCACAATGAAAGCACTGTTGGCTCTGATGAGGACTAACATTACACTCTGGAGACAAGTAGCCTACCTTTCTACCTTACTAGTTCCTTTTTTTGCCTTGTTTGCCTTCGCTGACTGTATATGCAGGTACTGGGGATTTTGACTGCTCTTTCTCTGCCATAATTGTGATTCTTCCTAGCTTCCGTGCCTCTTGCCCTCCTCGAGTCAAACGGGTGCGCGCATGTGGGCAGCTCCTGTAGCAGCAGGGGTGATAGCCATGGTAGTGAGGGAGAGTGACAGTCGCCCAGCCAATCATTTCATTCGTTCCGAATGGAAATAAGTAGCTGTGTTTATTGCAGCCCTGAGAGGACTAGAGACACTCGATTTTTATACTCTCTTTTTCAGAGTACTTACATTTTAATTATGTATTGGTATATAAAGACAGTTTAAACAAATTTTAGAAAAATCCTGCCTACCCTGCCTTTAATGATATTTATAATGTGAACAAAGTACAGATTCATATTAATAAAATACAGACAGATAAATAGTTAGGACATAATTTATCCCAAAATAACATGCAGTATGAATTGATAAAGACTGATTTCAAGCTTAAGTACCTGTATGCTCTGCCAGTGCTTACGCAAATACCTGTAAACTGAATTGGAAGACAGACGGATTTACAGATTAGCTTTAACTCACTTTCACAATGTTTGAATTGAAACAATGTCATAAAAAAACTTGATGGTAGTAGGCTAAGTTTGTGTCTTGACTCTTGATGCAGATATGATGACGTTATTCAGTGCTAAGAACAAGCAACATAGAGATTATGTAATTCACACTTAAACAAAGGGCGAATAAAAAGTTTTTAAACGCTTCCCCACCTCAGTCTACATTAAGACTGCATTTGTTGTTTGCACTGCGCGCTACAAGACACTTACCTAGCTGCTTAGATTATAGTCAGTGAAATTAGATCACAATCGTACATTCAGTGTACTGTTACTTCTGTAGCCGGAGCCATCGGCCCTGTTTTATGGTGGAAGCTAAAATGAGACGAAGTCACTGGTCCTAAAATAAACAAGTCTAAAACAGTATTATTTTAAAGACTTCTTTAAAGTCATTCAGTTTTACTTTTAAAACATTTTAAGTACAAATTGCCCTTTGAATGGCAATGATTTCCTTTAACATCTCTGTGTCTATGATTTCCAACTGAAACACTGTGCTTTACACAGGCTCAGACAACAGCTTTCAGCTGACATTGAATGAGAGAGAGACTCTTGAGGCATTCAGGACTGGTACACTGCATTCTCATAAACTTTTAACTTCAGACTTTACCATCTTTTTTAACTGTAGCCCATCTTAAGGCATCTTTTCCATGAATTACATGTATTGTAATTTAGACATTACAAATATCCACTCAGAATGAGTCTCTGTTGCACTGAAACCGTGGCAGTTTCAGTCACAGCACATGCCAGATTTAGATAAGCAAACCTGTTTTGGCCAAATCACAATCTTATCTTTTAAAATCAACATTAACAAGCCTTTGTTTAATCAAATGCCTTTTACACATTTTACATTTAGCAACTGTTAATCCTGTAACACTGCTTCTGTTTATTTTATCTTAAAGTAATGATCAAATTTTCAAATTTCAAATTTCATTTCAATTTTAGTTGTCAGGTTTTTTAATTACCATAATTTAATACCTGACTTCAATGTTTTCTCTAGGAGTTTATCAATCTGCTTCTATGATTCAACTTTTGAGGCTGCGCTCTCTGCTTGTGATAATTTTTTTTTTATGATCATTATAAATCATTTGTTAGATTCGTCTCTCTATATCATCTAAAACCTTTTCAAAGCGTTTCATTCAAAACACAATAATCCTTTTAGTGACCGGTACTTTTAAAATATTTTGCAACTCATTTAGTCTTATCTGTAATTTTACGTCCACCGGTACTTTTATAGTTCTTTCCTTTCAAAAGGAATTCCTTACACTTAAATCTTTCAATCTTCTTACAACTTTCAAAAGTTCCATCTTTCAGCTTTCTTTTCTCCCTCATTTACTTTTACAGTCATGGCATTTACAGTCACTGAATGACCCCGCTGACCGCAATAAAACACTCTCTGTTATCCTGCCTATAGTCTTATCACTGTGATCTTTCTAAAAGCCCCACTCTACCTCACACCCCTGAAGAGTGTGTTCTGTTCAGGAAATGCAAACAGAGCCATTGATAAGCAGTTCTCTGTATTTTCTTTTACAGTCCCAGTTGCAAATTCAATTACAATAGCCAAATCATAATCTTCATCATATTAACATTGATCTACTTTCTAACCCATATTAACACAGACTTTTCCTTAAATTTGTGTCATTTTGGCACTTTCTTTGTTTGGAGCCAGTTGAGTTATTGTTTATCTTTCCAATCACAATCAAATTTTTACAAAACATCATCTGCAAATCTCTTCAGAGCTGAGCAGAGCTGCTTACAGCATTTGCTCTCTTTTATCTCACTATTTATCACGACTGTTCAGTTACTCTTCATACAGTATAAAGAAATTTAGCATGTCATCATTTAACACTGGTTTTAAAAGCTTATTCTTCTATCAAAGGGTTAGTTTGCAGATTCAACTTAAATCACAAGATTGTATTAAATTATTCAGTCCCACTTATCTCTACTGTTTCACAGAAACCACAAGATTCCCTAAATCTTCTCAGTCTCTAAAGGCGGGTATACACTGTGCGATTTTCGTCCGATTTTGAGCCGAATTCTGACTCGTGCGACTCTTTTTCGGGTCGGGTCGATTTTCAGCTTTGTCGTGCGTCGTTTGTCGTGCAGTGTTCGTACAGTGTACAGGGGGAAAAGAGAGGCGATTAACCTCTCACGACCGGCAATCGTATGGTCGGATGAATTTCTGGCATGTTAGAAATTTTGGTCGCTCCTCGTGACTATATCGCACAGTTGAAGCAGTGATAAGAACCGATTGCTCTAAACTCTGTGTTTTTCCCTCACTGCGCCTGCGCGAAAACATTTCATTGCAGCAAAAAAAAAAAAAACCGAAAAAAACGAAAAAAGGGAGATCTTTAAGTTCTGTAGTTCAAAGCTACAAATTACTGTTGCTTACCTCCAGTTCGTGTTGCAAAATGGATTAACCATTACCCACTTCTTCCAAGCCACTTGCCTCTTTTATTGTTAAAAAATGTTTTTGAAATAAAGCTGTTTTTAATTTTCATTGATGAATTATTGCAGTGTTCGGACATATTATAGACTGTTAATAATTAATTATATGTATATAATTAATTGTAATCGACCTAAATGTTTTAGACAATTTTTAATGAGAAGTAAGCTTCTAGCCTATGTAATATTTTATTATCCTCACAGCGCGTTGGTTATGCGGTGATGCGCTATGAAATTGTTGCGTGGCAATTTAATTATAGCCTATCACTTTAATAGCCTAGGCCTTCCCTAATAATAATAATAATAATAATAATACAACAATACTAGCCTACTAATAATTTAATATATAAATTGGAAATGCTAAATCTTCTTGATATTGATAGCTGATGCTTGTTTCGACAATATCTCTGGATAGGCTACATATGATATCATCCATAGGCACAACCCGGCACGGGGATTTATCGCGCTGATTCGCGCATATTTCACACGCATAGTGTGAGCAGTCAAGTCGCAGCTCGACGTTCGGACCGTACAGTGTGAGTACATAAATCCTGAGCTTTGGCTTTACATCGCATGCGATCTACTCGTTCAGTGTGAGTAGGTTCCTTGCTGAAATCGCACAGACATCGCACAGTGTATGCCCGCCTTAAATTACACAGACAGCTAGGTGCTTGCACCTTCAACTCGTTACAAAAATATGGCAATCTATTCTTAAATAACCTTGTTTTCATAACATTAATACAATAAAATGTATTCACATCGTCATTTCAATCATTATTTTATCTCTAAAATATAGAATTTTTCCCGTTTTGCTTAATGAAACATTCCTTATCTTTATATCATGTTAATCCCTGTTAATCATACTCAATGCCTTATTTTTATCTAAAACTCATTTCATACCATTTCAACTTAATTTGACTTAACAGGCGTTCATAAATATGAATTATATCTTTCCCTACATGCCACTTCCTTCTGTATCTGTTCAATCCAACAATTCACTGTTTCCATCAGGAAAAACATTCTATCTTTCCCTAAATGCTAATCCTTTCTGCATTTATTTTCGTTTTCTTCTATCTTCTGCAGTTCAACAAACTACTGTCTGTTCACAGTTTTACACTCATGAACAAAACTACAAAAACCCTTTGTTTAACAATTATCCGTTTCCCAATTTCTTGCATGCATTTCTGGCTGTAATTTTTCCCCATTTTACAGAAAAACTGGTGTAGCCTATAAAATTTTGTTCAAGCTTGCTTTGAGATGACCCCATATTGGCTGATTTCTATCTCTCCTGGATTTTCCCTCGACGCGCATCTAATAATCTGTGAGACGTCTCTTCACAGATCCGATTTTGTCACCTCAAATCGGCAAGGGTAGCAAATATGCTTCCTGTAATTACGGTTTTACTCAAAATCTTTCTGTGAGCACTTTCTAGCGCTCGATTAATTCTGGTTCACCTAATTAATCAGGTGTGGCTCTTCCGTCCACTTTTACAAGACTTCCTCAGGTGACAGAGATTTTGAGTAAACCTAATTAATCAGGTGTGGCTCTTCCGTCCGTGTGGCTCTTCCGTCCACGTGTGGCTCTTCCGTCCACCTACGAGCTAGTTTTCGGCATAAAATTGACTTGACTTCCTCAGGTTACAATCTCCCCATCGAAAAACCTTCTCTGCCGTACCAAAGAGATAGTTCCAGCCACTATGGTTCACTCACAGAATATCAAATTGCACCACACAAATTAAAAATAATTTAACTGTCTCTTACCCGAGATGCTTTTACTGCCGCGAGTTCTTTCTGAATCCAGTGATGTTTCTCCCTGGCCCTGATAGCAGCTTTGGCTCTTCTCTCTTAAATTCGGCGAGGTAAGATCAAAGCCTGTGCTTTGAGATGATCAGTTCGTCAAATCCGCTGTCAGGACCAGAAGAAAACCTCAAGGAGTCCCATTCTGACACCAATTGTTATAGCAAAAACAATAACTAACAAAACAGCATCAGGCATAAGAGACATCAGGATTCAAATTGTCCTTAAAAGATATTTATTTCTTGCAAGAAATGTTCCCAGTCTACCCACAGTCCAGCTGCAGGCAGAGTGAGACTCAGAGCAGAGGTTGGCCAGCATTTTTATAGTGTTATCTCTTGTCACCCACCACAGCACAAGGAACAAAAGGGACCCCCCTTGACCCCCCTCCCCAGCACGGGAATTCTCTCACCTCTGAAGTCCCACACACACACACCCTGCAGCTGTATCAACATCACAAAAGAATCCCAAAATACAGCAAAAGAACGCATGGCATTCAAAATTAAATCATTGAAAATAAAATACAAAGAAAAGATACATTTTTCCATAACACTCCGGAGCGACAGGACTAACGTTACTGACCACGGCAGAAGTGAAAGTGAGAGCGCGCTCTTTATGACAGCTCATCGAGTCATTTTACGGATATAAGGTTTACCAGTTTATTATAAGCACCCACTGAAAAGGTGTGTATATATTTGTTTACTGTTAGTTCTAACAAGTGTTTTGTGTAACTGTTATTTCGCTGTGTATGTTGTTGATAATGAAAGGGAGAGAGAGAGAGAGAGAGTTTATGGATAAGACTTTAATGCGCACTTCTTATATTGTGTTTATTCAGCTCTTAGCTGCTACTGTGATTCTCTGGAGTAAAACTAACGCTCATCTTTTGTGTGATGTACAATAAACTTCACTGAACTCGTCAGTATATTTTTTTGTCATCATTCGGACGGGTTTTGCTACAGCAGGCTTGTATTAGTGGATAAAAGCAGATGACAAATAAGTTATAACCATAATTAAACTAAACTATACCTGTTCTATCTCTATACAGCATATATTCTCTGGCTCTGTAGGCATTATTGTCCGACTCCGAGTCGAAATGAACTGCAACTGAGAGTTTCTGTTCTGATATTATCAGATGAGATTGTCGTTGTCCTGACTCTGAGCGCGAGCTCGTGAGGCTCCGCCCCCTGGGCCGACAGCAGCAGTTAATTTGCATTTAAAGGGCACACACTAAAACAGCGCGTTTTTCTGAGCCCCCAAAAATGACAATTTAAACATGCTGTAAAAAATGATCTGTTGGGTATTTTGAGCTAAAACTTCACATACATACTCTGGGGACATCAGAGACTTATTTTACATCTTGTGAAAAGAGTCATAATAGGTGCCCTTTAACTTGTGGGCGTTTCACGTACTATTTGTGGGCAACTATGGGCGTGACATGAAGCCGCAAAAGCTGCGCTACATTTAGAATTGATTGTGATTTATTAAGGTAAAACTGCGTAGGATGTGCGTGCGCACGGTTTTATAAATCCGAATATTTCTGTGCGTACGCACGTTCTATGTTTCATCCGTACGCCACTTCTGACTCAAATCCTACGCAAATCCCCTGGGGTCTCATTTATAAAACTGTGCGTAGGGTCCTTACTAAAAGTGTATGTGTGCCCGAAAGCCAAAAATGGCGTATGCCAAAAAATATTCAGACTTATAAAACCGTTCGTGCCCCAGAACCTTCGCAGAATTCACTTTATAAATCCCAGTCAGCGGAAGATTGTGCGCACATGCGTCTCCACCCCGAAATAACCATATATGGAGGTTACAACGCCTAGTTTTACTATGCAGATCCTCATCTGCATATCATTTGCATATGATTATTCATCCACGTGATAACGTTTAACTGTACAAGACACATAACATTAATAAAAATCATGTAGTAGCCTATCCTTGTCTTGTTTTTGAATACATAAATCAAATAGTGTAAAATACATTTCAGAGAAAGTTTTTCTCAATCTTTTCCACTGGCCAAATTGTATTTTTAATTGATTATGACATTAGCCATATGCCATGAGCAAACCTTTGACAGGGTGTAACAACTCACTCTACGGGAAAACTAACAAGTAACTGCATAAGTCAAAATAGGCATTGAATTGTTTTGTTTTATTGGCATTTTATTTGACAATTTCTTGTTTCTGTGAATAACTTTATTCATTGTTACAAAACCATTATTTTGCTGTTATTAATGGTTTACTTTAAAAGGAGTTTAATGAGGAGTTAATGAGTTTAATGAGCAGTTACCTCACTGTTACTCCCATGATAAAATTAAGTTATATCACAGCAAGCCTTTTGTAACTGGCAGTCTGTTTGCAAATGTTCAACTTCATTCCATTAAATCTTTTGCAAGGACTGATTATATCTTAGGTGTTTCTTTGTGTCACACATAGACTTTTAATGCACTGAACCATTGATATATAAATGTCTCTGCCAAATTATTCTGACGATGCAGAGGGATCGATCATGGACTGTACAGTTTCCATACTAGGTGGAGTCAGCGGGCACTCAATTTCTGGGACTTCAACTCCATAAGGTTCTTCAGGCACACCTTCAAACATCTCCCAGTCAGTTCCAAACAGCTCCATGTTCTGAAAATAGTGTTATTTTGCATGAAACAACATTTAGAAATATTTGAAAACACTGCCAAGCCTAGTGCAGTGACTAAAGAAAATGAAAATCTATCAAATTAAGCTCAGTTGACTGTCTAATTGTGTGCTTAAGTGAAGCAACACACCACTCTCTTACATACTTCTATATTATTATTCAATAACTTTCTTCTAGAGTTATTGACACCATTCAAACATTTTAAATTTCAGCTTTTTATATAAGTCTAAATCCACACTTTCAGGTTGAAAACATTTGAACTGCATTTTTTGTAGATTATGTAAATTATTATTTTAACCTTTGGTTGTGTACGCTTCGCCCAGCGATGAAGCTCCCTCTTCCGCTGCCTTTAACACTGAACATGGTTTCAGCAATTGCAACATTTTCAACGCCTTCATCGCCCCTGTTAAATATCCCAACACATCTAGTAATTACTTAATTACTCACTTAAGCAAAGGTGATATAGATGTTGTATTCTATTGCTTTGCTGTGGGTGTATTTGGGAAACTTAGGTAAAGGTTGTAGATGTTGTATTATAGGCCATGTACCTTGTTGAATAATTCACCAATGAGGCTTATCATATGTCACCTAGCAGCAGCAGCGCTGCGTCAGACACGTTTCTGGTGTGCAAAGACAGAAAACGCCACGCAGACGCCATGCTCACGCCACGCAGCCTTATTGTTCATGATCACTATCTTCCGTCACTGTGGCTGTGCATTGATGTGCATAAATTATTATAATTCAAATGAACTATTAGTTATGAACAGCAGCCAAATTAATTATATTCATACCACATTTCTGCCCATATCCTGGGCATCTGATCTTTTGCAGACCACCTGATTGTGACCTACTGTTACACCACCTTTGCTGATGCTAAGATGACGAAAGATAGTCGTACCAACAGAGAGAGGATACGCAAGGCAATGCGTCATGCACGTAATGCTCAGTCAGTCGAAGCCTGAGATGCTCGGCTGGCAAGTAACGCTGCACGTCAGGAAAGGCGCCGTGGAGCTGAGGAAGAGGATGAACGCCGTGCTCGGCTGGCAAGTGACGCTGCACGTCAGGAAAGGCGCAGTGAAGCTGAGGAAGAGGACGAACAGTGTGCTCGGCTAGCAAGTAACGCTGCACGTCAGGAAAGGCACCGTGGAGCTGAGGAAGAGGACGAACGCCGTGCTCGGCTGGCAAGTAACGCTGCACATCAGGAAAGGCGCCGTGGAGCTGAGGAAGAGGATGAACACCGTGCTTGGCTGGCAAGTGACGCTGCGCGTCAGGAAACGACACAACCTTCTGAGAGAGGAGACCCCTCAGCAGCAAGAGGAACGACGAGCAAGGGATACCACGTGCCATCAGAAGATGCGTCTCGCCCGTCTGGAAAAGGCACGAAAAGACAATCGCAACCTTGCTCTGTGTACCGATACAAACTTCTTCCAAGAGGAACTTCATGGTAATTATAGGCACATGCTGAGCAAGACCTCACTGTTTGAATGTCCTACATGCTCACATTGTGGTGCCTATGTATGGAAAGAGGAGAGAAAAGGATTCTGCTGCAACTCCGGTAAGATTAATCTTACATATAACGCCACAAATCCCAAGCCTGGCTCAATCCCACCACAGCCTCCAGATGCTATTAAGGTCCTTTTCCTTGATCAAAGTTTTGTGAAGCAAGCAAAACAATACAACAATGCACTGGCAATGGCAAGTATTGGTATTAAAGAGGTAGCTATGCCTGGCTTCAACCCAGGTGTGCGTATACAAGGCAAAGTTTATCATTACATTGCCGGCCCCCTTCCTGAACATGGTCGCACACCACTCTTTGCTCAGATCTATTTCCACGATCCTGCTCATGAGCTGGAAAACCGTCGAGCCCATGCCTCAAACAGTGATCTGAATGAAGATTTTTTACTGAGGACGCAATTGGCCATTCACATGTGCAATCCATACGTGCAACAGTTTAAGTCAGCCATTGAGTATGTGACCCAAAATGACAATGCCAATGAACTGAACATTGTACTAACAGCTCGCACACGACGTCATGACCTTCATCGTAGTACTGTGAATCTTCCATCACTGAATAGTGATGTGGCTGTCATTGCTCCAGGAGTAACAACTACACAGCAGTTTGGGAAACTGGCTGTCACTCTTCACCTCAGAGGAGGAAGGCTTCAGACAATCGATGCCATGCATCCAGCATATGAACCACTATCATATGTGCTTGTTCTGCCTCAGGGTTCCCAAGGATACCACACTGAGCTGGCAGGTATCACACCAACATCCTTCTACCGTTACCATCTTCAAGTGCGTGACATTGCTCAACACTTCAATTTGCTGCTTCATGGCGGGAGACTGACACAGCAATACGTATGTGACATGATGGCAAAAATTGAGTCACACCGCCTCAACTGGATCCGCCACAACCAGAGGTCTATCAAGGCTGAAAAGTATAAAATCATTGTCGATGCCCTGAATAGTCACACTGAGATCATTCCTGGACGCCTAACCATCCTGCCACCCACAATTTACGGATCACCCCGATGGTACACCAAGGAGTTCCAAGATGCCATGGCCTTGGTACGAATCAAAGGAAAACCTGACTTCTTCCTCACCTTCACTTGCTACCCAGAACTGGCCTGAAATCACTTTTTGATGGTCAACGGACCAATCAGAGACCAGACATCATTGCTCGAGTATTTCACATGAAGGTGGAGGCACTCCTCACAGACCTCCTCAAGCGTGACATCTTGGGACACATTGATGCATATGTGATGGTGAAGGAAACACAAAAGAGGCATCTTCCACATATACACATGCTCATGACCATGGTAGCCCGCGACAAACCCAGGACCGCCAGCGATATTGACCGTGTGGTGTCTGCAGAGATTCCTGACAAAAACACAAATATGGAACTACATCGTATTGTAACATCACACATGATTCACGGTCCATGTGGACAATGGAACAGTGCCAGCCCCTGCATGGTAGACAAAAAGTGCACCACAAACTATCCCAAACAATTGAGACAGAACACAAGCTTTTCAGACAACTCCTACCCACTGTACCGAAGACGAACAGAAGAAGCACCTGGTTCTCCCATCATCAAGACCATCAGAGGTGGCGTCAATGTACCTGTCAATAATACATGGGGTGTGCCATACAATCTGTACATCCTGCTCCAATACAATGCGCATATTAACGTTGAAATTGTGTGTGCTGTCTCCAGTATCAAATATCTGTATAAATATTTGGAGAAGGGACCTGATCAGTGCATGGTGAGACTGGATGTGCCTGATGATGAGACCCGTGAGATACTACGACGTGATGAGGTGACACGTTATGAGTTAGGGTGTTACATCACTGCATCTGAGGGATACTGGCGCATATACGACTTCCCCATTCAGCAGAAACAGCCACCAGTAAAGATGCTTGCAATTCATCTAAAGGATGAACAGGTCATCATGTTCAATGATGAAGGCGCTGCCCAGAACCTGTTGGACTCAGGGCCACCTGCCACCACACTGACCGCCTTTTTTGAAGCAATGTCTCTTCATCCACACATGCGACACATTGTGTACCCAGATGTGTTTCAACTCTTCACATACACACGGAAGAAATTTCAATTGCGTAAAAAAAGACTGAGTTCTCACGATGACCGCATGGCTGACACCGTTGGACGAATTCCAATGACTGCCTTCAACCCTCACACTTCTGAACTATTCTATCTCTGCATCCTTTTGTACCGCGTGCCAGGGCCAACATGCTTCAAAGACCTCAGACGAGTTGGAGATGTGGTCATGGACACCTATCTGGCAGCTTGCATTGCGCATGGCATTGTTGACAATGACCAAGAAGTAGATTCTGTTATGGAGGAGGCTGCAAATGTGACACTTGGCTCAGCACTGCGTGAGGTATTCGCCAGCATGCTAATGTTTGTCCTTAGAGGGGAACCCCTTGCAGTTCTGGGAAAGGCACAAGCATGTGCTGTGTGAAGATTTCATGCACAGGGCCAATGTGAACGAGCCAGATGAATTTATTGTGACTCAAGTGCTACTTGACCTTAAGGACCATGTTGAAAGACATGGTTTTACTTTAAATGGGAACTTTGGCCTCCCTGAGCCTGATCCACTTCACGTCCGCAGTCAAATTCCCCACATCATCCAGCATGAGACTGAGCACAACATAGAGGAACTTCAAACTATCATTACTGACACAGAAAACAGCCTCAATAACGAACAGCAAAAAGTTGTCGAAACAGTGATGGAAAGTGTGGAACAGGTACTTGGAAAAATGATATCCCTTGATGCAAGTGGTGGAACTGGGAAAACATTCATATTGTGCCACATCCTTAACAAAGTGCCTGCACAGGGCAAAGTAGCTCTTGCAACAGCTGCAAGTGGCATTGCAGCTACCCTACTGCCGAAAGGCACAACCTTTCACAGTAGGACAAAATGTCCTCTCATTCTCACCGACGAGTCCACTTGCAGTATGAGTGAACATGACAGCACTGCAACACTCATTAGAATGACACATCTCATGGTTGTGGATGAAGTGTCAATGATGGATCACCGTGCATTAGAAGCAGCAGATTGTACATTCCAGTGGCTCAGAGGTTCAGACAAGCCATTTGGTGGCATCACAATGGTTTTCAGCGGTGACTGGAGGCAAATCCTTACTGTTGTTCCACATGGTAGCCAAACCCAGATCATAGGGAGGTGTTTCAAGAGCTCACAACTATGGAAAAATGTTGAGATTCTTCATCTAACAGAAAACATGAGGATCACTCAAGCTGCTGGAGATCAACAAACAGAAGCAGATTTTGCCAAATTCCTTTTGAACCTTGGTGAGGGGAAATTCCTGTGGTTCCAGAAGAGGGTGAATTTGCAATTGAGCTCAATGAATCACTATCAATTTCTGGCGAGAAACTTGAGGACATTGTCAATTGGGTATATGATGACATGACAGTCAACATTTCCAATCCAAAGTGGCTATGTGAACGTGTCATACTGTGCCCAACCAACTCTGAAGTTGACAAAGTGAATGAATATATGACAAAGAATTTTCCTGGAGAAGAGCATGCTTGCAACAGTGTGGACACTGCAGGGGTCACCATATGTACCCAACTGAGTTTCTAAATACCCTCTGCCCATCTGGTATGCCTCCCCATCGCATCACTTTAAAGGTGGGAATGGTGATCATGCTACTTCGAAATTTCGACCAACAAAATGGACACTGCAATGGATCGAGATACATCATTGAACAAATCCTGCCTCATCTTTTGGTTGCGACTTCTGTGATCGGTGTCAATGCTGGACGCACATTACTCATTCCACGCATCATCCTCACCCCATCTGACAACATATTTCCATTCACCCTGCGATGTAAGCAGTTTCCGGTGAGACCCTGCTTTGCCATGACAGTGAATAAGTCACAAGGCCAGTCTTTGCAACGTGTTGGTGTCTTCTGCACAAGAGACTTCTTCAGTCATGGTCAATTCTACGTTGCAGCCAGCAGAGTTGGCAGATCACCAGACTTCGTATTCTTGCTCAAGATGATGAAACAAACAAAAAGTGCCACTTTCTGAGCAATGTTGTCTATAAAGAGGTGCTGACACAATAACAACATGTAATCTTCAAGAACAGCCAGCCTGCACTAACAAAACACAAATATCCACTCTAAATATATCCTCCAATGCGTAATTATGTCAGTATCAGTATTTGCTTTCTACCATGCACAAATAAAAATGTCACTGAACTTTTGCTGTGTAACTGTAACAATGAGCACTTAAACACACCAAACCAACAATTACTAAAAACACACACAAAAGCTGATTTTGCATGGGCACTTTGCACTAGTCTATCTATAAATTACAGAAACGTCTGTCTGTCTGTGTGTGTGTCTGTTATTCGCATATCTCTCGAACCGTTACTCCGATGGATTTCAAACTTGACAGGTGTCTTGCTACGGGCACGAGTAAGTGCAGTGCCAAGTTTGACATTGTTTGGATGAGAAATGCAAAAGATATTGTTAAAAATACCAGTAAAAGAAGCACTTAGATAGAAGGTTGTGGTTTAAAGGGGCATTCCACCCATTTGAGCATTGTTTTTTATTTAATGTGGGTCATATATGTAGTCGAAATGTAAAATAAATTTTGAATTTGGTGCCTTCGTGACCGAGGAAAGACAAAAAATAACTTCAGGACGCATTTGTATGAAAGACAACAACTCCCACAATGCACCACATTGCACAGCTCCGCAAGCCACTCCCACTAATCCAGAAAGCGCATATCTGCCTATAAGAGAAATCACTCTTCCGTCTACAAGGCTAGCTACCACCAGAGCTTGAAATTCATTTCACACAAAATGTCTAGTTAGTTGGCGAACTCATTAGTGCATTACTCCTTGTTTGTATTTCTTTCAGTCAGAACATATGCGGTGCGAAACTAGGATAGTTCACAACACAAACGTCCGTGTCCTCGTCTGATTCAGAGATTTCGTCCAGGAGAAATTGTCATCATTGAAATTCTTTGCCGCAGACGGACTCTATCTCTGTGTTCGTAGCGGTTCGTAGTTGCATAGTGAGATCACTGGCGCCACCAGTCCGCCCTAACTCGAGCCAGTCCGGGCTCCTTGTCCGCGGCAGGCAGGTCCTCTGCCTCGGCTGCTCTTCGCTATAATGCGGCTTGTAAAGGTAGCCACAAACACCTGATTCAAGCATCAGACTTCCGAAATCCTCTTCTTCTATATCATATTGAGCACTCTCCTCCGCTATTGTCATAACTTTACATCTGTCTCCACAGCGCCAGTTAGCTTAGCTTCAAACAAGATGGAGGATATTGCTTTCAGTTTCAGAGAGTAAAGTCCCACCCACTGATCTGTAATAGGTCTGTAGCGTGAGCGGTTCCCGCCCCCTGGGAAAGATGAGGAACGAGTGTCTGTAGTATCAACAGAAATCCCCCCCTCTTACACTTCCTCCTACAATGACGCAAAATGACGATTTTTGCGTCATTGTAGGAGGAAGTGTAAGAGGTAAATAACGGATTTCTCCCGTCTCAGGGGAAAATGAGAGAGTGTTGCACGACCATTCAACAGTATGACTGGGTTTCTAACAATGCAAAGCTTAATGCTAATGGGTGGAGTGTCCCTTTAAAAATAAACATTCTGACATTAGAGGGTTGTATCGGTCAAAGAAGCCCCAAGAAGGTTGTGGTTTAAAAATAAACATTCTGATATAAACACTCTGTCAGCTACACTGTTTACTTCTGAATATTATATTTTACTATATATACACATATACACATTTTTACTCAAATTAATCAAAATGGATTTATCACGTTCTGGAACCAAACTATAATATTCAGAAGTAAACAGTGTAGCTGACTGAGTGTTTATGTCAGAATGTTTATTTTTAAACCACAACCTTCTTGGGGCTTCTTTGAACGATACAACCCTCTAAATGTCAGAATGTTTATTTTTAAACCACAACCTTTTAAAAATTATATATTTAACGATATCTCTAGCATTTCTCATCCAAACAACGTCAAACTTGGCACTGCACTTACTCGTGCCCGTAGCGAGACACCTGTCAAGTTTGAAATCCATCGGACTAACGGTTCGAGAGATATGTGGTTAACAGACACACAGACAGACAGACAGACAGACACACACACAGACAGACAGACATTTCTGTAATTTATAGATAGATGTGTTTTCTTTACCAAGAAAGTGGCAAGATGAAAACCACTATTTTCTGTTTCAAACTTTCACATAGCATCTTTAGGTTATAATAACATAAAAAATTCAAATCCAGATTTGGATTTTCAAAGATCTATTATAAAAACGGATTATTTTCCCCCAAAAATGCAATAAATTCACGAAACTTTTTTTTTTCAAAATGCTATCATATTGAAACTGTTGAAATCAGCCATCACTAAGAAATATCTCCTGAACTTTTTTGACGGCGATCAGCTCACAAAAACTGATTTTGCACGGGCACTTTGCACTGCTCCCTGAATTGACGCGCTTATTCATTTGTGGATGTAAACTGAATCTGTAAGTCAGCTATGCTGTTTACTTCTGAATATTAGATTTCATTCTGGTGCGCTTAAAGTTATCGCTACTGTGTAATAGTAGCTATTCACCAACTAAACATATCCTATTCAATGTGTTCACAGTCTCTTTCACGGGCATCATTTGTAGTAGCCTATTCACAAACTGTTTGCTCAAGCGTAGCGTTTTCTCTGAGTTCACGTTGTGCTTTCTACCATGCACAAATAAAAATGTCACTGAACTTTTGCTGTGTAATTGTAACAATGAGCACTCAAACACACCAAACCAACAATTACTAAAAACACACTCAAAAACTGATTTTGCACGGGCATTTTGCACTAGCACTTTGGTTGTGGTATACATAAACACTCAGTCAGCTACACTGTTTACTTCTGAATATTATAGTTTATCCACAGCCATCATTTGTAGTAACCTAGCCTGCTCCCTGAATTCAATGCGTTCACAGTCTCTTTCACGGGCACCAAACCAACAATTACTAAAAATACACACAAAAACTGATTTTGCGCGGGCGTTTTGCACTAGTTTTTACTCAAATTAATCAAAATGGATTTATCACGTTCTGGAACCAAACTATAATATTCAGAAGTAAACAGTGTAGCTGACAGAGTGTTTATTTTTAAACCACAATCTTCTTGGGGCTTCTTTGACCGATACAACCCTCTAATGTCAGAATGTTTATTTTTAAACCACAACCTTTTAAAAATGATATATTTAACGATATCTTTAGCATTTCTCATCCAAACAACGTCAAACTTGGCACTGCACTTACTCGTGCCCGTAGCGAGACACCTGTCGAATTTGAAATCCATCGGACTAACGGTTCGAGAGATATGTGGTTAACAGACACACACACACACACAGACAGACAGACAGACATTTCTGTAATTTATAGATAGATTCACGGCCATCATTTGTAGTAACCTATTCACAAACTGTTTGCTCACTGTGTAGTCTGCTCCCTGAAATCTGTAAGTCACCTACGCTGTTTACTTCTGTATATTATATCTATCTATATATTATGGGAATTTCTTTCTGTCTGTGTGTGTGTGTGTGTTATTTGCATATCTCTCGAACCGTTAGTCCGATGGATTTCAAACTTGACAGGTGTCTCGCTACGGGCACGAGTAAGTGCAGTGCCAAGTTTGATGTTGTTTGGATTAGAAATGCAAAAGATATCGGTAAATATATATCAGTAAAAGAAGCACACACTGGCTTTTGCTGCTATAGCCGATAGCCACTCCCCCTCTCACACTGACACTGAGTGAGCACAGTGCAGGACCAGAGACAGAGAGGGTCAAAGAAAGCAGCGGAGCTTAAGTAGCGTTTTCTTGGAGTTCACTGTGTAGCCTGCTCCCTAAATCGTGTAGTTAAATTTTCCACATTTATTGTATGTCATTATGTCAGTATCAGTATTTGCTTTCTACCATGCACAATTGCACACACTTTGCACTGCTAACTGAATCGACGCGCTTATTCATTTGTGGATGTTAAATGAATCTGTAAATCAGCTATGCTGTTTACTTCTGAATATTATATTTCATTCTGGTGCGCTCTTGGTGCAGTTATCGCTGCTGTGTAATAGTAGCCTATGCTATTCACCAACTAAATATATCCTATTCAATGTGTTCACAGTCTCTTTCACGGGCATCATTTGTAGTTGCCTATTCACAAATTTGCTCAAGCATAGGGTTTTCTCTGAGTTTACTGTGTGCTTTCTACCATGCACAAATAAAAAAGTCACTGAACTTTTGCTGTGCAATTGTAACAATGAGCACTCAAACACACCAAACCAACAATTACTAAAAACACACACAAAAATGGATTTTGCACGGGCATTTTGCACTAGCGTTTAAAATTAGGGGGGAGAAATACGTTTTATCCAGATATCAATAGCTATTAGTATCTGTGAGACTGGCCTTTATGTTGTCTCTACATTCATTTGTAAATTAACTGTGAAATTATCACATTCTAAAATATATAAACTAATATAAACCTAAACAAATTTAAGTGTTTTTAATTGCGGAAAAAAATGTGTGATTAATCAAGTTAATATTTTTAATATATATATATATATATATATATATATATATATACACACACATATATGCATACAGTACCAGTCAAAAGTTTGGAAACATTACTATTTTTAATGTTTTTGAAAGAAGTCTCTTATGCTCATCAAGCCTGCAGTTAAAACAAAACAAAACACAACAGTAATATTATGAAATATTATTACAATTTAAAATAATGGTTCTCTTTTTTAATATACTTTAAAATGTAATTTATTTTTGTGATGCAAAGCTGAATTTTCATCAGCAAGTACTCCAGTCTTTGGTGTCTTATGATCCTTCAGAAATCATTCCGCCCAACTGCAACACTGCTCTCTCTCTCAAAAGGGGATTTCCCTCAATCACCAGCAGCACATACTCTCATTGGTTAAGAGCAGGCGCATACCATTTCAACACGTTTTTACCGAACTTAAAACATACACACTTGTTACAAAGCTTACATTGACAAAAAATTTTGAACAAACCTTTTTTTAGAGAGAGAGAAAAAAAGTCACGGAGTTGTAGCCCACATAAACTGCACAGGGCCAAAGTAATTGCTGTTATTCTCCATTCCCCTAGATGGCGCTGCTTCATGTTTATTGGCTGAGCCACTTGGTTGTGTAGCTGAAGATTCAATATTATCTGTCTGCGGTCCCAGAGGCTGCATTTTCAGGACCCCACTTCTAGGACCCTATTTTTTTGTGACAGCGCCACCTACCGACTCGGAGAACCGCAGTCTCAGGAACGCATTTCCAGGACCCTAGTTTTGGAGGACCGAAAAAAGTGCCACCAAGGCAGTATTTCCACCCAGTTTTAACTACATTAGAGTTTTACAGTTTTTTTTAAGTTTTATTACACACAAATACTACTCAAGTAAAATAAACAAGGAATCATGTTATAGTCTTTTCAGTCAGATCGACCACATTTTCAAGTACAGAGGGAAGACAAGGATGACTCTGGGGGTAGATTTAAGATTGTGTTTATTTTACGAAATAATATATAACAACTGAACTTCAACACACACAAAAACAAATTTGTTCATGACGTGTCACGTGAACCACATAGACAGAACTTCATGGACAGCATCATCACTGACTCCTAAGAGAGAGAAAGAGAAGTGAATTAAATAAGGAACATTTAGTTGAAAATGTTCTACTCTCTAATTTTAAATTTCATATTTAAAAGATCTTAGTTACCACAGAGTGCACACACATATACGATACAAAAATAATGATATCAATCTTCATAACAATTAATGTTCATAATAGCCTACTATTATTGCATACTGTTCAAAGATTTGAAGAAAAAAAATGATTTTGATGTTGTGGGAACAAAGGTTCTAGAAACACTCATGTCAATAAAGCCCATCTGAACTGAGAAAAAAAAAAATAGAGAGAGATGCAAGAAATCTGAATAGAAATAACATATTATACATATGATATGTGTTTCTTGAAAAACATTTTTAAGTAAATTTCATATAAATAAATAGACATAAATTAGGCCTAAGCCTAATACTTAACCAATTTATTTATTTATCTTTTGTCATACTATTACCTACCCTGAGCTGTGTCCTTGAAAGCACTTCATATACAGTACACAGTAAATGACACAATCTAACACCTGGTATTTTAACAGTCAGTTATTATGATGACCTCTCTTATGTCTGACTATTAAAATGTCATATGTCTCAACCAACTTTATAAAACCATGTCAATGAAGAGACTAGCCTACTCATAACATGTAGGCCTATTGTGGGTAACGTTAAACAGACTGACTGAGAGCACGTGACAGTGAAAACATTACGATTATTTTAACTGAATTAAAATGGAAAAACATTGAGTAATTAACAAGCTTTGAGAACGAACATGCTACAGTTTATTGTGCTGTCAATAAGTCAACACTGGCTTAGCATGCAACAGTTTAAATGAATGTGCAAACAATTCATTTTACAGCAGGCTAATATATGATGGCTATGCATTCAAGACTATTTATTTAACAAATCCCCATCACGTTGGCTACGTTAACTTTCCAATGAAATGCATCACAATTGTTTTTAAAGTTTAACAAATAAAAATGTATTCGCATTTGATACTCACACTCTGATTGTCATCCATCTTCGCTGGTCCTCTAATTCGTTAGGTGGCGTTGTCACTAAAAACCCAGGGTCTTAGAAATGCGGTCCTAAAAGTGGGGTCCTGAAAATGCAGCCTCCGATTTTGCAGGCGATCTTTTTTTTCTTTTTTTCTTTTTCTTTTCTACCCTCTCGTCAAGTGCATCGTGAGATGAAGACAGTGAGATAAATATAGTGAAGCAGACCACTTAATACACAGGAGAAAAGATTTTTATGTTTATATAATCTTGTAAGAGTGGCAAGAAGCCTTATTGTAAACTGCCGTTTACACTTTTGTTTTGTTTTTTCTTTGGATGAGTTTAAGAATCTCCGGTGAGTACAACAAAAAAAGAAAAAAAAAGAGGTCAATATAACAGCAGGAGAACAATTATGTCACATAACGTTACATTTACCTCAGGAAAGCCATTTAATGACCATGTTAACTGAATAGAAAAAATAGCTAGAGGAGATTTTGCTGAGCACTATATTACATATTTATTATATTTTTTACTTATGTCATTAAATAATTGTTATTATAACAAAAACTGCATTATATTTAATTTAATTTATTTTTAACCTTTAATAATACCAGCAGATTGGGCCCTCTATGTTTACAGCATTAGGTGATATTATTTTTTTAAGTAAAATTTAAAATAAACATGTATCCAAATTAGTCAATATTGAATCAAAATCGGAATCAAATCACAATAATGGAATTGAAATCTTGAAATTTTTGTCAAGCAATAATAAAAACTGTATCCTACCAGTCATTGTACAATGTAAACATTGTAACATGTTGTCACTAAACTTCATAAAATTCTATTTAACCCCCTAACCCCCTACCCCCCCCCCCCCCACCACCCCCCACCACCCCCAAAAAAAATCACACTCCAAGCTAAACTCAAAAGTTGGCAGCCCTGATGTCATCTTAAGTTGATTAAAACGAAACAATAATATATTATGTGCACTTTATGCTACTTTACCAATCCTTGTTATAATATAAAACCAGTCGGAGATAATTGATGTTTATTTTTGCTAATCTACCGTTGCTATTTGAAATGCCATTTTGTTTCATACATGTGCGTTGTTAATGAAGAGATGGCGTAACGTGAATTCATGTGTGTTTATTCAGCTACGGGGTTACCCTAAGGGGCTAATGTTTTGAGGCGATCTAGAGCCAGCATAAAGGATGTTTGTAACGCCTTTTGCCATTCTATTCATGGCTATATGATTTGAGTTCAGTAACTTTCTGAATTATGTTTAATTCTGTAAAATAAGCACTTTGCACTATTCACGCATATTTTAACTGACTGTTTTCCAAGTCATATTTGAGGTGATATGTTACAGTGCATTATGTTAATGTTTAAACTGAGTGATATAGAATTACATTTGAGTCACATTGATTTTGAATGTGTAAGTGATAAAGCCATATACAGCTACTAATTAGATATTTTGCATTTGCTGTATCCAGATTGGTTTTTTTTGTTGTGCATATTTTGCCACTGTTGAGAGAGTGATTCTACGGCGAGCCAGTGATCCAGTGATTCAGCGATTCAGTGACTCAGCGATTCTGGAGTGTGACTGTAACCAGTGGCCATCAACTCGCTAAGCTGGTGGACTGCACGCTTTTGGATACATCATACAGATAAGATTTATGAGATCTAGGGGTGTGCCATATCATACCGTCCACGATAATACCGGTATAAATTTTTACATGATAAAAAAGTGTCATATCGTGATATCACTGATATAGCGACGCAATGATGTATGGCGCATTACGTTCCCTAGCACGCACAACAACAACACCTGTCTGAGCGCGAGAGCAGCAAGTCAGCCTCCAATGACGATTTAGTACCTAAAAAGGAGCTACTTCAATAGTATTTTAATAATTCCCGCAGGTCTACCACTTATAATGCGGGAAATTCCCCCGCAAACACTGATTTTACCAACCGCGTGAGTGTTCAGCGGTGCCACGTCTTCTCTCTCTCGCTCTCAAAATGGGTTGCACAAGTCAAGCGTCAATACCCCACTCTTGTGTTTAGCTGTCAGGACATGACGGAATTGCCTTTTGTCACTTGCATCGTAACTAAAGTTTATAATTTTCACTTCTTTTTAAGTCTTATCAAATGTTTAAGTCTTAAACATTTGCGATTTTAAACTATTCAGTACTCTAGCGCGCTCTCTGAGGGATGTTTACTCTGCGTGCATACAGAGTGCGTAAAGCCCCCTTAGTGCGTAAAGCCGCCTCACAAACAGCTCGCGAGTAACAAAAGTTATTTTTTGCGGATTATATCGCTTTAACGGGGAAAAAACACGCAAAATTGTGTAAATATTCCATGTTTAGTATATTCGTAAACAGTCGGTTATGTCTGAAATAAGCATAAAACGCGTGTGACAGACAGTAAAACAGTAATGGATCCGGGCACTAGCTCTAAAAATGACAGCAGCCATATGTGTCTGATCATCAAAACAACAAAAGATAGCTTTCATTGTAAGGAATCAGAATTAATAGCCAATGTATTTAATTTAGTCAGGACTCAGGACTAGTGTTATTTTACATTTGATTACCTTATTCAGTTTCTGTAGTATTTCTTAATAGTGTTAGACCTACCCAAAAACTTTTCTCTTTATTTGTATCTTTATTATTTTGTATTTTTTGCTACTTTTTTCAATTTAATTCAAAGATTGAAATCAAGCTTCCTTGTGTTGTGTAAACTCTTAAAAACAAAATTACCCAATTGTAAAAACACAATGAGTGAGCAAACATTTAGGTGAGATAAATGTAATACATTTTTTTTTTTTAAATCTGCAAAAATCTACTTTTTTTTTATATCGTCATAAATATCATTATCGCAAATATTCTTGAAATATCGTGATATAATTTTGAGGCTATATCACCCACCCCTAATGAGATCTCCAACGTTATCACACACTGCCCGGGTAGTGATTTGAAATAAGGCCTTTTATTCAACAAACCATACAGGAACTGAATTGAAACTCAACTGAGTTGAACATTGAACTAATTGACCGGACTGATTTTATTTATTTTTTTGGGAGGGGAATTTGTTATTGTTTTTTTTTTCTAATTGATTTCACAATCCATGTGGAATGTAAAATAAATGTTTGATTTTGCGTTTGTTATTCAAACAGTGGTCGTAGCCAATTCATTTCAAGAGCCGAACCTAATTCTGATTTCTAATGCTTGAATATCATTAATATAGGTTATTGTGATATTCTCATTGGTGCCTTAAGTTGCGATAGTTACATCTAGTGGCGAGCCAGCCAGGAGTGTTTTGAGCACGACCAAGTCAGTAAACGTACATTCCAGAGTTCTAGATACGTACTGCTACTTCTGTGACTTATTTCCAATTTTGTTTTATTTTTGTGAGGTGTCATTACTGATTGCATTGAGTGAAACTGTTTACAGTGTAGACATGGATATAGAACAGGAATTCGGTATTAAGGCAGACTGGTCCATTGTTGTGTTAGGCGTTACCCACACTGACACAGACAAAGATATCACTGAAACCCTTAAAAAGTATGGCACAGTAGCTAAAGTAGTTAGGCTGTCAAACACAGAAGAAGTGGATAAATGTAATGCCATTGTAGAATTTGAATCAGCCGCTGCTGTTGTTAAGCCCAAGTTACCTTTTGACATACAGAATATCAATGACACTGTAGTGACGTGGCGTGTTGATAGCATTAAAGTACTCACACAGACAGTCACAGACTCTGGCGACAGTAGCAACACTGATTCTGACCATAGCACAACGCCCCTCATTCATAGATCCAGGAAGAAAACCGACGTTAATAAGCCCTCCCCACATGCTTCCACGCAAGTGAAGATGAAGCCCAAATCAACAGCTAAGGGAGGAGTCACTCCCACTTCGACTGATGATCTGGATGAGGAAGTGTTGAACCCACCAGAGGTGAGACGCATTGTTGTTGAACGTGATAAAAAATGATGCACCGAAGTCTAAAACTGAATCCAAGAGGTTGCGTTCATTCTCTGGCAGAGTGCCTAAGCCACCAGGCGAAGCCGACTTTGAAACATGGCTACTCCATGTAGAGCTTATGTTCTGCGACAATGTCTCTGTTGAAGCACAGAGGAGAAGAATATTAGAGAGTTTGCTTCCTCCAGCCTCAGATATCGTCAGGCAGCTAGGCTCATCGGGTCATCCCAGAGACTACATGAGGCTGTTGGAGTCTGCTTATGGCCTGGTAGAAGATGGCGAAGAGATATTTGCCAAATTCCTGAACACAAACCAGGATCCAGGAGAAAAGGCTTCCACTTACCTGCAGAGATTGCAAACGCTGCTGAGCACTGCAGTGAAGAGAGAAGGAGTAAGGCCGTCCGATGTAAACCGTCACCTGATGAAGCAGTTCAAGCGTGGCTGTTGGGACCACAACCTTGTTCTTCAGCTAGAGCTTAAAACTGATAAACCCCTTGACTTTGCTGAGTTCTTACTGCAGCTGAGAACAGAAGACGACAAGAGAGCTACCAAACTCGACCGTATGAGCCGCCATTTGGGGGCCTCCAAAGGAAAATCCCCAGTGAACGTTCAAACGGTGGCCAACTTCTCCTGCCTTACTGATCACAATGCCAGTGTGTTACAAGCATACATATCTGAGACTGAAAGCTTGAGGAAACAAGTTGCTGAGCTACAAATGCAGCTTAACACCAAGAAATCCAAAAAAGAGAGAAGACGTGAGGCTGCAGCTCTTGAGTCTGGCCAACATCCACCCCCACTCCAAGCTGAGGCTCAAGTTCACCAAGCAACTCCCCAAGTTACACCTAGAGCACAGCCAAAAGCCTGGTTCTGTTTTAGATGTGGGGACGACGGCCACATAGCCAGAATGTGTGAGAACCCCATGAACAAGGAGGCAGTAGACCTGAAGTACAAAGAACTGAAGTTAAAGCAAGATGAGTGGAAAGCAAGACAGGGCTCTTTAAACTGGGTGAGGCTCCGGTAGAGGGATGTCCCGGAGCCAATGACAGAGACAGTAGTCCTAAAAACAAATGGAAAACCCAAAGGGCCAAGTGTTTCTCCATTGGACCCACTAGAGATGATCTCATGAATGGATTAGTTGGATCAAGATCATTAGTTAACGTCACCATTGGAGGAATTCAACATGAGTGCCTCATTGATTCAGGCTCACAAGTGACCACAATCTCCAAGTCGTTTCATGACTCCCATCTAGCTTCTCATCCAATTTGTCTTTTGGCTAACCTCATTGAAGTAGAGGGAGCAGCAGGCCAGCGTATATCTTATATTGGTTACATTGAGATTGATATACTCTTTCCAGAGACTTTCACGGGTAGCCCCAAGACGGTTAGCACACTAGCCCTCGTCGTTCCTGATTCAAGTGTCTCCGTTCATGTCTCTGTCCTAATTGGCACTAATGCTCTGGACGTTTTGTATGAAGGGTTCAGTGAGGAGATTGGTGAGCCTGTCCTTGAAAACTGTGCGTACACTGTTCTCATCCAACATCTGCACAGTCTGTATAAGAACAAAACACAAGACAAAAACAGAGTGAATAAAGTCAAACTTCTTCACAAAAAGGCAATAGTAGTCCCTGCAGGCCAGAAAGTGGCAGTAGATGGCTATACAAGGAACGTGAATAGTGTTCCTGACACTACCCTATTGGTAGATTTCCCATCCCATTCATACTTACCAAGCGGGTTGACTTTTTGCAGTTATGTCATGTCAAGTCCCAGACAGACGTCTTTTAAAGTGCCTGTTTTGCTCAAGAATGAAACCCCACACAGCATTACAGTGCCAGCACACTGTGTCTTGGCAGAGCTCACCGCTCCATTATCTGTTTCCCCACTTACCTCTTTAATGGGCGAGGACCTAACCAAGAGTAAACAGTCACCCTCTGCTAGCACCACAAATGGGTGCTACACACTGCACTCAATGTCTCCAAAAAACCCAATCACTTTCAATTTTGATGACTCGCCTCTTTCCGAAGAGTGGAAAGAAAGGATCACAAAGAGGCTGAATTCAATTTCTGAAGTCTTTGCAAGTGGTGACATTGACTATGGACATACAACAGCAGTCAAGCACAAGATCCGTCTTTCTGATCCAACACCCTTTAAGCAAAGAGTGAGACCCATCCACCCATCCGATTACGAAGCTGTCCGGCTCCACTTGAAAGAGCTGTATGACGCAGGCATCATAAGAGAGTCTGAGAGTCCATTTGCATCACCTGTTGTAATTGTAAAAAAGAAGAGTGGCAAAATTCGATTATGCATTGATTACAGAAAATTAAATGCTCAGACCATCAAAGATGCATACGCCTTGCCAAATATTGAGGAGACTTTTACAGCTCTAACAGGATCGAGATGGTTCTCTGTGATGGACTTGAAGTCAGGCTTCTATCAGGTGGAAATGGCAGAGGAGGATAAGCATAAAACAGCCTTCGTCACTCCCATGGGATTTTGGGAATTCAATAGGATGCCGCAAGGGGTAACAAACGCTCCAAGCACATTCCAAAGAGTCATGGAGAAATGCATGGGCTCCTTGAACCAAAAAGAAGTTCTTGTTTTTATTGATGACCTTATTGTGTTCTCAGAAACCCTTGAACAGCACGAGGAGAGACTTATGCGAGTTTTGAACAGACTGAAGGAGTTTGGGCTCAAGTTATCGCCTGAGAAGTGTCATTTTTTCAAAAAGTCAGTAAAATACTTGGGACATGTTGTCTCGGAGAATGGAGTGGAAACTGACCCTGAAAAGATTTCTGCACTCACAACTTGGCCCCAACCACACAATATTAAAGAGCTTAAGTCCTTTCTTGGATTCACTGGATATTACAGGAGATTCATGAAGGACTTTTCAAAAATTGCAAAGCCTCTCAATGATCTCACTGCTGGCTACATTCCAGCAAGGCGGAAATGCAAAGCCAAGTCCTTTTCCATCACTGACCTTAAGTCACCCTTTGCTGAAAAGTGGACAGTTAAGTGCGAGCAAGCATTCAGGACTCTCATTGAAAAGTTAACAACCGCTCCAATTTTGGGCTTTGCCAATCCTCAACTGCCATATGTTCTCCATACCGATGCTAGTCTTCATGGCCTTGGGGCGGCTCTGTATCAACAGCAAGATGGACAGATGAAAGTTATTGCCTACGCCAGTAGGGGGTTATCAAACTGTGAGAGGAGATACCCCACACACAAGCTAGAATTTCTTGCCCTTAAGTGGGCAATAACTGACAAATTGTCTGACTATCTCTATGGAGCTGAATTCACTGTTGTCACCGACAACAACCCCCTGACTTATATACTTTCATCTGCCAAACTAGACACTGCTGGCCACCGGTGGCTTGCAGCCCTGTCAAACTTCAACTTCAGTATCCAGTATCGGGCCGGCAAGAGAAATCAGGACGCCGACGGCTTATCTAGGCATCCACATGACCATGATGAGACAGATCTGAGTGCCAAAGCTGAAGACGATAGAGTGTTGCAGTTCCTCTCAAAGTTTCTAAAAGAACAGAGTGATGCCACTTTTCCAAAAGAAGCAATTAAAGCTGTATGCCAGAGACATGAGCTAGATGGAGCTTTCAGTACAGAGGAAGAGAGTAATCACTCGCCTGTGATTGTTGAATCCCTTGCCATGGATGAGTTCACTATCCCAGCCGAGTTCACTCATGCTGATATGCTTCCAGGATCCAGCACCCTTCCTAGAATGTCACAGTTGGAATGGGCTGCAGAACAGAGAGCTGATCCAGTAATCAGCAGAATTCTGGACATACTCACCAGAGGAAAACGCCTCTCCTATCGTGTCAGACAGAAAGAGGACAGAGAAGTCCAACTCTTGCTTCGAGTGCAGGATCAACTCGTCATTGACAATGCGGTCCTTTACCGTAAAAGGATGAACAGCGGTGAGCCACTTTTCCAGCTTGTTCTTCCCACAAAATACCGTGAAACAGCTCTAGAAGGGCTCCACGATTCAGTTGGACACATGGGATTTGAGAGGACCATAGACCTTGTCCGAATGCACTTTTATTGGCCAAAAATGTCTACAGACGTAGATAAGAAGTTGCGAACTTGTGAGAGATGTATTCGTCGCAAAGCAAAAGCTGAGAGGACAGCCCGTCTTGTGAACATTAGGACCAGCAGACCGCTCGAACTAGTCTGCATGGATTATCTGTCTTTGGAACCTGATGGCCGTGGGACAAAGGACATACTACCGTATATACCCGACTATAAGACGATCCTGAATATAAGACGACCCCCCCATTTTCCAGACTTATTTTTGGGACAAAAGGAGATTTTTGTGGAAAAATCTGAAATATCTGGATTTAACAGAAAATAATTGTATTTGAAAATTGCAGTGATAATTCATTCTCTCTCTTCCAGCGCACGCACCTCTCTGTCTCTGTCTCTCGCTCTGCGTCTCGCGCGCACCTCTCTCTCTCTCGCTCGCTCTGCATCTCGCGCGCGCACCTCTCTCTCTCTCTCTCTCTCTCGCTCGCTCTGCTTCTCGCGCGCACCTCTCTCTCTCTCGCTCTGCATCTCGCGCGCGCACCTCTCTCTCTCTCTCTCTCTCTCTCTCTCTCTCTCTCTCTCTCTCTCTCGCTCGCTCGCTCGCTCTGCTTCTCGCGCGCACCTCTCTCTCTCTCGCTCTGCATCTCGCGCGCGCACCTCTCTCTCTCTCTCGCTCGCTCTGCGTCTCGCATGGCAGAGGGGAGCAGCGTTTTAATTCAGTTAAACACAGATATTATGTTGCTTCTCTAATTTTACATGCAAGTATAGCCGAAATCATTTGTCTTAATGGGTCGCGTTTCAGTCACTATTTCATATTAATTCCGTTGTTCCTTCTCCCTTTCCCCCCGCGATTTTGTCTATATCGCGAATATAAGACGACCCCCCATTTTTCAGCCTATTTTTAGGACAAAAAACCTCGTCTTATATTCGGGTATATACGGTAGTAATAACTGACCATTTTACGAAGTATGCTGTTGCAGTACCTACTGCAGACCAGAAGGCCAAGACAGTAGCCAAAACATTGTGGAACAATTTCTTTGTTCACTATGGCATACCTGAGCGTCTACATAGCGATCAAGGTCGGGACTTCGAATCTGCTGTAATCAAAGACCTCTGCCTGCTGTTGGGGATCAAGAAAACTAGAACCACCCCTTATCACCCAGGTGGCAATCCTGTGGAACGGTTCAATAGAACGCTTTTGGAGATGCTTGGGACTCTAGAAGAAGAAAGTAAGGCCAGGTGGCGTGACTACGTGCAGCCTTTGGTGCACGCATACAATTGCACCAAAAACGACACAACAGGCTTTTCTCCTTACCAGCTAATGTTCGGGAGACAGCCAAACCTCCCTATCGATGTGGACTAAACCCAGAGGGGCAGAGCAGAACCACTCACACTGATTATGTGAAAAGGCTCAAAGAAAATCTGCAGGAGAGCTACAAACTTGCAGTGGAACACAGTGAGAGAATTGCTCAGAAAAACAAACAGAGATATGACATGAAAGTAAGAGAAACCATCTTGGAAGTAGGAGACCATGTCCTTGTCAAGAATGTTGGAGTGCGGGGAAAACACAAGATAGCTGATCGTTGGAGTCGAACTGTGTACAAAGTAGTAAAACACATAAACGATTCCCCTGTCTATGTTGTAGCACCTGTTCATTCTGATGGCCCTGAAAGGATACTGCATCGTGACTTGCTCTTACCTTGTGGTTTCCTGGCTCCATCCATCGAAGCAGAAGTGAATCAGCATAAGCAAAAGAAAGGCACAATGCAACCTGCTGGGACTCCAGTGTCTGAAGAGAGAGAACAGCTGAGATCATATGAGAGTGAAGAGGAAGTTGATTACGACTACCCAGAAGAAACACTGGTGACAATTTACCCACCCGTCACTGTTGTCCATGAAATCCCTCATACTGACCCTAAGCCTTCTTCAGGAGAGGAAAAATCCATCATAAGCCCTGAGGAATCAAGCCTGAGACCTGAAGCCGAGATATTCCAGCCAACAGAGAATTGGAAAGGAAAGCTTCACAAAGTTAAAGGGGGTAATGATTTGCCTAATGACATAGGAGAGAAAGTTGATGTGAGTCCTGCAATTGAGAAAGTTGAGATGAGTCCTGCAATTGAAAAAGTTGATGTGAGTCATGAAATTGAGAAAGATGATGTGGTACAAACCATACCTGAAAAAGAACATGGAGACAAAGAGGAACCTGTGAGGAAAGAAAACCATGATGAACAATCAGAGCAACATGAACCTGAGGATTCGAGTGTGAATAATGTCCAACAACAAGACACAGAAGTGCGAAGATCAAATCAAATCAAATCAAGTATATTTGTATAGCGCTTTTCACAATACAGATTGTATCAAAGCAGCTTCACAGTATTAAAATAAAATAATACAACAAAGTTTGTTTCTAGTGGAATTTATTGATTGATAGAATAAAATTAAATATCCCCAAAATATCCCCAACTGAGCAAGCCAAAGGCAACAGTGGCAAGGAACCGAAAAAACTCCATCAAGCGGCCTAATGGTGTCCTAAAACTCCATCAGGTGACCTAATGGAGAAAAAAAAAACCTTGGGAGAACCCAGGCTCAGTCGGGGGCCAGTTCTCCTCTGGCATTTATGAACTAGAGGCCGGATTGTAGTTTGAAACTGTGAGATTAACAATATTATATGAATGCCTGGCTGAAAAGATGCGTCTTTAATCTAGTTTTAAACTGGGAGAGTGAGTCCGAGCAACGAACAGTATCAGGAAGGCTATTCCAGAGTTTTGGAGCCAAATGTGAAAATGCTCTCCCTCCTTTGGTGGATCTGGATATCCTAGGTATGACCAAAAGCCTTGAATTTATTGATCTTAAAGAGCGCGATGGATTATAGGGTGATAGAAGATCCGTTAAATAGACTGGAGCTAAGCCGTTTAGGGCTTTATAAGTCAGTAGCAATACCTTGTAATTAATACGGAACTTTATAGGTAACCAATGTAGTGATGATAAAATCGGTGTTATATGATCATATTTTCTTGATCTAGTAAGAACTCTAGCGGCTGCATTTTGGACTAACTGTAGCTTGTTTATTGAGGATGCAGGACAACCGGCTAATAAAGCATTACAGTAATCTAGTCTCGAGGTCATGAATGCATGAACTAACTTTTCTGCATCAGAAACTGATAGCATATTACGTAGCTTAGCAATGTTTCTAAGGTGGAAAAAGGCTGTTTTTGTAACATACGAAATATGATTTTCAAAAGACAGGTTACAATCGAGTATAACACCCAGGTCTTTTACTGTAGAGGATAAAGTAACAGGACATCCTACGATGTCAAAGTTGTATTGTGAGAGGTTCTGTGGGCGGTTTTTTGAACCGATAAGTATTACCTCTGTCTTGTCTGGATTTAATAATAGAAAATTACGCGTCATCCAATCTTTTATATCTTTAACACACTCTGTCAATTTGGATAATTTAGCGTTTTCATCCGGCCGTGATGAAATATATATTTGAGTGTCATCAGCATAACAATGGAAACTAATTCCATGTTTCCTTATAATATTTCCAAGTGGCAGCATATATATTGAGAATAATAGAGGGCCCAACACAGATCCCTGCGGCACTCCATAGTTTACTGGAATTATGATCGATTTTTCTCCATTTAAATAGACAAAATGGTAGCGGTCTGATAAGTATGATCTAAACCAGCTTAATGCTTGTCCTTGAACACCAGTATAATTTTGTAGTCGATCTAAGAGTATTGTATGATCTATAGTATCGAACGCAGCACTTAGATCAAGTAAAACTAGTATTGAGAAACAGCCTTGGTCAGAAGCTAAGAGTAAATCATTTGTGATTTTAACGAGCGCAGTTTCAGTGCTATGATGCGGCCTGAATCCTGACTGAAACTTTTCATAGATATCATTTTCTTGCAAGAAAGAGCCCAGTTGAGCGGACACAACTTTTTCTAGTATTTTAGACATAAAAGGTAGATTTGAAATGGGTCTATAATTAGCTAGATTATGCGGGTCTAATTGTGGTTTCTTAATGAGAGGTTTTATCACTGCCAGTTTAAATGTTCTTGGAACATGACCTAAAGATAAAGACGAGTTAATAATATTGAGGAGAGGCTCTTCTACTACAGGTAACACTTCCTTCAGTAGTTTAGTTGGTATAGGATCTAATAAACATGTTGTTGTTTTAGATGAAGTGATAAGTTTATTTAACTCTTTTTGTTCTATAGTTGTAAAGCACTGTAATTGTTCTTGCGGGGGGAAAATTGAGGCTGAATTATGAGGTGCGATTGAGGATTGAACGTTTACAATTGTGGTTCTGATGTTTTCTATTTTCTCAGTGAAGAAGTTCATGAAATCATTACTACTAAACTGTAACGGGATATTTTGTTCGGGTGACGTCTGTTTATTTGTTAGTCTAGCCACGGTGTTAAATAAAAACCTAGGATTGTTTTGGTTGTTTTCTATTAGTTTGCGGAGATGCTCAGCCCTGGCCGCTTTTAGGGCCTTTTTATAACGTGACATACTGTCTTTCCACGCGATTCTAAAGACCTCTAAATTAGTTTGTTTCCATTTACGCTCTAAATTACGGGTTTCTCTCTTTAGAACATGCGTAGTATTATTGTACCATGGTGCTTTAATTTTCTCTGTGACCTTTTTTAATCTAACAGGTGCAACAACATCCAATGTTCTAGAGAGAATGGTGCTCATAGTGCTAGTTAGTTCTTCTAGTTCATCTGTTTGTTTGGGTTCAGGCAGCAGCTGAGACAGATCAGACAAGCAACTCGAGAAATTATCTCGAGAAGATCAGTTAGACAGAGGGTAGAGCCTGACCGGCTGACTTACCAGACGTTAGGAAATCCCTTGACTTTAGTTATGCACTCCTTGTTGAATGGTCTTGACCAGGCTTTTACAAACGTTTTGGACTTACATCCCACACTTAAGTTTACCACTTTAGGAACAGACCAAATGACTACTATTTAAGTAGGTATAGGTACATGCAGGGACGCATGCACATTCAGGGGGGGAGGATGTAGCCCACATAAACTGCACAGGGCCAAAGTAATTGCTGTTATTCTCCATTCCCCTAGATGGCGCTGCTTCATGTTTATTGGCTGAGCCACTCGGTTGTGTAGCTAAAGAAGATGAGCGATCTTTTTTTTCTTTTTTTTTTTCTTTTCTACCCTCTCGTCAAGTGCATCGTGAGATGAAGACAGTGAGATAAATATAGTGAAGCAGACCACTTAATACACAGGAGAAAAGATTTTTATGTTTATATAATCTTGTAAGAGTGGCAAGAAGCCTTAGTTATTGTAAACTGCCGTTTACACTTTTGTTTTGTTTTTCTTTGGATGAGTTTAAGATAGGGATGCACGATGATATCGGCACAACATCGGTATCGGCCGATAAAAGCTTTATATGAATATTTCTGCCGATGAGCCTTGCCGATAGGGTGGCGTGTTTCCTATGTGCACGTGACGACCGTGAACATAGCATGAGTGCCAGCAACTTAAACTTCCAACATGTGGAGGCATTTCTAGCATGAGCGTCAGTTTGGTTTGAGATGTGCTGGGGACAGAGATGCATTCGCAAGTGCATTTTCAGAAGTGCTGGGTACAATGACGCAGTATTTTTTTTCTCTTTCGTGCAGGTCATGTTTCGAAAGACGATGTCCTGTAGCTTACTAATGTAAACTCTCCAAGCTACTATGCTCTCCACAGAGCATAAAATATTCATTTTATTTTATTTTTCGTGTTCGCATTTATGAGGAAAAACAGTGACAGTTCTCGGTTACGGACGTGAGCGCTCTGAAAGCGGCACTAATAGAGACTGCTTTAAAACTTCCACAGAGACCTCAAACAGAAAGCACAAAGCCTTTCTAAGTGAATTTCGTTTTGTAATAATTTTATCTTAATTTTAAAAAATGTTTCATCAACCAATTGCCTGTATTTAGCCTAATAAATAATAAGTAAACCAGATAATAGATATCACGACACAGAGGTGCGTGCGTGAACTGGAGTTCGTCTCATAAATGAAACGAAACTCAGCATAGCTTACTTGCCTCACAGACCTGATAAATATATCTATTATCTACAGAACGTTTGAAATCATATTTTTAAACATAACAATTCAAAACGAAAGAAAACTATGTAATCCGAAATGTGCATTTCTCTCTGGCGCGTTCACTGTGTCGGCTGCAAAGATGAAGTTGACTGACTCGCGATCTTCGGAGTAGGCTAGTCACTAGTCAGTCAACTTCATCTTTGCAGCCGACACAGAAAACACTTGTTTATTAATAAACAATTAAAATGTCTCCTTGCTATATTTGACATATTCATAATCATTACTTTTGCGCTTCTCTGTGACAACTTTTAGTTGCTTTATTGGCAGCGCCACCCTTTCATGTTACAGTACATGAACGGGTCACCACCGCATCAGCACCGAAAACAGGGGAGCATTTGGTAGACCTGTTCAAGTAGGAGAAGATGTACATTTTTTTATTTGAATTTTTTCTTTCTATTTATTTTACTTCTAAGGACTGAAGTTTAAAGTCTGAACTTAATAAACTGTGGCAATGGTATATCATTTATTCTCCAAATGAAATAATTTACCTATTTTTCAGGGGTGAATGTCTGTCTACATTTGTAAAATTATACATTTATGGTAGAATCAAAGGTTGTTTGTTTGTCTTGTAAATTGCCTTAACACATGAGTGTAATAAAGTAAAGGTAGTACAGGAGAGAGACTTGGATTTCTCTTCAGTAAAATAAAAGTGTAAATATATCAGGGGGAAAATGTGTAGGTATCGGTATCGGCATCGGACAAAATTAGTTTGAAAATATCGGCATATCGAATATCGGCCAAAATGCATTATCGTGCATCCCTAGTTTAAGAATCTCCGGTGAGTACAACAAAAAAAAAAGAAAACTTTCTGCTAGCATGTCATCTTAAGTTGATTAAAACGAAACAATAATATATTATGTGCACTTTATGCTACTTTACCAATCCTTGTTATAATATAAAACCAGTCGGAGATAATTGATGTTTATTTTTGCTAATCTACCGTTGCTATTTGAAACGCCATTTTGTTTCATACATGTGCGTTGTTAATGAAGAGATGGCGTAACGTGAATTCATGTGTGTTTATTCAGCTACGGGGTTACCCTAATGGGATGTTTGTAACGCCTTTTGCCATTCTATTCATGGCTATATGATTTGAGTTCAGTAACTTTCTGAATTATGTTTAATTCTGTAAAATAAGCACTTTGCACTATTCACGCATATTTTAACTGACTGTTTTCCAAGTCATATTTGAGGTGATATGTTACAGTGCATTATGTTCATGTTTAAACTGAGTGATATAGAATTACATTTGAGTCACATTGATTTTGAATGTGTAAGTGATAAAGCCATATACAGCTACTAATTAGATATTTTGCATTTGCTGTATCCAGATTGGTTTTTTTTGTTGTGCATATTTTGCCACTGTTGAGAGAGTGATTCTACGGCGAGCCAGTGATCCAGTGATTCAGCGATTCAGTGACTCAGTGATTCTGGAGTGTGACTGTAACCAGTGGCCATCAACTCGCTAAGCTGGTGGACTGCACGCTTTTGGATACATCATACAGATAAGATTTATCTCCAACGTTATCACACACTGCCCGGGTAGTGATTTGAAATAAGGCCTTTTATTCAACAAACCATACAGGAACTGAATTGAAACTCAACTGAGTTGAACATCGAACTAATTGACCGGACTGATTTTATTTTATTTTTTTCTCTTTCACTGACTGACTATTTTTTTGGGGGGGGGGGGGATTTGTTATTGTTTTTTTTTTCTAATTGATTTCACAATCCATGTGGAATGTAAAATAAATGTTTGATTTTGCGTTTGTTATTCAAACAGTGGTCGTAGCCAATTCATTTCAAGAGCCGAACCTAATTCTGATTTCTAATGCTTGAATATCATTAATATAGGTTATTGTGATATTCTCATTGGTGCCTTAAGTTGCGATAGTTACAGAGTCAACATCTAAATCACCAGACCTCTACACTCCGCCCACTCGTTCCCTGTCTCCTGAATACTAATGACCATCACCTGTCACCACCACCTGCCTACACTCAGCACCACTAATCACCAGCACTATTTAGTCACCATACCCACAGCACTACATTGGCTGGTCTTGTCATTCTGCACTGAAAGACTTACCTGACTCTTCATTTGATTATACTTACCTCTTTATGCCATTCTTCTACTGAAGATTTTCATAATCTACATTCAAAACCAGATAAGAAACTCAGTCAACCCAACCAACAGTGCTCTTAATTAATCTTCAAACACTCACCTGCTCTTCAGCTGAAATACATCTTACGTTCAATAAATCCTGTTTACAAATATTACTTGTTTGCATTCTTCTGTCCTGAGTGACAATGATCATCTTTGTTCCAGACGGTCTAGGACTTCAATAGATGTGAGTGGAAAGACGTCATCCTCTTCATCATTCTGGATCTGCGGTAAAAAGCACCTGTTTCCCACTAGAGACTGGACCAGTGATTCAGGTGGTTGATCTTCATGTCCATTTTCTCTGGGGTTTCCAGAATTGCCCTTTTCTACAGCTGCAATACAGAAGATCATTTCATTTGGCATTTAGCTTTAATGAATAAAATAATGCATTTTATAGCTTTTTTTTTTCTGATATTTTGACAGAAAAAAAACACAAGCAAGAACAAAATTAGCCTGTCTTCTCTCTCTGTGTGCGCGCGTTTGTTAGAGAGAGCTTGCGCAGCACTGAGACAATGGTAGGCCATTTTTAAATCCAGTAATTAACATGCTAGTTTTCATTAAATTAATATAATTAGGTACTTTAGTTATTATTAACACAATAATATTACACATTCATGCTACATTTAAAGGGATACTCCACTTTTTTTGGAAATAGGCTCATTTTACAACTCCCCCAGAGATAAACCGTTGAGTTTTACCGTTTTCGAATCCATTCAGCCGATCTCCGGGTCTGGCGGTACCACTTTTAAGCATAGCTTAGCATAGATCATTGAATCGGACAAGACCATTAGCATCTCTCTCAAAAAAATGACCAAAGAGTTTTGATATTTTTCCCATTTAAAACTTGACTCTTCTGTAGTTACATCGTGTACTAAGACCGATGGAAAATGAAAAGTTGCGATTTTTCTAGGCTGATATGGCTAGGAACTATACTCTCATTCCTGCGTAATAATCAAGAAACTTTGCTGCCGTACCATGAGTCCAGCAGGCGTAATGATATGACGCAGCGCCTGAAAAAAGTCGATCCTATAGTCTAACGAGCTGGGGACTATTTTCAGGCGCTGCGTCATTACGCCTGCTGGACCCATGGTACGGTGTGATGAATAATGCGGTCACTTCGGTGTGATGAGTCCGGGCTTAGGACCCAAGCAATCCGATTGGTTCAAAGCACGTTTTATGGGTAATCGCTTTAGTGCCTGGTTACAAATCATACAAAATCATTTTATTATAGAAGATGTTTGTACTACGTTATAACGAGTCATTAATGTATTTAATGTTTTTTAAATTATACGTTTCATATACTAGTAAACCGAAGCTATAGATTGTGAAATTAAACATTTCTCGTTGTTAGTGTGTTTTTTAGTTAGCTTAGATAATAGCATAGCATACAGCTAACGTTATCCGATAATCGTGCTATGAGCTTTACCTGAGCTTATACTGCACTGATACTGCCTTACCGTATTCACAGCAATTCGTACTACTGGGGTCCTAAGCCCGGACTCATCATACCAAAGTGACCGGATAATTCACCACAACGGCAGCAAAGTTTCTTGTCTCTTAATCATAAGCCTTACGCATTTGTCAATCATCCTCGCTTGCTATTTGGGGAATGAACCAGCGCTATGATTGGTCGAGCTCTTCTTCTGCTATTGCTTGATTTGAGTACAGCGCGTGCACCAGGTTTTTGAGTGGTTTAGAGTGACAAATTGTACCAGCGTACTTTGAGTTCAAAATGCGTACAGGTTGGCAGGTCTGAGTCTGTTCTATCTCAAATAATGTATTTTTGATTTAAAGGTCTAAAAACATCTCTTTTTCTTACTTTTTTGGCTTCTTTCTTCTCATTCAAATCTGCAAACCAGGGATGATCTAACACGTTCTCTAAGGTGTAAAGTTGCCTCCTTCCCTTAAGCAGCCGACGAAGATGCCGACATTCTGTGAAAGTTTTCAGAAGAGAGCGGATTAATCACGTTTGACCTTTCTGTAGTACACGAAAGGTGTATGTTACCATGAAATACAAAGCATTTGTTGCTGCTACTATGACATGAACATTTAATCACTGCTAACATTAATTATCAGTCCCCTGTGTTTTACACTTTGCTCATTCGTCATCCAGGTTTGACACTTATTATTTTACTGTCACTTTATGTGTCAGAGCTTTATGTTTTCCAAGCAATGTTATGTCCACTTTGTTCATGTTATCAGTCTTACCTCTGGATAGGCGTTTCCATGGTGGGATTTGTTTGATGAAAGCCTCCAGCACTTGATTTAAGCAAGATAATGCTGTTTCCATAGCCATCTCCCTGGTGACTGACACTTTATAAACTGCATCACTTACTGTAACCAATACATTTCCAGTGTTTAGTAAAATATTATCAGTGAACTGTAGTAAACAAGTCAGTAATCTGTATTCAAATAGCCAACTCACATGTTTCTACAATGTACTGTCCGTCTCTAAAGCCCACTATCTTTAGTTGCAGGGTGTCTGGATTTACAAACAAGTCTCTAAAATTACTTGGATAATAAGAAACATCACAATTGTGGAAATGATGCAATGAAACGGCGAGTTGCAGCAAAATCTGTTTTGCTGCTCTTTCAGTTATGGGTCCAAAGCTGTGTTGAATGTAATCGTGCAAAGACATGCTGTCAGCTAGGGACTCCTTAACTATGATGACGTAACCATCATTGTAGAACCAGTCATATAACTTTATGACATGGTTGCATGGTGGGTTGGTTTGAAATTTCCTCATTGCACATAGCTCATGAAGCACAGACTAAAGAAAAGAGATTGACAAAAGTTTAGCTGACTCCAAACTAATTTCAAATTTCCTACCAAAAGAGTGAGGGAAATTGAGGATGAAAGCAATTAACTTTATAACCGATGCTTCCAGGCTTTGGTTGTCTAATTCAGTTTCATTTCATGAAGAATAAAGTATTTTCAACTTACCGGATCGTCCAGATTTTTCTCACAAAGAAATGTGATGGTAACCTAAAACATAAATACAATTTTTGAAACCGCAAATTAAACTTGTACATAATCATCTACATTCTTTAAATTTTTTTAAACACTTTTTGATCAAAACTGTCAACACTGATGTTTATGGCAAGACTCAAAGTTCACAGAAGGAAACGAGACAAAATGTTTGGTTATGGAGAAAGAGCAACATACTTTCTGGCCGTCGCATTTTCTAATTCCTTCATAGACAGTGATATTGGGTCCTAATTCAAGTATCCTTACTGTTTTATAATGAGTATCTAAAAAAAAAAAACACAGCAAGATCATTTTAATATAGAGCATGAGGCTGAACTTCAGCAGCAGCTGCTTGTGCCTGAACACATCTGTGCAGATGAGGTGAGGATTAAAACCAGAAACAGGCTAGAACTGATATAAAGAAATATTACCTAGATCATCTATTGTGCTGATCTTGGGTTTTCTCTCAAATAACACAGCACCACTGGTCGATGGTTGAGCATAATCGAACAATGTCTCAAGCGCATCAGTGCCTGGAGTCGAAGGCTCTCGGTCAGGCACAGAAGGACGCACTTTGCTTATGAGGTTTTGGATGCCACGTTTTACAGCTTTCCCTGCTGTTTGGAGACGAGAACGGCCTTTCCTCCCTTTTGTGCGTTTTTCTGAAAGCAAAGAAAATTGATTAGAAATATCTTTTTTTATTAGCATAGATTACAGCTGAACCTCCTGAACAGCTCCTCAGAATCACAACCTGTAAGTAGGACTAATTATTGATGTATATATTTTCTACCGGTGTTCAAAATACTTAGTTTTGAGTTTTGTATTGTGTAGGTCTCCTGCTAACTGGCTAACTCGTGTTATTATTCTTACTGAAATATTTCTTGTAATCAGCTGTGGGCCACTATTACCTAAAACTGTGTCTATTAACCCTGTTGTAGGAGACTCCAAACAACATTAGGAGCCTTTAAAATAGCATAATAGGGGCCCTTTATGGACAAGCGGCAGCATGTTTAGTATTAGGCTACTGTCACTTTAAGACCGGCACACAAGAAGGCTTTCAATCACATGCAAATAATGAACTTGTGTGAATGGCAGTGTCCCGTGACTGTAACTCTACCTCTGCCTTAACATGTGATGTGAATGTAACAGAACTGCAACTGATAGAATGTGCACTGTAACACGATACTACGACATTTCTTCAAAAGCAGATCCTGGAGACATTTGAATCGTCTACGATCAAATATTGTGATCACACACCCCCACATGTCCCACTGTTATTTCTGCATACATCTATCTATCTATAAATTACAGAAACGTCTGTCTGTGTGTTAACACAGACATATAATACAGAATATATAATATTCATATTATATATAAATATTATATTTTATTCACAGCCATCATTTGTAGTATTTTTTTTGTGGATGTTAACTGAATCTGTAAGTCAGCTACACTGTTTATTTCTGAATATTATATTTTATTCTGGTGTGCTTAACATTATCGCTATTGTGCAATAATAGCCTATGCTATTCACCAACTAAACATATTCTATTATAAAAGTAGCGTTTTCTCAGAGTTCACTGCCTGTTCCCTCAATCGCGTAGTTCAATTTTCATTGTCATTATGTCAGTATCAGTATTTGCTTGCACAAATAAAAAATGTCACTGAACTTTTGCTGTGTAATTGTAACAACTAGTGCAAAATGCCTGTGCAAAATCAGTTTTTGAGTGTGTTTTTAGTAATTGTTGGTTTGGTGTGTTTGAGTGCTCATTGTTACAATTACACAGCAAAAGTTCAGTGACATTTTCATTTGTGCATGGTAGAAAGCACACAGTGAACTCCGAGAAAATGCTATGCTTGAGCAAACAGTTTGTGAATAGGCCACTACAAATGATGGCTGTGAAAGAGACTGTGAACGCATTGAATAGGATATGTTTAGTTGGTGAATAGCATAGGTTACTATTACACAGTAGCGATAACGTTAAGCGCACCAGAATTAAATATAATATTCAGAAGTAAACAGCATAGCTGACTTACAGATTCAGTTTACATCCACAAATGAATAAGCGCGTTGATTCAGGGAGCAGTGCAAAGTGCCCATGCAAAATCAGTTTTTGTGAGCTGATCGCCGTCAAAAAAGTTCAGGAGATATCTTAGCGATGGCTGATTTCAACAGTTTCAATATGATAAAAAATAACTTTTATATTGATTCAATGGATAAATTGCATTTTGAAAAAAAAGTGTCATGAATTTATTGCATTTTTTGGGGGAAAAATAATCCGTTTTTATAATAAATATTTGAAAATCAAAATCTGGATTTGAATTTTTTATGATATTATAACCTAAAGATGCTGTGAAAGTTTGAAACAGAAAATAGTGGTTTTCATCTTGCCACTTTCTTGGTAAAGAAAACACATTTTTACTCAAATTAATCAAAATGGATTTATCACGTTTTGGAACCAAACTATAATATTCAGAAGTAAACAGCTAACAGAGTGTTTATGTCAGAATGTTTATTTTTAAACCACAACCTTCTTGGGGCTTCTTTGACTGATGCAACAATCTTAATGTCAGAATGTTTATTTTTAAACCACAACCTTCTAAGTGCTTCTTTTACCGATATATTTAAGGATATCTTTTGCATTTCTAATTCAAACAACGCCAAACTTGGCGCTGCATTTACTCGTGCCAGTAGCAAGACACCTGTCGAGTTTGAAATCCATCGGACTAACGGTTCGACAGACAGACAGACAGACGTTTCTGTAATTTATAGATACTGTAGATGATACACATTTACTGCCATCCATTCCTTCGGGTATGCGTATTTGCACTACTGTAGGAGCATAAACTCTGATGATAGCTCGACTGACCCAATACTGACCTCTCACACACTCTCACCGCCTGTGACGTCATAAACAGAACTGGCGCGCCTGTGACGTCACATGTTCCTTCATGATGTGCGAAGCTGCTGTTAAGCAAGATCAACGCGCAAAGTGTAAAACACTTTTAAACAGTCATCATTTACTCACCCTTGTGTTGTTCCCATCACAAATAAAGATATTTTGAATGAAATCTTTGACTGACAGTCAAGGTAACTACCAGTTCCTTCAAAAAGTTAAAAAGATCGTTAAGGTTTAATCCACGATTTCTGAGGAGACCGCGATCACTTTATGTTGAACGAACAGAATGGATTTATTCTCTTTTCTCATTCTCTGTTGTTAAAAACAAACTCTTTGAAATTCTTAGATACACTTAAAACGTGCAGGCTTGTTCCTAAACATGTTTCGTGCACGTGAAGTAAACCACGCTTTTCTGAACCTAGAATAAAACACGCATTTGCTGTCGTTTTTAGAAATACATGTATTACTAATAGGCAAAATAATTATGAGTATTAATTATATTCATTACCACTTTTAATTAATTATAAAAAGCCACAACAGAACGCCATATATATATATACATCTCCCTGGGGCCAAGAGTTGACAATTTCTCTGCATCTGCTTCCGTTGGAGACAGCAGGACGGGATTCCTCATGCCTGAAGCTGCATATTAAAAAAAAAAAATAATCATAATAATAATTTTTACCGAATAAATCAAAGCAAAGATATCAAACGTGCAGATTTCAGGTACGTCAAGCTTTTCCTGAGTGAGTCTATGTAAATCCATGTGATGTGCTGCGTGGAGAATGTGTCCTGACGAGCTGTGAGGAAAAATTTGCTCAAAGTATAAATCAAATATTAATTTATACTAATTGCGTTTGTGTTCGGTTATGTAATATCTTTGAAACTTTGTTATGTTGATTGGGTTAGATGATATCACCTGTTAGTTAACTAACGGTGATGTTATTTCGTCCACGTTTCTGTGGTTGGGCTACAAGACTTCTTTAACTTAATGTTTAAACCTCATTTAAGTTCTTAACAAGCTATTATATTTGCTAACTATTTTTGAAAACGGCACGTTGCTGTTGGTGTTACCACATGTTTGATTATTACCTCATATATAAAAATGTTAGCATAGCTTCCCGCCATCAAATCTAATGCATGTAGCCTATCTGAACAACATTTGAACTTGCCTATTAAGAGTGAGCCGATGTTTGATTTCCTTATTCCCAGATTCTCCTGCACCAGTTCAGTTCCCGGGCGACGTTGGTGAAGACCTTTAAGCAGATTCTCCATACGGTCTTCTTCATTGATGGCCCGCCACTGATGGATAATCTACTCACCTACCTTCAACAGGTACATTTTAAGTAATATTTTAGCATTTAGATGGACCTCTTCTGTACTGTTCTAAACATTAGTATCCGTCAAAAGTTTGGAATAATTCATATTTTGTAATGTTTTTGAAAGTCTGTTCATTGACTTGATCCAAAAATGTAGTAAAACATGAATATTATAATATTATGATATTATTTATAAGAACTGTTTTCTATTTTGAAAAGCAATTCCTGCTTTGCAAAGCTGAATTTTCAGCAGTACACGATCCTTCAGAAATCGTTATAATACTGTATGCTGATTTACTGCTCAATAAACTTTTCTGATTATTATCAATGTTGAAAACATTTGTGCTGCTTCATAGTTTTGTGGAAACTGTACCATTTTAATCAGCAAAGATTAAAAAATGACAAACACATTTATTACATTTCAGAAGATTTACATTTCAGATAAATTCTGTTCATTTGAACTTTCATTTGAACTTTCTGTTCATCAAATAATGAACTGTTCATCAAACAATCCCTAAAAGGATAACTGTTTCCTCAAAAATATGAAGCAGCAAAAACTATTTTAACATTGATAATAAGAACCATTATCAATAGTTGAGCACCAATAATAATTGCAGAAAAACAGGGCAAACTTGTACCTCAAAAAATAATAATTGCAGAAAAACAGAATATTAGAATATCATGTGACACTGAAGACTGGAGTAATGATGCTGAAAATTCAGCTTTGATCAGAAAAAAAAAAACATTTTACAATATATTCAAATGGAAAGGTTTAATAATATTTAACTGTTACTGTTTTCACTGTATTTCTGATCAAATAAATGCAGCCTTGGTGAGCAGAAGAAACTTTAATTATTTTTTTTATTAAATCTTGATTTCAGACTTTTGACAAGCATGTAAACATGCATTTCATTAGTAGTTGTAGGTTGAAAATTCAGTTGATTCTTACCATTCTCTGCATAACCCCTCTGTCTAATAAACTTTGTTCCAGCCGGTCTAGGTCTTCAATAGATGCGAGTGGAAAGACGTCATCCTCTTCATCATTCTGCATGCATCTGCGGTAAAAAGCGCCTGTTTCCCACTAGAGACTGGACCAGTGAAGTCAGGTGGTTGATCTTCTTGTCCATTTTCTGGGGTTTCCAGAATTGCCCTTTTTCATTTGGCATTTAGCTTTGATGAATAAAATAATGCATTTTACAGTTTTTTATTTTAAATTGATAAATTACTTATGTCATGTGGTACAATACTCAAGACTGGATTTTGGTAAGTAAAAACTTAAATTAAGCTGCTACTGCTGATTTTCATAAAAGCATAAAACAATATATGTAAAAATATAATTTGTTGGAAACATACTCTCCTCTCTTCCTTGGTGGTTACCTGAAGGTCTCAGGACAGAAAAGGTTTGCACTATTGATTGAACAGATAATATATATATATATAGTATTAGATTGTCTTTAAATGGTGTGAATGTGTTTGGTTGCCTCATGCCTAATTAATGCTCTTTTACCTTGTGTGTTTGGTGGATTAACACCCCAGCTGGCTCCATGATGGTCTGCCTGAGAGACGACCACTGGAGCTGAGAAAGGTGGAGTAGGTAAGATTCACTTGTTACCAACACAAGTTAACACACACTAAAATATAAAACCGAAAAGCATAAAACAGATTTTTGTTCTCTTCTTATATGAACAGTATGGTTAATTTATTCATTATTACACTGGCATTACCAACAATCTCTAGTCAGTACATCAGTGTTCTTTTGAGTACAGTTTGGACTCTAATGTGGATTTCACACTGGGAATCAGTGCTGCATGATTAATCATATCGCAATTGCGATGTCAAGCCTATGCTATTAAATGATGCAAAATGCTGCCACATGACAACCCATTCTCTCTGAAAGCTGTTTGTCCATTTTCTACACCACTAATAAAAACAAGACCAGTCAGTTTCAGTTTAGGCAGTGGCATGTGTGGCGCATATGGTCGCGACGTGACTTTCTACGGTATGCAGCGTGGAGAACAGGTGAAGATGATGCCGTGCAGACGGACACTGAACTGGTGGCCAGAAAAAATTCTACCTCTGTTATATGGCGATATTTAGGCTATAAGATAACCGACACTGAGCAGAGAGAGCAGGGCTGCCAACTCTCACTCATTCAGCGTGAGACTCACGCAATTGACACTTTTCACACGCCACACATTTATTTTCTCACGCAGAGAAAAATCACAAAGTAAAGAGGACACTGACACCGACAGACAAGAAAGAGCAGGTTACTTTTATTAGGAACAAATTCTCAGCTCTCAGATTCCGTCAATTTTATTACGAAATTCAAACAATAGCGTTGTGGCACGTGAAAAGCCGCTTTTCCACTGCATGGTACGGTATGGCTCGGTTTGGTACGGCACGCTTTGGTGCTTTTCCACTGCATGGTAACTTTAACCACTGATTCTTCACATGCTCGTCTTTGGGCAGTGAAAAAAAACTGGCTTTACCTTCACATTGTAGAGCACAGCGTCTTCTCAACATGATGCTATCCAGTATCCACAGGAATCAGCTGCAGGTTTGAGGTACAAGTTTGCCCTGGTGTCTGCGCGCGCAATAAATGGGCGGGCAATATGCTAATGTTTCGTCTTGACGTCACGCCGAAACGGCTCATGACTCGTTTTAAAAACAATTAATTTCATTGACTCAGAGTTGACTCTTACCTTTGAAAGACAATAACTTTATATATGGTGCACTTTCAGATTTAAAACTTTGCAGGATGTTTTCATTCACTTAGAGCTATTACACACTACATGAAAGTCCATTTTCAAAAATCCAAAATAGGGGCCCTTTAATATGAGTTGTTATTTTTAACCTTGAATAATAATACCAGCTGACAGGGTCTCTGTATATTTACAGCATTAGGTGAGATATTTTTTTTCTTTAGAAAAATGTACATGTACTGTACATCAGTTTGAGAAAGTAGATTTTTTTTTAAATCTACTCAAGTACTGTAACGAAAGTATTTGTAGTCAGTTACTTTCCACCTCTGTTAAAATATTATGAAAAAATGAAGTTCTAAGTTGAAGCATTAAGCCATGGAAGGTCATATACTAGTGACTATACGAGTGACTTTACTTTTTGTTTTAATACTGTTTATTTACAGTGCATTTTATTCTGCTTACCTAACTCACAGAGAATTCTGTCCTGTTTGGCTGTGGTGCCTTCATCGGCAACTGGTCTTTGCATGGAAGCCACCGTGAGAGGTCATCATTTTGCTACAGATCTTGTTGTCTCTTCTCCCACAAACTCCACTATCAGGTACTTTATTTGTATGTTTAATGTATTTTATTTTTTTGCTGCAGTTATATTGACTGTATTTTATCTTAAGATTTTCACCATACAAGGGTAAACGTCAAATGGGTCAATCCATCTCAAGTGGTCCAAATGTTTTAAAATTGGCTGAATTTTACATTTTAATTTTTTTTGAATGACATTCATACGTTTATGTATTGTTATAAAATGGTGTAGGTATGATGCATTTTTGTAGGCCAAAACCTAGGGTTGCACGATATTGAAGAAAAATGCTATATGCAATATCACACTCGTAGCTGTGCAATATGGCTGTATATCAGATAGATAGGTATAGGCAATCACAGCGTGCTGATATACAGCCATATTGCATGTCTAGCTATTGTTATAATCCTTCCTTATCGCATAACATGTTTTATTCAGTTTTGAGCTATATGGGAACTAAAATCTGTCAGCAACTTCTACAAATTGTTTCTGCTTTCTCCTTGTCTCGGATCAATTTGGGCACACATACGGAGGGCAGCTTTGGGTTGGTTGCTCTGTGATGATGAATGTATGGTAGTCTGAACGTTGTTCCGTTTTATTCATTACTGTCAGCTTTCACAGCAATACTGGTAAATGAGCAAAACAAAATATATTTTTTAATTTTTTAATTAAATACTGTGAGAATCATGTTCAATTTGATTTCAGTGCCACAGCTGTGTATTATCTAGTTAGGAGGTTGTTGACAGTATTGTGTTCATGTTTCTGCATATTACATGGTGTTCACTGCCCAATATTGTTTGCGAGAAATAAGTATTTTAACCCACAGTAACTTTCCTTATAGAATACTCTAACATCTTTTTCAATTTCTTTTCTCCGCTTAGGAGATTGTTCATCCTTAGATGCACAGATCTACCTCTAATCCACCTTCATTCCCACACCCACCTGGCCAACAATGTTTCATTAAGTGCAGTCCATAACCAGTGTCTGCCATGCACAGTCTGCTCCTTGTTCATTGCAAATGTTTTGGATTGTTCTAAAACATCAACTCTGGAAAGTTAAAGGGATACTTCACCGCTGGAAATATGAATGTGTATTTAAATTGGGTCATTTATGTAGTAGAAAATATTTTAGAAGTTGGTGCCTTCTAGACTGAGAAAAGACAGAAAATGTATTTTTGGCTCATGTGGATGAAAGACAACAACTCCCAGAATGCACTTGCTTCGCTGCCCTACGAGGCCACTCCCAAGCCAGGCCTACCGGTTACAGAGGGCAGTATCGGCAGACCTGGGGTGCTTCTCAATTCTTATTTGTGCATCCTCGCTTCCTTGCCTCGCGTCTCAGCTCCCACCCCCTGTAGGATACGAGGGAAGGCTGCAAGGAAAGAAAACGAGGACGGAGGAATCGAATGAAAGCTTTTTTATACTTGATCACTCGAGCGTCACTTCATAGCGTCATCAGCAGCACTCAAAGGATCTGCCCTTATGTTGTTATAGTTTGGTTATTTAAAAAAAATCATAATAAATAATAATAAAGCAAGATACTCTGTTGAAATATGTGAGATGTGTGGTTTATATAAACTACAACGGTAAAGTATAAATTAAAATGAGTGTGACCAATGTGAAGGGGGAGGAGAATTTATACGTGCGTCACATTTAGTTGATAAAACACTTTATATACCTGTGTATCCTCGCTCATGCCTCCTCACTCCTTGATCCTCGTGGTGCAATTAGAGAATTGAGATGTCCTTCAAGATGGCTGAGCTCAATCGGTTTCCGGGTCATAGAATGGAAGACAGAGGAGATGAGGAGGGATATTGAGAAGCACCCATTATACAACTAGGCTACTAGTTGACTCGAAACTGAAAAGACGCCGTTTTATCGTGGGTCTCCGTGACGAGTCTGTCCGGGATTTCGAGATCGCCCAAAATGTCCAGGATTCGGCTTTTGCGTTCTACAGTCGCCATTCATTATGTTTACTGTGGAGAGCAGGATGAGGCTGAGGGCCATGGGAGAACGGCGCGAGGCCGGTGGCGTGGTTACTGATGAGCGACACCTGTGAGACGCACCGGTCTCGTAGGCTACAGATGGTGCCCAACCAGAATGCCTATTACCGCCGCGCCAGCCGCCGCGGCGAAATCACCGCGGCGAAAATAAACCAGCCGCATTTCAAAGTCGTTCCCGAAATGACCGCCAGGTGGCGCAAAGGGACATTGAGCAAATCAGCAGCAATTGCCGTATTTTAAAATGTAAGTGGGTTGAATATAAAACCCTAAGCCTAATAGACATATTTTTCATATATATAAATAGGCCTATAAGGCTACAACAGAATAGAACCAAAGATAGAATCAATTTTAGAACTGAAAAAATAGAATCAAAAGTTAAAAATAGAGACGATATTAGGAGCAATGACGCTGAATATTTTTACTATTCTATTGAGGAATTAGATAAATGAAGAGCTCTCGTGAGCGATACAATCGGATAGTAATTTATAGTGATTTCAAAAGCAGTCCTTAAAAAAAAAAATACATGGAGTAGGCTAGTGTGGCATAATACGCGGAACGCGTTTTAGTTAAGATCCTGGTTTCAATGCCCTTAATCTATATTGGCTAGGCTACTGCTTTAAAAAAATGTCACAACGCGTTTTGAGATTGTTTTGAATTAAACATTGAAGTTTAAAATGTAGTGTTTTGGCACACCAGGCCGAGTGGCGTTACACATTGTTCAAAAATCAGGTTTTATTCTGGCATGTTGAATTGGCGTTAGATTTTTTTTTTTTTTGATTTATTAGATTTTAGATTTCGTTAGATTTTTTTTTCTCATAACAGCTAAAATAACTTAATATATGCCTTGTCTTAATATGACCTACTTAATATAGGCAATAGGCATATAATAGCCTATATAATAAATTAGCAAAACTTGGCCACTAAATATTTAATTTTCAATTATTTTAATTATCACAATTAAAGTTTTAATTTTATTAAATTGAACAAGCGCAACCATCAGCATTTAATCAAATATTCTAAAAGATGTATTATTAATAATAATGTTATTTCAACATAATATTTCGTTTTTTCGACATAATATGTGTGCGTGCAACAAGCAAGATGTGTATTTGTAAATCCGGTGATGCGTGCATTGATTTTTATCAATAAACTAGTGTTTTCTGACAGTGTCGACTGCAAAGATGAAGTTGACGATCGCCATATTTGTAGTGAACGCACCTAGAGAGCAATGCACATAAAGACATAATCAGAGAGTAGCCTTTTTATTTTCGTTTTGAATTATTTCGTTTGAAGACATTTCAAGCTTTGTGTATTTGATGTATTTCTCATGTCTGTGTGAGGCATACGCTGAGTTTCGTTAAGTTAGGAGGATGAGATGCGCTCCAGCTGACGTGCAATGCAAGTGACCGCGCGGGCGCCTCCATGATTAGTGTCTGTTATATTTGCTTCTCTTACTTATTAAATACAGGCAATTGGTTGATGAAAAATTGATTAAAATTAAGATACAATTTATAGAAAACGAAATTCACTTTAAAGAAAGGTTTTCTACTAAACAAAACTTAATGAAGTGGTCAAAATCATGTCTGACCCACTCCATATCCTTCTCTCGATATAATGCATCCTATCTTACTCGTGCTGTTCACTTTTCATATTCAACATAGATGGAACAAAATAACATTATAATATTTTAACAAATATGATACTTAATGAGATTATTTAATGGCTACAACAGTATAGTAGGCCTATAGACTCTATTTGTACAAATTGCTGCACATTAATTTAATTAAATGAAACCTTGTAACGAATTCACACTGTATAGGGTAGACTGTGTACAGTTGAGACACCTTATGTCTCACGCTATGCATTGTTCTAAAGCCAGGTTTTATTCTGGCATGTTGATAGTGTTCGACAAACGCGGCGGCGCGTTCATTTGAATGAAGAGCGCTTCTCGCTCTTGTGAGCGAACACACACTGGAACGTTAGGCCATGTCGCAACGAGTGAATCGTGGCCGAGTGGTTGAACTTACGTTACGATCATTTAGATGACACGGGTTCGAATCCCGAACTAACTTGGACTACTGATATTTTTATATTAGCCTATTAATGCATTTTATAGTCTATTGTTGATGCAGAGAGATTTGTCTAGTTCTAAAACATAGTTTTTTGCTTATAGCCTATTTACAAAATAAAATCACCATGCATTTCCATTTTACACTAAGGAACAAATATTATACAATGACTTTACTTCTGTAGCCTATAAAAATTCCAATCGTAATTTCAAAAGCAGTTCTGTTAAAATATATGTATGACGTTTAAACGACAAACAATAAAATCAGAACCAGTATTTGCGTTCATGGTTCCAGTGGCAGTAATGCATCTGCGGCTTTTCAAAATGTCACAAAGCGTTTTGAGATTGTTTTGAAAGAAATATTTAAGTTTATAATGAAGTGTTTTGGCACACCACGACGAGTGGCAAACTCTTTGTTTTGTTTTGCAAACTCAGCTAGTCTGTGGGGGGTTTGGAGAAAGCAATAGTTGCTTTATCGTGGGGGTGCAGGACAGAGGTGTTAATGTTCCGTCTTTCATATGGAGAGTGTCGGAGCCAGCCTGATGAGCAGGCAAAGGCAAAGTTCTTTTAAGGATTAATCTCAAAATCTCCAAAAGTCCATAGTCTATGTACAGTAGGGCCTATATCTTATTAAATTATATATTGTAGTTTTATTTATTGTATTTAAAGGTTTTCCACACACAATTTCAATTTAGCAGATACAGAGCTCTTTAATTCGCGACCCACCTCGTTTTATTGTAAGGTGAATTCAGCAAGGCATGTTGTATCTTTGAAGGAACAAAAGCTATTTGTTACAGTTTTTTCTTTCGTGATTTGTGTGGATGACACACAGCGACATATACAGTATTATCAGCTGGTGTTTTTTTACGCTGAAATGCTTAATTTCGAGAAAGACCCGCCACGCGCAGTGAGGGAGACCAAACTTACTAAAAAAATATCCAGCGCGAGAGAGGCAAAGAAAAACGCCTGTTCTTAATTTATGTTGCTTTGAACTTTTTTCGTTTTGTACCGTTTTAATTTTTTAATTTAGCTGCAATTTCTTTGACAATAGAAATTTAAAATGTTGCAAGAATAAGATTGTGTTTCTTATTTTGCATCACAAAGGGAATAAACTCTATCGATGCAACCCTGTTTAAATAAATAAACTGTTCCGACACTTTATTCATACCTTGAAATGTGCGATGGGTTTTCAAACTTAATTAATTTTCTTTTTCTTTTACATTTTCATTGTTTATTTTTTAATTGAAAGCAATACTGTATTGAAAGTATTTTTCTGATTTGTTCGATCTGTTTTGAAAAATGTCTTCCGTTGCTATAGCCGGGTATCACTGTCAGTCATCTCAATCTCGTGAATGATTCACACACACAAAAAAAATAATTTAGCAGATTAAAGAGTGCTTCATCATTTTAATTTTCTGGTGCAATCGGCTGACAGTCTTCCTTCATCAGATGTGTCGTCTTTGCAGCGGCTCAACTGGAATGTAGCAAATTTATGTTGTAAATTGATAATTAAACAAGATGATTGACTTTAATAAACAGATGCATATTTAAGCATCAAGAATGGAAAAACATAAACACTGTCGGCTACACTGAGATTCGATCTCAGATCGTTTGAAGCTCCGAGAGGCTATTGTTAATGCATTGACCACAGAGCTATCGTCTGAATAGTCTGTTTTAAAAGTTTGTTATATTCTTTTTTTATTTGCTTATGTTTTTTAACATTGGCAATTTACTGTCTCGAAATTATGTGTCGAAAAAATTATAAAAAAAGTGTTTTTACAAGACCTTGTGCTGTTTATTTATTTATTATTATTATTATTATTATGCAGATGTTAATTCAGCCATTCTGTTGGATAAAAATTGTCCCTAATGTAAAATGGAAATGAATGGTAATTTTATTTTATAAATATAAAATATTTAATATAGGCTATAGGAGAAAAAAACAATATGGTGTAGCAATATTTTAGAACTATCAAATCTCTCTGCATTAATAATAAAAAAGTAGCCCATGTTTGTTCGGGATTAGAACCCGTGTCATCTGAATTATTGAAACGTAAGTTATAGCCTACCACTCGGCCACGAATTTGTTTTGTTTTAGTTTGTTTGAAATGTATTTTTACATATTTTGCTTTCATTAATGTTAACCAATTCTGTTGTAGCATAATAGGCCTATATTTTTTCCCTAAAAGTTTGTTTTATTCTCTGCTTTGTTTGTTTATATTTTTACATATTCAATCAGTCTCATTTTTGTTCAAATAATGAAAAAGGTTGCGTCATGTTTTTTTTTTTTTTTTTTTTTTTTTTAAATAAACATATAGGAAACTTACCTTTTAAAATGCCGCAGTTGCTGCTGTTTTGTTTAGCCTAGTCATTTCGCGAACGACTTTGAAATTCGACTGGTTTATTTTTGCTGCGGCAGTAATAGGCATTGTGGTTGATTATTTATTAAAGAATTCAATTGATAATCATAACAACATCATGTAAGCCTATTTAATTCTGAATATAACAAAGAATGCTTAAACCGACTAACATCGGTTAGTAACTGCAAGTCCTGAAAATGTTTTAATTTTACGGTAAATTATTTTAATTTATTTCACTGTTATGTTTCAGTTAATAAATCTACAAACACATTAAAATAACACGAAGTAAATGACAAGTAACCTATTGACATAGCCTTTCTAAATTATAGAAAAACTGGGCACACAATGTTAACGTGTGTCTACATTGTTTAAATTTAATGAATTTGAATTCGTTTAACCACAATATTTATCTTGAATTTATCTGTGACCTTAGCTCAGATTACTTCCGCGGCAGTTGACGTCATAAAGAGAATAAACTGACACTTTTCAAAGTCTGTGATTACAGCGCCACTCAGCGGTAAAAGGCAGCAAATACACATCCCAATTTTACCGCCGCGGGAACGGCGGCGGTAAAAGTCTCATTCTGGTTGGGCACCATCTGTATCTCTCACAGAGGATGTATGGCAACCCCTTCTACTCAGCTTTCTCCATAGAGCAAGAACCTGTTAGCTTAGCTTCCAAAAAAAGATGGCTGACACAATATGTACATTATGTGAGTGAGATCCCACCCCCTATGGGCCGGTTGAAAACATGCAGAACTAGCTCCTACTACAGGCTGTAGTCTTTAGCCTCTGTCCAAAAAATCCTCATATGATGCAAAAATCTTCATTTTGTGTCATCGGAGGATTTTTTCCAGACAAAAAATACATAAATCTCTTGTCTCAGGGGGACATGAGGGAGGGAAGATTCTACATACTTTCTACATACAATTCGAAAATACTACAGGTTTTCTACTGATACAAAGCTTAATGCTAATCGGTGAAGTATCCCTTTAATGGCATGTCAAATGTCAAATTTACATTTGTACATTGTTTCCTCCTAAGGCTTCTTCCTCATACATCCACAAGGGTTTTCTTTTGCATTGCCACCTTTGGCTTGCTCATTGGGAGTTTGTAAGCATCATTATTTGGAACAAAATATGAAAATGGCTTGGTATGTGTTAAACTATTTTCGTGCATGGCATAGTCAAAGAACCACCTGACACAAATCCGTGGATCATGGAATAAATTCAATTGTTACTCAAATTATCAAGCTGCTTATACTACACTTTACATTCTAAGCAGCAGTCAAGCATGGTAGAAAGGAAGAAGGGTCCAATTCATGCTTTCTGCAAGATACAACAAGAAATTATGTGAACCACACCTATAATCAGCAGGTACATTTCCAGTTGACTTGAAAGGAGGTTTACCTCAAATGTGCAACTTGACTGGCATTTTGTGCATGTATTTTTTGGGGGGATCAAGCAAACAAAGGAATAGATGGACAAACAAACAAATTTAAAGGCTGTTGTGCCTGATGGGTTCCAGAAAGTGTTCCTGTGTGCTCTTTTATTATTTTTAGGGGTTCAAGCACATAGTGCTGAAACCATATTGTTATTGTTAATTTTCCCATGATGCAGCATTCTCCATCTAAAGCGGATCGGGCAGACCGAACCGAAAGTCGTAGAGACTTGAAACTTTGAGGGCTGGTAGTACTCAAACCACCTACAACGTCACCAAGGCCTGCCCCAATCAGCTTGATGGGGGCGCTACAGTGGTCAAAAGTAAGAAATGGCTCATAACTCCTAAACCATTAGGCGTAGGCTCAAGTGTCTTATATCGATGGAATCCTCGGCTTTGCTCGTCACCCTGTGAAAAATTTTGGGTATTTTGGTTTTTTCCAAAAACCTACTTTTGCGAACTAGTCCTAGGTTTTTGGCCCGACCGGAACCAAACCAGTGCAGCAAGATTCTCTGCTGAGAGAGTCTGATTGTCAATAGTTATAAAAAAAAAGTGTTAATTTCAGTTCACGGTCCCTAAGGGCCACCAAAATGTTCGAAGTGGGAGGAGCTCCTTTTACTAAATTGGTTATAACTCTTGAACGGAATGAGATATTTTCACCAAACTCAACACACCTATGTAAGAGCTCATTCTGTGGTCGCGTGAAAAAGGACGCAGCGACTGGCCACTTGGTGGCGCTATAAAAGTTAAAAAGGTGTCAAAATTATGTATTTCTATGGCAAATCCCATGAAATGGATGAAAGCGACCCTCTTCCTGCCTGATTTGCATACAACCTCACAAAATCGGGCGTGTGCATGCGTCACGTGATCCTAAAGAGGCTTGGAAACTTTTATGGACGTCGGCCATTGGTGGCGCTTTAACTGTTTTAAAGGTGTATTATCCTATGCAAAATGAAATTTAAATGACTGAAAAATGGTCTGCTCTGCACAGAACTTCACAAAATTAGCTGAGCTTGTGTGCCATATTATTCTAAAGAAGCGTGCAGACTTTTAAGGAGATGGGGCCATCAGTAGAGGTATTACAGTTTAAAAGGTAAAAAAAAACACACCAATAAACACCACATTTCCATGATAAATGAGCTGAAAATGCAAAAAGCGACCCTCTCTGAGGTACATGTCGAAAGGCTTGATAAAGATTTTTTAACCAGCAGCTCAAGCGTCAAGTGCTGAGATCCTATCGTTTTTTTTTTTTATAGGCTTTTTTTAGGCCCTTTTTATTAGGGGTTCAAGAGAACACACTTCAGATGACTGCTTGGTGGACAAGTGTATAGCTAGCATGTTAATTTCATTCACAGAAGGAGACCCGCTCAATGGACTGGTGAAATGAACAGGTGTGACTAGACTTGGAGTATACATTTCAAGCGTGTAGTGCTGAAACCCTATTATTATTGTTAATTTTCCCATGATGCAGCATTCTCCATCTAAAACTGATCGGGCAAACTGAACCGTAAAAGTCGTAGAGACTTGAAACTTTGAGGGCTGGTAGTACTCACACTGCCTACAACGTCATCAAGGCCCACCCTGATCGGCTTGACGGGGACGCTACAGCGGTCAAAAGTACGAAATGGATCATAACTCCTAAACCGTTAGGAGTAGGGTCAATTGTCTTATATCGTTGGAATCAATTTTGATTTTGATCAATTTCGACAATTTTGAGTAATTTGGGATTTTGTGAAAAGCCTACTTTTGCGCGCTAGTCCTCGGCTTTTGGCCCATTCAGAACCAAACAAGTGCAGCAAGATTCTCTGGAGTCTGATTGTAAAAAAAAAAAAAAAAAATTCAAAATTTCGCTGCACGGTCACTAGGGGGCGCCAAAATGTTCTATATGTCAGCGGCCATATTTACAAAAATGGCTATAACCAAAGTCCTTTTAGGCAAGTCGTGCCACTCGGCCGCCATTTTGGCAACGCCTCCGGGCAGCTATTTCGGATTAACAAGACCAGGCTCCTATCTAAATGAATGGGCAGAGAGTCAGAACTGCATTTTCACTGGTCACCGGGACATAAAAACTGCATGTATAGAAACAGCAGTAAAATATGATAAAAATTGTTGAAAAAGTTTGATGACTGCCCCAAAATAAGGTTTAAAATGCCTTTTTCCCCACAGGTTATACTTTTACGCATGCGCTTTAAATCGTCTCCACTGTCGCAAAACCTCAACTGTGCGCATGCGTCAGTGGAACCAGACGATAGGCTTAAATGTTTCACGGCTTGACTGTTAAAAGCAGATGATTGGCTTTCCAGCGGGAAGGGCGGGACATGTGCATACAACCGCCATCTTTGCCGTTATGGATTTTCCTTATATAGTTGTATTGAGGATTGAGGAAGTGGCATGTCTCTTATATAAATTGTCTCTGCTATAACTCATGAATGGAACTAGATATTTTCACCAAACTCGGGACACGTGCTCAATCTGAGGTTACTGAGGTTAAAAAATTGCGCTGTCTTTGTGCAAAGTGCCACAATAGTCTATGAGGACATTGGCGTATCTCAAAAAACATGGCCGCCAATGAAATTTGAGTAGCTATCAGACAAGGTTACCAAAGGCTGATCAGAACGAAAGTCAGTGAGCATATTCGACTCATTGCTCTAGAGTTCTATAAGAATTTTGATAGAAATTGGCCCCTAGTTGGCGCTAACTTGTTTTATGCCTCTGTAATAACGTTGTTTTTCACACATACACACAATATTCATGTAAATTGCTCCATAGACAAAATAGCTGAAAAGTAATTGCTTTCTTTTGTGATGCAGGTGATGTATTATTAGTTGTATTAATTTTATTAAAACTGTGATTCTACAACATAAGAGCCAGCCGTTTTGTGGCAAACAGATAAAGTGAAAGATTTAACAAACAGTTGGCGCACAAAAAGGTATGGCATCACTTAGAATCACACAGACATTAAGAATCAGCATATAAATCCCAGCAATGGTGATAAAAGTATTTGTGCTAAAATTCATGATGGGAGTCTGGGTGAGTACCTGTGCTTGTACCTAACATGCACTGCAACATGAAAATTAATGTCACCATCGTTGAGATTCATATGTTGATTCTTGATCTCTGTGTGAGTCAGCATAATACCACAGAGGTTTTTACATCTGATTGTCACAACAATGGATCTTACAGTATCACATTTCTACTATAATTAATCATACAAAACTAATAATAGATCACCTGTTTAAATAGAGATTAGGCTCTGGATAAGTTCAGTGAATCTAGTCACTAAATGTCACAGTGTCTGGTTTATGTTCCTTGGGTCACCACTAGATGTCCTCCTTCCCCACGGTGTCCATCACATTCTTGAACTACATCCCCCATGATCCTTGTCTTTTCATTGCACTCAGCTGTCCCTTATCACTGATCATTGCACTCAGCCTGTTCCCCATTAGCATTGTCATTTCCCTGTGTATATAACCTGTCTGTTTTAGTATGTGTCACGGAGTCCTTGTTTTTCACACCACTTCTGAGTACTGTCGTTAGACCCGTTCGTCCGTCCGTTCGTCCGTTCGTTCGTTCGTTCGTTCGTCCGTTCGTCCGTTCGTTCGTTCGTTCGTTCAGGATTGCTCCCTTGGTTTTGACCCCTGCCTGGACTGTTATGAGATTGGATTACCCTACATTAAAATAATACTGCAATTGGATCCCCTGTTTCCTGTGTGTGGTATTGTGACACTAAATTGTGAGTTTTATCACCAAAACACAACTATCAACACCTGATTATATTTTCTTTTGGGTTTTTTTTTTGTTGTTGTTGAAGAAAAATTATTATTGAATTATAAATTCAAGGCCCAACTAAAGCAAAAAATGATCTCCATCATGGTAACTTTAATGAAACAATAAATCATCAACATATAAACTTCTGTTAATTCTCAATAACAACTTCTGTAGACGCATGACAAATAAAGTCAAACTGTTTAGTAATAAGTGAAGCTGGTAATGCTGTTGTTTGTGGAGTTGTTTAATCCTCTGCTGATATCTTGAGAGATTTAACGTCGTCTTTTATCTTCATTTGATTGTATCTAAGGCTGTGGATGAAGTCAGTTGTAGTTTGTGTTTCTCTTTTGTTATTTTCCCTTTAATGATTCTTGTTAGCAGCAGGTGTTCTTCAACTAATGCTCAATCATCACTTAATAAATCACTTTAATCACTTAATTTCTTGACTGCAGTGTATCGTCTTTTAGTGACCTCAACTGAAATAACTTCAGAGTACTCATAACTATTGGTTTCTAAAAAAATTAATGAATTGAGGTAATCGCTGTCCTCAAATGTTATGAGTTGGCTTAAGTTATTGGATTTGAATCATATTTTATCAAAATCCATCACTTCATATCTATTTAAACATTAGTTTTTGACAATTGAGCTACATTATGAGTAATGTGAAACCTGAAAATGGTGTTTTACAGAGGACACTTGAAATAAACAATTTTGTTACCCATATATTTCAAATATCTGCATCTAAAACAAAATGTGTGCGTGTGTGTGTGTGTGTGTGTGTGTAAGCATGCTTAGTCTATATTATACTAAATACTAAAATAGTATTATTGTTTAAGCCTTTCATTCTTTTGTGAATGTGTTTTAGCATATTCTCCATCATGGACATTTTATGGTGTCAGGCTATCAGCCCTATTTCGGGTTGGCCTAGACCAGGGGTGCGTTTCCCATAAGCATCGTCGTTAGCCAACTATGTTGACTATGTTCGCAAGTTCCGTCGTTATCAGCATAGTTCAACGAGTCTGCGTTTCCCGAAACCATCGTTCTAACGAACATTCGCAAACAGCATCGCAAAGTTGTGTAGCCTATAGTTGACAGCTCTTGAGCTGTGGTATAGAAGTATAGTTTCTAGTTTGCATGACGTGGACTTCCTCATCTTGAGCAAAATAAGCAAGCTGACATTCAGTGCAACCTGTGTCTTTTATTTAGAATACATACAAATGTCATTTACGTCTTTTAGTTTGTCAAGATATTTAAAGCGTCGTTTTTGAAGAGTGCGTATGTGCTAACGTGCTCACCTAACGTGCTCTGGTCTCCAAATTTCCTGTCATGAACACAAAGGTTAATGTCATGACCCCAGCCAAAGCAAGTCAGCCACAGTCCCACAGCTGCCTGTCTCATCTTCCCCAATCCCAAAGGTTGCTTTCATGGCTGCTACAGAGGTTCCTGTTGCTGAAGACCCTCAATCCATTATACTAGCAGAGATTCCAGCAATGGCCGTAAACAGGATTGACAGAGGAATTAAATAAAGTGCTTAAATAAAGTGCGATAAATAAAATAAATAAATAAACATAGCACATAGTTGTGTTTGTTCTTTAACTGTGAATAACTAAAAATTAAATGTGGCACTGTTGTTTTGCATATTTAACTGATATTTTTATGGAGTAATTCTAAAAATCGTTTTGTGCTGTGACATTAGTCAACATAAATAGTTGAACCAATGGAAACAAAATCAAGTTGTTGGTCCAAGTTATATTTTAAATGGAAACATCACTTTATTAACACATCAACAAAGGATATTTGTTGAAAATACATTATGTAAACTCTGAATACATTCAATAAGTATTCTGCACAACAGGATGTCGATGTGGTGAAGAAAACTTGCAAGTACTACATGGATTTCTTAGGTTGAAAACCTACACATAAAAAATGTTATTAGTTCCAATGCATCATGTGATCTGACAACTGGGCTGGGTTAATATGCTGTATATGGTATGATGACAATATAAAGCGCCAGTCGACAGAGATTTTGCTATTGTTATTATTACTGTATGTATAAATAAGATATTTTGAAGAATTTCGGTAACCAAATGGGCCCCAATGATTTCCATTGTAGGCTATTTTTTTCCCCATAGCCTATATGTGACATCTAAAACAATAATCTGTGATCTTTTGCTCTTTTAAATAATCTATTTTTCTCTATCAGTATCATTGATATGACTGGTCATCAATGGCCATAAATGCATGCATCAGGTCGCTATTTTTCCCCCATATATGGAAGTCAATGGGGCGCATCAACTGTTTGTTTACCCACATTCTTCAAAATATCTTCTTTTGTGTTCAGCAAGAAATAAATTTTTGGGTGAACTATATCTTTAACTCTACAATAAGTAAATAAACTTCACCAGCTAATTACTCTTCGACAGCAATGCTATAGAAATATACAGAGCTACCCCAAAAACGGAAGTTCAAAGACAAAATTCTAAAGATGGCTACACGCTTGTTTCCATAGGCTTGTTTCTCAGGTGCATATAAGGTCTTCAGAGAAAAAACTATTGCAACTTCCGTTTCATGCAGACCTTACAGTTGAAATGAGAAAGATGCAACCACATAAGTATGACATCTGTTTGGGAATATGTCGATATTAATTAGTGAAATAGAGAAAACAGCATAAAAAGTCACAGGAGTGGCATATGTTTCTCATTTATATAGACTCCCTCATATGGTTCTGGGTCAATATAACAGTTTAGCAGTTGCCAAAACACACAAAACAAAATTATATATTTTTTAAATAATCTGTTTTTCTCTATCAGTAGGCTATATGACTGGTCATATCACACCATCTGCTGGTCTTAAATGCATGCATCAGGTCACTGTTTCAATATTAGACAACAGGGGGCTCCACAGACACACACACTGAACGGTGTCTTCTTTCATAAGCCCAAAGTGTGTGGTTAGGCTGCGTTTCCACACACATTGTATCACTTTATAATAGTGTTTTAGTGGGCTAATAATGCAATCAGATTACAGTTGTTGACGCCATGGTTCATACCCAAGTGAAGGCAAACATCAGTTTAGTAAAGGTATAGGCTAATAGCATATTTAATCAGTCATTAATAAAGACTTTTGTCAGTTCTCAGACGACCAAATAATAAAAGCAAGCCTAGTGGTGTTTCAAAATAGTTTACATGATCCTATTCTATTTCGCGAATGAATGGTTAAAATATTGGTTAATTTTTATGAACCATTTTGCAAAAACGTTAACTTCGAGAGTTAAAACTAGAATTGAAATGCTGAAATCACAAACAACAACACACATATACAAATAATACAATGCTAAACAGCAGGATGTAGTTAGCATTTAAAGTACACAAAAACCAGAACACCTAACGTTAATGCCACGCGCTCACACGTGATGATTCAAACGATTCTTCTTTTTGAACCCGTTCATTGAAACGAACCGTTTGGACGAGCCGATTCATTAAAATGATTTGAACTTCGCATGGCTCAGAAAGGTGTGTGTTCAACTTCAAGTTCTAGAGGATTGAAAGGCGGAGTTAAAACACTTCAAACAAACCATTGCCGCGACGCCGCGCTCAGCGTTTGTTTTCATTTCGATTTCCAATTCTTCCAGATGTGCTATTTGAGAAATAACTGAGAGGAATCGTCAACAACTTGAGACAGCAAACAGCGTTCATTCACTGTAAGTTTGCAAAACATTCTATTAAATGAACGGTTGAACTGCCATATGTGCCAGTCTACCTTTACTGTCAGGTACTACAATGCATTCAAATGAACCACAACATTAGTTCATTGAGGTTTTCACATCTCATGGTTTGAATATTTTTTTTTAAAGAATTATTATTTAAATTTATGCAAAAGTTTTGACTATGCAGACGTAGCGTGAGAGGACATAGTTTACAATTAAACTGTATAATAGAGCATACAGGTTATCATTAGTTTCACATTAATAGACTAATGGTGCTTTCCAATGTTAAACAGTTTTTGTGCTCATTTTCTTTTTTTTCATATTGACTGTATGGCAGTCTGATGAACAGATTGTACCAAATACATACACCAGGAATGGTCAGTGGTCACCCACCCCATGTCCTATGATATCGTGTCTTATTATTTTTGCTGGGGCATGAGTTTAACAGCACTGTCCTTGTGTCTAAGTAATATGATTCTTTTTAACTGTGATTATCAATGCCATCCCCACCCATGCCTGTATTACACCGCACCTAACAGGTCTTTTCAGTGTGAGGCTTTGTCTGGTCTTGCTGTTCCACTAATTAGCTATATGTTTTGGGGCACTGTCATTGTTATGCCATAGATGTTCTAAGAGGATGCACAAGCAGAATTTCTGCTTTTGCATTATGACTCAGAAATGTGTGTTTAGTAGTTGTGTGTGAAACTGAAGCCACCTTTGAAAGAGTGTCACATTGGAAACTGTGTCCTTGCAATAATAATAACACCACAGGCAGTGTCATCTGATACAGTTTCACTCAAAGTCGAACAGTAAGAATGAGGACGTGTATGTCATCCTATGTGTCATGTGGCACGTTATGAGTTGCTTTTACAAGACCCCAAAACAGCTGTGCTGTATTGTCAGTCACTCATGTATAGCTCAACTCTGTAGTTCATTAATGGAATTAAAATTTAATTCGCACGTAGATGCCATTTGTTTGACTGAACATAAGGACTTTTAATTGGTGATTCTCACAAAGCCTGTCAAGAACATTTCTGGGTCATATTTTACCCAAAAATCAAAAGTAAAAAAATTTTCATAAAGAGAATGAAGGCTGTTTTAGGACCATTATGAGTGGTGGTAGTGTTTTGTTTTTTTGTTTTTTTTGTATTTTACTTTACATTCAAAAATATTATATTGAATTAATTAGAATATAATATTAGAACATATAATCTAATAATTATATTAAAGGACTAAAGTCAGTCATAAACTGGTTTTTGCTGGACTTATTCATACTGATTTCTCGATAAAGGAAATTATTTTTTTTAAAAAGTCGCCACACCAAAGCTCCAAATATACAAAAATATAATAATGGACTCCCACACCAGGAATTAAATGTAACAAATTGATAATATTTTACTGGGAAATTAAACATTTTATCAAACTTTGATAATTGCCTTAATCTTAAACAACTTTCCAAATCTTACATCAGCATATGAGTACAGGGACTCATCTCAAGATCACTAATTAAACAGTTCATCTATTGCCAAAATTATGAAAAAAGATCAGTCAATAATAGAATATTATTGAAAATATTTAAATTGGGAATGTCAGAATCAGAATGCGTAGTTTGTGCATAAAAAATGTCCATTCAAATATAACGTACATTTTTCTGTTCCTGTCAGCAACCAACACACGTTGAACGATGTTCAGTTCACTAACCCATGCAGTTAAGTTTTTCATTTGGATTGGTGTTTATTCTCTTTAGCATGCAGTGTGATGTATTTCACTCAGTTTCTTGATCATTCCGATTCAATTTCAGCCAGTGAAGAACAAATTTATACTTGCATGCGTAATGCGTTATGGATTAGGTACGTTATCATCTCTGACAGACAGCAAGTTGAAGCCCTCTTCTCAGAAAGAATACAATTAGGTTTAGTGTCAAATGGGAATTAAGGTAAATGAAGGTGATTCACATTTACACGTGCTACACACAGTGCAAGTATTCACTCTAAAAAATGATGTGTTGGATTTACTTAAAATATATATGCACCATTTTTGCAACACACTTTTTAAGTAATCCCAACTTGGAATAATTTTACTTAAAATTAACAAGAAAACCTTTGTTATATGTACTTAAATATTTGAGTTCACACAACATTCTTTACTTAAAAATATAAGTAAAAATAAATCTTAGTTGTGTTAACTTAACATTTAAGCTAATTTATAAATAAAAATAAGACAATTAAATGAATTAACATTTTTACTTAACATTTTTAACCTATTTTAGATCTTCAGCTATTGGTCTGCTTACTGCACTGCTTTCAATGTCTTAAAATAAATGAAACATGCAAATCACACACAATAAAGCATTTCACTTTATTTTATGCCACAGGCTGCAAAGCCTGAAACCACACATGAAATGTACCACAAAATATGGCAAATTGACAAATGGAAGTTCACTTACAACTTTTCACCCTTTGCAACACTTAAAAGATTTTCTGTTGAGTCACCTTTCATGATGATCCTCAATGTGAGCTGTTCCAGTTCATCTTCGTTCCCATGAGTATCCTTAAAAAAAAAATGAAAAAAACAGCAAATCTGCATTTACTTGCAACATCACTTGTTATTGTTCAGATTGACGCGAAAAATACATTTATTATTATTATCAATGTTGAAAACCGTTTTTTTTTTTTTTCAGGATATGACAAATAGAAAGTTCCAAAGAACAGCATTTATCTAAAATAAAAAGATTTTGCAACATTATAAATGTCTATACTGTCACGTTTGATCAATATAATGCATACTTGCTGAATAAAAGTATTAATTTATTTTATTTCTTTCAAAAAAAATAATACAAATCTAACTGACCCCAAACTTTTAAATTGCATCTTAAAATGTATTCAAATAGAAAACGGTTACTTTAAATTGTAAAACAAATTCACAATATTACAGTTTTTGCTGTATTTTGGATCAAATAATTGAAGCATGGTGAACAAATGGGACTTCTTTTATAAACATTAAAAATTGTGTTTGTGTGTGTGTGTGTGTGTCTATATCTATATAATTATTATTTTGTCTGTTGATCAAAAATCTATCTAAAAATAAAAATAATTAAATGTTATAAATTAGTCCATTATTAAATGCCTATATATATATAAAATGAGTCTATTAAATAATATTGATTAATTAAAAAATAAATAAATATATATATATATATATATATATATATATATATATTAGTTAAAGTTAATTAATGAAGACTTTTGCTCAGAGGTTTTGAATGAATCTCATTGAAAACATTTTAACTACTGGAATAGCCTAACAGTGTAATAGATCTACAATCTTTATTTGAAGCTAAACTTTTGTTTAAAGGGCATTTACTTATTTTGATAATAATTTCGAAGGTTTAATAGACAGTCGTCGTTGTCATTTAGAAATAATATTGTGCTTGAATCAAGATCGCCATTTTTTAATGATAAATCGTGCACACATATGGAGCTGTTGTGTTTTCGAATTTAATATTTGTACGTTAACGTTACCAAAAGTAACCCGCGCCCAAGGCCTGGCCTCCCCCATTTCCCGCGATCCATAGGAATATGTAAATATACAAAGAACAACTTATATGCATATATAATAAATGACAACTACATTTACTTAAAAAATACTCAAGTATAAGCTACGTGACAACTCGTTAATGTAAAGTACGAATTTCTCCGTGCGGAAGAATTGTTACATTTACATTACATTTTACATTTAGTCATTTAGCAGACGCTTTTATCCAAAGCGACTTACAAACTAGGACTAGATTAAGCGAGTCATCATGAAGAGGCAAAAACAAAAACAACGCAAGAAGTGCTCAGGATACGAAGTTCAGGCATTATTCAGAGTAGCATAAGCCCGATAAGTGAGGTTTTAGAGGGAAAGGGGAGGATTTTTTTTTTTTTTTTTTTTTTTTTTTTTTTAATGCGGTTAAGTGCTCACGGAAGAGATGGGTTTTCAGCTGTCGTTTGAAGGTTGTCAGGGATTCTGCATTCCGGATGAGGGTGGGGAGAGCGTTCCACCAGCATGGAACTGTGAATGAGAATGTTCTGGAAAGTGATTTTGTGGCTCTCTGTGATGGAACCACGAAACGTCGCTCGTTGACCGATCGTAGGCTTCTGGTAGGGATGTAGGCTCGTAGTAGTGAGTGAAAGTAGGAGGGAGCTGAGCCTGTGATAGATCTGTAAGAAAGCGTCAATGCTTTGAACTTGATGCGAGCAGCGAGTGGTAGCCAGTGCAGAGAGATGAACAGAGGAGTGACGTGGGCCCTCTTGGGCTCATTGAAGACGAGACGAGCTGCAGCGTTCTGGATCATCTGTAGAGGTTTGGTTGCACATGATGGAAGTCCAGCCAGAAGAGCATTGCAGTAGTCAAGCCTAGAAATGACCAGGGCCTGGACGAGAAGTTGTGTTGCATGCTCAGTTAGGAAAGGCCTGATCTTCCTGATGTTGTACAGTGCAAACCTGCATGATCGAGCTGTCTTTGAAATGTGATCTGTGAAGGTCAGCTGGTCATCAAACGTTACTCCAAGATTTCTGACCGACCTTGATGGGGTGATTGATGATGAATCTAGCTGGATAGTGAAGTCGTGCTGTAGAGACGGATTGGCAGGGAGGACGAGAAGCTCAGTCTTTGCCAGGTTGAGCTGCAGGTGATGTTCCTTCATCCATGCCGAGATGTCCGCCAGACAGCTTGAGACCCGTGCAGCCACTGTGGGATCATCTGGTTGAAATGAGAGGAAGAGCTGTGTGTCATCAGCATAGCAGTGGTAGGAGAAACCGTGTACTTGTATGATGTGTCCCAGTGATGTGGTGTAGATGGAGAAGAGGAGGGGACCAAGAACTGAACCCTGGGGAACACCTGTGGTCAGTCGATGAGTTCTGGATACCTCGCCTCTCCATGCGACCCTGAAGGACCTACCTGTGAGATAGGACTCAAACCAGTGGAGTGAAGTTCCTGTGATGCCCAGTGATGAGAGGCTGGACAGAAGGATCTGATGATTCACAGTGTCGAAGGCAGCAGACAGATCCAGGAGAATGAGGACTGAAGATTTGGAAGCAGCTTTTGCGATCCGTAGGGCTTCTGTGACCGACAGTAGTGCAGTCTCAGTAGAATGCCCTTTCTTGAAGCCAGATTGGTTGACATCTAGCTGGTTGTTTAGAGACAAGAAGGATGTTACTTGGTTGAAAACAGCTCTTTCAAGTGTTTTCGCAATGAATGGTAGGAGAGAGATAGGTCTGTAATTCTCTACATATGATGTGTTTAGCGTTGGTTTTTTAAGCAGTGGAGTAACCCGAGCCTGCTTGAATGCTGTAGGGAAGGTGCCAGTATGGAGGGATGAGTTGATGATGTGTGTGAGTGCTGGGAGAAGTGTGGGAGAGATGGCTTGTAGACGGTGTGAGGGGATGGGGTCAAGAGGGCAGGTGGTAGGATGACTGAAGAGGAGAAGTGTAGATACTTCTTCCTCGGTTAGCTGAGAAAAGGTGGACAGAGGGTTATTGGCTGTGGAAGGGGTCAGTCTGGGTTCCTGTGTGTGTGGAGCTGAGAACTGACTGCTGATAGTTGTTGTTTTGTTGGTGAAGAAGTTCGCAAAGTCGTCAGCAGTTAAAGAGGAGGTGGGTGGTAGTGGAGGTGGACAGAGGAGAGAGTTGAATGTCTTGAAGAGTGATCGTGTGTTGGAGGAGCTGTTGATCTTGTTGTGGAAGTATGAAGATTTTGCAGCATGAACATCACCAGAAAAGGAAGAGAGGAGAGATTTATACATACTCAGGTCAGATGTGTCTTTTGATTTGCGCCATTTCCTCTCCGCTGCCCTGAGTTCGGTCCGGTGTTCACGAAGAACCTCAGACAACCAGGGGTTAGAGGGAGTAGCGCGTGCTGGCCTGGAGGAGAGAGGGCAGATATTGTCTAGAGAAGAGGTTAGAGTGGAGCATAAGGTATCCGTTGCGGTATTCACATCCAGAGATGAGAATTGTGAGGGTGGGGGAAGAGAAGAAGACACGGCAGAGGAAAGATGGGAGGGAGAAAGTGAGCGCAGGTTTCGCCTGAAAGTGACTGGTGGGGGGGTTGGTGGTGCAGGGGTAGAGAGATGTAGACTGAAAGTAATGAGGAAATGATCTGAGACATGGAGAGGTCTCACCAAGATGTTGCCTGTGATGCAGTTGCGTGTGTAAACCAGGTCCAGTTGGTACTGCCTGATTTGTGAGTACCTGTGGTGATGAGACGTTTGAGATCGAAAGAGGCTAGGAGAGAGATGAAGTCAGTTGCATGCGGCTTTTCGAGATGGATGTTGAAGGCACTGTCTGAATCACTCCTGATTCTTCCAGAATACAGTCACTCTTTCCACACACACACACACACACACACACACACACACACACACACACACACACACACACACACACACACACACACACACACACACACACCTGTTGTTTCTGGATGAGATTCAGAGTCACCATCTAAAACAACCAAAGAGGTGTGGAAACAGCAGCCTCACTCACTGCTGCCAATACTGACATCAAAAGGGCAAATACAGCCTTGGGAATATGCAGACATTGTTACCAGTAACCCATGTACTTTTTTCCATATATGTGCACAGATGAACTGGGAGAGGAGAAAAAGAAAGGGAAAGATAGATGGACAGACCGTCCATCACCAATTGTTCTCTAAATGCAATCTTAATGCATACGTGCCAATGCGATGCATGGTCATATCCCACCAAATAAACAATAAATACTCTGACTACTATAAACACTTAACCTTACATTCGATGGAAGCTCACTCGCTTAATAATTCAAATAATGCACTGCTCAAAAAAATAAAGGGAACACTTTTTAATCAGAGAATAGCATCAAGTCAGTTAAACTCCTGGTATATTGATCTGGTCAGTTAAGTAACAGAGGGGGTTGGTGATCAGTTTCAACTGCTTTAGTGTTAATGAAATTAACAGCAGGTGCACTAGATGGGCAACAGTGAGACAACCCCCAAAACAGGAATGGTTTTACAGGTGGAGGCCACTGACATTTTTTCCCTACTCATCTTTTCAGACTGTTTTTCACCAGTTTTGCATTTGGCTAGGGCCAGTGTCACTACTGGTAGCATGAGGCGATACCTGGACCCTACAGAGGTTGCGCAGGCAGTCCAGCTCCTTCAGGATGGCTCATCAATACGTGCCATTGCCAGAAGGTTTGCTGTGTCTCCCAGCACAGTCTCAAGAGCATGGAGGAGATTCCAGGAAGACAGACAGCTACTCTAGGAGAGCTGGACAGGGCCGTAGAAGGTCCTTAACCCATCAGCAGGACCGGTATCTGCTCCTTTGTGCGAGGAGGAACATGATGAGCACTGCCAGAACCCTACAAAATGACCTCCAGCAGGCCACTGGTGTGAATGTCTCTGACCAAACAATCAGAAACAGACTTCATGAGGGTGGCCTGAGGGCCCGACGTCTTCTAGTGGGCCCTGTGCTCACTGCCCAGCACCAGGGAGCTCGATTGGCATTTCCCATTGAACACCAGAATTGGCAGGTCCGCCACTGGTGCCCTGTGGTTTTCACAAATGAGAGCAGGTTCACCCTGAGCACGTGACAGACAGGAAAGGGTCTGGAGAAGCCGTGGAGAATGTTATGCTGCCTGTAACATCGTTCAGCATGACCGGTTTGGTGGTGGGTCAGTGAGGGTCTGGGGAGGCATATCCATGGAGGGACGCACAGACCTCTGCAGGCTAGACAATGGCACCCTGACTGCCATTAGGTATTGGGATGAAATCCTTGGATCCATTGTCAGACCCTATGCTGGTGCAGTGGGTCCTGGGTTCCTCCTGGTGCACAACAATGCCTGGCCTCATGTGGCGAGAGCATGCAGGCAGTTCCTCGAGGATGAAGGAATGATACCATTGAAGGGCCACCACGCTCACCTGACCTACATCCAATAGAACACCTCTGGGACATTGTGTTTCGGTCCATCTGACATCACCTGGTTGCACCTCAGACTGTCCAGGAGCTCAGTGATGCGCTGGTCCAGATCTGGGAGGAAATACCCCAGGACACCATCCATCGTCTCAGTAGGAGCATGTCCCGACGTTGTCAGGCATGCATACAAGCACGTGGGGGCCATACAAACTACTGAGAACCATTTTGAGTTGCTGCAATAAAATTTCAGCAAAATTGACAAGCCTGCTGCATCATTTTTTCACTTAGATTTCCGGGGTGTCTTTGAATTCAATCCTCTGTAGGTTGATTATTTTCATTTCCATCAAACGATGTGGCATCCTTTCGTTCATAACACATTACCCAGTCCATATTAGTATAGATATCCAGCATGATATTTTTCCCCATTGAGATCTGATGTGTTTTCAAAGTGTTCCTTTAATTTTTTTGAGCAGTGTATATAGGCTATATGTTTTTGAATACTCGCGCACAGTCACTCATTTCATAGGCTACATCAACTAATATGTAGGCAAACGTTTTCATACGTATTCGTAAGTAACATGTTTCTAATTGTTGAAAATTCATAGCAATTCTGAAATTCAGTTTAAAAGTTAATTTCTTGACCAAAAATGCGATAAACGAGTGTACCTTAAGTTAAAAAAGTTAAGCTTACCTCTTTTCAGTGTCTTCATCAAGTTGTGTTTCAGAAAATTTTCACCCACTAACACAATAAACAAGTGTTTATTAATGTTAAAACGTCAAAATCTAATATTTTACTAAGTTTATTGGAAAGTTAAGCTTACCTTTTCACCATCTTCACATGTGCTTCACAAAATGGCTTCAATTTTTGGCTGGAAAGGCATCACGGAAAATTGCATATCACGTGGCTCGTATAGTTACTTAAAATGTTATGCTAGATTTACTTAATTTTGACGCAATTGTTATAGTAGTTGATTTGACTTGTGTTTTTTCATTTTATTTATGCATACATTTAAGTTCACCTGGTAACTTATATTTTTGTGTTACACACACTATATATGTTAAGTAGAGGTTGAAAAGTTATGAATACTACGTTTTTTGTGTTTAATCTAATTACTTTTATAAGTAATGGTTGTTCAGCCAACGAAGCGTTTTTTAAAGTGTTGGCTGACACAGAATGCTTTTTACGGGTCATCAATCTATCCTATTAATAGCATCAGATTCCTCGCCGGTCTGTCCATCTATCTTTCCCTTTCTTTTTCTCCTCTCCCAGTTCATCTGTGCACGTATATGGAAAAAAGTACATGGGTTACTGGTAACAATGTCTGCATATTCCCAAGGCTGTATTTGCCCTTTTGATGTCAGTATTGGCAGCAGTGAGTGAGGCTGCTGTTTCCACACCTCTTTGGTTGTTTTAGATGGTGACTCTGAATCTCATCCAGAAACAACAGGTGTGTGTGTGTGTGTGTGTGTGTGTGTGTGTGTGTGTGTGTGTGTGTGTGTGTGTGTTTGTGTGCGTGCGTGGAAAGAGTGACTGTATTCTGGAAGAATCAGGAGTGATTCAGACAGTGCCTTAGAACTACTTAGTAATTTTCACATTGATTAACCAGGTCATGAGTGTTCAGGACTGTCCTTCCCTGTGCCACTACCTGTTATCCTTACAAGTAACCCATTCAAAGTTCAAATGAAGGATGCAGTAGCTTTTGTTTCTGTGTTAACATGCAAGAACAGCTTTTTTTGTGTGTCCCATTATCAAGCTTTTTAGACAGTATTTACCTTTTTTCCTCCTATAAAAAAAAAAATATATATATATATTTTTTTAATATTCGGTCCACCTGTTGGTTCTCTATAAATATAAAAGTGGAAAACAGGAAACAATAGAGGTAATGTCAAGTGGTGTTTGCATACTTTTTTTTTCTAACAGCCAAAAATGTGTTACAGAAATACTTGAAATAACATATTATATTATATTATATTATAATAGTAATTTAATAAGTATAATACAAATGTATTATATTATATTGAATAATAATAATATTAATAATTTAAAAATAATAATAATAAGTATTATTATTAAATGATGATGATGATGATTATTATTATTATCAGTCATAAAAACAGTATGGAAAGATACAATTAAAATAACAATTAAAAGCTAATCAATTAAAATCATTTAAAATACCATTTGTATGAATGTTTAAGCATATAACCCGTCCTGCATATGCACTTGTCAATGTAGCATTTCAGCAATGATAATGATTAGATTAAGTCATAAGCCCTCAGGCTGCCCGTGTGTCTGTGTTTATGTACTTCCCTTGAGTCATACTTCCGTCTTAATTCACTTAGTAACAAACTCTTCTGTATTCATTTATTAGACTAATGGTAGGCAGTATTATGTGTGGGTTTGAAATATGATTAGCCTAATCTCCCCAGGACACTTCCTTTTTTGATTTCCTTCTTCATGTTGGTACTTTATGCTGATGTTGTTTATCTGTTCAAAAGCCCCTTCTCCCTCAGCCTAACACAGTGCCATCAGAATTATTTGTGCAATTAAGAGTCTGTTGACGAAGCTCTTTATGTTGTATCACTGCCATGTAAAATTTGAGACACCGCCTCAGATGTTTGGTTTTGACATAATGTATACATTATTAGATGGGTCAACCTCTGTGTCATATGAAACTACTGCTGTCTTTGCTGACTAATGCTGAAGTCATTTGATACTTTATACTTTGCAACTACATGTCAACTAACTCTCATTAGAGTATTAGTAGACTGTCTGCTTAATATCTACTAAAACTATTTTGATGCTTCCCAACAGATCATGTCAACTTATTCTACTAACCCTAACTCTAACACCTATAAGGGGTAGGCAGTGTCGGTCCTGGAGAGCTGCTGTCCTGCAGAGTTTAGCTCCAAGCCTCCAACCCTGAAAAAAATGACCTGAAAACTTAGGCAGCTGACTAGTTGCCTTGCTGCCTTATCAGTCAATGACTTTGTAGGCATTGTTCGCACACGAAGGACAGACTTCTATGGCAGTGTAACGATTTAATGATCTACAACAAAATAGTGCAGTTTTTTGACCAAGCAGCACTGCGTTACCCCACAATTTTAATTCGTCACATTTTTGCAACTACATTTTTGACCTCTACGATTAGTAATTCAGAACTTGCGACTATTTCATTAGAGTTAAATACATAGGAACAGCGTTTATTCGTAAAATAAACATTAAAGGAGTGACAGCGACTGACTACGGCATATTAAAAACAGCAACGTAAGATGTCCTAGGTCTGGTTCTCTCTCGCCCTTCACTGTCATCATTCCTTCTTATCCACCTTATTCCTGACGACCTTACTGCGTTTTGAATGGCTCTTCCGGTTTGGGGAACTTCCATTCAAAGAGGCTGAAACAAATAATTTCAAATCATAAGGTTGTCCTACAAATAAAGCTGATCCGTCAGTTTGACTGGATGAGCTGTCAATTTTCCTTCATGATTTATTTTCAGACATCATGAGAATAACATTATACTTGGTAATTTAACGTGACATGTTATAACAAGAATATCTATAAGAGCTCTTTTCAGTCGCTGCTTTCTTTTCCTCGTGATTATTTTCTTTTTTCCCTTTGCAATCTGCTGTAAAAGTATGAAAAAGGACAACATGTACTGCACATTTGTGGTCTGTTCTCCCGAATTTAATTTATGATATATTCCATTAATAATTCACTGGAATGCACAAAGAATCTCTCGTTATTCTCTTCAAATCCTCTCGTCTCTTTCCAGGTTTGTTTTCACAGGTAAATGCGATTTATAATCTGTCAAAATGACGGAAATCACTTCGAAATAGTATCATGTAATGCTGAAGTTAATGAACATTTTTGATTGAGGCAACATAAGTTACATAATACAGATATATATCACTACAGTGATATTTAACCTGTCCGTTGTTGCTGTGGAAAGACTCGCGCTTTTGGGGTTATTTGGTCTGTTGAAAGTACCTTGTTGATGCTTTTACACTTTTAAATTTCCTTTTAATATTCGATGGTTGAAGGATGAGTAGATTAACGTCATCTCATTAAGACACTTTTTTAACGTATTGCGTTCATAGAGCGAGCCTTTTCACTGATTGTTTACAGCTTAATGGAAGTTACACCCATAATTCACGCAAAGCGTCATGGGGCGTAGGAATAAGGTGGATATCCTTCCGGAGTTCCTCCATGGGACTCGAGACCAGTGTCTTGCGCAGGTGTCTCTCATTAAAATTTGCTCCACCGGCCTCGATCCTCTCCCACGGCTCTCGGCCCAGCCCTGCTTTATACGACAGTTACGTTAATAAAACTTTAATACATTAGCTCATCCATGAACATGATTTCTTCCTGAGGTCCCGTCTTGCTTTCCATCATCTGTGGAGTTGAAGAGGACAACTCCCATGATTCCACGCTCATTCACATCGTCATCAAGCTACGCCTTTGTTATTGTTTTGAATAAGCGACCTCTAGCGGCGAAACTTACTTTCTGTGCCTTTAAATCCATTGCGGTGTGTTTTTGATAATAATAGCAGAATACTGTATATGAATGCACATCATCATTTTGTTTTTTCCCCCCACCATTTCAGTGGGAATGAGTGTGTGAGAGTGTCAAGACAACAGTCATGGCATCAGGAGGAGAAACCTGTGCTCCTGCTGAGGATGAGAGGGGTGTCCTGCTGGACATTGATGATGTACACTTGCTCTTACAAGGTCAGTCTTAACTCTTATACACATTGGTGTTTGTTTTGTTTTGTGTGTTTTTTCTATAAAAATGGTTTTCTTAATCTGTCTGGTTAGATGTGCTATCTGAACAAACAAACAAAAAATGGACAAAAAGTCACACCTTGGCTGTTTGCGGTCCAAATTTACCGACCGTAGGTCATCAGCCCCACATCATATCAATAAAAGCTTTAATTTATAATGTGTGTGTGTGTATAATATATATATATATTAAATCAAGAGAATAAGCATCAAAAGGAAATCATTTGAAATGAATGAGGAGTCATTTACTGAAATGATTCTCCAATGTCTTTTGGGTAAAATATCTATCCCATCATAAATGCGCTTATCACCACCTGAGATAGACTGTTTGCTTTGTTATTTGTTCTATGCTCTCCTTCCCATCTGTCGTCTCTTTCTGAGGTTTAGGGCGGATTCCAGGCTGCAAGAGACATTGTAAACTGTTGACTCACTAAGTTTTCATACAAAAACATGTTCTGAAAGGGTGTGCTAGAAGTTTATCATTTTCACACCGCACAGACAAACGCTAACAAACACAGAGAATCAAGTTGGCCGTTGGATTTAGAATTTCAGGAAAAATAGCTGTCATGTTCACACTGCCCCAACAGACAGAGACAAATATTGAGTCAGAATGTCTTTGTGTAATTTTTCGCCTGAAAAGACGCCGAACTAAATGAAAGAAGTTGTGGGTGAAGCTGTGTTTGCTGTGATGGAAAAGACAGGGTGCTTACTTGAATTTATACAGCGAAACTGCAGTTGATCTGGACAAACGGTTTCATTAGAAAGATTAAATACTCCAGCTTCAATATTTGTCCACGGTTTATGATAAAATTCGGTTGCAGTGACAATAATTTCTTAATTTATGTCAGGAGTGCAAAATAATCAATCGGTAACTTATGATATTTTGAATAGAATAACAACACGCATTCATATTCAGTCACGTGTGCTGCAGTTTATTTGTGTTCACATAGCTGCACTGAACAGCCCATTAGAGCTTTAAGTCCAAAAGTGTGCATTCTTGATGAAATATTGATTTACACAAGCTTAATATTTATTAGACAGAATCATAATTTCTATTCATTATCCGCTGATTTATGTGATCTGATGACCATTAGTGGCTTCCTGCGCTGTCTGTCTGTGTTTTCACTTCCCAGAGAAATGTTTCTACGCATGAAACATGAAGCTAATAAACACATGATTATGATAGTATATGATTTGATTTTCATGAGATTTGGAATATTTTCATGTCTGTAAAGGATGTTTACATTAGAGTACATCAGAGTTTGCATCACGCTGCTCAGACATTCCAAGACCCGACAAACGGCGATTGAACATGTTCAGTCGGGTGAAAACAAACCCCGACAAATGCCAGCAAACGTCGACAGGGGTAACATACTGATCCCACAAATCCTGTGTCTGTTGGTGCGGTATGAACTGGCCTTAAGTAACTCGTTTTCCTTTTTCTGGAACCTGTTGATTACCATCCTGAGTAAACATTTTAGCGAGCACACACTAATTTTACAGTTAAAGTATGTAATGTCTGCTCCTTGAAACCCGTTGCAAAAATAATGATTGTTTCCCAAACACTCTCCGTGTCTGCCATTGGTTGGCCAAACAGTTAGTCCCACTGAAAACTCGCAGCTTTTCATATTTAACACCTCAGGCATCAATTGCGAGAACAATAATATGTATATTTTCTTCTTTAATGTATTATTCTTTTTTCTGAATGATTATTCATTTACCACCTATCCTCAGTTCAACTGTAGCTGTTTTATGAAGCAAAATCCCCTTGAAGACCTTTGAACCTGATGTCGTTGTCTCTACTTTCATTTCCTTTTCCACTATGTGTGTCAGTATGTCTGTCAATAAAAACCATTGCAGTGTTTGCTCGACTCAGTTCAGACAGTCTCACTGGTGCATGGTTTCCAGGCAGCCGAATGTTTGCTATGACGACAGTTTGTCTGAAATCATGTTTGAGTGACATCACATATTTCTCTCTTTAGTGCAATGATGACACTTATGTCGTTTGAATAAAGATTAGCTCACATTACTTTCAACAAGTTACCAGTTTGGGTTAGTTCTAGATTTTATGAATGCAATGGAGTTCTGAGATTAAATGCATATATATATATATTTTTATATGACCCTCTTTAATTTATAAAGCTAGTAGTACATTCAAGAGCACATTCAGTAACACTAAAACTAAGCACTTATAAAAATATTATACATACACTTATATCTACATATGTCATGACAACTCTCTGAAATTTTTGAAAGGTAAGGGTTATGGATATGACAATAGCGGAATAGATCTGCTACACTGCTGCTGCTGTTGATTATTTGTAGTTGTTGTTGTAGATTATTGCTGCTGCTGCAGAGCAAGTACAGGAACTTGCTACTGCCAATGCATACACCGATACGCTGCTGTGAGCATTTAAGACATACTGCTTCTGCACAAATAGCATATAAAATTACCCGTGTATGATCTATATCTATGTCATATTGAGGGAATGGGCCAGTCTACCTTTAATAGCATGGGAAGAAGTTTAAATTAAATACAACTGTGATGGGTGGGTGGTTGAGCCGACTGAGCGTCTTCAGGGAAACACTTAATGACGGAAAATTTCATACAGAAACGAAGGAATATGGTGTCTCTCTAACCCTTGTTTGAGGTGGAGGCTGTTGGTGGCTCAGAGATCGGTAAGTCGAGCCAGGTTTCCAGTGGTCATGCAATGTTCTCTGCTTATAAATAGTTATGTATTAAGACATGCTGTGTTTTTGATGTGCTATAAACTAGAAAGCCCCAAAGCTGTTCTCTGGCAAGATGTGTACATATTTTTGCATGGATGTATTCTAGTTATGCCGATGTACTCGTACTGATTCCTACACACACTGTTTTTCAACTTGTGAGTTTGGTCCAGGAATAAATCATTTCTGCTATTATTTTTTTTTTTTTAACAGTGGAACAGGAGCAGATTCAGAAGAGGACGTTCACAAACTGGATCAATGCACAGCTCTCCAAGGTAATCCCAAGAACAACTCATAACTTACATTAATGACTCTGACTGTGGAGTCTACTGTATGTTATCGGGTTAAACTGAGGCCGTGGCGGAATCGCTGACTCACTGGTCAGTACGGAAGGTCCTTTCTGCACCGTCTGCCTTTGAGCTTTGCATATGGCAAGGAGCTTGATTTATTTATAGCTCTCCGCCCAGCAGCGGTGCACTTCAACAGGCTGTAACATGAGCCATTTAGCCCATCCATTGCTACTTGGCCGCTTTTTAAACACAGGTGCCCTAAACTTCCTGCAAGTGATAACCTGTGGAGATCTCCAGCTACAGACTGTTGCATCATTTTATCAGATTAACTCATTACTCATTCCCAAACTGCAACTTTTTTAGTTTAACATCAGTCTTCTGCAACAGAAGATAGTAGTAGAAAGGTACTTGGTGCATCACTACTGTCGTCAGTCAGTTTGCACTTGCATTGATAACAAAACAGTGCCATATAGAAAGAACGGTCATACTGAATTAGTTATTATGGATTATAATATTTTAACATGGAAAATATTATACACTTCAACTTTTAAATACGAACCATTTACAATTAATTAATAAATAAATAAATAAATATTATTTAATAAAAAAAATGATCTAAATGTTTTCTACAGTTTTTTTTTTTAATCCCCCCTGATCTTTATTTTACTATTTTTCTACTTTTGCCACCATAGTTTGACATCAGAAATGCTCGATGTATTGCCATGTGAACGCTATCAACACTTTCAGATAAAATGCTGATGTGTGTTTCAGAGGAGCCCTCCAACCGCTGTCCAGGATCTGTTCTCGGATCTTCGAGATGGGACTCGACTACTTGACCTACTGGAGGTGATGAGCGGTCAACGCATGGTGAGTGCTAAATATCACTCATAACACTGAGATTCAGCTAAGAAGTTATTTATTTACAGCGAATCATAGAAATGTTTTGCATGCAGTCACGATTAGCGTACAACGGAGTTTGTTTGTTTCTCTGTAGAAGCGCGAGCGGGGTCATGGTGTGTTTCAGCAGAGAGGCAACGTCGAGACCGCTTTGAACTTCTTGAAGAATAAATCTGTAAGAGGGTTTTTGTGATTCTCACATGACTGATGATGATTTTCCATCTGTTTGGAATGGCATAAACAGCCGTTTATGTTCTCTCAGATCAAGCTGGTGAACATAAACATCCCAGACATCATCGAGGGGAAACCTTCCATCATTCTGGGTCTGATATGGACCATCATCCTGCACTGTCATGTGCGTATATCAATGAAGAGACGATGTGTCTTTACGAAAACATGCATATCATATATACATGCATCTTTCTTTGCCTTGAGCTGTTTTTTTCATTGTTTACTTTAAGACCTTTATTTGAGTTCAGAGAGGGGCTGTACTTTTTGAGATTCCTCCAGATGAGAAAAGAACATAAAAATAATGACGCATTATTTTATTTAGTCATATAGTGCTTTTAGTTTAAGGTTGTGCACAGTATGAAAATAATTAAATGTATGTCATTATATTTTATATACACTGCAGTTTAAAAGTTTGGGGTTTGTAAGATTTCTTAAATGTCTCTTTATGTTCACCTATGCATTTATTTGATCAAAAATACAGTAAAACAGTAATATTATTACAGAAATATAATTAAATTTTTTTCTTCTTTTTTATATATATTTCAAATATAGTTCAAATATTTTAAAAGTTGTTGCCTAATGGTTAGAGACATGTACAGTTGACTTGTAAAGGGACAGTCGCTCTCTGGTTGCTGCAGCAAAAAATGGCTGCCCACTGCTCCAGGTCTGGGTTCACTATGTGTGTGTGTGTGTGTGTGTGTGTTCAGTACTCACTGCTGTGTGTGTGCACTTGGATGGGTGAAATGCAGAGCACACATTCTGAGTATGGAACACCATAATTCACTTTCACTTTCACTGATGGGAAAGCTGAATTTTCAGCATCATTACTCCAGTCTTCAGTGTCACATGATCCTTCAGAAATCAAAATGTTGATTTGGTGTTCAAGAAAAGTGTTTTATTATTATTTATCAATGTTGAAAATGGTTATGCTACTTAATATGTTTGTGGAAAATGTGATAATTTTTTCAAGATTCTTTGACGAATAGAAAGTTCAAAAGAACAACATTTATTTGAAATCAAAATATTTTGTAAATTTATAAATGTCTTTACTGTTTTGATCAATTAATATGTCCTTGCTGAATAAATGTATCAATTTTTTTTCAATAAAATGTTACTGACCCCAAACCTTTGAACGGTACTGTACAAATATATTATGATGTATATTATATGCATATTTTTATAGAAAAGTGATCCAAAATCTACTGCAGAAATGATCCTTCCTTGTTGCCTTCCTGTGAATATTTTCCTGAAAATAAACCTTCTTGCTTGCTTTTTGCCAATATATATGTGTTAAACATGCTCACTTCTCCTCATTAATACAGATAGAGGAGCTAGCCAGCGCTCTTTCGTATGGATCCCGTTCATCCTCCCTGGACTCTCTGTCCAGTCTAGATTCTGTTCCTGGGTCTCCAGGTAGTAGTCCTGTTCCTCGAGGAGCATCACCACTCCACAACCGCTTCCGTCTGTCTGCTAAGAAGGCTTTGCTCCTGTGGGTTCGGGACCAGTGCCAGAAGTGAGCTTCATCTAGCTGATGATTTCAAGCACTTTGAAAGTTTGGTCAAATTGTTTAGTCTATTTGATGGCCACTCCAATTGTTTCTCTAAATATATTCTTTCTCCAGAGTTGGTTGCTCAGCCAGTGTGAGGGACTTTAAGTCCAGCTGGAAGAGTGGTGAAGTGTTCCTGGCCATCCTCTGCTCCCTTAGACCTGACCTGGTGGACCTCTCCCAAGCCCAGACCAGCAGCCACCTGGAAAACCTGGAGAAAGCATTTCACCTTGCTGAGAAGGAGCTTGGAATTCCTAGACTGCTTGAGCCAGAAGGTGAAAACTATTAGCACTAGCAGCATCCCAGTTTGTCTCATTCCCAAATGCCACCCTCAGTCCTTGCAGCCCTCCTCCAATTCCACACTTTGCATAGGCTGTTGAGTAATAGTTTGCTGTGAAGTCTGTATTTTCAAACTGGAGTCTACAATGGAATTGCATGTTAAAAAAAGTTAAATGCTTCTTTATGGTTTTTAAAAGTTTATGCACTTTTAAAATCTCTTCTCAGACATTGATGTCAGTAACCCCGATGAGAAGTCCATCATGACATACATTGCTCAGTTCCTGCAGTACTCCAATGATCTGCCCTTAGCTGATGATGGTTTTGAGGTAAGGCCAACTGAATCTCCCAGCCAGATCTGTGCTTTTGCTGGTCTGTCTTTCTTTATATATTCACTTTCTCTCTCTTTCTAAACCCCTGGCCTTTATAATGGCCCTCCAACTTTGCTTCCTCTTACTCTGTCACTCCCTCCTGGTTGGATGCAGCTCCAAACTCTGCTCTTTCCCACATGCCTCTCTCCTGTCAACCTCCCTACATACTTCACTCCTGCTGTACTGGCCTCCCCACTGCACCAGGTATAGGCGTCACAGATGGCTTATGAATTCCTCAATATCATTCCAGAGTCAGCCTTTACTTGTTTCAGCATGTTTTCTGATTTGACAATTAATCTCTGATTCGGTTCTGTTTCCTTGCCCTGCCCTAAGGCTTCACCCAATCAAAAAGCCAGAGAGATGAAATGCTGGCTACAGCGAGCCTATCAGGAATTACTGGAGGCATGGGCCTCTGCAGGGGGGGAAGGTTATGCAGAAAGGCATCAGGTATGCTAAATCATAAATCATCACTTCCTTATGTAAAACAGAAGTCTTATGAATAGCCCTGAATGAGTGACTTTGTTTTTATCCAAGGCATTTCAGAACTTTGTGGGAACTTATTATGATCAGCGACGTCCAGTTATTCCAGTGCTTAGTGCAATGAGACGCTGCGCTAAACCCAGTGAGGAGCAAATGGCACTGAGAAAGGCCTGGGACACAATGGAGGAAAAGGTAAATTCTGCTGATTAAATATGTCTCCAAATACATATTGAAACTGTGTCAGTTCTGATAGTCTTGGTTCGAATTGTTCGAAATTACCAACAAATCACCATATACCATTTTTTCCTGCAAAAGAATTTATGAATTTAAAGCTGACATGAAAAAACAATATAGTAGTATGACTTTATTTGCTTTAAAACATAATAAACAAAAGATGAATAATGTAATAAACATAACAAGTAACAACCTAAATAAAGTAACCTAAAAAAATTAATAAAAACTTTCTAATAAACTTGACATTGTGTACTATGAATATTGTTGGGTCTGTGATGAATTACTTGTTTTTCCATTGATGTTTTGGATAAAAGACATCTGCTAAATGCATAAATATAAATGTTAATAATAAATTATTTAAATCTAAATTAATCCTGTAACATTTAATTTGAAAAATAATTCTAATATATTCTTAAAATGTAATATATATGTGCGAAAATATATGTATCACTTATTTTTGTGTTGGGATTAGTAAAAATACAGCCAGATTATTTTGTGAACTTTTTTTTCTTCCTTCCCAGTTACAAGAGTACAGAACAGAGCTCGATGTTGGTTTGCCAGCCCCTCTGAACACATTGGGCCGGTGGCTCCAGCATATGGAGACTGTGCTCTCTGAAGACAGCGGGAGAACAGAAGATCATGTTCTTGCTGCCAGAGATGCCAGACACAAGCAAGAACAGCTGAAGGTCAGTGTGCTGCCATGTATTATCATGCTTCAATGTGTATTTCTCAATTACATGTGTGTCTCTGTTTTTATGCTTTCTGTTTCTTTAGGTCTTGGTTGAGGACTTGAGTCAGCACTTGGACACCCTTCATCACTACCATAACACAGATGATAATGGCTGTCCTCAAGTTCCAATCGAGAAGCTAGAGGAAATCAAGAGACGGTTGGAAAACAAAATCTATTTAGTCCTCCCTGCTGAAAAGACCAGCACATGTTGTGTTTTGAACATGGGATGCTGGTGTCCCTATCAGGCTTCTTAAATAGCTTCAAGACTCCCTAGACTAGCACCAAACCAGCACAGTTTGCTGATCTAAAAAGGTCTTTTCAGCAGGGCCATCATTCATTTTTTCTCATTGTTGTCCTCTTCAGAAATCCAGGTTCTTTACTAATGTTGATTAGAATCTGATTCTCTCTGTTAGTTTCACCAGTGCCAGAGTGACAGCCAAATACCACGGCATCAAGCTACAATACAGAGAGCAGATGCACCATGTTCTTGACCTACTGGGACAGTTGAAGTCTAAGCTGAGCTTGTGGAGAGGACCTTACGGCTCCCAGGAGTCTGTCCACTCTCTGCTACAGGATTGGCATGTAGGTGGCCATTTATGGGTTTCCTTCAGTAGGTTTTTTTTATGAATTTTAAAGCCTAAATACAATGTTCAAAAGTAAAAAGCAGTAGTAAAGTTAGACTATAACTACACCACAGTTGCCCAACTTAAACATTACCACCACTAAACTTCCTACATCTCTTTTAATCTTCGTGAGTAGAGTAGTTTTCCTGTTCGCCTGATGACGTTTAATGTCCCCGACAACCGCTATAGTCCCGTTTAGCCACTTATTAGCAACTGCCTTTTTCAAAGCGTGTAAAAGCTTTAAAAAATTTAAAGCGGACTATTACTGATGTATTTCGTTGTTGTTGATGAAATATCTTGAGCTTGTGTTCACCACAGGCCTTATTTCAAGCATTTAACCAAAATTCAATTAAAAAACCCACTGACAGGTTGAATGAACCGTAAGTGCTAAAATGATCAGTTGTTTCTGGATTTTAGGACTCATTCCTACAGCACTATGTTCTTTAATTCCTTGACTTGTAAGCAATGTGTATATGTCCAATTAGAACACTGTTGACAAGCGAGGCCTGGTGTGGATGTTGAAGGAAGCACTTCATAAGTTGAAGGACACAGCAGTCAGTTATACAAGCAAAGCAGCTTTGGGTAAGATTGTGTTGATGGAAGTTCTGTCATACTTTGGTTTAATGAAAGCCGTTGGCTTCTTCCTGTAACTTATGTCTGATTTGCCCTCTCTTCTCTTTCTTTTTCAGCAGACGATACACCTGTGGTGAACAGGCAAGTAAAAGAGGCTGATAGTGAGACAGGTGTCAGTGCAGAAGCTGCAGAAGTTGTCAGATCCACCATGGAGCGTGTGCTGGCTGCGTGGGAGTCCTACAAAGACTGCCTGTATCTATTACAGGTCTGGTTGGGGCAGGAGGGCCAATCACAGGCTCAGGGGAAAGAGGTACAGCATTTGTCATTAAAAAATATCAAAAGACAGTGGCCACAAAAATATTTGAACACCTAAGCTGTGTTTAAAATGTATTGATGTCCTTTCATTAGACCCCAAAATATTAAAGCAAATGGCATTTATCTTTGTTATGATGTTTGTTTGGTTCAAGTCATGAGGGTGATAGCTTAGGTTTGGGCATGATTTTTGTTCATGGTTGCTTTTTCCAGAGGTTCATTTGTCATTCATCTTGTGATCTCTTTCATAATGCAGCAGAAGCATTTTTCCGCCAGCCTGAATGAGTGGAGTTCACATCAAGCACAGTTGAATGAGGCGGGAAACTTTCTCATTGAGATGAGTGACGCCTCCACCAGCCACTCTCTGACTGAAGAGCTCCGCAGACTCAACATGCAGTGGGCTGACTTCATAAAAAGGAACAAGTTTGTGAGTTTGTAAAGACAGACCCATCTAGTTTTCAGCAGGGTCTAAAATAGCACTTGCCAAGCACCAAAATGTGAGTAAAAGTTGTCTTTGATAAACGACTTTGATTAAGTACAATAAAGCAGTTTCTGGTAACTTTTATAAGAAACTGCAACATAATACACTATCTCTCGCAACATGAACTTCGACACCAACATTTCAGTGGAAAGTTCACCATGCGTTTATCTAGGATGCCTGTTAAAAAAATTAACACACATAGTGTCACATGACTATTCACAAGATTTCTTACTTTACAACACCAATTTCAGAATATAATTCGAGTATGAGAACAAAACATTTTTGTATTAGCAGCTGCAAAACACGATGATACAATGGGCTGCATTGTTTCTCACAATTGTTTAAGGAAAAAAGCTAAATAATCTTAATGTCAAGGACAAAAATAATACAAAATAAAATTTCATAGCTGGTAAGAAATATTTATGGCTGGTGAATTACATTTACATTTAATCATTTAGCAAACGCTTTTGTCCAAAGTGACTTGAAGAGAACAATAGAAGCAGTTGTACCAACAAAAGAGCAACAGTATGTAAGTGCTCTGACAAGTTCCAGATAGTCTAGCATAGTACACGTACCAAGTTGTTATATAGAAATAGAATAGAAAGTGTTAGTATTAATGGGTTGATGGAAAAGATGCGTCTTTAGCTGTTTTTTGAAAATGGCTAAAGATTCCGCTCAGCTGTTCGGGTGGAATAGGCAGGTTATTCCATCAGCAGGGAAGTGTCAAGGTAATGGTCCGTGAAAGTGCCTCTTTGTGATGGCACCACAAGGCGACATTCACTTGCAGAATGCAAGCACACAAGTCTGAAGTAGTGAGTTTAGGTATAGGGGTGCAGAGCCAGTGGTTGTTCTGTAGGCAAATTAATTCGCAAGAAGGTGTGGCAAAAAAAGGTTATTTTGGATCCTGGCAATTTTTCAATTAAAACTTGTTCTACTGAATTGAGTAAAGAGTTTCGTCTTTAAACCTTCAACACCCAGCCTATTCTTATCCTGTAAGTTGCACAACTTGTTGGTGGATCTTTACAAACTATTTTTCACTTTCTTTGAGTAATACACTGACAAGCCGGTACTTTAGTCTATTGTGTTTCAAAAACACAGGAGCATTCTGTTCTGTTTCTTCACCTGTCCTTACTGTTGATCAAAGCATGTGTAAAAAAAACTATGAAGGTAAAATTATGTCATAAAGAATTGCATGCACAGGGTAAGATTTGTGAAAGTGTACTTAAGATTGCAAATGTAAATTAAATTTGCATGTGCAAGAGAAGATTTGTAAAGGTGTAAATCACCTTTCAAGAGTAAGATAAAAATATTTGCAGCATTTTACTGTTATTCGTAAGTGTAATTCATGTATTGTGAAATAACCCGATACACCTAAACTTTTAAAAAGAAAGACGCCACTGTACAAATCGGGTTATTTCGGGAACTTTTTTGCCCCATGCACCCAACAAGCCATTTAGACATTTGCAACAGTTTTTTTTTTTTTTTTTTTACACAAACACAATTAATTACGCAGTTAATCTGTTTTGCAGTTACTGACTCTGTTGCTTTCAGTTGCAAATTGCTGTTCACAGGCCTGCAGTGCTTTTGGCCGTATTTGTGCGCAAAAACCGTGCCAAAAGTGTAAGCGTGGAAAAATGGAAGTCAGAAGAATACAGATCTTATTTATTTTGCGTTAGCATGAAGTTGCAGTTTCACAATACATGAATTACACTTACGAATAACAGTAATATGCTGCAATTTTTTTTTTTTCTTACACTTGAAAGGTGATTTACACCTTTACAAATCTTCTCTTGCGCATGCAAATTTAATTTACGCTTGCAATCTTAGGTACACTTTCACAAATCTTACCCTGTGCATGCAATTCTTTATGACATCATTTTACCCTCATAAAAAACTTTTTGTTCTTTGTCTTTTAACATTCTACACCATTGAAAAGATTATGGTTATTGATTTTTTAAATATATATTCTTGTTTAACAATGAAAGGCTTATGCTATTTGTAATGGTATGTTTTTAGACAGTGGCCCCTCAGCCCATCTGTGCAGTCCTGGGTGTTCAAGCTGCTCAGGGCCTAATGCAGGAAGCTGGCTGGATGCTTAGAGAGACTGTGGTTGTGTCATCTGCACCTCTGTGTATTTACAGGAAAAAACTACAGGTATACCGATCTTTCTGTCCTAGCTATAGTGCTTCATGCAGTTTGCATGTTTCTTAATTGCTTTGTTTGTTTTTCTTAATTTTTTTGTTTGTTTTATCCTTTACTCAGGGCATAACTAAGAAGATTTCCCAGTTTGATTTGCACTCTTTATCTCCATCTCCAGACTGCAAAGAGGAAACTATTCAGAAACTCAGACAAACTCTCCCAGAGGTTAGGCAATATTCTGTCCAGTGTTCAGGTTAAACAGATGTGTTGTAGATTAACAAAATTGTTCACTCAAAAATAAAATGATTTTATCATTATTTACTTGACCTTAGTTATCCTGTTGAACACATAAATACAATTTTTAAGAAACTTCATTTTAAGTCGGTCTTTCCAAAAAAACAGTTAATCAGACATGTTCATTTGTACATGTCCGTTTATTTGGATTTTCACTAAATGATTATCGAGGCCAAAAGAATTAGGAAAACAATATTATCGCAATATCTATAGAAATTTTGTATGTAAATAATAAAAAATTAATAAAATAAACCTATCAGTAAAGTTAATCTTCTCTGACAGGATTTTGAATGACATTAGTAGCTACACACTGACTCAACGTCTTTTTTTTCTTTAATATTTTCGATGGGTGGCAACCAGAGTTAAGGTGCAATGCCGACTACTTCTATGTTGAAGGTCAACCAAATAATTACTGGTGCTTGATTATTTTCATTATTAATATGTAGTATTAACGCAATATATAGGTTATCGTCAAGATGGGTAAATTGTGTCACCCTTAATTTGGAACATCGTGAGGGCGGATAAACAATGACGGAATGTATAATTTTGGATTAACTATCCATTTAAAACACCCTGTGTCTGTAATGAGAGTAGTTTTTTTTTTAACTAGGAACTGAGCAAATCTGTGTACATGTTTCTTTGCAGATATTTGAAACTTTATACCGGGTGGATCAGGTGTGCAAGAGACTCCAGAGAGCGGCCTCTCAGCTTGAAGGCAGGCTGGCTGAGCTTGAAAATTGGAGCTCAGAGGCCCAAGAGGTCTGGCAGCTCCTAAAAGAAAGGCAACATAGGGCACATCTCAGGACTAAAGTGAGCAGAATCAACAATTCTTGAGTTCATTTGGTTGATCAAAGCAGAGATTTCACATTTGTCATCTCTTTTGATTCCCATTGCAGGCGCTGATCTCCAGAGGTCTACAATTGGAAGGACAGGTGGTGACAGAAGGTGAGGACCTTCAGGTGCTTGTGACATCGGTGCAAAATAAATCCTCCTTGCCTTACCTTAGCACATCAGCCCTACAAGACCGACTGAAACGGACTGTCTCTCACTGTCAGGTGCATTTCTTTGCAGACCACTATCAGTTAGGGAATGTTTAAAATCATGATGTTGTAAATTCTCACAACTTCCCCTATGTCTTTTAGGAGGTTACTGAGATGCTCAGTTCTCATGGAGTGAAGCATGAAGGACAGCCTGAAGGTGAACAGCCAGCTACCAAGGTTTTTGTCCATGCACATTCTAAGCTTGAATCCCAAACTGAAACCTTTCAAGACAATTCGGATCAGGCATTCTCAAAAAGCAGCAAACTTTCTCTAGAGAGCCCAGTAGAACCTCAAAACCAAGAACATCATTCCTCTCAGCTGCTGTCAGAATGGGAAGCCACCAGTGGCTTACATCCCCAGGTTCTTCCTCAGCTTCACGATAAATCTCCCAGTGACCATTGGAAAGATATATACCAAGTACAGCAAGCAGATGTAAAACAGCCTTTGCTTTCATCTGTTCATCTTGTCAGGAAGGTTCAAATGAAACCCCAGACTGAAGTTCATCTTATCTCTGTAGACTCGAGCCAATCCAGTAGCTTTGGACCATCAAACCTTCAAGTTGTCTCTGTAAAGTCAAGCCAAACCAGTGGCTTTGGACCCTCAGACCCTTTCCAGGTTATCTCTGTAGAATCAAGCCAAACCAGTGGCTTTGGACCATCAGGCCCTTTCCAGGTTGTCTCTACAGACTCAAGCCAAACCAGTGGCTTTGGACCCTCAGGCCCTCTCCAGGTTATCTCTGCAAACTCAAACCAAACCAGTGGCTTTGGACCCTCTGGCCCTCTCCAGGTTATCTCTGTAGAATCAAGCCAAACCAGTGGCTTTGGACCCTCAGGCCCTCTCCAGGTTATCTCTGTAGAATCAAGCCAAACCAGTGGCTTTGGACCCTCAGGCCCTCTCCAGGTTATCTCTGCAGACTCAAGCCAAACCAGTGGCTTTGGACCCTCAGGCCCTCTTCAGGTTATCTCTGCAGACTCAAACCAAACCAGTGGCTTTGGACGCTCAGGCCCTCTCCAGGTTATCTCTGTAGAATCAAGCCAAACCAGTGGCTTTGGACCGTCAAGCCCTTTCCAGGTTATCTCTGTAGAATCAAGCCAAACCAGTGGATTTGGACTGTCAAGCCCTTTCCAGGTTATCTCTGTAGAATCAAGCCAAACCAGTGGATTTGGACCCTCAGGCCTTCTTCAGGTAATCTCTGCAGACTCAAGCCAAACCAGTGGCTTTGGACCGTCAGGGACTCTCCAGGTTATCTCCGCAGACTCAAGCCAAACAGTTCCTCTCCAGGTTTTCTCTACAGGCTCAAGCCAAACCAGTGGCTTTGGATCAACAGACCTTCAAGTTATCTCTACGGACTTGGGACAAACCAGTGGTATTGAATCATCAGAACTTCTCCAGTCTACATCTTCAGCTACTTTCAGCCAAAGCACTTTGCCTAAATCTTCTGCTATTCAAACCTCTTTGGCATCCCCACACAAAAGAGAAAGGGTTCTAGCCAGAAGCCTCAGCTTTCCCCAGCCCAATGAGCCATCACAAACCCAGTCTCCATCCTCATCTTTATCCTGTTCAAGCACTTGTATGGATAGACCGGTTACAGTGACTCAACTAAGAACGCCAATCAAACAGCACATTTGTTCACCAACAAAATGGCAACCTCAGACCTCAGTGACAACCCTAGACCAGAGACAAATGGTTCTAGCCAAGAGTCACAGCTTTCCACAACCATCGGAGGCTCCAGGTGTTCCTCATGTCCCAGTACGAAATGAGGTGTATGCCAGAGCTCAGGCTTTAGCCAGGAGCAGACTGGATAAAGCCAAACAGCACCTGCATGAACACATACAGGATGTCATCACTGTAATCAGTACCAGAGACAAATCTAAAAAACAATCTAAAAAAAAACAGGTGAGACCATTTCAAAATCTTGTGAATTTTCAATCCAATAATTATTTGCAATCAAATAATGACTTAAAAAATGAAACGTATTTTTGGCCAAAACACATTCACACATGTCTTAATGTCTGCTGCTGTCTTTATGTTCTATAGACAATATCACGTCTTCTGAGGCCTGCAGTGTTGGAGATGTTTCTAGAAGCTGTGAAAGGAATGGGCGATTTCTGCTCTGATGCCCAGCTCAAAGACATGGACCTCCTGTCTCAGTCAGTCAGGGCCCAATGGGAGGTAAGGGTAGTTTATTTATTTCCAAACCATTAGTATATTCTGACACTTGGTGAACCAGCCGGCAGTCTGGGTGGCCAATAGGATCTGGCTGCAGACTTGCCCCTGCACTTTCCGACTTGCACTCTCAGTCACCTGCACCTCCTTTGTCAATGACAGCACTTGCAAGTCTGCAGCCAGACCCTTCTCCTGGGTGGCCAATGCCACCATGACTCTTATGTGACCTTGTCCCAGCATAATTGATTAAATCAACATCCCTTTGTGAACCCTTTGTGTATGTTATTTAAGCAGTATAATACTGTGCATGCAGCTAACGCATGCCTTAATCTACATGCCTCTGCATGTGAGCATAACTGCATTAAATCCAAATTAGTTATTAAACCTTATTCAATATTTTTAAAAACCTTTCTCATTTTATAATGGTTGAATCATCAAGGATTGATTTGTTGTAAAAGGGATCATTTATTGACTGCATGCATGTTTGGACAGGTTGATGTAGACAGTTACATGTTTTCCTTTCAGCTATATCACAAACCAGGTTAGTCAAGTTAGCAAGCCTTTTCAGCACTCTTTCGAAGTGGCCATTATAAATGCACCACAAAGAGGACTCCTTTGATCTGATCTAGATCTGATACTAGAATATTAACTCATATTAGCTGAAACGTAGTCGTACACTACCAGACAACAGTTGTAGTCAAAGTTTTTATATTTATCGTTATAATCCATCTGTATAGATAAAAATACATTTTATTATATAATTTTATTGTACATTTTAATATATCATCATTATATATTATATCATTATTGTGGAAGAGTTTGGAAGTAGTTAATTAATGAAGGATCTGGGTTCAAATCTCAGGAATGTGCCAAAGCATCTGAGCGTTCAGTGCATCTGGATGCCTTGACAAGAATTAAAGAGAGTATGCAGCCTGCAGAGAGTGTTCTTCTCAGCACTGCCCACTTGAGGACAGACACAAAGAGAGTGGAGAGCATTCAGCACCACACAGACTCCACAAGTGACTTGGCACCATGCCAAGACAGGTGAGAAATGGAGGGCAAATTTAGGTTTTATATACTGAAAAGTTTTATGTCACCATATTATATTAATCATATATTTTCTAGTACAATATACTGTATGCTTTAGAAAAAAAAAACTTTCTAAATTGAATGCAAATTTTATTGTTCTAAGACCTGCCTCTTAAACTCTGGCCTTTCTTATAGCCAGACTACACTAACCAATGTGGGCTCTTAAGTATTTCTATGTTCGTGTACTGCACGTATTTAGTCATAGTATGTATATAAACTATAATTATAATTAGCTTTATATAAAAGTCTGCTAAGTGAACACGTGCATGTGTGTTCTCAGCAGGGGGGGAGCAGTCAAGGATTGTGTCCTGCTGGGAGAGACTTTACTGCTAGATGACCTAAGCCTCGTCCACTCACAGGTACACGTGCTCATGTGTTGCATGTCTGTGTGTGCGCGACATGACTGTTTTATCTCTTTTTGATCAGTGCAGTATTTATTTATTTATTTTCTTCTCAGTCACTCAAACCAACATGACTACACTAACAGAAACTAAAATCTGTTTTAGCGTTATATCTGCCTGGTGTTAACATGGCACGTTTTCTTGGCATGGTCGAGAGTTTGCTTGTAGCCTAACATGGAGCTAAACCTTGTGAGAACTTCTCAGCTCTGATTGGATGTTGTTGACCTTCTTAAGCACATGGACAGCTCAGAGGAGTTAATCTGCTGAGATTGGTTAGGGCTGCTGAAGAGTGTATTTGCTTGTTCTGGGGTCGTTTGACCCTACTTGTAATGACACTGTGGTCGTTCTCTCTCAGGCTGTTGTCCAGACCAACATTGTGGAGATTAAACAGATACCAGAGAGAACCATCATCCACCCCTGTTCAGCACAGGAAGAGAGGGTTACTGAATCTAAGAGCAGGTAAGCCCTTTTGATGCAAGTCTCTGTCTTAAAGTTGTTTAAAGAAGTATATACAGTATATTTGGAAATGGAAATTGCTTAGGACCCTATATGTAGCTTATATGTTGCTACATTTTAAAATGCTCATTATGATTACTTAATGAAATAAGTAAATAATTTAATAAAAAATATTTTTTATATTTTTTAATATATTTTATTTATGGTTTATTTGAATAGGGACAGATACAATATACACAGATAAATCTGAAAACAACAGCCATCCAATGCAATACCTAAAACCTAAACATGAGTACAATTTTGTAGCTGAATTAACCATATGCATATGTTATAGTTGGGACTGTTTTTTGTTTTGTTTTTTTTTAGTTACTGTGCTGTACAGTCAGTCCTCCATCAGAAGTTGCTTAACAACAGTCAGCTGCTGGGATCAGAGTTTCCCATCAGCCCCGGCAGCAGCACCAGTATCTCTGCTGACTTACTGAAAAGTCAACTTAAGCACATACTGGTAAGTCTCACGCACCACTCTCCTGCATTCAGGGTGCATTTTGTATACAAATGGCTGTGTGCTCATTTAGGCTCTGAAGGACCAGACAGAGGGTTTGTGGTGTGAGTTTGAGCTTCAGTATTCCCAGAGCTCTCAGCACATGGAGGATGGCTGTAACATGGAGCAGGAGAGAGCTCAGCTCATTCAACAGTGGAGGGGACAACAGATGTGCATTCAGGCCAGGTAAGACATATGTACATGGTCTCTTTCAAAATCCGGTGAGCTGCCTACAAGATGCTTTGCATTATGAAGTCTGTTTAGATTTGTTTCAAAGTTAACAACTAAATAATGCTGCCTGTTAAGATTTGTTCTTTTTCCAAATTCTAAGGCATCACTCTAAGGGCCAGATTTACTAAAGAAGGAAAATTATCCCATAAATGTGCCGATGGGAGTGGAAAGTTGTGCGCTTGATCTACTGACGACGCGCAAATTAAAGAACATAGATGCTGCCGGATAATTTCCATAGTGACCAACACAATTTACCCAGAGCAGCACAAATTAGGTTTAAGACATGCTTTTTTGGGGCAGTAAATAATGGCGCAAATGCCAGTAAATTGAGGTCAAACCTTAGTAAATCACCTTGCATGATTAATTTAAATACTCTCCTCCCATACATCTTGCGTCTGAAAGGGAAACTCCTACAAATACATATGCAATATGCAAGGTCAGCCGCAACAACTGTGTACATGGCTTTTCAGTGCTAATTGTTCACTGCGTGTCTTTAGTAAATCCTGACAGTAGTTTTTTAATGCCAAAAGAGGGTTTGTTCTGGCGCAAGCTGTTAGTAAATCTGGCTCATAGACTACAGTTCAAAAGTTTGGGGTAAGGTTTGTTAAATGTTTTTGAAAGATTCTTACACTAACCAAGGTTTGATAATTATTTGTTTGTATTTATTTGAAAATATTTATTTGTTCAATTTGATTCTATAATTCACAATAACTTACAAATTTTAATGTAATTTATTCTTGTGATAAAGCTGAATTTTCTTCAGTCATTACAGTCTATAGTGTCACATGATCCTACGGAAATCATTCTGACATGCTGATTTGGTGCTCAAGAGACGTTTCTTATCATTATCTATGTTGAAAACAGTTTTGTCAACATTTGTCATTCATTTCTGAAAAGTATTATTAAAAATAGTTTACAGTAAATAAAAATACTAAATATTTATTGAAAGCATTTGTCAGGTCTCTCGTGCTCTATTTGTCTGGCTTACAGAACTGTTGTCTATGTAAAGCAGGTCCAAATCTCTCACTTATGAGGACATTGGGCTATTGGGATACTGCAAGGGAGCTCACTAGGTTGTGGAACAGAGATACTGTTAGCCATAAGTAGCACAATAATAATATTATTTTATATATTGTTCAGGGTGAAGTCCCTTGAAACTGCAGTAAAGCTGCTGGAGTCAACTGACATACAGATCAGACTGATTTCTGATCAGCTCAAACTGATCAGTCAGAAACCTCTGAATATTAGAGACTTTGCAGTCGCTGATGCCAGAAATCTACATGAAGACCTAAAGGTACAAATTAATGTTCATGCTTTTAGACACTTGTATATCTAAATGTTTCTCTCACCTCCAGCTGGCATATATTTTTCAGAGGTAGTTGTGTATTTTAGATCCTTTCATTTAGATGCCCTTATTTTATTTGACGTTATGTATTGTAGAACATCTACTGTTCACATCATCGCATGTGGAAGATATCTAAAATGCTAGACTTTCCTAAGAAAATAGGACATTTGAAATCTTTATGTAATGTACTTAACATTGATTGATGTAAATTTGCTTGTTCAAACTCATTGTGACCTCATTGTTATTTGTTCAGCATCTAGATGAAAGTATTGAGAAAGAGCTGTTTCTGCTTAAGAGTGATGGTTCAGTTAGTGACGACGCTGAGCTGAGTCACATTGAGCTCCAAGCCCGTCTACCCCTGCAGCAAACTCTCCACGACCGCACGAAATGCCTGGAGAAGCAAAGACAATGTCTGAGAAAGAGTGAATCGGCCCTTGTGGCCCTCGAGAACCTCCTTTTCCAACTCCACCAGGTGAATGACAACCTTACTACAGCTCACAGCACTTCAGACCGCAGCTACAGCTTAGTCTCCATCCAGCAAAGCCTTCAACAAGCCAGGGAGGAATCGGTTCAGCTAGACCGACTGCTAGATGATGCTGGTATGGGAGTAACTTTGAATGATAAACCAGGCAGCTGTCATGAGATGGTGTCATCTTTGGCTCTGCATGCAGAAGAAGTTGAGACTAAAATGGCTGTAGGGCTGAGGCGACCTGACAGAGGTGGGAAAGGAAGAAAAAAGGGAGAGCAGAGAGTGTTTGGTAGGAAGAGGATGGGCCTGCTGGTCGCCCTGAGGGAGGTACTGGCGGCACTGGAAAGACACGGGCTGAAGGAGCCCACACTTCCTGCACTACAGCACAGGTGAACATACTTCAAAATGTGACTGTTTCTCTGATTTTTATTCTTTCATGTTTTGCATACTTGCATACAAGATTGTGAAAATTATTAAATTAAGTTAAATTTAAATTTAAAAAAGTGCTAGTCATGTTAAATAAAATAACTGCAATATACAATATAAAATAAAATAAAATAAAACAGTACTGCTTTTTTTCTTTGTTTTACACAATATTTCTAAAGTAATCATTTTTATTTTATTTTATTGAATTTGTTAAACAAGGAGTTATGTTATTTAAAATAACAATTGTAATACACAATATTAAATAAAATGCAATATAATAATAAAATAAATCAGGACTTCTTTTTTTTTTTTATAAAATATTTTAAAGCATAGTTTATGCTCAAATAATAAAACAAGGTCCTAGTTATGTTAATTATAATATACTATTATCTACAATATAATTGAAATAAACTATCACCACGATATATATAGACATGAAGACAATTAATTAAGAAAAATATCAATGTAAATATAAATAATGCTGTGAATGATGCATGAGTTCTTTCTCACAGTAACACCTGCACTTGATCTGTTTCAGAGAGTTTAAAAAAAATGTGAAATGACTTCAGAGATTTTTGTAAAAATTATTTCTCTCTTATATATCAATTTATTACAATAAAGTAGATGATACGTCTCAGTCTCACCAGTGTCTCTCTCTTTTTCAGGTTGCGCTTCCTGACAGACATGGAGAGTAAACTGGTTGCATTACGCTCAGAGATTCAGGATCTGAGAGATACATGTGCAGAGACAAGTACCTCAGACACAGGCCTCAGCGAGCTGCAGGCAGAATGGGAAAACGCACAGAGAGCAGTCACAGAAAGGTGGCGAGAAATGCCTGTGATTATAGGAAAGCTATTTGTTAAATGCTGTTACGCTGATGGAATTAGACAGCACATATTGCTAACTGGACACATTTGTTTCATGCTTCTATTTCAGTCTTGAGCAATGTGTCTCTTTGACTGAACTACTTAAGAAGTTCCAGAGCTGCCGAAATCGATTGGGCAGCACTTTACAGAGAGCAGAGCAGACTATCAGTGATCAGGCCTATTACATGGGAAAAGACAACCTACAGCTCCTGATCAGCAAGGTAAAGGGCTTTTGGAAAATCCTGGGTATAGGGCTTCCATTCTTAGTGGACAGCAGATGGCAGTATTAACTACATCATTTAGTTGAATTTAGTAGTATAAATGAATTTATATATTTTGTGTGTGTGTCTAGGTGACCAGTATTAAGTCAGATCTCAGTGGTCTTGGGGATGGAGTGGAGGAGTTCAGGGCTGTGTGCAGACAGCTTCAGTCTCTGATGAGAAAGATCCCTGATTGTGTAGATGCCCCATTTGAGAGTGAGGCTGACACCCTCATGGACCGCTGGCTTGATGTAAGTGCCCTCAGTAATGCTATAGTATAGTATAGTATATACTATATATATTCAATTCATTTCAGTTCACATTTATTTGTATAGTGAATTTCACAATACATATTGTTTCAAAGCAGCTTTACAGAAAATGCATGTGTCTACATTACAATTTAGGCCCTATTTACACCTGGTATTAAGATGCGTTTTGGTTGATTGGATCACAAGTAGACGAAGCAGACACATACCTGTTTACACCTGGTGTTTTAATCTCTTTTGTCCACTTTCAACCACTTCTGTCCTGATTTCTTCGAGGGGAGGGTCTGTGGGTTGGTAAATGTATGGTTTTTTTCAAATCTTTCGATCTAATGAGCAATTCACATATGAACGCGCCTGTAGACGACTGGAAAACACTCTGACTGAGAACAGCAGCTTTCGTTTCTGCTCTGACAGCTGCAAGACCACGCCGAACGCTGTGAGTGTGTGCTAGAAATAAGGAATGGTGAGGGAACATTGTGCTTGGTACTTTTTGCTACTTTTGTTTAGGCATTAGGTCAGTAGGTGGAGAGTAGGCGGTCTTTTGTTGCTGTTCGAACGCATTCAACCACATGAACGTTTACACTACGACAGCAATGCGGTCGAAATGCGTTTTCGACTACCTCGGGAAGTGGTCGAAAATGGACAAGCTCAAAACTTTTTAGACCCCACTTACACCTGTATTTAGCGGCGTCCACTTGTGATCCAATCGTCTAAAACGCATGTTAATACCAGGTGTAAACAGGGTCTTAGAGTTATCTGTTATCAGAGGTGACTGTCCAAGTAATGTTTTTCAGAACGTACAGTACATATACAAATCACTCAGTTAGCTAACATCATATATAAATTTTAGGCAAAAACAATGAACTACTTGAAGTATTACAAGCTGTGAACATAATGATTACAATATATAGAAAATTTTGCATTGGTGCATGTTGATTCAGAGTTTGTTTCATCTGAAGTCCTTGCAGTAGTCATCTCTTCACATATATGTCCTCTCTCTTTCTCTCTAATAATATTCTGTGTTTGCATTAACCTGTTACAAATGCTCTTATTTCAGGTCACTGAGAAGACAGACTGTCATCTGGACAACCTTCAAGCTGGGTTTTCTCTTTGGGAAAAACTCCTTCTATTGGCTGGAGAGGTAGAGGGCTGGAGCACCCAAAAGCTGATGACACTTGCTCAGTCACACCCCTTTCATACGGAACTTGACGTGTCTGCAATGCAGGTAAAACCTTTGTCAGATGACAATTTTAGGTATAACTTTCAGATACACTTATTTTAGAATTTGAAACCAATGTTAAACATTTTGGATATTACTTGAGATGAATCCGTCAAAAATGGAACAAAATAAGTATCATTATATCTTATAACTTGTCATCAAGTGAACATTAAGTGCCTTAGTGAGCATAATTTTTTTTTTTTTTAAACATTAAAAAAATCTTACCTCCCCCAAACATTTGAACAGTTGTGTATTTTTTAATACAGCTCTTCCTTTTGTGATGTTTTATATTTATATTATATTTATATTTTGCACAGGATGAGCTGAGGGTTCAAGAGGAGAACATTGAACATTTCCATCGCAGATCTTCAGAGATCCAGGAGCTGCTGCAGAGTCATGAGTTCCCACTGGAGCTGCAGGTGAGTTTTGGACAGACCAGGATCTTTTCACGATGCTAATTTATTCACTTAATGAAATTTTTATTAAAGAATGCTGTATGTTCTGTCATGTTCTATTGGTAAATCACATGTATTAAACAGCCTAGCTCATCATCATATTTCATCAAATTCACTTGTTCATTTTTAGGTGATTGAGAGCCAGCTGAGGAAGAAGATGGCAGAGGTGATGGAGCTCTTTTCTGAGACCAGTGATGTTTTCAGACAGCTGGTTGCTGCCAAAGGCCAGGTGGCGTCTGAGATCGCAGATCACCTGTCCTCCGTCCAAACTATTACAAATGCTCTGAGCACACTGACCACACCTGAAAGCCCACATGCGCTCAACATCATCCAGGTGAATGTTTAAATTTTAAAATCTACATGAAATGTAAGTTGTGATAGTCTTTTCTTCCCTATTGTGACGTATATCCAAGTGAAAACCCTTCTTGAATAAGAAAAAATGTAGGATTTTGTCCATGGGGAATTGATTGGACCATTGGATGGTTGTGTTTTGCAATTGCTGTGATTGTCATATGAGTGACAGGTTGACTTGTGCCAGTAAACTTGTTATAGGTTCAAAATGAGTTCAAATTGAAAATTCTGTCATTTACTCATCTTCATGTCGTTCCAAACCTGTAAGACTTTCGTTCATCTACGGAACACAAATGAAGATATTCTTAATGAAATCTGAGAGATTTCTAATATTAATTCATATGAATTAAGCTGTTTAGTCCAGATTTTCTAAAGAGACACGATCGCTTTTCATGATGAAAAAAAATTAATTTCACAGGCTTTTATTCACATATAAACATTGATCAGTGAAAAGCTCAACCAAACCTGCTTGATGCACAAGAACAAACCTCATTGGTTCTTGCGGAAGCTCAGACGTGCGTAACACATGAGAATGAAAATCATTGGTTCTCACACGTCAAGCAAACATGCTTGAGCTTCCGTTTACCACAACTGATGTGTGAGTTGATGAATGTTTATGCGAATAGAAGTCAAAATGTAATGTTCATCAAAGCGATCGTGTCTCTTCAAAAAATTTGGACTAAACCACTTAATTCATATGGATTAGTTTTGCGATCTCTTTATGAACTTTTTGAAGTGTCAAACTAAAGTGGTAGTTGCACAGCTGACAAAGGAGGGACAGAAAGCTCTCCGATTTCATCAAAAAGAACTTCATTTGTGTTCCATAGATGAACGAAAGTCTTGTGGGTTTGGAACGACATGTTCAAACTTTCAATCAGTAGTTTAGCCAAAAATGTTTTTTTGATGGACTAATCCCTTAATGTAACCTTTTCAACTGACAGGGCTTATTGGAGCAGCTGCAAACGGAGACCGAGCAGGCAGATGCGTTACTACAGCAGATAGATCTTCTGGCCAGCATTGCAGGTCTAGAAAACCTCCAGGCACTGGCTGAAGATGGAGCTCACCTTCAAGAAAGCATCTGCACGGCCAGAGAGCTGGTCATAGAGAAGAGAGAGCAAGCAATGAACCCCGACAGGCCTGAAAATCAGATGGTCCGAGACCCTAAGCACATCAAACCTCAGATTAAAAAAACTGAATATAATGCGCCTGAGTTAGAGTCTGAATCTAATGGTAAAACAGAGGAACAGAAGCATGGAGGGAAGGCACAATATGAAGTTGAAGTTCTTGAGTTGAAGGACATCAAAGAGCAGGCCTGCAGCTGGGCCAGTGAACTGTATCTCAAGGGGGAATTTCAGATTTCTGAGGATGAGAACAAACAGGTCAAACTTGAGGAGAGACTCACAGCTGAACAGGTAATTTTCTTGTCCTTCGTCTGTTTGTTCTCTAAGGGTCTGCATCTTTAAAGTGGCCTGAAATGAAATGCAAAGCATTTTTGAGAACATTTTTAGTTTTGAGAACTTTGTTTCTTAGTAACTACTTTAGTAAGAGTTATTGACTGACTGTTAACAGCAAATCAAATTCCATTTCAGTTTGTCATATAGTAAAAGGAACATCTGACGCACTAAAGGAAAGTTATTTTTGAACAGCTGAAATTATCTGGGCTACAGATTGACTTGATTTCTATTTGCTTGATTTTATTTTTGACAAAAAAAAAAAGTCAGCAATTTAGTCAGCAACATAGCTGATTTCTATTTGCTTGATTTTATTTTTGACAAAAAAAAAATAGTCAGCAATTTAGTCAGCAACATAGCTCACAGACTATGAACATATATATATATATATATATATATATATATATATATATATATATATATATATATATATATATATATATCTATATATCTATATATATATATATATTAAATAAATACATTTTTTTTTTTTTTTTTTTTTTTTTTACTTTTTTGTTGATTAGTCCAGGCATCTAATGTAATAAGACTAACTTGGTGGATTCTTGGTAGGCCGTAGAGCAAGTGGAAAGAAACCTTCTGAAGGTTGAGAAACTGCCGGAAGTCCTGCAGACAAGCTGTACTCCAGAGGGTCAGGCTGCTGTCTCCCAGGACCTTCAGACTCTGTTCGGAAAGGCATCAGCCCTGAGGACTTGGGAAGGGGACTCTGATCCAGTTCAGAGCTCTATACAATGCAATGAGCCTCAGCAGCCTGGAGTATCCACAGAGGAACTCCATTCAGTTCAGGTTAGTGTTATGTCACTTTTGCACAGGAATTTTTTGAGAACAGTTACAAATAGTTATGGTATTTCTTTTCGAGTATAATTATAGTTTAGTTTAGTTGCCTTATTATATCGTCCTAAACCTCTATGAATATCATTCTTCTGCAGAAAACAAAAGAAGATATTTTGAAGAATGTTTCAACTTTTTTGTCCATACAATAAATGTAAGTGTGCTCCAAAAAAGCATTGGACCCCACTGACTTTCATTGTATGTACAAAAAACACATTTTTCAAAATATCTTTTTCTGCTCTGCAGAAGAAAGAAAGTTATACAAGTTTGGAAAGACATGAGGATGAGTAAATGGTAACAGAACTTATTTAAAGAGGAAAATATGCCTGTGATTATTCCTTGACAGGCATACATTTGTTTTGTTTTTCTTTGTGGGTCTGGCTTTGGGGTCAGCAAGAGTGCAGTCATTGAGTGTACTACTGTGGTGTGGGCACAGAATCAGTGTGTTCTAGCTAAAACCTTCTAAATGGAGTGCCCGCTCTGTACTGACTCTAGGCCATTAATGTAGGACGCCACCTCATTGCTTTTAAGTGCTTGTTTTTTACTTTCTGTTTTGAAAAAATCCTTGTTTTGCTGTGTTTTGCTCTGCTTTTCTGATGTCACAGCTTATCTTTAGACTGCATTATCAGCATTATTGTGATAGTTTAAAAACTGTTATGCTCATCAAGGCTGCATTTATTTGATCAAAACAGTTCAAAAGTAATTATTACAATTTCAAATGACTGTTTTCTATTTACATTTTTTTAAGATATAATGTATTCCTGTGATGGCAGAGCTGAATTTTCAGCATCATTACTCCAGTCTTCAGTGTCGCATGATCCTTCAGAAATCATTCCAATATGCAGATTTGGTGTTCAATAAATATTTTTTTTATTACTATAAATACTAAAAACTGATTAAATGCTTAACAATTTTGTGTAAAACTGATACTTGTTTTCAGGATTATTTGATAAATAGAAAGTTCAAAAGAACAATTTATTTGAAATATAAATCTTTTGTAACAATATAAATGTCTTTTTACTGTCACTTTTGATCAATTCAATGTCTTCTTGCTAATATATTTCATTTTTGAGCCAAAACTTTGTAATGGTAGTGTAAATCTTAAAATTAAAGAGGAAAGCCCATAAGTTAAATAAATCATGTCTTAAAAGGATAGTTCTGGGTAAAAGGAAAATTTCTGTCATTGTTTACGTACCCTCATGTCAGTACAAACATGTATGGTTTTCTTCTTCTGTAGCACTGAATTGAAAGATCTTCTGAGACCAGTGTAGAACTTTCCTGATTTAGACTATTGAAAACAGGGCTGATCGAAGGATGCAGTATTCATTATAGATTATAAAAAAATGCCCAGGGATTGAAAAAACACACATACAGTACTGTATATTGCTGAATTATGATATATTTTTGAGTCATAGTAGTTAGTTTCCTTGTTTTGCAGGTTGCCACTGGCAATGTAGTGGGTGACTTGTATCTTATGAATGTAAAGATGCCCACAAAGGAAGTCAGTGGAACAGAGTACACATCATGTTTATCTTTCTCAACACAACAAGCAACTGCAGATGTTGAGAACCTCCCACCAGGCCATGACACAGATGATCAGCAGTCCATGTCTAGATCTGAAGAGAGGGGTGAAACTGGATCTGTAATAAGAGAAGATGACGGTGAATCCTCTCATGGCTCATCTTGTGGAAGCCAAAAGCCAGTCTTTACCATAGTGCTGGACTCCGATCTTACCAAACCCAGCCAGAGCCCAGTGGCACAAGCTATCCCAGCTTCTACAACTAAATGGGATACTGTTTCAGTTGTTCATGATAGGAACATAGAGAGATCAGAGGATGGTTTGAAACTCTTGGAAGCCAAACCAAATGTTGATGTAGCTGTAGATGAAAAACATGCTGTAATATGCTCTTCTAATGAGCCTTTTCATTTTCATTCCACATCAGAAGTTCAGTTTAATGAAAACCATTACACTGATAATGTTGAACCCACCCATTCTACTCCAGACCTTGATTCCAGGCCTAAACCTAAGAAGGATTCATCTACTCAAGCATTTGTCCCAATGGTTTCATACCCAGAGAACCATCATGCAAGCTCTGGAAATGCAAAGAAAGTATTTACCATCATCCTCGATGTTGATTCTCCTACATTTTCATCAGACAGGTGTCATTTACTGTCTGGTGAAAATGTATCGGGCCCTGAAGATTCGTCCACAGATAAATTCTCCCAGACAGAGGTAAAAAATCAACAGAGGAAACCTGAAGGCCAAGAGGCTAAAGGAGGCCTTTCAGAGAAGGACAATGTGAAATCATGTAGTTCTGAGCTACAGCCAGGACAGAAGGAAGTAATCCAGCCCAAAACCCATGAGATCATGGAGATTGACATTCAAAAAGGTGAAAAAGAGAAGCAACATGAAATCATAGAAGCAGAAACATCAAGCCAAATGGATTTCCATACTGGAGAAGGCAATGATTTGGGCTCTGTAGTTCATCAGCAGGATGTCACAATGTTGGAGAGTCATGATGAGGATGAGAAAAACAAATTTGCAGAGCCCTCAAATGAAGCAAACACACTTAAAAAGCCTCCAAATGTTGCTAAAGGTAGGAAGAAGAACAGGAAATCAGCTGGTGTGAAACAAGCAAGCAATATCAGTAGTAGAATGCTGAAGACATCTAGATCGGAACAGAAGAATAAAACTGACTCAGAAAACCTTCAAACTTCTGAGGTCAGGCTGCTGGACATCACAGATACTTCACTGACTGTGTCTTCAGACTATAGTCACCCAAATAATGCAAAGCCATTGAGCACAGAAGACAAACTAACAAAGGTTGTGGACACTGTGCAGCCAGAGACCTTGAATCTTCTACAAACTGAGACTAAGGATGATCAATTTGAGACTGTTAGCATCTCACTTGCCGGAGAAGCCACAGATAGTGTGGTCTTAGCCGCAATGGAGACTGTAAATTCAGCACGTACAGAGGACTCAGAAACAATGCTAACAGATGCTTCACCCGTTATGAGAGCTGAATGTATTACACAAAACCTTACTGCAGTGCCATCAAAGTCACAGCTCCGCCATGCTGAAGCTCAGAGGACAGATGATTCAGATGGCAGTTTCCCTTTGCAGGTAAGATTCACATGGATGTGTTCTTATAAAAATGTGACTCACAAAAATCTTGGTGGTCATGTTCAGTACCTGAATGAAATGCTTTTCAAGCACTTTTAATGTGTTCATTCAAAACTTTTTTAACCTTATTGTTTAACAGGTTTCAGAAGAATGTAAATTGTAATATTGTTTAACAGGTTTCAGAAGAACGTAAATTGTAATAGCTGTATAACACAGAAGTTGTGAACCTACAGTGCTTTTACTGCAAGCAATTCAATTTATGCCTTTCATTTTTCATTTGTTAAAGAATATCAGATAATGAAAATCATTGATTTTAAAAGCTCTATAATTCACTCTGAGAAAATTAAATGTATTGTCTCCTAATCTGAAAGATCTTACATTATCTTTATCATTATTCCAAGCTGTGTGAAATGCTGGAATTCATTGTGCAATTTTATGTGTACTCAAAGCTGTTTGTTCAACAGTGGTGAACGTTGTTTTCTTACTTGTGCATGCATGGTATTTATATCCTTACCTCTTATATTTTGGTGTAATTGTTAAGCTGCAGTGGCAAAAAGCATTTGTTCCTTAAAAGTTATATGTATTTATATTTATTTAATACATTTTATAATATACATTAACAAATGCTTTTTTTATTTTTATATTATTCATTTGATTGATTCTCCATAGGCCACCTTTGCATGTTGTTGCATCATTCATACATAATTCCATGTGTTGGCATTCTAACAGATATCGCCCTCTACCCTTTATCATGGTTAAATTGTGGCACGTATGCATATTTTTTTATCTATTTGATTTCATATAGAAGTTGTCTTACAATACTTGTCTTACAAAACATTTTTCAATGAGCAAGAATTTGGCTTCCTTATACCAACTACATTTTGTTGGCATTAGTTCTTGCAGTACTGCTTCTCCCAAGTCTGTTTTAGCCCTGGAGGCACACCACGCCTTTTAGAGGAAATACTCAGTTCCCAGTGGGGCAGCATTCCTAGTTTTTCTGAAACTGTGACTTAAGGAATTTAGAACAGAACTGTGTTTCTATTTTAAACGAGCTCTGACAGCAGGTGCAAGCAGTGTTGTGGTGAACTTTTGCCCTGAAATATGAACTATGATACTTTTTCCTTATTGTAGTACAAAGAAATGCACAGAGCCAATTCAGATTCATCTACCAGCAACAAATCATCCGAAAACAGAGGATCAGGAGCAACCGGCGAGGATAAAACAAGCCATGCGGAGCAGCCTACAGGGACACATGTGTGGGCCACTTTACTGAACACCATCACTAATATTCAGCCACCTCTGGTGACCAGTCACAGTTCTGAGGTACGTATGTGAACACATTATGGTTTTGTTCTAAATTGTTTAAGGAACAACTTGAACTTAAGAAACTTTGGTGCATTCAACTTTTGGGCTTTTAACAGAAAAGGAATTCAGGAAAAATATAGTTTTCATTTCTGTTTCTGTTAAGGTGAAACCAAGAAATACTTTTTTCTCAAATATAACTGACTGTTATCAGTTAATCAACTCATTTTGGTCTTTGACTTGAAGACCCTATATTCCCTCAAGGCTGGGAGGAAATTGCACAGGAAGGAAGGATTTTCTTTGCTCTGTGCTGTTTTGAGCTGTACCATTTTCTCTGTCTGCATTTAAAATTTCTCACTTTGGTTTCAAATTTTAATACTTTTATTTTTTTACAGGAAACTAGACCATGGAAGGATTCCTGGTTTCGGAACTCATTACTCTCAGAGTCTGAGAACAATTTGGCATGGACTGTCCTGCAGGTTTTCAGATGCCGGTACCGACCGGCCCAACTCAGCATTGCACATATGACTCTTCAGCTAGAAGAAGCTGAGGTACAGTACATTACTTTATTGGACTGGTTTCTCAAAAACCTCCAGCTCTGAACAGCTGTTGACAGTAAAAGATGTCAGTAGTCATGAAGAGCTAACCTAAAAATAGCCCAAACAATCCCTCACTACCTTCAGGAGATGTCTGATGACAAAAAACATATGACTTTAAATGAAGCAGAACATAATCAGATTTCCAAGTCACATGAAATCAGATTTGAGGCACTGATCATGTCAACTCAAAAGTTCAGATGTTTTTGCTTCTTTTAAAGCTCAAGATGATATTTGAATCATTCCAAGTCATGCTGGAGAACATTATCATCAGGTTTTACATCATGCAGCTTGAGTGCTGCTGTAATTAAAGCAAAAGGGACAAACCAAATACTAAAAACTTTTGAAATTCATGTACAGTACTTTCATATTATGATGTTTATAATATAATTTGTAATGTAAAAATGTTGTATTGCATTATAAAAATGCAAAATATCAGCATTTTCATTAGTGGACTTTTGGACACCACTGTACAAGAATGGTTCTGTGGCCTAATAGTTGGCACACATATTCTGACACATTGAGCCATGATGCTTATGCATGCAAAACTGGCTCACAAATCAAACTTTCAAACTGTAAGTATTTAAAATAAAACTGACAAACATTATGACATTACATCCCTCCATACATAGATCTGCCGGCAATGTGTCATGGATCAGGTGGCCAGACTGCCTCAGAATGAATCTGGTGCAGGATGCTTTACAGAGCCTGAGCAGGCCATAGAGAGGAGATGGAACGGAGTACTGCTGGATGCCTCAACAATGGCGGAATTTAAAAAGGCACAGCTACAGCAGGTCACACAGTATCACAAGCAAAAACGTGTTCTCACGGATACTCTACACAACCTGGAGGTTGAGCTCAGCACACTGACACTGTGAGTATCCTTATTGACATTTTCTGTGTGTGTGTTTGTGAGTTCATCTTTAACATAGATGAGATGATTCTAAAATGTATTGATCTTATATATATTTTTACGCTCCATAAAGAGGGATAGTTCACTCAAAAATGAAAATGTTCTCATCATTTACTCACCTTTATGTTGTTCCAAACCTGCATGAGTTTCTTATATTATATTCATAATATAACTGTAGCCATTGACTTCCATAGGTCACAAATTTAGTCCTAGTCCTGTCCTGTCCAGATAGGGCTTTAGTGTTCATGCTGTATTTTAATGAACAACTGGGAATAAATTATTTGTAATTAATTAATATTCTGAAACAGTAAAATATAAGAAAGCAAAGTAAAGATAAAATTACATGTTTTAAGATTTCATGTTGACACACTATACTTTTTTTTTATGATTACATGTTTCCTATACCTTTTATTCATTGATGACTTTACTCTTACTCTAAAATTTGGAGAATAGTCATGACAAGTAGGTGTGTCTAAACCTGTACTGGTAGTGTAGACAATGAAAAGTAATCCCCATTTCTCTCACCATTTTGAAGAGATTGCATTGAAAGCAACACCCTGCAAGCAGAGAAGCTGAGTGCATTCCTAAAGAGCATGCAGGAGAAGAGAGGCATACTTGAAGAGCTCCTACAGACATGCTCTCAGATCTCAGCCCATCTGGATGAGGCAGAGGGACCTGTGGCCTGCATTGAACCTTTTAGGACTTTACAGGAGAGATGGCAGACTGTGGAGTGGGCTGCTTCCAAGAGTCTGTGGCACGCTAATGTTTGCACAGCAGAAGTTTCTGGACTCCTGCAAGAGGCCAGAGAGCTGCAACGTGAACTGGATCTTCTGGAGAAGTCAGTTTGTCTTTCACACAGCTCTCACAGACCAATAGACTGGCAAAGTGCACTACATGAGACGGTCAGATCTGCAGACCTGGCAGTGTTGACTGAGCGCTATTCGTACATTCTTGAGGTCTCTCAGGCTCTTTCCACAAGTCCACTGGGAAAGAAAGAGCTTAGAGATATGGAGGATGCAGTGCAGGGTCTGAATTCTCAACTTGCTCTGACTCAGGAGAAGCTCAGCTCTCAGACTTCAAATGGCAATGATTGTTCACCGATCATTAGGATCATCAGTGACTATGTTACATGGGCTAAACAAACGGAAAGCAAAGTCAGTAGGAGAAGGAGGTTGTCCCTGTACCCTGAAGAGGCAAGTCACGAGGTCAACCACATGAAAAAACTGCAGTCTGAAACATCTCTTAAGAGGTTTCAGTTGGCCTCTGTTTTGAAAGAGCTTAGAGAGGAAGTTACAGGTCTCGACGAGAAGGATTCCAAAGCCATGTTGCCCACCCTCGATTCCTTAGAGGATTTGTATGTTAAGATTTCTGAGAAGACTGAATGTGCTGTTGTAGAAATGAACAGAATGTTACATATCAGAGAAAGACTGTGGAAACAGATCACTGACAGCAGTTCTTGGTTGACCTCAGTATTGGAAAAAGAGTCTGGTAAACCGGTGGCCTCTGAACCTAAAATTACGATCCCAGAATTGAGGGTTCAGCTTCAGGTATCCACTGAGGCTTTGAAGGATGCTGAGAGACAAGCAAAAAACTTGGAGTCTCTTTTAGATGAAACCAAGACTATGAATAACGTTTTGAGTGTACCCGAAAGCTTTCAGCTTATCAACAGGCTTACAGCCTTACAAGAAGAAGTCTCTAGAGTTGTGAACCGTAAGTGGGCCTCATGCTGGGTGTTTGAAGAGCTCCTTCATTCTCAGGAATCGTCTGCTGAAGAACATAACGTCATTCAGAAGAGCTTGAGACAGTTGAATGCTGATGTCATGAGGCTGAAGTATCCCGTAACCAGAGACTCGCTCTCGGCTCTTGAATCCATTAAGCACATGCTGATGGAGCTCCTGTGCAAGGTGCAGGGCATTCCACACTGCACAGAACCTCGGAGGAAAGAGATGGTCCATGCTGTACTAGACCTACAGAGGAGAATACATCTGCTGGAGCAGCAAGCCAAAGAGCATGAGGAGTACCTCACTTCAAGGCAGCACATGGAGAACTCCAGAGAGGCAGTCAAGAAGAGCTTGTCGCATATTGTAGACTCACATGTAGGAACTGACGTTAGGCTCTGTGTCTGTCAGGCTGTCCTAGTGGAGCTGCCTCTGGCGAGAATAACATGTCAAGAGGCCGCTGACCACCTGGAGGCCATTTCAAAAGATCTTTATCCATCCCAGCTGACAGCAGAAAGGCAAAAGATTTGTTTGGTCACTAAGCAGCTAGCTTCTTGGGAGCTCACAGTCAAAAACGAGGCTAAAACCCTCCAGTGCTCTCTGGTAGAGCGACTTGGCAGTCCCACAGACCTCAGTCCACTCGTTGAGCTCTTCAACAGTGTCAGGCAGCAGCTGAAGAAGACCATCTGCATGGAGCCAGATAATACGACTATTGATGCAGAGCTGAGAAAGCACTGGACACTTGTCCAGACCGTTGAGTCAGTGATTCAAATGTTGGAGGGCTGCAGGAAAGGAGAAGAGGCTGAAAGCTACCAGATGACAGTTGATCTTGGCCAGAGAACTCTTAATGATTGCAGTGTTCATATGGTAAGTTCCATGTGACCATGCATGTTAAAATGACTATCAACATGTCTACTTGACCAATAGAATGCTGCTTTTGTAACCATTGTAGTTTTCTTCAAATATGTATGTGACAGCATTGTTATTTTGAAGAATTTCTAGTAGGGCTGCATCTTAAAGGGATAGTTCACCCAAAAATTAAAATGATCCCATGATTTACTCACCCCCAAGCCATCTTAGGTGTATATGACTTTCTTCTTTCAGACAAACGCAATCGAAGTTATATTTAAAAATATCATTGCTCTTCCAAGCTTTATAATGTGATTGAATGGCGTTCCTTATTTTGAAGTCCAAAAAAAGTGCATGGGTGGAAGTGGTAAGCGAGATGTTTTTGTAAGAAAAATATCCATATTTAAAACTTTATAAACTAAAATAACTAGCTTCTGGCATACGGCCTACGCCAAAAGAGTAACCCCTGACGCGATGTATGACGTAGGATATAGGATTAGTGTAAGCTTTGATGCCTCTCGCGGTTCAAACAAATAGGGCTGGGAAACAAACTCAAGCTCCTCTTCTCTTATATTGAAATCTTCTGACATTTTCGACTTCCAATTCGTGATTGGTGTTTTGTTTTGCTCTATCCTCTGCACTTCCGTGTTTGTTAATACATCATGTCACTCTTTAACCATTAATCGATGCATATGGGCATCTGCCGGAAGCTAGTTATTTTAGTTCATAAAGTTTAAAATGTGGAGTACTTTTATGATGGATGGATGAACTTTTTTGGACTGTTAGATCTGTCAGGACAGCCATTTACTACCATTATAAAGCTTGGAAGAGCCAGGACATTTTTTAATATAACTCCGATTGTATTCGCCTGAAAGAAGAAAGTCATATACACATAGGATGGCTTGAGGGTGAGTAAATCATGGGGTAGTTTTCATTTTTGGGTGAACTATGCCTTTAATACAGATTTCCTAATTCAACTTAATTGAATTCACAAGCTCTTGATCCGTTTTGATTTTGATTCGATTTAATTCTCATTCAGTTGTTGGAATGTCTATTTTCTGTTTCCTAGTGGTTTAGATTGATTTGAACCAGTAACTCTTTTTTTTTTTTTTTTACTTCATTAAAAGAATCGTCTCAAAAGAGTAAATCATCATCAGCGACAGCTGGGCAAAACTGGTCACTCAAAATGCGTAAAAAAAAAAAAAAAAGAGCTCATAAGAGTAATTTATTTTTGAACTAGTCTATACTGGTCATGTCTGTTTTTGCATGCAGTCCTCAACAAAAACTCATTTGAAAGACATTTCTTGTCATAAATATCATGGTACATAGTCTATATTCAATCTGATGAAAAAAAAGACCATGAACTCACATTCACAACTTGCATCTCAGATATGAAGGAAACACTGATACATTGAAATATACCAATTTTTGAATTTAATTTGTGAATTAGTTAAGCATCACGCATTAACATCCTGCAGGAGGGGAAGCGCTATACAAATAGGCATGTAGTAAAAATCGATTTTGGGAAAACTAGTTTTTAGAAAACTATGAATGTTGTTTTTATGATTTCTAATAATTTTTTGGGGGTTTTCCAGGACAAGCTTCTCCAAGCTCGGGAGGCACTAAAGCATTACAGCTGGGCTGTTCAGGGTGCAGAGAGCTTTTTTCAGCAAATCAGATCCAATCTCATGATTCCATCCACTGGCTTCAAAGGCTTCGAAGAGGAGCATCATTATATTCAGCAGATTTTCAGCACTCTGGTTGAGGGTTTCCAGGCCCGCTTGTCTGAAGTTGGTGCTTGCGTACCCCAGCAGACATGCCTCTCCATCCCTCTAACTGAGCAGCTTCATATCGAGGTTTTTAGTCACCTTCTGGTACAAGATGCCAAATTAGAAGCTCAGGCTCAACTCAGACTCAAGGCTTTACAGAGGTTAGCCATACTCTATAAGCATGTTTTTGATCACAAGTTTAGATTTTTTTTTTTTTTTTAATTATCAAAATTGATAACCTTGTCCTATGGTTCAGATTGTTGCATTCACAATGCTCTTTGATTGTTGTTGAGATTTTCTTATCAAACTGGAAAATCATTGTATAATTGTTTTGTGTGGGGGATGGAAAACAGGAAAAAAAGAATACTTTTACAAATAATCACAAATGTCCTCAAAAAGCTCTTTAAATGTCTGCCATATACTGTACGTTACTTGGAAACATTTTTCTCAGAAACCATGGTCTGAAACAATTAGTTTGAATGGAATGCATCTATTTGGTTAAATGAAATGTACTAAAGGCAGTTTTATTTAGTTGCATTTAATGGTTCACTCTTTTTGCTACAATTTAGGTGCATGGGAGACCAAATTGTGCACATGAGTCACCATGAAGAAATGAGCCAACTTCTCAAAAACATTGATTCTCAAATCTCAAAATGCTCAAGTCAAAAACCGACTGATTCTGAAGCCTGCCAAGAACAACAGCAGAATGTAAAGGTTTGTGGTCATTATATGCCATTAATAGTCACCATGTAGAAGAACCTAATCCATTTTGTTTATCATGCATGTTGTGCTTGGTTTAAATGCATTACAATAATACCCTTGAAACTCTTGAAAATGATTTGGGGACCAATGAAAACTTGCTTTAGAATATACTGGAAACTCTATTTATACTCTAGTTTTTATGGTGTATGAATGGTTCCTTGTGCTACTTTTCATCTCGTAACAATTATAGTATGCTAGATTAGCATACGTTGAAATTGTCTTCATCTGCAGGTGCTCCAGACAGAGCTGAAGAACATTGCTAAAAGACTGGAGGAATTGAGGGAAAGCTGCCCAGGTCGTCGATGCAATGCTCCTGTGGATCTGATGCTGGGACATCTGTGGAGGTCTTGGGCAGTGTTGCAGTGCAGAGTGGAATCACTCAAAGCCAGCACGTCTCATAAAGAAGCAGAGTGGAGAGACTTTGTGATACGTGTATGTGATTTTCTATTTTATTTTGTTGTATTTTATAAAAAAGACAATTAATAATATTTTTTATTTATACTGTATATCCAGCTTGTAATATGATTAATGAAGTAAGCTGTGCATTAATTCATTTCTCTTCATGCTGGGGTTTGCTGTGCAGCTCAATAAATCAAAGGAAGGTCTTGGCAGTCTGCAGAATAATCTCCCTGACTCATCTATGGTGACGGGATCCCTGGTGGATCTTCAGGGTGTTCTGAGCCTCACTGAGCACCTTCAAGATAGGATTGAGCAGGAGTATCATACACTTGCCTCTCTACAACACCATGTGGCACGTTTGCTTGGGGTCTCAAATTTGCAGCAGCTGAAAGTTTCTCCTCAAATCTGTCAGGACTTGCAGTCTTTACAGGGTCAGTGCAGAAGGTAAGACTTTTACACACATGCACATAAACACATATATGTTGAGGAAATGTTCAGACTCTACATTTACAGACCTTATTTTCATGCATAGTCTCAGAGATCAGAGCAATAATATCCGTCGGGAGGTGCTTTTTGAGATCCAGGAGTCGGGTCGTGTGCAGGAGGAGATGAGTGCCATTCAGCAGAACGTTCTCTCTCTTTTGACGATTTTACAGTCCGAGTCAGCTGCTGAACAACTACAGGTTGGTGCTTTATGGCCTTTTTTTTTTTTGTACGGGGAGAGTCTGTTTCTGCAGTGTTTGCTGTTGATATTGTATTAATTGTGTTGTATCACACTGTAGGAAGTCAAAGTGGATTTGGTGTCACAAAAGGCTCGATTGCAGGACGTCATAGACAGAGTGCAGAACAGATGGAGCTGTGTACCATCAGAGATTCAGATCTTACAAAACGAGCTCAACGTCTCCCTGCAGGAGGCTAAGGACAAAGTATTTACTTTATCTTTCATTTTATTATACTGTGAGATCAAGCACTGTTTAAGCTATAGGTAGAGTGTTTAATGTTGGAAAAAGCATATTGTGTGTGTATGTATATAAATATTATTAATGAGCATGTTTATATGAATATAGATATCAATAAGGGATTCTAAAATAAAACAATCCTTTGAACTTGTGTCTCCATTATAACCTCCAAAATTGTTTTATATACTGTATATAACACAAAACATAACACAGACACTCAGTTTGAACTCAGAACACAGTTTGAGTGTCTTTGTGTTGTTTTTAAATGAAACCTAATACAAATGTATTAACTGTGTACAAATGTAACTCTGTTTCAGTTGGCCATGGTCATGGAGAGAAGTGGTCCTCTTAGTAAAATGGTTGAGCAGGTTGGAGAGGTGACGGTGGGCTTGAATTGTGTGCATGCCCTGCTAAAGCAAACAAGTCCTAATTGTTCTGAGGCTGAACGTACACAAAAGGTACTTGTTCCCTTCTTGCCTCCACATGCACATTATTGAAAATATCTTTCCACCAATTACCAGTGGACAAAACACTCAGGAAAACATAACATTCATTTTTTTCTCTCATTACTTAGTTTTGTTTATTATTTAGTTCTGTTTATTCTCTTATTTATTTGTTTTCTTATACTTTTATTGTATTTTTTTATTTAGTAATTTTATGTATATACCGTATTTTCTGGAACATAAGTTGCACCTGACAATAAGTTGCATGGATCAAAATTGCATTGGTGAGAGAGAAAAAAACAGATGTATGAGTCACATTTTATTATTATATTGAGAAATACTGTAATACCGATAATTAAAACAAAGCATTTACAAACATTATAAACACTATAAACAAGTTTTAGTTTTAGTTCCCCTCACAACACAGCAAATCCTTTTACATTTAACAGTATTCATTTCAGAACAGAACAGGGCTGCGTTTCCCAACAGCAACAATTGGTGGCAATTGTTCTACGATCAACTTAGGCTTATGATGCGTTTTGGAAACGCAGCCCTGCATGAAAAATACAAGTATAAAACAAACAGTGGCATTCATTATAAACAACATCTGCTATACATGCCAAGACTAATTTATGTAAAACGAAACAAAAAAAAGTAAAATATTAAGGGTTTACTCATGACATATTTAATGAACTGATCTTCCGTCTTTCACATTTTACATTTGTGTCCAGTGAAATATGATGTCTACACTAATTAAAGTCTAATGTGCATGTGTGCGTGTTTGTGCAGCGAATATGGGATGAGCTGGACCAGTGGCACACTCGAATAACCGAGCTGGAGGCTGAGGTGCAGGATCTGGCTGAGCAACAGCCTGAGAGAGCACACGTCCTCATGGACCAGCTCACGGAGCCACTGCAGCTCTACCAGACCACAGCCAAACAGGCCGAGCACAGGACCGCCCTCATCAGCAAAGTCAGCCGTTACCCATAATCCTTGTTTCACAACATAAGCCAACACATAATGCCACTGATAGCAACAATGACTGCTTGTGCCTTGTGTTTTGCTCCCATCAGATCCCTGCCTGTCTGCAGGACTATGAGGGTTTACTCAGTAGCTCCAACTGCTGGTTGAAAGAGGCTCAGTCCTGGCTGGTCGAACCAAGAACCTACACCACTGCGAAATGCATCCACTGCCACGCCAACTCCCTCAAGGTCAGGTCAAAGCCTCACACTGAAGCCGTTTACAGGTCACTTCTAGTGAGACATACCATACTTTCTGTAGATGGTATGTAGCAACTTGTTAGCAACTCTTGTGGTGTGTCTGTAGATGATGCTGGATGAATCGGAGGGATACAGGGCAGCTCTGGAGGCCTTCCTGCCTGCCCTGCAGGAGATCACTCCGGTGTGTGACACCACTCCTCAACAACAGCTCCTCCACCTCTGTATACAAAATATCACACTTATGCAGCAAAGCGTCCTGGACCCTCTCTCCCACCTTCAGCACCTGGCAGCTGTAAGAAATATCTTTACTTTCAATAAATCATTGTGTATGTATTTACAGTAAGATTTACATATTTTCTTAGGATTTACAGTGTCCTAAGTTTGTCACTATACCAAGTTTTTAGTTGTATCTATACCAGTAAAATTTTATGATCCCTGTTACCCATTTTGATACCACAGCAAAACAAATATGCTATTGTATACAGTCCTTTTATTTAAAATATATTAACATAATTTTTGAAAAATGTAATTAAAACAGTAGTGTTTGTCTGAAGTAAACATTTAATTGAAAACAGTTAATTACAATAGTAAAAAAACAAACAAAAACAAATCAAGTAAATCATGCTTGACTTTTTTTTTTTCAGGTATTTTCAATAAAATCAAGTATTCAAGTAATAATTCCAAAATCCAGCATCCCTGCTGAATAAAAGTATTAATATCTTACTGGGAAAAAAAATCTTACTGACCCCAAACTTTTGAACAATAGTGTAGCTGACTGTGTTTGCATTAAGATCTCATAAATATGGGAAATTTGACCAGGAAGTACATCAAATTGAGGCATTGGGCAAATTGGGATACCAGAAAAACTGGTATCATAACACTTTTAAAATATTAGTATTAAGTATTAGCTGTTTTGATATCCCTAACAATGTATAGATAATTTGGAGGGTTTTATGAGACCTACATAGCATTGCTGGAATTACTTATACTAGTATATAATACTGTGATAAAAAATTTTTTTAATTATGTTGCCTATATTTTAATTGGAATTCACTTATAACTTATGTGTAGGAGATGGATGCCATTGAAACAGAGGTGAAGACAATGGAGAAAAATATAGCCAAGATCAGAACAATCCTTTCCACTACTGACACAGAGAACATTTCTCCTGAGGAATATCTTGATGACATACAGGTACTGTGCGTCATATATTTCTATCCTCTGTTTGGACTGTAAACATTTATAGTATCTCATATCCCTCCTAATTTCTGTTACAGGTGATTCTGGATAATATCCAGTCCATGAAGAGGACCATTGATGAGATTGAGAGCTGCAGGCCAGGCCTAGGGCTTCCTGCTGAGGCAGAGCAAACTCTCACAGCCTTCCACCGGGCTCAAGAGCTCCTGCAGCCCATCCAGGAGCTACAGCAGCTCAGTGTGGAGCGGAGCACAGCGTTAAGGGTCTGTCACTTTAATAGTTTGCTTGTGTTTACCAAGAGTCAGAGGTTTCCTGTGTACTGAGCTGGAGTGCATTTTAGCTTATTTAGGTAATGAAAAGCAGATTTCAGTAGTTATGGTATTTAACCTTGTTTTGTTTTTTTATACAGTATAAACATTTTAAGTTACAACTTATAAGGAAGATCATATGGGAAAATGTCCATTTTAAAGGTTCACAGAGTCATTTTTGTAGATATTGAGCTAGTAGATCTGAGAGTCGTATCTCTAATGACACCTAGAGGCATGTATGCAGCATATTCATTGATAGTAATTGCTTCATGCAAAATAAAACCCCTTTTATTAGTCTCCTGATATGACTTCATCTCACATGAGTGCTCACTATTTTAAAAAATTTTCAGAAGTAATTTCAGTATTCATTTCTTTAGAGGTCATACTTTTTTTATTGAGAAAAAATTACTGCTCCCTTATTAACTGCTAACCATTTTCTAAAAAACTATTTTATTTTTCAAATCACTTGAATATATTCCCATGGTGTGAATGGCTTTTTAAAATTTTCAAATATTTCTGTCATCAGTCTTTTAATTAATATGAGCCCACAAAAACTGCGTGCACAATAATTATACTTCAGTTTTTGTTTTTAATGATAGATGAGTTTTAATGATGAATTTTAAATTATGTTGCACTGCTTGAAATGGCATTTTTAATTTTAACTTTTACATGAATTGTAGCATGTCATACCATATATTTTAGAAATGGTTTATATTTTTCTGCGACGTTGCGGCTAGAACAACAAACACAAAGTGTGGCAATGATAATCTCAGGGACTGTTTACCGGTATGTTCTTTATTTAATGTTAAAAGCATGCAATGTGACTTTGAATATCATTTAGTGCTCCAGCTTTGTAGCTGTTAAAGCAACAATGGATTATTCACCTCAGATCTTGAAATTAAACAAATGGAAACAAGAACGTTCAAACTGTGAACAAACAAGTGTATTATTTGACAAAGATTGTTTTAGTAACTCAGTAGCCTATGTATTTTTAATAATGTTTAAATTGTGTAATATTTCTGAATTTGATTATGTAACCTACTTATCCATTTTCTTTTTTTCTTTTTCCATGCGATTGATTTTGACGCATCTCGCAGTCGCGTCGGGTCTAGTGTGGACAGACAAATCTTTTGTCGCTGGAATCTTATCGCATCGCGTCTGGTTAGGACACGGTGTCAAACGCAGACAGTTAAAAGGAAATATCTAACTAGAGCAAAGGTCTTTTTAAATCTAGTTTGAACAAGTAATATGTTCAAACTAGATTTAAAAAGACCTTTGGTCTAGTTAGATATTTCATTATAACTGTCTGCGTTTGACACGGTGACAAGCGCAGACAGTTATAATGAAATATAGACCAAAGGTCTTTTTAAATCTAGTTTAAACAATATTACTTGTTCAAGTTTTTAGTGACCGGCGGGTGACCTCTCCTCTTCACTTTCATGTCTATGGGAATGAGAGGAGGAGAAAAGCCAACTCAGAGAAGGGATGTGTGGGAACCTTGAATTTTCTGATTGTTCTTAAAAAATTAAGTGCTTTAAAACCTCAATATGGTGCATCAGTAAATCATTACAGACATGGCTTTATTGGCAAAGGCAGTACTATGCAGTAAAGATGCTCCCATGGCTTTTCTCATGATCTTTATCATGTAGCATTGGTTTGTCCAAGTTCTAAAACTTGATGAAATTGAATAGTTTGCTGATTTTATTTTCAGGCCTCTATTGGACAGCCATCTGAAATGATTCTCCCTTCAGACCAAACCACAGAATTCACGATGCCACACTTTTACTCTGGAGATGGGATGGTAAGTCAAGCAGCTCACAAATAATATACACCTAAAAATAAAAAATATACACCTAAAATCATGCCCACTCAAGCTCAGACGACATCTAAGATGAGGATAAGTCCGTTTTAGTACTAAATAAGACTAAATCAGCTTATTAGTTCTGTCACTGTAAAAACTTAAAGAATAATATGTCCTCGCATAACCCTGGTGAAACAGGTGTCAGTGGAAGGCCCTTACAATGAGGAGGAAGATGAAGACAGTCAGTCTTCATCCTCAGGAACTCTCACATGCAGTGTTCCAGAGGTAAAGCCTCCAAAACCTCCAATTTATCTCCCAGTCTTGATGCATCCCTTTGCCAAACCCTGAATTAGAGTACATTTCTGTACTCTTGTACACTCTGGACCTCTTTGCTATGGCTGTTCATTTGCATGCATTTAATGTTTTATTTATATAAATGTATCAATTGAAATTATACAAATATACAAATACAACTATAATTATAAATATAAATAAATGTATGCAAATCTTTATGTTTTATGTTTATATATTTCTATGCTATGCTATTTTCACTATATTTTCACAGGGATAGGTCCTGTTACAATGACTTTCATGCTTTTGTTAGTCTTGGAATTGCATGATCACAATTTTCTCAATACTGCTGTTATTAGAGTTTATGCTATTATTAATGTCTCAATTTGTTTATAATTCAGTCAGCTTTGCGAACAAGCTCTTATGCTTTTCCCTTCTGTGGACTAAGGCTGCATTCATTGCAGAATGCCGAATATAACTCCTCCACTTCTTTCAGTAACAGCTGCTGTCCTCCATTGTCTTTTGGAAGTCTGTTCTTCTAATACTCTGGACCATCATCTCTAATCATTTTTTTCTTTCTCTGTACCAGGACCCAGATGAGACAGTTTTGGAGGAGACAGATGCTGCCTCTGCTGTAACAGAGTGTGCCACTAAGGTATAGACTGGCCCCAGTGGAGTTACTGGACTCTCAGGAACAAACTTTGTGATTTATTGGTTAATGGCAGGCAGGCAGACATCATCATCATTCATCATCATTATTCCTCATATTCCTCTTTGTGAAATGTGTAATACCGACTTCTGATTGGATGAGCCCTGCTCAAAGGCATTGTTCTATATGAATTTTGTTTGAATTTGATTATTTGCAATGTTGATTAGCAACCACAAGCTGCCTGCCGTCAGAATAATGGACTGCACTACTATTCAAAAGTTCTTGAGTCTGTATGATTTTTTTCTTTTTACAAAGAAAGAAAGTTTCTTATGATAACAATAGGTGCAATGTATTTGTTCATTCTTGTGATGGAAAAAGCTGAATTTTCAGCATCATTATTCTAGTCTTCAGTTTCACATGATCCTTCAGAAATCATTCTAATATGCTGATTTGGTGCCCAAGAAACAATTCTTCTTATTATCAATGTCTAACAGTTTAATATATATATATATAAATATATTTCATCAATATTTTGATAATTATTTAAAAAAAACATCTGATTGTTTCACTGATAATGAAAAAAATCATTGTTTCATTTTTAGGAATCATCTCCTGAAGAAGAAACTGATTTTGCTGCAATCAAGCATGTATTACAGGAGTCTGACACTGGAAGCTGTTTACTAGAGCCTCCTGGATTCTCTGAAATGCCTACCATAGACAGCAGACCAGTTACTGAAGAGAGAACTTGTCGACCTCCACTAACATCCCAACACTTCGAAAAATTTACAAATGATAGTTATCTGCTCTCTGACAGTGCAACTAGAGCTAAGGAAAAACAAATTGAGTGCCCAGAAACCAAGGTGACTGAAGTAGTACCAGCAAAGCCAGGAACAGACTCAGGAATCCCCACGTTAAAAGCAAGTGATGCCAGTGAATCGATCAAACAATCTGAATCTGTAGATCTGAACAAAGTATCTATAAACACAGAAATGAGTACAAGTGATCAAGTGAAAATGGCAGTTCATAAGGAAGGTTTGACCCCAAAGCCATCCGACACAGAGGCAGTAAAAGTTACTGATGATGACCAGACCCAGACAGAGACGAAACCCATAGTCGCCACAGCTCCTCTATTGCTCTCCTCCCAGCATAAAGAATGTGTGCCACAGGAAGATACAATGCTGGTAATTCTATGTGAAATCCAACTGTAAACTCACATGTATCATTTCATTTTGAAGTACAGTCCGTTTTGAAATATTTGTATGACTAAAAACTCCCCTTCCAACTCTCTAGGAAATACAGAGAGATCTGATTGAGGCCATCGTTCGCCAGAGCAGCAGCCAGTCTCAGGAACACTCATTTCAGCACACAGCAACTCTCAGTGATCTCTCACAGTCTGAAGGAGGAGGTGAATATCAAGAGAGTTTGGTCCAGTTTCTCACCTCATTGAAGGACACATCTGAGACACTGGGGTCATGTCAGGATATCAGTTCATCAGAGGTCAGTTTCAGCCCTGATGCTCACTAAAACCAACAAGTGAATGAGTGTCTGTGTGCATTTTCTGACATGTGTGTCCCCTAGTAAGAATTCAGGATTCACCAGTCTTTGACATTTTTACTACCATTCAAGTATGACGATTTGCATTTATTTGATCAAAAATACAGTAAAAAAAACTAAGATTGTGAAATGTTATTACAATTTAAAATAAGTTTTGTCTGTTTTCAAATATTTTAAAATGTTATTTATTTCTGTGATCTAAAGCTGAATTTTCAGCATCATTACTCCGGTCTTCAGTGTTACATGATCATTCAGAAATCATTCTAATGTTGATGCGTAGTTCAAGATACATTTCTTACCAATGTTGAAAACAGTTGTGCTGATTAATATTTTTGTGAAAACCATGATTCATTTTTTATTTTATTTTTCAGGATTCTTTGAGTAGAAAGTTTAAAAGAACAGAATTTATTTTAAATAGAAATCTTTTGTAGCATTATAAATGTCTTAACAGTTACATTTATGCATTTAAAACATCCTTGATGAATAAAAACATGTATATATAAGACAAGTTATAGTTAATATATATATATTTATAATCTTAATGACCCTAAACTTTTGAACGGTAGTGTAGTTAACTAAGAAAGGACAACGTGAAGCAGTTAATCTGCAATTTGAGCAAAATTTCTTATTTTTTAATTTAGTAAGTGGCTGATAGAACACATTTCTCAGAAGCTATGAGACTGATTCTGCCTTTCTATGTGTTTTTATTTTATTTCCTGCCAACACAGACTAGACAGCATCTGTTAGAGATTCCTGTGTCTGCATTGAATGCCAGTGAAATGCAGATGAGAGACACGACCAAACTCTTTTCAAGTATCAAGGTATCATCAATTCACTTGAAAAATCCACACAAAACTTGGTACAAAGCTGTCTCCTCATAATGTAAATGATATTTAATTTGTAAGTTTCATGCTGTGTATTGAACTTACAAATTAAATATCATTTACATTGAGGAGACAGCTTTGTACCAAGTTTTTTTTGTTGCATAATTTCCATAAAAATGTGTTTTAAAACTTTCCAAATACACATTGTACTTTAGAAAGTTCACAAACTTGTCTTATAGTAGCCTTAGCAATAGTTGCTAATGTAGGATCGATCCGTAATGTGTGAAGCACAGCTTAGCGAAGGGTCAGTTCTGATGTACTAATACAAGTGTTTGTTCTGTAAGAGTCTGCAGGGCAGCACGTGGACTTTGGCACTTGACCGGTGGAGATCAGCAGGACAGAATAATGCTGAGCACCAGAGATGTTCTGAAGCTCTTCTGAAGGGTCTGCAGGGTCTCCTGGAGCTGGGGTCAGAGCGGCTGCTGCGCAGTCAGGATGCACAGCCACAAAACTACAGCCAGCTGCACAGTCAGCTCAGAGGACACAAGGTACACTATATATTTTAACTGACCAGTTTATGAGATAAGGTCATTTTAATTTTTTTGACCTCTTACATGACTCTCATAATGTTTGCACTTAACTGGTAACAGAAATACTTCCAAGATTTGGGGCAGAACCTTGTAACGGTAAAGCTGCTATACCATAAGCTGCCAGAGGGGGCACTGCCGGGCCAAGCAGAGGTGGAGCAGTTTATTTCAGATCTACAGGATCAAGCACAAAGTCATGGGATCCAAATGCAGCACAGCTTACAGGTACAGAGAAATTTTACTTCCTCAGACCTTAATCTTATCAATCTTTTTCATTTCATTAAACATTCTCATTATCTAAGCACTCTCTATGATGCTGTCATAATTTAGTCATTTACTGATCCAATTTACAAACAGGCACTCTTTGCATCAGTTAACACTGTAGTTAGGAATAATTCAAAATTACTAAACAGATATGTCATACGACATGCGCATTTCTGTTGATCCATTTTATGCAACAAAATCACTCTTTTAGCGCTCTGTATGTGTTTTGTAGGAGTGGTCTTGGTACGAGGAGGTCACTGAGAGACTGTGCAAGCAGTTGGATGAGATAGAGACAGACTTGTCCAGTCTGGATTTAGAGCCGGAAGGAGACCTGAAGGGTCAACAGCAGTCCTATGAGGTTAGTTTCCCACATCTATGGGAATGCTAATGGCTGCCTCCTGGGTATTATTGGAAAAAATAACTGTTCAAAAGTTTGCTGTCTGTAAGATATTTTGTTGTTGTTGTTGTTTTAAGAAATTGAGTTCAGAAAAGGTATATTAAATTGATCGAAAGTGACAGAAAAGACATGTATAATGTTACAAAAGAGTTCAGATATTTCAAATAAATGCTTTGTTTACTTACTTATTTTTATAGCCTGAAAAAATATCACGGTTTCCACAAAAATATTAATCAGCACTATTTTTCAACATTGATAATAAGAAGAAAAGTTTCTTGAGTAGCAAAACATCAGGATCATTTTACACTGAAGACTAGTGTAATTATGCTGAAAATTCAGCTTTGCATCACAGGAATAAATGACATTTTAAAATAGAATAAATGTATTTGTAAATATTACTGTAATTTGTATCAAATAAATGCATCATTGGTGAGCATAAGAAACTTCTTTTTAAAAAACATAAACCTATAGAAAAATCGAATTAAATTTGTTTCTTGTTTTTTAGTAAATTTTTTTACTGGAAAAATAAGACAATTGCAGATTAAGAATTTTTTTTTCAGTACTCTGACCAATGTAGTGTGGTAAACGATAAAATAAACATTCTATCCAAATTAGATGCAACACAATTTGCTCTTGTTTGAATTATTAAGTCACAAAGAAGTTATTATTGACTTGGCAATGGAGGACTCCTGTCCATATTAGTTATTTGGTTGAGTACTACCCATCTAAAGCAGCAGAAGTAATACAAATCTGAGGTGTGTGAGGGGAGCAAAGTTAAGGGAGAGGGTCTTCTCCTTTCTTTGGCTATATGTTGCATGAGAATCTTTTTTTAGTCCAGTACACAATGTTCCTGATTAAATTTCTCAGAACGATAGGTGCCATATCTGTGGAACTTCATGTTCTGCTGCCTGCATTGGCCGCTCTTTTATGATTGTCCCTCTCACTATTACGAAAGCTAATTTCTCACGCGGAGCAGTCACCAGCGTATGGTTGGTTGCGTTCATTTTGTGTTTTTTTTCCTTTATGACTACCAAAGCTCATTACTCTGGATTGATATAGGAGGAACATCAAGCAACCCTTTTTGTGTCTGTAATAAATGTACATCTCACTCCCATTCCCACAAGCCACTCCATCTGAGCAAGTGGGTGAAGCTGAGAGAGATAAGGGGTGGAGGGATGAAATGAGATGGAGGAGCGATTCACAAACTTTGCTTTCAAAGTACTAGATCTGACCACATCAGTACATCTGAACCACTTAATCACAATCGGTTTTGAGGAACTGAGTTAATTTAAATGTATATTATTCGCCATGGTTTTCCTATTTTAGCCATTAACTTGCAAACTTTTCCTTTTTTTTCCTTTCCTTTTTCACTCTCTCATTGTCAGAGGTTGCACAAAGTCCTGGATGACACAAGACCTCAGATGTGGGAGATCCAAGACCGACTCAGGACCCTACAGAAAAAGGGTTGCTGCCAGACCTCCCCAAAATCACGACTGTTAATACGCTGGAAAGATCTTCATAATCAACTACAGCAGAAGATACATTCCACACAGAAGATCAGAAAGAATTATGAAAGGTTTGAGGAAAACACAGTAACCAAATAAGAAATTATTAAAATGAGCAAAATGTAATTTCGTTGGAGGAATTAAATGGTGTTGTGGTGTATGCGACCCACCAGTTGAGGAATGCTGGTATAGAAGACACATTGTTATATCAGGTAACATAAAGGTGTGTATTTGTGTGTGTGTGTGTTTAGGTTTCAGCGTGACTCAACAGAACTAGAGGAGTGGATGAGTTGTGCTCATGAACGGGTTCAGAAGTGGAACAGTTTCTCCGATTCTGATCTACTGGACTCCAGAATTGTCTTGACCCAGATCATGGTGACTAGAACTTTATTAGTGTTCATCTCTCTTTTTTATATCATGTGACCACATGCCTCATGCCCATAATGCAAAATATGAGACCTTGGTTTTGGTTGTGTGCCACAGGAGTTCTTCAGGGAGCTGGGGTTCCGTTCGGCACAGAAAGCTTCTGCAGAAAGCGCAGGCATGCAGATCCTGCAGCTGACTGACAGGAAAGCTCCAGGTCTGCGCAGACAACTGGCTCAACTTGAGCAGGAATGGACGAACCTGACTAACATGCTACCCACCCTCCACCAGACACAGCAACAAGTACGAATAATGTCTCTGTTTCTCTCTCTTCCTCTCTCTCTCTCCTTCCATCTCCTCCCTCATTGATCTAATAGAAGCAAAGCTCTAGCAAGCAGATATATATTTTTTTTGTAAACATCTTTTTGCCATCCTGTTAGATGTTGATAAGCCAGTCTCACAGTCAAGTCTTGGCTGATTTGACCTCCTGGCTGGAGCATGTAGAGAGACGACTGGAGGATGAAAGCTCACGGGTCCATTTTGCCCTGGGCTCCTCTGAGCTTTCTAGACATCTGCAGGCTTTGAAGGTATTGCACCTTTTCTTTTATTATTTCTGGTTTTCTGGATAAAATCCTACTGATTATTTTAAGATAGGAATGGAAAAAATATTGTTTGGTTCGTCTAAAGTTCTTTATATGTATATGTATATATAATATATTTATACTTGCAGCTTCAGAAATCATTCCAAAATTCTGATTGGATATTTCTTTCAGGATACTTTCATTTTGAAAAATGCCTTTATTTGAATAAGAAATCTTTTGTAACATTATAAATGTCTTTACTGTCACTTTTTTGATCACCCTGCTACAAAAATTAATTATGTAGGAAACTCTGACATGTATTATATTCCATGTTTTTACATATTAGGATATTAAGGCTGAAGTAAGCAGTCACCAGTCGTGTGTTGACTTTCTGAACCACCAGTCTGTGGAGGGGGCGGGGTCAGTGAACAAACCCACCAATCGCAGTGAGCGCATCCTCTTTGCTGAGCGACTGGGTGCTCTCAATCTGAGTTGGCTTGTTCTACAGGCCAAGATTGACAGTCAGGTGAGTGCAGACATGCAACAAATGCTGTAGTAACCTGTATAACCTGCCAAAGCCATCATATTTGAAACGTGATGGGTTCTTCTGTCTCCAGATACACAGTGTTGAGGACCAGTGGCAGGTCTGCACAGATAAAGAAAAGCGATTGCACTGTATGCACAGCTGGATCTCTCAACGTATGGAATGGGTGAGAAACAGCTGGAGACCAGAGAGCTGCTCGCAGATTGAGCAAACATTACAGGAGTGTGAGGTGAGTCTCTTATCTCACAACTAGCTAGAAGATTTTATGCTGCAAATGTTGTTTGTGGGTGTGAGAGTGAAATAACTTGCTTTTGAAAAAGGGGAGTGAGAGATATCAGGAAACTCTAACACTGCTTCATTCCAGGAGACAGAGGAAAGGCTGCAGGTGAAGTCCTCTGAGCTGAAGGGTTTGGAAGCTCTTCACCTGTTCGGGCTGCAGGATGGTGAACATCCTGGAGATCAAGCATTCTCCAAGCAGGTGAATTCAGCCATCCAGGACTGCAAAGCTTTGAGTCAACAGGCAAGTTCTTACACCCTGGAATGCATCAGTAAATTTGTGCACATTGGCCATATACCTTTCAAAAGTTTGGGGTCAGATTGCATTCAGCAAGGATGCATAAAATGTATCTGTGTGTCATAATTTCCACAAAATTATTAGGCAGCACAACTGGTTTCAACATTGATTAAAAAAAGTTTCTTGAGCAGCAAATCAGCATATTAGAATGATTTTAAAGAATCATGTGACACTGAAGACTGGAGTAATGATGCTGAAAATTCAGCTTTGCCATCATAAATGACATTTTTAAGTAAATTGTAATATTTTAGTAATTTTTTGATAAACTAAATGCAGCCTAGATGAGCATAAGAGACTTTAAAAAAACAAAAAAACATTTAAAACAATACAAAAATGTTAGTGACCCAACACTTTTGAACTGTATATACTGCAGCTACATTTTATGCCATGTATGTTTAAAGGCAGCATAAAACACTCCTGTAAATGGTCTTAAGTATTTGGTATTTATTAATATTTTTATTTATGTTATAAAAAATACATTATCAATATTTTCTTTTCTTTTTTTTTAATATTATAATATTTTATCAGTAACACTAATAGCACTTTTTGCATCCATGTGTCTTGTTTACAGCCAAAAATGTGCAAAATCACTGTGCCAAACACTGCATGATCAGGAGAGACTTCTGTATTCTGTACAAACACAGAATAAATAAATGTATATGATTCACTCGCTCGTTTAAATGCGGTTGCCCCTCCAAATATTTGCAGTGTGTACATGTTTTTTTTCTTTATTCTTTTTTCCACTTTGTTCGGTTACTCAGGAAATACAGTTAAGAAGCATAATACTTTCCTCATAAATATAAGAATTCAGTTGATTTGTGTTTTATAACAACTTCAGATGTGTCCAGTCAGAGTTCATTCATTATTTTTGAGTGGCCAAAGAAATGTTTTTCCTAGCAGCATGTGTGTTTTTTTTTTTTCTTAGATAAATGCTCTCAGGCTAGATTTGCAGCCAATCAAGGATAAGTGGGCTCACTTTGAATCTGAAAGGAGTGCAGCAGAACTGCAAACAACCAGGGTGGCCTACAGACTGCAGCTGTGCAGAGTTCCTGTCTTCTCATCTGAGCAGAACCGAATTCATGTGGAACTTCTGCAAGTCAGTAAACAGTCTGACAAAATAATTCCGTTGGAAAAACATTGTACAGTAAATACTTGTACTTGTAAATTGTGAAGTTAACATTATAAATGTTAATGTTAAACTTTATTCTCCCTACATGGGAATACAAATAATATTATTATTCAACATTGCCATCAGTGTTACAGGAGCTGTGTTATTTGTAGAATATGATATCATGCATACTTCCTAACAGGAACTTGAAAGGGAGCTGAACCGATCAGAGACCTGGAACAACTTAACTGACTTAAGAGACAAACTCAAGCCTTGTGCATCTAAACTGTTGTCCGATCATTTCGAGAAGGAGAGAACTCGGTAAGCAATTTTACTTTCCAGTCCATCTCCTTTATATTCGCTGTTTAATCTGAAATTGCACTTTGAAATGGCACCAAATTGGCAATATTGTCAACATCATTTTTTTTTTCCGGAAGCTGTAAAAATGATCAGATGAGTCTTCATTTGATGGTTTAGTTGAATAATGAAATAAAGAAGTATGAAGTCCGCACACTGAAAATTGCTGCTCCAAAAGAGCTTAAATAAACTCTTTTGGAGCAGCAATTTTCAGTGTGCGGACTTCATACTTCTTTATTTTGTCTATATTATTTAGTTGTCCTGCACCTGCACCCAATCTGGGTGTTTGGGATGTGCACACCATTTTTGTATTTTTTTGATTCTTTAGTTGAATAATGAATCATGCAAACAAACTGATTCACTAAAAGGAACTGTGATGCAAAGAGGGGACAGAACATGTTTGATTATTAGGTTGTGTTTGTCTGGCCCTATGTGGGTATTAATGTCTGTTTTGTTTGTTTTCAGACATCTATCAGTGATTGAGGATGTGCATGCAGATTTACTAATGGCCCAGAATGAATTGCGGCTCTGGCTGGAATACGAGCGTCTCACAGGAGAGTGCTGTGTTCTTCTAAATCAGCACTGGAATAGGCTTGAAGAGCTTATGAGTTCTTCAGACAGAGAAGAAAACACTGTAGAGCTTCTTAACAGCAGGATGCAGAGCATCAGTGTGAGTAATTTATAGTATCTAGGCCCCTTTCACACCGTTTCCCATTCGGATAGTATCTGGATATTGTTTAGCTGGAAAGCATTTACAAATTCATTCCATCCACATCTCCAGTGTAATCAGAGAGAGATGCTGAATGATGCACTCACCCCCCCAAAAAAATAAAAAAAATATTGATAATTCCAAAACACAGTAAGTACACAGCTTAATTGCCAAATCAACGGCTCTTAAATAAGTACAAAAGTACTGGTTTGGTTTCAAATTTTGTTTACCTTTAAAGGGGTTAGTTCACCCAAAAATGAAAATTCTGTCAGTAATTACTCACCCTCATGTTGTTCCAACCCCGTAAGACCTTTGTTCATCTTCGGAACACAAATTAAGATATTTTTTATTAAATCTGAGAGCTGGATCACTCCTCCATAGGCTTCTAAGACATTATAACTTGCTGGCCCAGAATATGTATTAAAGACATCGGTAATATAGTCCAAGTGACTACAGTGGCTCAATCTTAAGTTTATAAAGCGACGAGAATACTTTTTGTGCACAAAACAAAACAAAAATAACGACTTTATTCCACTTTTCATTTCCTTCTCTCTGGGCCTCGAGTTTTTTCACGTAGTATAACTGCGCAGCGCAACAGTATAACTGTTGTACGTCACACGTAGGCTCACTATTGGCCGACGCTGGTCATGTGTGTGATGCGTGCGACGTGCAACACAGACGCGCTGCGCTAAAACACTACGTGAAATAACTCGAGGCCCAGAGAGAAGGAAATGAATAGTGGAATAAAGTTGTTATTTTTGTGGGGGTTTTTGCGCACAAAAAGTATTCTCGTCGCTTTATAAACTTAAGATTGAGCCACTGTAGTCACTTGGACTATATTAACGATGTCTTTAATACATTTTCTGGGCCAGCAAGTTAGGTCTTAGAAGCCTATAGAGGAGTGATCCAGCTCTCAGATTTAATCAAAAATATCTTAATTTGTGTTCCGAAGATGAACGAAGGTCTTACGGGGTTGGAACAACATGAGGGTGAGTAATTACTGACAGAATTTTCATTTTTGGGTGAACTAACCCTTTAAGAAAATAGCATATTTTGCAAAGTAATAATGCCCAGTGAAAAACAAATCTAAAAAAACAAAACAATTTCAGCATGTGCCTGTTAAGTGCTAAATTGTTGAGTCCTGCAGATGAGTCTGCGGTACTTCAGTTCGTTTTGAAAAGAAGGAACATTGAGATCTGAGCTGGAGCTTTTCTCAGTGGACTAAAAATACCAATGCGCTACTCTTACCAAAAATGTTTAACAGAAAAGAACATTGAATTATGTATCAGTTCTTTATTTATCAGTTCTTATTTCATTCTTATTTAATCACTGTTTTTTTTTTACAGTTAAATAATAACAAATAATATATACTATTTAAAAAATATTAGTAATACATATTTTATAGTAATTTATTGTCTGAATAAAACAAATATGTGTGGATATAAAAAAAAAAAAAAAAAGGAATGATGAAGAAATGCGAAACACTCTGAAGCTATCAAAAGCACATCAGTATGTTTCTGTGAAATGATCTATCCAGAGCCCTAATTGGTGTGTTTTTGATTTCATGACATGAATCTCCCTCACTGTCTGCATACTCTTCAGTTAAATCTTTCTCGAGTTATTTAATTGTAATGTTTTTAGTAGATGCCAGAAGTTCTTGTAATAAAAAAAATCCTAACCCCTACCAATTCCATCTTAACTCCTAAAAATAGTGGCTTCCTAGATAAGCAAGTCAAGTCAAAATTTATTTCTATAGCACATTTAAACGCAACAGAGTTGAACCAAAGTGCTGTACAATAAAACGTTGAACATATAAAAAGAAAGCATTAAATGAAAATATGCAGCGTACAAATTTTTCTTGAGAATTTATTTCACTCCAGTCTTCAGTGTCACATGGTCCTTTAGAAATCATTCTAATATGCTGATTTACTGCTCAAATATTTTTGTGGAAACTGCATTGAATAGAACATTTTAAAAGAACAGCATTTATTTAAAATATATTTTTTTAATGTTATAAATGTTTTTACTGTCACTTTATACTGTCAATTTAATGCTTTCTGAATAAACATATTAGAAATCTTACTGACCCCAAAATTTGGAAAGCTAGTTTAATCATTAAGAAAACTAATTTATGAGATGACAAATTATGTCATGTCCTGTGTGGCTCGTCTTTCACAGACTTTGGAGAAAGACATGGCGGCCTTACAAAGCAGTGTGGGAAAAGTCCTGGAGGCCTCAAAGCTTCTCATGGGGCAGATGAAACCCCAGTCAGTTTCACTAATCAAATCAGAAACCAGGTTGCTATCACGGGACCATGTGCATCTTGGTAAGGCGCTTTCTGAGATTGGGGCACAAGTTCAGGTGAGGGAAACAAGTTTAGATTTTTTAAATTACTAAATACGACATTACGTAAAAGTAATCTGATTGATCTGCACACCGATGGCAAACATGATGGCAAAGTGTTGTGCTGTTCCCGGTCCATAGGAGGAGCTAGAGGAGCACTGCCGTTTCAGCACTGATTTGAAATCAATGGAGCAACAACTTAAAAACTTTGAAAGCATTTTGAACTCTGCCACTACAAGCATGGAAAGACTAAAGGTGAATCTGTGGCATTTCTTGAGGTTATTTTCATTAATTTTCTTTTCATCCCCCTCTTTTTTTCAGAGCGAACTAAAAGGTTATTGTTGATTTTATGTAAATGTTGTTTTTCTTTTTATTTCCTGTTTGAAAGATGGTTCTGTTAGATCTGAGTGGGCTGACCCCTAACCTTGCTGCTCTGAATCAAAAGAAACTCAGACTCTCCTTAAGCTCTACGGAGGTAGAGAGGTTGCAGACCCTCAACACAGAGTGGGTTCAGGTCTTCTCTCAGGCTGCTGATAGACACAGGCAAGTGAAACTTCACTGCTCTAATGCCATTCAGTTCTCAAACATTTTGGTTTAGCCCTGAAATATGCAAAAAAATGCTTTATGCATCTATCCATATGGACATTCCATCTTATTAAAGGGCTAGTTCACCTACACATGCAAATTCTGTAATTTTCCTCGCCTTCGGGTTGTTTCAAACCCTTTAAAAAACTCTCCTGTTGTGTTCCATGAGGGGCAAATAGTTTGGAATGACGTGAGGGTGAATTTTCATGTTTGGGGGAACTATTACTTTTTTCCCTATATAAACACCCTAGCATTAGATGTAGCTAAACTGTCTCAGCCCTTGTGTCTGGTGAATGCCAATGCACATCTCTATCTGTAGGAAGATGAATGGAGAGCTACTGCGTGCTCAGACCTTCCAACAGAAGTGCCAGTGCTGGATGGAGCTCCTGGAAAAAATCGAGGCTGGTTTATCCAATCAGAAGTCTGGAAACTATGCTACTGTAAGAGAGCAGCTAGCTGCGCATCAGGTAATGAGCATACAGTTAAATCCATTAGAAATTATTTTCTATTATTCAGTTTCATTATGCTTATACTGTTGCTTCACAAACATTACTTTTCAGAGTTTTTGTCAGTAAGATTTTTGAGGTCAGTAAGAACATTAGCATAAATTAGAGAGCTATTGGTGCTTTTTTTAATGAAAAGGATGCATTCAATTGATAAAAAATTACCGTAAGGACTATTAAAATGTTTTTGTGAATGTACTGTACTATTCATCAAAAAATCCTGAAAAAAATGCTTCACTGTTTCCACAAACACATTATGCTGCACAACTGTTAACATTTACCATTGTTAACATTGTTTAACAATTAACATTGTTAATAATGAGAAATGTTTCTTGAGCACCAAATCAGCATATTAGAATGATTTCTGAAGGATCATGTGACACTGAAGACTGGAGTAATGATGAGGAAAATTCAGCTTTGCCATCACAGGAATAAATTACATTTTAAATATATCAAACATTGAAAACAGTTATTTTAAATGTTAATGATATTTCACAATATTACTGTTTTTACTGTATATATTTTATCAAATAATTGCAGCCTTGGGGGCTGCATAAGGGACTTTTATCAAAGACATTAAGAAGTCTTACCAACCCCATACTTTTGAACGGTAGTGTATACTGCTGGAATATTCCTGCATACATAGCAATCTGGTTTGTTTTTCCTCTACTTTCAATCACAGAACACACAGAATTTCCATTTATATCACACAACACACAGAATATCTTGCATTTAGACATGTTCATATAAATTAATATTCCATTGCAGTGGACATTCCGAATAAGTTGTTTACATGATAAAGAGTTTATGAAAGCAAATGCTAATGATTTGTAGAAACCAGAAGATTGACCTAATAATTTTATATCATTTGAGATGTTTACATGACACATACATAATTAGAATTTGACCATATTCTGATTAACATTTAAATAGTTATATTCTGATTAATTTTGGAATATTGTTAATGTAAACGCAGTCAATATTGAATGTTATTTGATTGGCTTTTTTTTTTTACTTTATTCCATTTTTTTATTTATTTTTATTTTTATTAAGAGTAGCATGAACCGTTTGTAATAGAGTACTTTTTGAAAATGGTTGTACAGAGCTCATCTACTCATATATTAGTAATAAATTTTCCAGAGGCTGAAAGTGGAGGTCATCATCAGCCAGCAGCTACAGGATGCCATGATCAATGAGGCTTTACGCTTCCTGGAGAGCAGTCAGAATGAGGACAGGTGAGCCTTTATAGCACTGAATAATTAATTCCCTACTATAAAAAATCAGTAACCTCAGAATTTTCTTACTAACCTCCAGTGTGGGACTCTGCCATGGATAAGAAATCAAAGAATGTGGTGTAATAATTTGTTCTGAACTGGATGTCACCTGATGAGTAATTAAAACCAAGGTTCTCCAACTGTTTTTCTTTTTCTTTTTTCCACGGCCTTCAGCTGGGGCCATAACTCTCTGAGTTATGTGGTGTGGAAGAGCTTCTTTGAGCTCAGCACTGGAACAAGCTGGGTTGCACTCAGGAAATGAAACTGCATGTGCTATCAGCATGAAATAATTTTTCTTTTCAGCCGATAAGTGCTGCTTCATATGAAACTCATGGACAGTTGCATTCAAGATGTTTTTCAGGTCTGGTTTTTCATTGCAAGAACAAATGTCATGTAGAGAGGCACATAAATGTGGTTAGTTTGTTTTTCCAGATGAGTGGCAAAGCTAATGGCCAGTGGAATTGCAGTTAGTTTTATGATATCATCTTCGTTATGTGTTGCTCATCTGTTGTAACATCTATGGTCTCTTTACAAAAATGATCCTCTGTTAAAATCACATCTTTTAGGGTTATTTCATTAAAAAATGTCAACTGTGTCATCTCTTGCTCACTTTATGTTGTTCCAAATACATATGACTTTCATTTATCTTCGAAACACAAATGAAGCTATTTTTAATGAAACCTGAGAGTCCAACCCACAAAACTTTCACAGTTCAAAAGAGACTGCAAAAACAATCCAAATGAATTGCACCGTTCAATCCAAGTCTTATGAAGAGACATGATTCCTTTGTTATGAGAGATTCATACGATTTAACTTTACAATGTTTTTATGAACTTTTTGAAGCATCAATGTTTTGGATGAATGGACTTTCAATGGAGCGACAGAAACCTCTCTGGTTTTGTTGAAAATATTGTGTTTTGAAGGCCAAAAAAGAAATGTATTTGAAACTACATGAGGGTGAGTAGTTGATGACAGAATATTAACTTTTAGGTGAACTAAACCCTTGTAACCCAAGTAAATGTTCTTCACTAGCCTATAACTTGCGGCTCGATTTACCCTTAGCATATCTTGAAAAATGTGACAAATTCCACTGTGAGCAGGAGTCATCTGATCTTGAGGCTTACCCAGCTAAAGACACATTGGCAGGAGACACAGCAGAGGGTCCAGCAGCATGGGAAATATCTGGAGGGGCTTATGGGACATTGGCAGCTCTATGAGACAGGCTCGAGGAAACTTTCAAAGTTAATCAGACACATCGAAGAACTTCTGCCACCAGCAGGACTGGCGCTGTGCAGCTTACAGCAGCTCCTGTGCTCTATAAAGGACTTTGAGGTAAGATCATTTAGTGATGAGGCTTTGTCTTTCCAACTGCATACATCGAATGCCAGTTCGGATGCAAATAGCTTCTGTATATCATATACTGTATATCTTATATGCTCTGTTTCCCAAAGTGGACTGAGGAGCAACTAAAGCTTCATGAAGAACTCTACAGGCAGACTGTGGTGGCAGGCAGACAGATCCTTCCCTTAACAGATGCACATACGCAGACATGCCTGCAGTCTGAACTGGATGCCCTAATGGAGACGTGGGAGCGAAGCTGTGGCCTTGTGGAGAAAAGAAAGGCTCTTGTAGACACCATAACTCATGTATGTGACCCAATTCTCACATCTCCCAGAACGTTTTATAGGGGTGGCATTGGCAGTTCACAATCACTGAATAGTCCACATTTGTGCTAAGTGATTGCTTTGATCTGGTCTTGTTTACTTGTTTACTTGATGTTTATATCGTACTTGCAAACTCGTGAAGAGTGAAATTGCATTTTCATTCAGCGCGTCTGCCGTTTTTATTTAGACCAATGCGAAGATTGACCCATGTTTGAACGTGCAGTGTTGTAACCGGTGGATCGATAAGCGAATGTGCGTTACATTTTTTTTTTAATAAAGCATCTAGAATATAATATATCATATTTTGAAATGAATGTATATAATAATTTATCATTTTGACATCCCTTTTCTTAAAAATGGTTTAAAGGCTGAAATGTGAGGTTTGTAACTTTGTAAAACGTGTTTTTGTCAAAACTTGTATTATTTGACCTGTATAGTTTTTTTAAATAACCATTTTTACAGTCATTTTATGGTTTAGGATATGGTTTAATACCAATACGGTATTCATTTTATTTTTGCAGGCCTTAAAAAAGGTCTTAAAGCCTTACACACCCTGGTGTGTAGAACGCAACTTCAGACTCTGCGTTTCCCGCCTCGGATGCGACAATATATTTTATATCGATATACTGTACATTGATGTTGCGAACACATCTCAAAAATAATGCATGACACAGAGTGAGCTGCTACTGGATAAGTGCACGATCCCAGTTGTGTTAAACACGAGACTTGCTTTATATTAATTGTTTGAAACCAAATCAGAACTTCAAACTAAATAATTAGTTTATTTCAATCTAAATGGCCCTACTGACCATGTTGTTTAATGCGTTTGAGATGCGTAACCTGGTAATAATTATCCTGACAGCCAATTTGCAGACTTAATAAACGAGTGCCGGTGCGTGCATGCACATAAAATAGACGGAGGTGTTTAGAATGGGACTGCAATGATTCTAACTTGCTTTTAAAATATCTTGCTAACATATTTTGCATCCCAAAGTGTACGCACTTCAAATCACTTCCCCCAACTACAGTAGCACCCTAACCTGTTTATTAAAAATAAAAAAAGTTTAGCTTTTTTCCCTGCCGTACCAAAAACATACCATACTGTTACTGTACCGTTACACCCCTAGTGTCTTTACTAGCTGTGATGTGAAAGTTTCCATTGACAAATAATTTGTCTGTCCACACTAAAAGACAAATTCACAATACTGTATATCGGTACCAATGATTCACATTACAGTATGTAGGGATTTACCTTGTTTTTTTGTTTGTTTTTTTACATATTGGTAATTGATATTTTCATTTTATTGTATGGGTATTGAATTTTTTTGGATTGTTGCTTTAATCTTTTATTTCATAATCTTTTTTCGTGTGGCTTTTTGGTAAAACACGAAACTGTTTTGAATGTTTTTGACTGTCCATGGGTCAATTGTCACTAGAATGTCAAACAAAAATTAGCCTACTAATTAAAACATAAACATAACACAGACTTGGATCAATCTGATTAGTGCTGACACCCTTGTCTTGTTGAATTCTTTTTTTTTTTTTTTTGTATGGACAGAGCAAAGTTATCGTGGGGGTCTTAGCCGCAATTGACCTACATACCCTACTGAGCGTTTCACTAACAAAGTGCTTCATTTTGAGGATGAGAGATCAGCCGTAATCTCGCCATAATCCATAAATGAGGCAGCTGGACTGTATCACACAGAACGTGAAAACCACGGCTCCTAAGCCACTGTGCAGTTCGGTGTCTACATGGATCATCTGTCATTGTTCACAAACAATCCCATATTGCCCTAAGACTTGAAGTAGAATTGCTATTAAATAAAATCTTTCATTAAATTCTACTTTATTTTCAAAACCACAATAATGGAAGATCATGAAGGCTTCAGAACATAATGCATTGCAGTTACAGTTGTACAAACAACATAAATTGTCATGTGGACTGTTGATTACAGGTGAACATGCAGATGACTGTAATCCTTTCTGCTTTATTAGCACCCTGGAGAACTTGGGCCATATCTGAAGAAATAACTTTGACATTCCCCATTTGTAAATTAGTTTACAGTGTTCACCGAGAACCAGTGGGGTGGAAAAGTTCAGACATTATCCAGTCACACCCACTCCTAACCAACTCTGATTGGCTCATCTCTTTTGGAACGATGACATCATTGTTTTGATTGTCAAAAGTGAGAGGGGTTTAGAGAGTGATGTGGGTAGAAGTGTGTTTATGTGAGCATGTGCTCACAATAGACAGGGGGATGGTGTATCCCCCATGTGAAAGGGAAATCCCTCTTCACTGATCTGAGATCTGATATGAGATAAAACAATGGCAGACAGACATGAAGTACAAGCACACCAGTGACTCTCATAATCAACATGGTAAAACAACTTATAAACGGTATTTTTAAACTCTAGGATCAACATACGAGCCGAGTAAAAGTTATTAAACTGACATGTTGCACATACTGTTGGTAAAGCTTAAGATTGTATTGAACCTGGAAGAATCCTTTAAATCTAAAATAATATGGTTTTGTACACCTCTTCCGTAGTGATTAAGATATTTTGCTGTTTCTTTGCAGAATTGGAAGCTCTGTGAAACTGGACTGGCTGATTGTGCTCTCAAACTGGAAGAGATAAAAGCAAGATTAAAGAGTCCACTGCCAGAGAAGCTAGAAGATCTAAAGACACATGAGCAACTCACTAAGGTAATGTATGCATCTGACAGTGATAACAGTGAACTCCTAAATATTTAGGGATTTAGGAAGTTTGGCCATATTAATAATAATAGTTAGCCCATAATATTAATAGTTTTAATCATTTTCGTTTTTTTTTTTTTTCAAGGAAAAGTTATGACAAATGAAGAAATATTTAACAGTTCCATGTTTCAAATATAGGCTAGTTTGAGATGGTATTGTACAGATGCTCAGATGTTCTTCATCAGATCATCTCAAGTCATGCTGGTTTTACATTAACTTGTAAAGTTAATAAAGCAAAAGGGGACAAACCAAATACTAAGACATTCTGATATTCATATACATTACCGTTCAAAAGTTTGGGGTTTGTAATATTTTTTAAATGTTTCTTATGCAACAGTAGTGTATATTTTAATATACACCTTGCTTTCACAAATTGCTATGTAATATGTAATTAAACTACATACTGTATATATCAGAAAAAAAGCAAAATAGAAGCAGTTCACTAATGTTCCCAGACTTTTGGGTCCTACTCTATAGTGTTAAGTCAGCTAACATTAAAGTTACAGGCCTCTACATTGCTTGTGTTTATTTTTTGGCACCTCCTTTAAGAATAGAGATCACTCCAAGCTTTGGGAAACCTGCTGCATGAATTGTGTCTGTGCCAAGCTTTCACGCTATTACATGGGAAATTAGTCATCAATTAGTAGAAACTGTTTACAATTCTTATTTGGCTTTGATGACTATAAGGGTATGTTTACACGACACCGCTTTCAACTGAAAACGCAAAACTTTATGCGTTTTGGCCGTTTGTTTGCATGACAACAGTGTTTTGGGGGCCTGAAAACGCAAGCTTTTGAAAACGATGTCTTTACTGTCTCCATGTGAACAACAAAAACATGAATTTGTGAAAAACGGTGACATCATGCGCATGTGTATTACATGTTCACGCATGTGTGTTATGTGTTTGCGGTGCGTTTCTTGACAAAGTGACATCGCCAACTACTGGCCTGGCATGCATAATACAGCCTTTTTAGTCATTACCGCAGATCCGTGTGAACTGAGATCATTTTGACAACGTTGTCGTCTGATTTAAGTACATCGTTGTTGTGTAAACACACCCTCAAAGTACTTTAATCTCCTGTATTTTAATACACTGAATCTATTTCCAAGGTCTTTGTTGAAGAAAAAAAAACACCTGTTGATATAATTGTGTTGCTTTAGAAATGTGTTAATAACCATCTGCTGAGACTGATTTGATTTCTTGTTGATTAAGCTCTGATTGTCTTTTAATGGAGGTGGGTGAAACTGACAAACAAAAGAAAATAAGTGTCCTTAACATGTTTGGCCTTTACCCCATCACCCTTTCCAATGCTGTAATGGGTGCTCTGCCCTCCCCCCACTCTCCCTCCCACCTCCCCCTCTCCGCCTCCAACCCTCCCCCGTCCCATCCAGCAGGCCTTAATCCTGTGCGCTAATGACAGGGACAGAGAGAAGCAGAGAGAGGGCTAGGGTTAGCGTGCGGCAGAGGAGGGGAGTTTAACTTGTTGGTTGCCGTGTTATGCAGGAATACGAGGACTCGCTGCAGATTTGGGCTGGAGGACTGAAAGAGCTGAGCACCATGAAGGCAGATGTGTCCCAGTACGTGCTGCCCGGGGACACCGCGCTTCTTCAGGGACAAGTGGAAGAGCTTCACAGCCAATGGGAAGAACTGTGCTTGAAGGTGAGTGAGTGTTTGAGTTTGGGAGGAGAGAAGGAGAGTGTGAGAGTAGGAGGGAAAGAGAAGCTGTTGTCCAGGCAGCATTGAAAGGCACACAATGATTCACCCCTGGAAGTGGGGGGAACTTCACAGTGCCGCATGGCACAGAAAAAGAGAGGGAAAATAAGAATGTAGGCTACATGAATTGATCTACATTTATATTCATGATTACATGTTTCTCCTCCGAAGGTGCCACAAGATGGACAGAACACATAAATGTTTCTGACATGATAAATAGTACAAGAAAATAGGTTTCACCAGTTTCATTTGCTCACCCACATGTTGGTCAAAACATGCTGTGAAACACATTAGGAGAAATTTTGAATCATAAGTTTTTTCCATGCAATTACAAAATGGAATGGAAGCACATTCAAGCCCATTCAAGCTTCAAAGGGACAAAAAATCAGCATAAAAGTATCATCAAAAAGTAGTTTTTACACAAACAGAGCTATCGTGTGACTTCAGAAGACTTGAAATATAGCACATGAGTCACATGGACCAGTTTTTTGGGGCTTGACAGCTCCAGTCCTCCTTTAATTTCATTATATTGAAATATTATTAGCCAGGATAGTCCTCAAAAATTGGCAGTTTCTGCTCCACAGAAGAACGAAAGTGATTCGGGTTTGGTAAATTATGAGTTTTCATTTCTGGGTGACTGATCCCTTAAACATCATTGCAACATATTAACTATAATTACATTAGTTAAGCTCTTGTAATTATGGTAATAAAATCAAATAATACTCCTGAGTAGTGCAGATCTATTCTAACGCACATGTCAATACGCATTACTTATGTAGCTCACTTTTGAAGTTTTTTTTTTTCCCAGGCTGATTGAGGACCTTTTTTCGCAATTATCTGTCTAGCGCAGGTGTCTAGAATGGCCCGTTGACATTTGAATGGAGCTGCTCTTGTAACCGTAAACAGCCTGAGCAATTAAAAACAGAAAGGCCACATTTAGGACAGATCATTGCATGGCCTATATCCAACCCTTGGACTTCTCACCAACGAACTTGTTTAATGAACCGTTTTTCAGTTTGTGGAGTTGCTGTTTGAGTTTTCAGTCGTGTTTTTTTTAAAACTCTGGCCGGAAGCCAGGACAGAGCCAATGAGGTCAGTCTACGTGTTCGTCAGTGTCTGTTGCCAACAGGTTGCAGGTGGAAACATTCCCTGGAATGAATGACAGATGGCAAAGCTAGACCTTGCTTTGTTTTTCTGGAAGGAGGGCTTTTATTTGCTGTTGCATATGTTTGTAGTAAGTCGCTTAGGTTTGTGAGCCCAAGGAAATCCATGAATTATGTTTGACAACACAGCCTTGAATAAAAGTAGCCAATTTATCTCAGTGTCCTTGTGCTTTCTTTTAACCTAATGATTAATATTTGTATTTAGAAGGAAAACTCATCACTTTCTCTTATAGTTCAAAGTGTGGCATTAATGGTTTAAGGAAAATGTATTGCCTTCACTGACAAATGTAGCATGGAAAATGCTTTCTTGCTTTTTAAAAGGCTGCTTGTAAGCCATGGCGATCTAGGAAAGACACGAGTAAAAGAGGAACTACAAAGCGCTGCCATTGTCCCCTAGTGTGTCTTGGTGTTAGTACATACTAATAGACTAGACCCTTACTGACAGCAAGCAGTAAAAGCTAGAGGGCCTTTGCTGTACTCTTTGCCTAACAGTCCTGTAATCAATCTCACAGCATGAGATGAGTGTTTTTTTGTTAAAAACTTTCAGATGGACAGCTTTTAAAGAATAAATTCATAGTTGTAACCTTACACCTTTGTACTGAGTTGTTTTGAAGTCTTTACTCACACATGAATAAGGGTAGTGAACCGGTCTATCAGTTCGAGAGCACATTACAAAATTCAATGAGGACAAAGAGTGCAAGTTCTTCTGTACTCTCTCTAGAGTTTGAGAGTGGGCCATGTGCTCTCAGAGATGTTTTGTTTCAAAACTAAATAAATTGTTAATTGTCATTAACAGTGTAGAAATCTGGGACTTTCAAACATTTCTTTACTTACTGTAAGAAAATGTTATTTTAGGCTGTATTTTTGTCATACTGAAGCATTTTAACCTTCCTCTTGTGTGTAGGTGTCACTACGCAAACAGGAAATAGCTGATCGCCTGAATGCCTGGATCATCTTCAATGATAAAAACAAGGAGCTCTGCGATTGGCTGACACAGATGGAGAAAAAAGTGGCACACAGGGTTGAAAACCTTAGTATTGAGGAAATGGTGGAGAAACTTAAAAAGGTAGAGATGATTTCCTGTCATTGATTTTTATTACCTTAAAGTGATAAATTATAAGTTTTGAGGCATTATTTACTTTGTATTATTTATTTACACTAGGGCTGCACCATATTGAAGAATATGATATGCGATACAATGCGATATGCGATACAATAATGCTGAAAGTGTGTAAAATAATCTTAAATTATTATCTTTAAAATATATTTAAAATTATGTAACGTACATATGTTTCACATTCTTTTTGTGACAAGAAAACATCCCTACAACTTCTGAAAGTGAACAGCAGTGTTTTACTGTAACATAAGAGTTAAGTGCTATTTTTACATCAGCGTAAACCACTGGGTTTAGGGTTTCAGGTAGGCCTACATTAGGTTTATCTAACAACGGAAACTGAATAATCAAATAAAACAAATAAAGACAAATAAAAATATAAAAATAAAACACTGCTTAGTTTTCACTGTATGAATTAAATATATATACTGATTCTTCTTATTAAAGCTACAAAAGTTATTCAGCCAAGAGCAGTGAGTGATTTTCTCTTTGTCTTTTGTTCGTTACCCTAGTTATTGCAAGCTAATTGCGATATGCATATTGCGATATATATGCATTTGCGATATTTCGAGAATTTCAATATATTGTGCAGCCTAATTTACACCATTTTGTTCTAAACCCAAAGATTTTTAAATATTTTTTATAAGTCTCTCATGCTCACCCAGGCTGCATTTGTTTGTTTTTTTGTTTGTTTTTTTAATACAATAAATAATTATTACTAATATGATGATTTGGTGCTCAAGAAACATTTCTTATTATTATCATTCTTTGATGGATAGAAAGTTCAAAAGAACAGCATTTATCTGAAATAGAAATCTTTTGTAATGTAATCAATGTAATGCATCCTTGCTGAATAAAAGTATTAAATTCTTTAAAAAAAATCTTGCTACCCCAAACTTTTGAACAGTAGTGTACTACTTTGTACAGTTTCGTGTAACACAAAAGTTGAATAGTGAAAATTCTGATGAATATTCTGAACACTTTATTCTGTATAAAGAAAATTGAGGAAGTCATATGAACCACTTTTATGATAATTAGATTTTGCTTTTGCGTCCTTTTTGAAGCTTGGAGCCCAATCATTGTAACTGCATTGAAAAGGGTATACAAGACATAATCAAGACATAATTTCTCCTTTTGTGTTCAGCAGAAAGAAATAGTCTTACGGGTTTGAAACGAGGGTGATTAAATGAGGACAGAATTTTCATTTTTGTGTGAACTATCCCTTGAAATCAATAATTATGTAATTGCTATGTGTTAATATGTAAAATTGCTTGACTATTTGTTTTTTGTGGTTATATTACCTCAAAGGCTGAAACATGGATCTGTTTTTATGTGCCTTTGACATGGTGAGTTTCTGTTGTACATATGTAAGGAGCTTAAGTAGGTCAGTAATATGGTATTATATGGTATATGCTATTTAGAGTATCTATGAAGGATTAAAACGGTCTCAAATGAACAGCACACTTAATCGTTCCCAAGGGAGGCCCCACAGATCTTACATTTCACAGAGGCTACATTTTATCCACTCACATACTGTTGCATTTGTTCATTTTTACTGAAATATGTTACAAATGTACATTATTTAAAAAACTCTAAAGATTAGTGCTAATCTAGCTTACTGCATGTACTATAAAACTGAGGGCAGAGTTCTGTACCGCGTTACTGTTGGTTCATTTGTTTACCTCTTTGTTCATACACAACAATGGCCTTATATGTGCAGTTTCTCTCTCACCATCAAACAGGGCCACGTCAAGCACTCTGCAGTCATTAGCGCATAGTTTACCATTGAGGTTTTCAGAAAGGTGGCCATTGTCTCTTTCCAGTGCAGTTACTGATGATGTATTTTGTATTAGTGAGATACTATAATTATAATAGTTTTAGAAATTTGGCATTTGTCTAAAAATATGTCTACAAAGTTTTTTTGTTAATTTTTATTTTATGTTTAGTTATTTTAGTACATTGAGTTGAACTAAATGAGAAATTGTTCCTAGGCAACAAGCTGAAATAAGATTTTCAGTTAACATCTAATTTATTTCAAATATTTTTTTGTGAGTAAAAATAAGTCAAATGAGTCAAATAAAAGTTAATGTGTAATCTCTTTTTATTGCCAATGTGTGAACAGCTTGTAATGAAACTTAAAAAACAAAACCTTCCCTGACTTCCTAGATTGCCTATGCCTGTAGACTGATTTATATGTGAAAGACTCAGGATGTTTTTTTTCTGGGAAAATCAAAAGGATGTGACATTTTATTGCGCTCCCGAGAGCCTCTCTTCCGTACTGACACTTGAAACAAATGCTTGGACAATGTTCAGGATAATATGAGAAAGAGAAAGAGATATTCTGTAGTCAATGTGTCATGCAAAGAAAAGAGATTCATTCAAACTATCTCACATTACCAGATCTATATAGCTTCAAATATACTTTATAATCATCATAACTCGACATAAGTCAACATGATGTTGGTAAATTGTAGAGCTTGTACAAACACATCAACATCACTATGATCAGATTTTTTCTTTCTGCTGCTTTCTCACCGCTGTCATTTTTGTTGTGTGCTTTTATTATGTTATTAAGAGGAAAGTACATTTACAACAAACAAACAAAAAAAAAAGAGAGAGAGAGAGAGGGAGAACTTTGCCATGAGTATATCAGGGCATTGAATCACATTCAGTCTCTTGTGAGTACATGCTATAAGTTGCTAGCTGCAGTTCACTTAACAGCCACTGGTGTCGCTAATAACAAGGGTTTCTGAATTCTACATACAGCATACATATATTGTGTTACTGGTGATGACAACCAGATGCCTTCTGATCAAAGTGAGCCAGGCCAGACTAAACAAAACGGGTGAACCCTTAAAAGCAATGGAGAAAGTGAAAAGGATTTGGGTGGCTGAGGGGTCAGTGTGAATAATTGTTCCTTTCTTTTAAAGAGGTCCCATGCTGAGAGAAGGAATATAGTTTTGACAGCTGTCAGACCCATCCAGAGACAAAGTGCAGTTAGTGGGTTTTGTCTGGGATGGATGTGTTAATGACTAAAGCACATGAATGACCAGTGTTCATTGTGCACCTCTCACTTCAGGACTGCATGGAGGAGATCAACCTCTTCAGTGAGAACAAGAGCCACCTCAAGCAGCTGGGCGAGCAGCTCCTATTGGCCAGCGATAAGGCTAAGGAGGCAGAGATCCATGGGGCCTTACGTGATGTCAACGACCGCTGGCAGCACCTGTTCGACCACATTGAGACCAGGTGAGCAAAAAACAAATGAGCCACACTGAACTGTGTTGAAAAAAATGGTTTGTCGAATAATTGCTACTTAAATCAATTTCTTTCATTTTGGCCTGGTGTTTGCTATTGCTTGATTGATTAACGGCTGGTCGTTGTATCTCCCAGTGATCAAAGCTCTTTGTTTGTTTGAAAGCCTTTCATTTCTGGTTTCCATTCAAGGATTTACTGATTCATTCAATCATTTGTTCATTTATTCTTCATTTAGACCTTTTGGTTATAGCAAAACCGTTGATTACACATTTACATTAATGTTTGAGACATTTAACAGATGCTTTTGTCCAGACTCAAAGCGCTTAAGCTTTACATGTGAGGCTGTTGTGATCAACAGATTGTTAGCAAGTAGTTCAAAAAGTCGCTGCTGGGAAAAATAACCATTTCCTGTGCAAATACAAACATGTAATTGTGCATGAACATCTACTGTTGTTAGAACGGGCTTATCATATAGTGCTATATGATTGAGAGATACAGATGTGAAAAGCCTTTTCTCTTTTTTTTTTTTTTTTTTTGTCAGTTTTTTCTGCATGGGAAACTCATAGGTATAGTTTCTGGGATTGCTCCAAATGATCGGCCACTGATCTGAACCAGTTAATAATTACAGTACTTCCTTTGGTTCTATACATTGTCTCTCAGCTCAGGCTTTCTTATATGTAAGGAGAGTGTCTTCATGGACAAAAGTTTGGGAACCACTGATCTATAGAACCAGTAAAATGCTCTATATCTTTCACAGATCTGAGACCAACATTAAATGCATACACCAAAACTAAATGGCAATCGGAATGGGATCAGTGCTTAAACAACAAATTACGTGAAATAAATCTTGATGTTGGGAAAAAAACAAATATTCCCTTTTGTAATGCATCCAAAAAAAAAAGTATTAAGATCACTAAAACTTAAATAAATGTAAATGAAAGCGTTAATACACACACACACACACACACACACACACACACACACACACACACACAGACACACAGACACACACACACACACACACACACACACACACACACACACACACACACACAAAATAAATTAAAATGAAAAAAAAGAAAGAAATAAAAGCCAATTCAACATGAATAAATGCTATAATTGTATATAAATAATACTAACATAACACTGATGCTGTTACAATGTTTAAATTAATGTTAAATATATGATATATATTTTATTATTATTTTAATTAATCAAAGGTCTTGAGTCTGCATATACTCAATAATTCCTTCAGCATTTGATATGATCTTCAGTGCTGTGGATGGTTAGCACAGCTGTCACATGCTCTCGTAATCGTTCTTTGGAAAATGGCAACTGACTGAAATGAAATAAATTTAAGTTGGAGTATTCTGGCCACTCAGGCATCTCTGGTAATGAGCAAGCAGACAGTGCTGCCAAAGAAGCATTATCTACATGAATCATGTATGAATCATGTGGTGGTCCTAAGCAAACAGAAAAGAACGGATAACTCTCAATTTGTTTGTGACGTCAACAACCTCTCATGTCAGTCCTGCGGTGTGACGTGCTCTGAAGCAGCCAGATGGTGCTAATACTGGAAGGAAGGGGGAATTAACGTAGCCCTCACTAGTGTCATTTGCTTCGGCTTTGCCATATGGCATGTTCAGGCTTCTGTAGTCTGTTCTAGTCCCTCTGTATAGCTCAGATTGGGTGGGGGGGATTGTGGGGGGCAATGGTCTGTCACCTCATATTAGCTCTTATGAACAGGGGCACAATGGGGCTAAATGGACAGTATGTACTCAGGCACGCTATAATCACCGCCGGCCATCTGCAGGTATGGCTGTTCAGACAGTTTGAGAGGTCACGCGGTCACTCAAACAGCGTAACCAGAAGCTTCGCACTGTCACACTTAAATGGTTCTATCTAATCCCTATGGGCCAAACAGCCTTTGTCTGTGTTTCACAGTGATCTGACCTAGGGTTATCAGACCTTTTTCTAGTCCAGTTTTGCGCCAAGTGGAGCGTGCTGAACTTTGACATGATTTTATTACTAGGTTCCTGCAAAAACTACACAGTCTCAGATACCATTTGACTGATTTATAATAGGGTTAGTACTTTTTCTTCTTAAAGGAATATGGCACACAATGTTTGTTTCAGAAAATACTTTTTTTTTCTTTTTTTTTTTAATCTATTGGAGAGATTGTGTAGGAATTTTTGGACACAATCAGGTTTTCATCAAAACGTTCAAGTTCATTTATGGTATTACAGCTTTTTCCAAAATGATCTTTTTAAAAATGCTCTGGATTCTAAATGAATATGCTGCTACCTCTATCTCTCTCAGGGTGAAAAAGCTGACAGAAACCCTGGTGACAGTACAGCAGTTGGATAAGAACATGAATAACCTTCGCTCTTGGCTCACTCGCATTGAGGCTGAGCTGGCCAAACCCATTCACTACAGTATCTGCCATAGTGATGAGATCCAGAAGAGACTGGCAGAGCAACAGGTCAGCAAATATATCATTTATAATACAAGATCCTGGTTCAGTCATTAGAAATAGTATCTAAATATCCTTATGCATATTTCAATATTTTTTTATATATATATATATATATATATATATATATATATATATATATATATATATATATATGTGTGTGTATTTTTTTTTTTTTCGTGGTGCAGATGTCAACACTATGGAAGCTTGTTTCCGCCACTGAATAATAAATAAATAATAATAATTGCGACTTTTTATCTCACAATTCTGACTTTTTTTCTCACAATTGCGAGATATTAAGTCAGAATTTTGACTTTTTTTCTCAGAATTGCGAGATATGAAGTCAGAATTGTGAGAAATAAAGTCGCAATTCTGAGAAATAAAGTCGCGATTGCGAGATATAAAGTCGCAATTCTGAGAAATAAAGTCGCAATTGCGAGATATAAAGTCACAATTCTGAGAAATAAAGTTGCAATTGGGAGATATAAAGTCAGAATTGCACGATATAAAGTCGCAATTGCGTGTTATAAAGTCAGAATTGTGAGATATAAACTATTCTGTGGTAAAAAAAAATAAAAAAAATAAGTCTGTCTTTTTTTTCCTTAGAATTGGACTTTATATCTCACAATTGTGAGTTTATATCTCACAATTCGGACTTTTTATCTCACAATTGCGAGTTTACATCTCGCAATTCTGAGAAATAAAGTCAGAATTGCGAGATGTAAACTCGCAATTGTGAGATAAAAAGTTTTTATTATTATTTATTTATTTATTTATTATTATTATTACAATTATTATTATTTATTTATTATTCAGTGGCGGAAACAAGCTTCCATACAACACAGCACAACACTTAGTCATAAATACCAACAAGGCTTGTTTTCAGATAATATTTATTGAATGTGAGTTTTTCTTGTGGGACTGGCAGATTGTTAATTATTAAACAGATTTTTATATTAAATGCATAAACAGGTGAAAGAAATGAAACATATGTGCTTATGTGTGCGTGTTTAGGACCTGCAGCGTGACATTGAGCTGCACACTGAGAGGGTGACGTCTGTGCTCACCCTGTGTGACGTGCTTCTGCACGATGAGGACGCCTGCAGCAGCGATCGAGAGAATGACTCCATCCAGCACACCACACAGCGCTTGGACCAGCGCTGGAGAAATATCTGCTCCATGTCTCTGGAAAGGAAGCTGAGGTACAGTATGGTCATATACCCAGATGACTCTAAACTCAATCATCCGCATCTCATCAATAAACTCGCATCCCTTTATGGGAAGGAAATCTCAGTTCACTCTCGATCCAGATTAAGACACTGCTTTCTGATTCACCTACTGAGTCTTGGATAGCTGTAAATGTTCTATTGGCTTGATAAAAGTTGTTCTTTTTAATACCCTACACACACACACACACAGTTTGTACTTTAATGTACATTTTAAATACTTTCAGTTATATGTATAAAAATAATAAAATATTAGGTATATATACATACATATATATATATATACATACATATATATATATATATATATATATATATATATATATATATATATATATATATATATATATATATATATATATATATATATATATATATATATATATATATGTAATATAAAATAATAATAATTACAAAATTATAAATAAAATATTAAGTTATTTTAAATTTAAATAAAAGACTACTTGTTTTTAATCACTTTTGCAGGATTGAGGAGACTTGGAGACTGTGGTGTAAATTTCAGGAGGATTATTCTTCGTTCGAGGACTGGTTGAACGTAGCTGAGCGCTCTGCTGCTGAACCCAATTCATCAGACGTCCTGTACATTGACGCCAAAGAGGAACTCCAGAAATATGAGGTTTGATTCAACAAAATGTTCAACTAAGAGCCTTTGAATAGTTGTGCTACAAGACCATTAGTATACAGTATATGCATCATTTAGTGAATGTCAAATGTTTAATCCTGCTGTTTTAGGAACATGATCAGTTATTAGGAGAATATCAGATTCCTCAAGCAATCATGTATTAGATGTCTGCAGTTTCTCATTTACTGAATGTTTAGTCATTCAAAATCATATTGTGAAAGGTTTCTAATGTTTAAAACACACCTGTTTGTTTTCATGGTCATAGTTAGAAGCGTTTGGTTTCTCGTTTTAGGGTTCCCAAAGGCAGGTACATGAGAGCCTCCCCCAGCTGGAGATCATTAATAACCAGTACAGGCGACTGGCGCGGGAGAACCGCACCGATGCTGCCAGCAGTCTCAGGACCATGGTGCATCAGGGGAACCAGCGCTGGGACGCACTCCAGAGGAGAGTGGCTGCAATACTGCGCAGACTCAGGGTGAGGACACTGACACACGTTTTATGTTATCTATATTTCCCTGAATGCTTATATAAACCTCTCCCAACTTCATTTTCCCCCTCTCTCTTTCTTTCTCATTTAGCATTTTACAAGCCAGAGAGAGGAGTTTGAGGGAACCTGCGAGAGCCTTCTTGTCTGGCTGACTGAGATTGACCTCCAGCTGACCAACATGGAGCACTTCTCAGAGATCCATCTTCAGGACAAAATGAAACAGCTCAAGGTTAATCAACAGCGTTTCATTTAAATTCAGACATTTAATCAGTCCGTAGATGACAACAAGTGATAACAAATGAATAAATGACAACCAAATGTAAATTTTAGGTGAATTTAATTGAACTATATTACTCTCCCCTCCAGAGTTTTAAGAAGGAGATCACTCTGAACACCAATAAGATCGATGCTCTGATTGTGTTTGGGGAGGGTCTGATTCAGAGGAGCTGTCCTCTAGATGCTGTTGTGATAGAAGATGAGTTAGAAGCACTGCACACGTACTGTCAAGAGGTGTTTGGCAGAGTTGCCCGATTCCACCAGCGCCTCACCAGCCTCCGCCTGGTATTATTCACATTCACTTTTCTTTTCATTCTCTTATATCATATATAGTGGCCCCTAACATATTTTGACATTTTTGAGTCTTTTTGTGAAATAGTTTCCTTGAAAAGTGTGTTTGTGCTATATTATCATTTAAATGTTTGGGGTCAATAAGATAAGAAATTAATGCTTTTTTCTTCAGCAAGAATGCATTAAATTGATCAAAAGTAAAGACATTAATGATGTTACAGTACACAAGATTACTATTTCAAATAAATTCTGGTTTCCACAAAAATATTAAGCATAAACTGTTTTTCAATCTGTTTTTGATCAAATAAATGCAGCCTTGGTGAGACTTGAATGATGGTGTTTTCTCTCTGAAATCACCGCAGGAGCAGCCAGACATCTTTGATGTTGAGCGGTCCAGTGAGAAGAAGAGCAACCCTGCCTCCAGCCAGCCCTCCATGTGCTTGTTATCACTGCCTCAGGAGTGCTCAGGCCGTGAAACCCCCGTCAGCGTGGATTCCATCCCTCTAGAGTGGGACCACACCGGGGATGTTGGCGGCTCTTCTTCACATGATGAGGAAGAGGATGCTGCATTCTTCTCTGCCCTGTCAGGTAAATACATATGGAAGTGTTTTGATTACAGGCAAATCCAGTGTCTTGTTCTTCCTTAGAATGGCTTATTATATCGACTTGGTACCTGTTGACAGCATTGTTTCCTGGCAGACTAATAAAAATCTGTGCACCAGGAAATTACAACAACAACAAAAAAACAGCCAGTCAGATGCAACTTTTGCCAGTTGTACTGTATGTCCATTGGCATGTCATCTGAGGCCGAGACATACTGCTGCTTTAGCCATTCCCTTTCTCTCTTATTTAGAGGTCACAGAAATCCCTGAATTTTCACCTGAGGTGACAAAGTCATCTTTTGGAGAGCCTTTAGGTAGGCCTCCATGTCCCCTTTTACATGTGCTTGGCTTCAGTTGCGCACCAGATCTTATTACCTTTTTTTTGTTGCATTCACATGTGTCCAGTCCCACACCTCCCAGCCTCTCATTCCCTTTCCACATTATTCTCTCTCTCTCCATCCTGTTCCGTTCCCACACCACTGTCGATACTCTTATGTATTGACTAGGTTTGCTGGATCATCAAAGGCCTGGTATTTTTTCCTTTCAGTGCAGAAGGTTTTTTTCCTTCTCTTAAATCAAAAGATGCAAGTGTCCTCCCCTCACCCTGCTCTGCTATGTGCTCTTATCATGAAAGACTTGGGCTTGTGATTAGGTTCTGTTGGTTAAGAGGAGGGCTGAGAGCTGGGCATGTCCAGATCTCAGGGAGTTTTTGCGTCCGCAAGGCTCATCAGAGCTCAGTGCACCTGCTCATCCCCCTCCACAGCTTTCATGCTCATGCAAAAGATAACAACACTCATTTAATCTAAACTGCGCACTTGAAGCTTTTCTCATTACTGGAGATGCGTACATGATGTACCACCAGTATATCAGTATGTGAAAAATGTTTGTTTGATGCTTTTGCTTTTAAATGGGTTGAACTTTTATCCTGATATTTACTTGTACATGATTTTTGTATGCCAATAAAATATGTTTTGTGTAAAACATAAACATATTTTCCACTCTGTCTCTGGCCCATACAAATCATACAAAATCATACAAATCATTTTCCACTCTGTCTCTGGCCCTTTGAATGTAATGGCCTGTTTTTGCCCCTCTGCCTTTAAAAAATGGCTAACTTTAAAAGAGCTTTGTCTGCTAAGAGTCATGCTGTGGATTTGCTTCTGGATTTAATATAGTTCCAACTTCACCATCCTGCAACAACAGCCTCTTCACAAAGCGTACAGTACAAGTAATGTTAAATGTTACCTTTAAATATTCCTCACAAACTGTTAAGATCAGACTGAAATTATCAGGAACACAACCATTCAAACATTTTGAATCAGTAAGATTTTTTTTAAAGAAGTTAATACTTTTTATTTTTTTCAGAATGTACACATTAAATTGATCAAAAGGTAAAAGACAATTGTTAAATTGCTGTTAAATTTTACAAAAGTAAAATTGATCCAAGGTAAAGACATTTATAATGTTACAAAAGAATAAATGCTGTTCTTTTGAACTTTCTATCCTGGAAAAAAATATTAAGCAACATTGAAAGGAAATGTTTCTTGAGCAGTTTTTTTTTTTTTTTTTTTTTTATCAAATAAATGTAGCCTTGGTGAGCATAAGAGACTTGTTTTAAATACATTTTAAAAAATCTTACCACCCCCAAATTTTCAAATGGTTGTGTAGGCCTACCTAATTATTTCAATTTCAGTGCAGATCAAATTCTTCTCATTTCAGAGGAAAAATACATACATTTATCAAGGCAGAAATGCTTCTTTACAATAAAACAAAAACCATACAAATTTCAATACAAAGACAGCATTACAACCCATCATGTCTGCCAATGGTTGTGGAAATTAAATACTCAAGATGTATTATATTTTCCTCATTTTGACACCAACTATGTACAGGAACGAGGTGAGCTACTTGTAATTCTTAAATACCACACCATTTATGTTTTAAGAAAAGTCTGGGCGAATTGGTTTTATATAATCAGTTCATTTTCTCCATATTGAACCTTTGTATTTTTTTCTGTGTTGCCGTAATAAAAAACCTAATAACATTCTTCCAGCAAAATTCTCTCCAGATGGCCAAGCTTGTAGATTTCCATTGATTCTTACAACTTTTTAATGCAGATCAATTTCAATATTTTTTCCCACTTGTGCTAAAACTTTCAATTTGATATGACCCCTGTAAAAACAAAATAGTTTTATGCTACATGTGTCCATTTTTATTTTACAGCCTGAATGAAATGTCTGTGCAGAGCATTGAGTTAAATCTCTCTCTCCCTCTCTCACACTCACAGGACAGAATTGGCTCTTTCAAAACATACCTGAAAGGCAATCCTTCCAGCTGGACGACGACTCAGCTACAGACACTAGCACTCATTTTAAACAAGGCTACGTAAGTATATACCCTTTTCTTTTTAACCCAGTGCTTTCATAATTTGCATGTTGTCCTTTTACCCATGCATAAATGTGGATTCTCAGGTAGTATCAGCATGAAGGGTGATTGTACAGTAGATTATTCATAGTTTTGTCAATCTCATAGTTTTGGCCTGTCAATGTTCCATGCTAGTATAAACGTAGGCACATGTGTGATGTGTCTGTGCACTCTGCAGGTCCAGCTGATGTCTGAGTGCAGCGGCAGCATTAAGAGTATGAAGAGGGTTTCTATGATCCTGGATGATGAAGAACAGCAGGAGGAACAAGGCCTCACTGGCCTCAGCACTGCCGACAAACAGTCAGGTACAGACACAGAGGGACATGAGGATGTCTGTCTAGTACTAGTCCTTTTTTTGTCTAGTGAGTCATGTAACAAAATTCTTCACAAATAGTTGGGTACAAGCACTGATGCAGATCACATGTACAGGAGACTGCTTGTTTTTTTGTTTTTTTCAATGAGTATATGCATAAAGACTTACTTATCAAAAATAGCACATACTGTATTTGCAGCCTCATGCCACCTCATGGATGGATGGATGGATGGATGGATAGTTGGGTAGACAAATGGATGGATAAATAGTTGGATGAGTGGATAGGTGGTTAAACAAGATTGATGGATGGATCAGTGGATGGGTAGATAAATGAAGGAACGGTGGATGGGTAGATTGATGGATTGGTAAATAGGTGATTGGGTGGATAAATTGCTAAATTAAAGAGTAGGTAGTTGATAGACGTGAAGGGATGGATAATGAAATGGGTGGGTAAATAAAATGAAGATAGATAGATGGATCAACAAATTTATGGATGAATTGATGGATAGCGAGTTGGTTAGACAAATGGAGGAATAGATGGATGGATATAATTAGATGGTTGAGTAGATAGATGGTTAGATGAATGAAACAAATGTATGGAATAGAATAGTGTCCTGTGAATGTGTCCGCTTTTCTCCGCAGGAGTGATCGAGCGCTGGGAGCTGCTGCAGGCTCAAGCAGTGAGTAAGGAACAGTGCTGCACCAGAGACCCCCAACAGCTGACCTCTGACCTTCACGACATCACTTCCTGGCTGGATCGTGTCACCCCTGAGCTGGATAGACTACAGAAACCCGAGGAATCTGCCAGTGTCAAGGTTTTAGAAGAGAGGGTCAAACAGCTTAAAGTGAGTGTCACAGTTACAGTACTACACTGCATCTAATCACATGTGAATCATTACAGATACACCTTCATTGATGTTCTTAATGAGATTGTTCTTAAAAAGATTATTCATTGTTGTCAGTCACGTTACTGCCGCAGAGACCTGGAGGGCAAAGCATCCATAGAACTGTAGCACAGGCCTGTCAATTTTCCATGTTTCAAATCATGAATATTTAGATCTCCTCTCAAAAGAAGAAAAACAAAGATAGTGAACAAACTGCAATCTCTCCAAATACAGCACCTGTCATAGTATTTCAGTCACTAAAAACAGCTGGACATTCTAAAACCCTTAAAGGATTAGTTCACTTTAAAAAAAACTTTTGCTGATAATTTACTCACCCCCATGTCATCCAAGATGTCCATGTCTTTCTTTCTTCAGTCGAAAAGAAATTAAGGTTTTTGATGAAAACATTCCAGGATTTTTCTCCATATAATGGACTTCAATGGGCCCCAAACGGTTCAAGGTCCAAATGACAGTTTCAGTGCAGCTTCAAAGGGCTTTAAACGATACCAGACGATGAATAAGGGTCTTATCTAGCGAAACGATCGGTCATTTAAAAAATAAATTAAAAAGTTTAAGTTTTATAAGCACAAATGCTCGCCTTGCTCTGTTCTGTGGTGTTCGTGACGTCACGTAATACGCAATTACGTTGAAAAGGTCACGCTTGACGTAGGCGGAAGTACCGAGTCAGTGTTTACAAATGTGCGGAAGGAGGACCATATACACATATTCAAATGTCTTTGTGTCAGTTTATCGTTTAAAATGCCCATTTCGTGTGCATATCCTGGGTGTTTTAATATTAAAAAGCCTAAAAGACTCAGTACTTCCGCCTACGTCAAGTGTGACCTTTTCAACGTAATTGCGTATTACATGACGTCACGAACGCGCATCACAGAACAGAGCAAGGGAGCATTTGTGCTTATAAAACAAACTTTTTTTATTTATTTTTGAAATGACCGATCGTTTCGCTAGATAAGACCCTTATTCATCGTCTGGTATCGTTTAAAGCCCTTTGAAGCTGCACTGAAACTGTCATTTGGACCTTGAACCGTTTGGGGCCCATTTCCATTATATGGAGAAATGTTTTCATCAAAAACCTTAATTTCTTTTCGACTGAAGAAAGAAAGACATGGACATCTTGGATGACATGGGGGTGAGTAAATTATCAGCAAAAGTTTTTTTTAAAGGTCCCATGACATGAAATTTCCACTTTCTGAGGTTTTTTAACATTAATATGAGTTCCCCTAGCCTGTATATGGTCCCAAAGTTTCTAGAAATTTTAATTGGTGTAAATCGAGCTTTTGCTATTTTTCTCTGCCTTTGAGAAAATGGAAGCTCAACCGGGCTGATCTTGAATCTCCTCCTTATGACGTTATAAGGAGAAATGTTACCTCCCCTTTCACTGCTTTGCCCGCCCAGAGAATATTTCTCGCCCATGAGAAAATGAGCTAGGAAGTAGAACGCGCGCGCGCGATTTTAGTTTGTCCACGAGAGATATCATGGCTTTTGAGCGAGCGAAGCATAATAATTGCTCAATAATTGGATGTACAAATGAACACCGAAGGGTACACACAGCTACACACCTCGGACAAATAAGTCAACAAATGATAAGTGTGTTGCTTTACTGTTTATGGTTACCTAGCTTCTTTCACGTAGAATGTGGCTGTAACATTAGCTATGCAGTTACTTGCGCTAATGTGAAGGTAGACGGCATCAAGTTACACATACTGTGACGCGAGTGTTGTACATTTCTTTGTTATTTGGATAACCGTTTTCCTGTTGGTTATATGGCGCGCGCGATATCCGCATTTCAAGATCGCAGAGCTTGATGTAATTGTAATAAGATAAATACAGACGTTACAGATCTCTCATGAAAATGCAACAGTAGGTTCGCGTTAGCTACATGATAATAACTGTAAACCATCCGAATAAAGTACCGTATCCAGACATAATATTTTAAACTAACCATTCGGAAACATCCTGCTGGAGCCGCTGAGTTGCAACTTCTTCATCCATTGCTTACTTAAATGCTTGAACGACTGCGTGTCTTCGTGCCATTGCAATAGGCTATATCCAACATAAACAAACATGCATGGTACCGTTGCGCAAGATGGTCATAGGCCACACCCACCCTCCACCTTGCGCCGCCTTTCTCCTCCTCATTAGTATTTAAAGCTACAGACACCGAAACGGCCCGTCTGAAGGAAGCTCATTCTGGGACTGGCTTGTAGTGGCTATAATTCTGCACCGAGGCTGAATTTTTGGAAAGAGATTTCAGATACAGTACTAAGGACCACTAAGGCCTATATTAAAGCCTACAAAAAGTAGCATGTCATGGGACCTTTAAAAGTGAACTAATCCTTTAACATGATTTTTTTTTTTTTTTTTTTTACACGTGGGCTTAATGTACTAAGAAATATTAACTTCAGTATATTATATATACGTATTGATGATGCATACTATATACAGGCAAGCTGATGAACCCAGTATATGAATGCAATGCACAAAATTTGCAGCTCCAAAAAGTTTTCTTTATAATGGTTGTCTATGGAAAAAATGCCTAAGGTGAAACTTTCTGGTTTAGTTCTAATGAATTTGGTCCTCCAATTTCACTGTCTTAATACATTAAGCCACATTAAGCATTTTCTTTATAATTTTCTATGGGAAAAAGTGCAATTTAGCACTTTGCCTTTATAATCTGGGCAAATCTGCTTGCCTGTATAGTATTCATCAACAATTAGCTGTATTCTGACTTTTAATGTCTTAGTACATTTGAACTTCGTACAAACCAGGTACAAAATAACTGGTGGGCAGCGGAGGAAAGCCTTGTTTTGCCCTCATGGTGGGCAATGCTATAATGGTGTGATGTCACGTGAAGACTATGAATAAATACAGTGACTAGAAAGTTAAAAAAATAAATATTATTGTCTTCACACGCTGGTTTGTTTCTCATTACGCAGGAAATGCAGAAGACATTCGCCTGTTATAAGACAATGATGCTGTCTCTGAACCTGGGTGGGCGAGAGCTGCAGCTGGGGTCCACTGGACATGAGCTTCAGGACGGCCTGCGAAACATGAATCGCCGCTGGACAGAGGCTTGTGCGGGCCTTGAGGGATGGGAGGACAGTCTACGCAACACCCTAGGGCGCTGTCAGGTGATAGAACCCTCAATGAATGTCTATCGAGTTTGATGCCACATGAAACTTTAACCCTCATCACTGACCATCTGCCCTCATGTAGGAGTTTCACGGGATGGTCCACTCTCTTCTGCTGTGGCTGGCCCATGCAGAGAGCAGGCGCTACACAGTGAACATGGACGACCCTTCTGTGCAGCCCTCCATGCTTCGGGAACACAGGAACACACTGAAGGTGAGCCAGAGATACCGGCTGAAACATCAGCTTCTCCATCTAAGACTGTTCAGGCATGGATACCATGTCTACTTAGTGTTGTTACTGGTGTGCTGAGCTTTTGTTTTGCACCCCCTGGTGGCAGGATCTGGCAGAGGAGCTGCAGGGCAGGCAGGAGCAAGTGAGCTCCCTGCAGGAGATCGTCTCCGAGCTGCTCCCAGAGGCTGCTGGGGAGGACAGTGCTGAAGCCATGGAAAAACTCCACGTCATTGGAAGCAAGCTACGACTGCTGTCACGTCAGGTCGAGCAGGATCTCAAGATGATTCAGGAGAGATTGGTAAGGGCGTTTTGCTAAACATTCTCGAGTAATTTGCACAACAAAGAGTAAAAAAAGGAAGCTAACTGAGGGGACACTGCATTTTTACTTTCTTTTTTCATAATTGGTAAAAAGAATGTTGTACAGTGTCACACTTCATTGCAACCCATGAATGAATAATATCCATTTAAATAATGCCGTCTTTGAGAGCACATTTTTCTGAAAAATGCACTGATACCTATGGGACTTTCTGCATATCTTCACTGAATGAGGGGATTGAGCTTAATCAAGGGTCAATTGATAGTCAGTTTATGTTTAAAATTTTAATCAAACCTTGAGGATTTATTAAAACCTTGAGCATTTTAAGCCCTCAGTAGCACGTTTCTCTTCTCCTTAATTCATATACTACTACTTTTTTTTTTTTTTTTACCATTCATAAGTGTGGTTTTTGTATAAAGAAATTCATACTTTTTCCAGCAAGGACACATTAAATTGATCAAAAGTAAAAAAAATAAAAAGTGTTTCAAATAAATGTTTCTGAACTTTCTATTCATCAAAGAATCCTGAAAAAAAGCTAAAACATAAAATTATAAATATAATAAAAAAGTTTATTAAAAATATTAAGCATCACAACGGTTTTCAACTCTGATAATAATAAGAAATTTTTCTTGAGCACCAAATCAGCATATTAGAATGATTTCTGAACGATCATGTGACACTGGCTACTGAAAATTCAATGTGTTAAATTGTAGTATTTCACAATATTACTTATTTACTGTATTTTGATCAAATAAATGCAGCCTTGGTGAGCACAAGAGACTTCCTTTAAAAACATGAAAAAAATCTTATCAAACCCAAACTTTTGAATGGTTGTATACATTAAAATGTTTTTGATGCAAGAGCAAATTTTTCCCCCATCATGTCAACAAATACATGCAATGAACCAAGATAAGGCAGTTACTGTTCAGTCGTACTATAAATAATATTTCAATTAAAAGCACATGAATTAGAGTGCTTGGATCTGGTTGAGTAGTTTTCATTTGTGAACTCTTCTCTGTCATGTGCTTGCAGGAGAACACAGCTGATGCTGCAGGAGACAGGAAATCCACAGAATGCTCTCGGTACCGTTGCATACACACAAACCATTTTCATTTTTTAGCCTTTTTACATTTTTAATCAATAGTTAGAATATATTAAAAGAGTGTTGAATATAAAAAAAATATGCACAAAAATGCACATACCCAGTATTATATACACATTACATTTTGATTTGGTAAAAATAGCAGCAGTAAAAGTAAAAAGAAATTGTGTTTCAGGTCAAAGCGTGAGCCATCCCCTCAGCGTTCATTCTTCTATCGGGTCCTGCGAGCGGCGTTCCCTCTGCATCTCCTGTTCCTCCTGCTGCTGGTTCTGGCCTGTTTGGTCCCTCTTTCTGAAGACGACTACAGCTGCACCCTTTCCAACAATTTTGCCCGTTCTTTCCACCCCATGTTACGCTACACCAACGGTCCTCCTCCCACATGAGTCCCTCGTCAACTGTTCTCACCATCAATTAATGGAGCCGTTCTCATGACTCAGACGTGCGGTGGAGAACCACTTATGTCCAAGCAATATTTTTAATGGTTGTATTTATATAATTGATTTTATACTATTTATTCCCCTTTGAGAGCCATACTACTGAGATATTTTTTGTTGTTGTTAATGTTGAGCTGGATGTGATCTAAAAAAAAAAAGCTGTAAAGAAATCAATCATTGTATGAGCTTGAATGTAAATCACTGATCTTTTTTTTGTGTGTGTGTGAAATATTTCTAGATTTAAGCACATCATGCACTGATTAAAGATTATAAGAGTTTGCAACTGGAAAGGATGATCTTTTTCATCCACAGTTTGTGATGACATGATGGGTGGCTGCTATTTTGGGATTATGGGGTCTCGTTTTTCAATTTTGATATGATCTGAATCAACTGTATTTGCAAAGCCCAAAACAAAAATAAATGTAAAAATGTCAAATGCACAAAACATTTTAATTCATCCCAGTGTAAATAACATTGTTACATATGCGCTGCAAGGTAGAATACAAAGTTTACAGAAATTAAAGTTGAAACCTTTTACAAATTAAACTTATGTTGTGTGTTTTAAAAATAAACATTGTCTACTTAAAAAAAAAAACTGTATTACATCTGCTTTTTAATTCTTAGTATTTGACAAATTGTAAATTCAATTTCAATTCAATTCAATTAATATTAATTGAATATTAACACAGCTTAAATTTAATAATATCAAAACAATTAAAATTCAAATGGCTGCCGGCAGATGCAATAACTTTTATAAATACTTTTAGTCCATTTGTGCAATTATTACAATGAAGTACTTTTAACATTTTTTATGCTTCTAATCTTTAAGGTAGGTTTGCTCTTCTATTTCAGAGAAATTTTAAAGTGCAATATCAAAAGTATCAGTATCGTGGTTCATCTTTCAAACGGAAAGGTTTTCACAGTGGAATAAACTGGTGATCAATCTAGAAAATATATTGAAAATGTTTTGTACAAGGCCTTTATGGTGTTAAAGGGGTTTACTGGGTAGGGAGCAGGATGAAATAAGGCAAGTTTTTTTTTTTTTTTTTTTTTACAATTTGTCAAAAATAAAGTGACAAAATAACAAAAATGCAAAAAAACATCCAGCTGACATTCATTAGTCCTCTTGCTTCGACAGAAAAAAAGAGGCTTGATTCAGGTCTTCTAAAGCTTTTTCTTCTTCCGAGAGTGTCGTCAATAGCTGCTCTATCTACAGCAGTTGCTATAGTGGTGCTATAGGCATCATCGTGCTGCTGATTTGTTTTATTTTACAGAAAGCTTACTGTATAGAAAGAGAAAAGAAAAAGTAGAAATTGGAAACCATGTCCATCTTGTCTGAAAAAAAAAAAAGATTTCACATCAGAACATTCAAGACATCAGTGATGTTTTTCAACTTGTGAAATCCTATTCCACGCTTTTTGTGTGGCTGTTTTTGTTGTCCATCCTCCCAAAACTACAGATCATTCTACAGCACTGGAGAGAAAGAAGAGCAATTTAATGGGATTTTTTTTTAGGATTTGTGGAAAGATTTTAGCTGGCAACTGCTTGTAAAATGAAATGCACAATCTAAATCTCTTATAAACCAGGCATTTTCATCATTAAACAGTCTATTTGTATTTATTTCAAGGTCACAATCTGTGCGTTATGTTGCGCACTCTTTCTGAATCTCACCTGATAGCGTTTAGGGTCCATGCTGAGAAGTGCAGGTGAAAGCCTCCTGGACGCCTGTGCTCTCTTTGGGAGCGGGACCGGAGTGAGACAGACGTGAGCCGTGCATGATATGAGCGTCCAGCATCTCCAGGAGCAGGTCATACAGAGGAACCATCTTCTTCATCTTCATGCAGTGCAGGTGGTCCATGCCTTTGTTACTACAGATGGTCAGTGGAAGGTTTTGCACAGATCGCGAGTTACAAATGCACACAACACCACAGAGACAGATTACAAGCTCACTAATTTAAGAGTCTTCTATACAGTCAAGCTAACCTTGAAAAGGAAGTTAGCTAAACTATAAGATACTTAAAGTAGTTCAGTATAGTACGCTAACCTTTTGTAAATGAGGATAGCTACATTTAATACAGTAAAGCTCAACAAGTAGCTAACCAGATTAAAGCAAAAGTTTTATATTTTAAAATCTATAATTATCAGATATAATTTAATTTAATTAGTAAGCAAATGCTGCATTTGTGACCTGGTTCAAAAAGAGACAATTCATTTCCATGAACCATCTAAAAGAACTGATTCACTACACTGATAATTGCTAGACAAATTAGCTATTGGAAAAGCTACTTTAAAAACAGATGAACTACTGGGACTGCCGTATTCAGACAAATGACTGTGTATGAAGCAAGACCACAAGCCACATTGTCTGAGTGAAAGCACTGCATTTATTGTTTGTACCTGAGGTGCCTTATGTGGGAGAGCAGCATGAGCAGATGGGCTAGTCTGGTGGAGCGCTGCTGAAAGCTCAGGCCCGTCTTCGAGATTGCCCATACCAGAGCATCCGTCACCGAGTCAAGCAGACACAGCAGCTTCGACCGCCTCTGGAGCTCCTCTCCTCCCTCCGACGAACTCAGACACATGTCTGCAATGACGCACAAGCGCCATGATGAGACATTTACAGCCATTTGAAATAATAGAGGGTGATACCCAAATAAAGAAGAATATCCAATTCAAAAACAACGCAACACATCTGGAGCGATCAAAAAATTGACACCGAGGAGACAAAGTGAAGACAGCTGTTGGGGGCTGAAAATAAAGAGATAATGCATGAGGAAAAGACAGATCAAAAGTTCAGAGGAATCAGAGCAGGAAGAAATATTGGTTCCTTCAGACATTAAACACTAACCAAGTACTGCCTGTTACTTACATAAGTGTTTGCTATGAAATGGATAGTTGGGTTGAAAGCGTGGAGCGCTCCTCAACCCTCATGTTGTGTTCGGGTCATTTTGACCCGGAGAAGATTTTATTTTTCCCGAAAATACTATTAAATGTTAAACTTAGTGACTTTGATCACAAAGGGTATAACTACTTCTCAAATATTTTTTGACAATTTCTGTACTTTTTTAGGGGGGGTTTGCCACCTTGTTACACTTGTGGTGTTCCCGGTCAAAAATGGCCGGCCTACAAAAATTGCTTATAAATCTCTCATTATGCTATATTATCACCCAATATTGAATTCAATCTTTTTGTCAACTTGTTCTCTTTCAATTAGGACTGGATTGAAAGAGAACAAGTTGACAAAAAGATTGAATCCAATATTGGGTGATAATATAGCATAATGAGAGATTTATAAGCTATTTTTGTAGGCCGGCCATTTTTGACCGGGAACACCACAAGTGTAATAGGGTTTTGAACACAACGCAAGGGTTAAAGCAGGCATGTTGTCCCCTTTAAGAGTTTACAGTTTGAGCGTTTTGGCCTTGCCAAGACTCCCTTCAATTAAAGCGGGGATAGTAGTAACCTTCTGAGTTACGAGTCAACACTATTTATTACAGCTCTGTGGAGGTCAGATGTTTGTTTGGCCTTATGCCACTTGATAGAGACACTAGAGAGGAAAGGAAATGAAGGGGAGTATGATTGGTGCATGACACCAGCTGGAATCGAACCTGCTTTTGGAGCTTAAGCTCTAGGCCACAACAATCATTTATGATAAATGTACCGGAGACCAGCTAGTAAAGAGCTGTGCAGGTAAACCTCACTCCCCTGGCTTCAAGAGGCGCCCGCCTCCCATGCCAGAAATGCTGGTTCGAATCCTGCTCAAAGTGGTGCGAGTAGAACCAGAGGGGTTACATTGGTGCTGTGACCCGGATGGAATGAAGGTTTAGAGGGCCAACTAACAAGAGCTGTGCGATTAAACCTCACTCCCCCGGTCTCAAGAGGCACAGTAGTGGCTGACGCTGCGGACTTTAGCGTCCTGGTTAGAGTGCCCACCTCCCATGCCAGAAACGTCGGTTCGAATCCCAGCAGGAGCGATGTGAGTAGAAAAGAGTGGAAACATATACAGACCCAAAGGAACGCAAAGAGTTTGTTTGTTGCTGAAATGATGCTGTTCATCATGCTAGATTTATTTTAACATTACAATCCAGTGCTAGAGACAGAATGCATACATTTAATTTTGCCTGCAGTTTGTTGTTGCTAAAAAAAATCCACCATTTACCACATTATAAAACAAGTTTCCCAATTTTGGTTATTATGCAATATTACTATGGCTTCGTTTAACATTGTTAACATTGTTTTTTTTTTAAAGTACACACTACTATTCAAAAGTTTTGGTTTAGTACAATTTTTTTTTAAAAGAAATTCAAACTTTTATTCAGCACGGATGCATTAAATTGATCAAAAGTGACAGTAAAGACATTTATAATGTCACAAAAGATCTCTATTTCAAATAAATGCTGTTGTTTCTAACCCTATTAAGTATTAATCAAATATTTGTTATTTTGAATTGCAAATCTATAAATGTATATATGAGAAAAAAATGTGTATATCTGAAAATAGTTATGGATTAATATTAAATATTGGGATTAAATATTTATGGATGCTATGAGGTATTATAAGTCATGTGACTAAAAAAAGGCTATTTTTTTATAAGTATAAAACTTATGCCAGTCTCTATTTACTTCTAGCAGAGCCACCTGAGATATTACAATGAGATCCACTGTGATTTTTCTGTCCTATGGGGAAGGTCAATAAAACATGCACATTCATTATCTAATAAAAATACATTTGTTTTAGTAATAGATGTATTATAAATGCATGCACATTTCAAAAGCCCTTTAATAAGAAGAACACTTACTGGAGTTAAGGAGGATCATGGCTTTGAGACACACATACTCCTCTCTCTGTAACTTGAGTTCTCTGAACCTGGATGTGGCTGCCAGCAGCATATCGAAGATCTCCACAAACCCCTGCACACAGCTGCCTTCGTCCCTGCCGAGCACAAAGACCTTCATCAGTCTCACAAATAAGCTTACCTCATCAGAAACACGGGACCTAGCATCAATCTCAAACTTAACTAGCCGTATTCCAAACGGGGCCAGGTCATACTGAAAGCACGAATGCTGAATTCTATACAAAGCGAAATGGCTAATGGAAAATCAGAGTACCCTAACTTAGACGCTAAGAGGTCCTACAATTGGACCTGCAGCAGTGAATGAGACCAGAATGGTGCTAACACTTCATTAAAACTTGTGAGAACAGAGAGAACAAAGATAGCCTACAGCTACTTCCATTTCGCATTAAACAAGACTTATTCACAACCTAAACATCAGGGGTGCTAAATAATTGAGTCATTGTACCTCACTTCTATATGTAACTATTATTTTAGGGAATTTGTATTTGTGTCAAATAATACTGAGTGTCATAATTTGCAGATGTAGTCATAAAAAAAATTAAAAAAAATCACACTGTTTGTTGGCACAGTTTTTTGATGTTGACATCATTCACCAAGTTCAACTCATGGATCCAGTTGGCTATGATACAATGAATTCCTTATCCAAGCCCATGAAAATACAGTGAATGGCTGGCGTCAGATGCATATTTAGAGCAAAACCACCCATGACTAGAATGGATTGGAAGAGTAGTTCAGTATAAAGTCTGCAGAGCATCTGTAACCCTGGCCACATTTTTTTTCGGGCATTACAACATGGGTACACACCATGTTAGGGAGGTACAAAGGGCAGCGGAGTAGAGGGGGCATGATAACAGAGAAGCCATGGAAGGATCAGTTTCTGTCTTCCCACAATTGTACTGGCAGCTCTCTATTTCCCACCACACCAAGCCTCACACTCGCTGTGAGTGACACATCTGAACACATCTGGCAAAAACACTGATTTTGTTTCACAGCTGTATTCTTAAGATGTTTCACTATATTCTACAAAGCTTATGTTATGAATACACAGTTCTTTATACTAAGCTTCTGTAGTGTGAAAACACCCACACACACACATACACACGTTACAATTTATATTGCATTTTAAAAGTAAAAACCTTTTAAAATTCTAGTTCAAAACATGCAAAGTTATCAGAAACATACACTCTTTGTATTGATGGTTTCAAATGGATTTGAAAAACGTTTGTACCATTCTAAAGACTATTTTAAATGTAATGAATATTAATATTATTATTCATTAATATTTATTGCTAATAAATTGTGGTGTAACAAATATATTAAAGTAATAACATTTTCTTTTCAACTTGAATGTATATAAGAGTAATTATCTCAATGATTATATTTTTAAAAAAGTAAAATAAAAATATTTCTGCATGTTGGTCATATATTTGTCTGCTATAGGACTTGGCAGGCAAAAGTTTTCAAAAATTGATCATATTTTAGCAAAAGTACTAAAAGTGATTTTATTATTATTATTACATATTTTTAGAAATAATGATACTAATACAAGATTATGCCAAAGGAATTTAGTTCTTTTAATGAGGCTTTTTTCTTTATTATTATATCTTGAGGGCTGTATCAACCTGCCATTTTTTTATTTTATGTTCCCCAAAATATATCAAAATTCATTTTAATTCAGAAATTAAAAACATGCTCGTCATAGAAGAGATGTTTTCACTGTATGTATGAACTGCATTGTTTGCATACATTACCGGCAAAATTAATAGATCCAGGAAAAAAAAGAGCATCATGCTATTGAATGATTACATAGGTCAGCATGCTATCTTTGACTAACCATGGCTAATGTGTTTTAACCTTGACATGACAAGAAACTGGTGTCTGTACATCAGAACACATAATCATTTACTTAAATCACCCATAAATGATTTCATACTACACTGGCATACAGAACGTCTCGGTTACGTATGTAACCCTCATTCCCTGAAGGAGGGAACAGAGACGTAGTCGACGTGTCGACTGATTGGGATCACACCAGGGATCCAGTCATCTTCGAGTACTATTGAAACGAGCCAATGGAATTGGCGTGCATGATTTGCATCACACACTCCGCCCCCGCGGTGCGGGTATAAATACGGAATTGGATGCACGCACTAGTTGCTTTTTCGCCGAGGAGCCGAGCGTAACTCGGAGTCAGCGGTGGTCCAGCAATAGTGGCGACGGGACTACATCTCTGTTCCCTCCTTCAGGGAACGAGGGTTACATACGCAACCGAGACGTTCCCTTTCAGTCGCTCACGTTCGACGTAGTCGACGTGTCGACTGATTGGGATCTCTGTTAAAACGTCACTAGTGCTGCCACCTTCCAGCGCCTAGACAGAAGCCTCCTGATCCTCCCGCATTCTTTTGAGGCAGAGATGGGACAGGGATTAGGCCAGGGAAGTCAATGCTGTTCCACAGGACCACTGGGAAGCGTGCCCTATCAATGGAAGGAAGGGACGCTGCGGAAGCCACATCCTGCCCGAAGGGAGGTAACGTGGAGAAAACACATATGGACTGGGCGGATGACCGGGCAGTACAACATATGGAATGTCACTGGGGTGGCTCCAGCCTAAGACAGGGGGGAGACTCAACCGGACATTGACGAAGACACGGGCTCGCCGCAGGGAGCCGTACCGTGGAAGAATACACATATGGGATCGCCGTAGGGATCACAACATATGGACCCAGCCTAACACAGGTTCAACCAGTGCATACGAGTGATAGGCCTGGCTGCGGATGTTCCGCCACGTCCGTTGCTGAAGGGTATGGAGGAACTCGACAGGGTTCGGCTAAAAAGGGGAACTCTACTGGAGCAAGAATTGCACACGTATCCAGTCCATAAGAGGGGAATAGCGCAGCAAGCCGACACTTCAAACCAGGCTTACAGTGAAACTGGCTTCATGTGAAGAAAGCCCACGGGAAGCAGCGTTTTGACACTTAGGCTAGTTCTCTAGCGAGCGTGATAGGTGTCGCCCAGCCCCCAACTCTATTTAACATCTGTTCAGCGAGGCACTCTGTGTCAATGCCTAGAAGGGAGCAATACTCTCACTTAGGAGGAGCTCACCACCCACCTTCGGGATTTCCTCACGGAGAGAAGACTCAATTCAACGAATAGGTTCCACTTCTAAAGGGGAGCGTGCCTCATTTTTATAGGTGCTCTCACAGAAGTGATGGTCTCTACGGCATAAAAATCCTTTGAAGAATTTGAAGAACCTCCGCATCCCGTTCTTTTTAGAACCAGACCTGGAACTCTCCAAGGTCTAAACGCAGGAGCCATCATGCCCCATCCCCATCATGCGAAGTGGTCCCAAACAGCTGGACCACCTGGGGACGGAGACTCCACTCTCCCTGGGCCATAGGCTGTCATGAGGCTCGTCAGCGGCACGATTGAGCAGGCCAGAAGTAATAAGTGGAATGAAGCGACCTCAGAAGCTTCTGACTCTGAGGAGGAGGTGGTGGGACATGTGAGGGAAGCGTAGCGCAACGGTTGCAATGTTGTCTTTTCAGACCAGTACAAATTCGCTGAGTAGCGGTGTCTCAAAGCGAGATGAACTGCAAGCAACTCGAGGCAATGGATGCCAATACAGTCAGAGGGCCATCCAGACCTCCGTTACTGCATGCCCTTTGTACGTGGCCCCTCAGCCGGTATTGATGGACACTCGTTCTAGGGATCCTCAGCCCGTGGACGAGTTTACTCTTTCCCAGTTGACCTGAGGACCCAACTGGCTATAAGCACTTGAAGGGTAGGACTTTTTACTGATACTTCACACCTTTCGAGCGCACAAACACAGGATGGCCTGTGGTGCGGAAGGATAGAGATCTTAAGTACGGAGCATTTGGAAATGCATCTCTGTGTAACAAATTGAACGGAGGCTTTCGAAGCCGGCCTTCATATCGGCTGGAGGGAGCGGCTGCATCGCGTCCTTCGCCAGCAGACTGCGATGTGCGCAAACAAGACAGAAGCACTGCTCAACACTTAGGTGTGGCTAAAGTCACAAATTTTTAAGAGCATTTGACCCGGGGGTGGGGCATGGTATGGGGACTCAAGCTTCGAGGACGAAGGCGAGTCTCGATCTCAACACCGCGTCAGTCATATTCCCGCAATGGGAACATGAACCGTCCGCAAAAGCTGCTTCAGTGTGCTGTAAGCCCAAACACGTGATGCAACAATTGTGACTGTCAGAGAGGAACAGGGAACGACCGCATCCAGAAACGCACTGGTGGAATGACATCTTGAAAAAGATGCAAATGCACCTGTGTTGCTCTTTCAGGAAATAGGACCCATCACTAGTGCCGGAGCACACAGGGGAATGACCACGGCAACACTTAACAGTGAACTGAAACAGTGAAGCACTCACCTTTCCGCCCTCTAACCAGCCATCAACAAATACAAACATTTAGAAATATGTTGCTGTTAAAACAGCAGTTGAGAGCTCAAAGCTCACGATCACCGCTGCACTCGCGCTGTAGAAACCACCAGCACTGGGAGAGTCTTCCAGAAGAACACAGACACACTCGCTCGTTGTAAACAACAGCACTCTTCAGAGACATCAAATGATCGGCAACAAAAGGCAACTAGTATAGTACTAACACTTCCGTATTTATACCCGCGCCAAGGGGGCGGAGTGTGTGATGCAAATCACGCATTTCCAATTCCATTGGCTCGTTTCAACAGTATTTGACGATGACTGGTTCCCTGGCATGATCCCAATCAGTCGACACATCGACTACGTTGAACGTGAGCGACTGAAAGGGAACAAATGGATAGCTGCATAAAAATACTGACCACCTAAAGCAGTGGTTCCCATTTCCAGTCCTCGTGACCCACTGCTCTGCACATTTTGTATGTCTCCCTTATTTAACACACCTGAACCAGATCATCAGCTCATTAGGAGAGACTCCATGAACTGAACTGAGTGTGTCAGATAGGAGAGACATACAAAATGTGCAGAGCACTGGGTCACGAGGACTGGAATTGGGAACCACTGACCTAAAGCATGTGAGAACGGAGAAATGAATTCAAGCACGGAGAGATGGATGTGCCTGTTTATAAATTAGGCAATGGGATGGATAAACACAATTAGCTCACAGTAGTTACCTGCTGAGACTGAGGTCTGGAGAGAAAATGAGCTTTCCAGGGTGATTAACAGAGCGCCACATTAGTCCCAGCATCAGCACCTCTAACCAGCAGCACTCTAACAAATGGACCTGGTCAAAAAGACTGAGCTCCACAAAACCTGAGGGGAGAAATAAGCACTTGTTACCAACTGCACACACAACCAACAACAGCCTCATTCAACCAATAGCGATCAAACACAATCCATAGTTTACAGGTTGCATCCAAAATTAGCAGAGTAGTTCAATTCAGAAATCCATCTACTTCAGAAACGATTCATTTTAATCCATCCACTACAGAAAGGGTTCTTCAAAGTTCAATATAAAGATCTTTTTGAATACCTAAAACCTGAAAGAGAATTAACAATTTTGAGCCATGAATTTCTAAAGTTGTTTTTTATTATAGTGAGTTTTGATGAGTTCAATAATGTCTGTGGCTAACATTACATGAGCAAACACTTTGTTTGACAGCATGAATCATAGTCATACCGTAATCAAATAGAATATAAAATCGTTGTGTGCTTTAAAAACATAAGTTGCAAACAAGAGACAACATGAGGATTAAAACAGCTGACGCATGAATTTTGCACATCATTTGTTTAGCACATAAGCTCACATCCTTGTACTGCACATAGTGCACTAACTCTAAAACAAGTGTTTCTAACCCATGTATTCAAGAACTAATTTTTTTTTATTACCCACACAACCCTGTGTTCAAGCACGCAATGTTCAAACTGCTAAAAGCAGAACAAAGATACAGGTTTATGTGCTTGACAAATGATGTGAAATTCAGTGGACAACTGTTGTATACGTCATGCAGCAACTTTTAGAAACATTTCAAAAGCACAAAACAGTTTCAAAATTCATGTTTGAACAGGGTATGATGTAATGCAATTTATTTTTAATATAAATGATAAATGACAAATTCTCTTCAAGTAATATTACCACATCCATTACTGAAGTGTACACATAAATCCAAAACTGCTATTCTAAAATCCATTAGATATTCCAGAGGGAATCCATAGTGAATCAGCCTTCTGGGTTTGGTCTACAAACTGACACATGCTATGACCAAATACCTCAATTCCATGTAGATTTGCAGTTTGTGTTACTGGAAAAGTTCTATGAACCAACAGAAATATGGTAACACACTGAGTATAGATATAACTGAATCAGTTTTTCTTTTAAATCTGGTTATACACTCACCTGGGACCTTCTTGGCCCAGCTGATCATGTGAACGAGCTCTTTGTCAGCCAGGTTGGTCAGTGACATCATGACGTTGGCCTCAGTAAATGGCTTCTTCATGTCTTTCATGAGGTAAATCTCAGGTGGCTCTGCATCCATGATGCGAGCGATTAGTTCCTCAGGGCTCAACGCCATGTTAACCACCTCATTTCCACTGAGGGGACACGGGACACTTTTTATCTCTTGAGATCTCGGGCCACTGGTTCTCATCCTGCCAGAGAATCGTGCTGGTCGCTTCTGCTGTGCTCCTCTTTGTTGGTAGCTGCCACGATCTCGCCGTAACCCTGTAAAAAAAGGGGATCTCAACCAGGGGGCTGCAGGATTACTTAAAAGTATTTAAATTGATACATTATTTTTAATATATTATATAATATATATATATAATTATCAAAATTAAAATGCTATTTCTTTTTTTATTTTCCCTCAGTAACTATTGTTTTTATTATTTTATTTAATATGCAAATATTCTCAGTTGCTGTTAAAAAAAAGTTTCAGAACAAGCAGAATTACAGCAGAAAAACTGGTAATATTTTGAGGGGGCCTTCAAAAAATTTGTTGAAAAATGGGGGGCAACAAAAATTAAACCGTTGAGACCAAAAATATGGGCGAGCAGAAAGCAAAGGCAGAAAGCTGCAAAAACAAATGACAAAACTGTGTATTTGATGTATGATTAAGTCTAAAGTGCTCAAGCCAAACACATCAACCGGTGAGATAAGAGTACTTATCTCACTAGTCTCTTCTAACCTTGAAGCGAAGCTGTGAAAGTAGACTGCCCTAAAACAGCAATTACAAGAGTGGATGAGGCTAGACAGTAACAGTCTCCACAGCAACACAGACTTAATTCAGCTAGCACTGTTATTTGGAGGAACTCCAACTCACAAACAGCTCAAAAGACAAAATGCAAGAACTAAGAAGTTGTATCTTGATCTACCGGATCTTTTTTACTGTTGTATGGTTCAAAATTGTGTGAAGTCATATTATTTGAAATCTTAAAACAAAGAATTATGTATAATGAGATGAATTTTGAGTATTGTATCTGAGTTGTTTTGGTGCAACGTTTGACCAACATCTATAAATAATCAGGGCTCTATCACATTATCATTAAAATGCTGATGCATATCACAACTTCACGGCACGATAGCTGCTTAATCTTGGAACATAAAGTCAATGACTTTGGACATTCAGCACTCAGCAATCTCTCATTAAGTATTTGGTAACTCTGTGGGTGTAAAAAGGGTGTTGTTAGAACAAAGGAGACAGCGTCCCACCACATTTCATCATTCCAACTTCATAACACTTCCGGAGTCGGCAGGCCTGGCAGCTTTTGCGGCGGTTCTTGTCGATGGTGCACTGGTTGGTGGCAGGGCAGATGTAGTCATTGTGTCCTGAGAAAATGAATCAGATGTTCCCTATTAGCCACTGAACAGATGCGTGTTCAAATCGTAACAAGTCTGACAATAAAAAAAAAATGCTACTATGTTTAAAGGACTCCAAAGTAAAGCAGAGTGGTCTTCTAGAGACATGAAGATAGCACAGCTGTGTACACGATTGGTTGTCTGGGACAATGGAAAAATAATACATTTTAGAAGTCATTATATAAAAATATTTGACCACAGAAGGTCATGCTTGACCAATTAGAATGAATTATTCCAGAGTCATGTAATAAGATTGGCTAAATTAGCATTTCTAATGGAAAAGATGGCTGTGAAGGCGTCTGTATGCACTGTGAAGATGGCTATGTATGGTTAAATATATGCAAGTAAGACAAGACCACTCACAATTCAGCATGCAAATAGATGAAAAAAAAACCCAGGTCAAAACACAAATCAGAATGCAAATTAACGATGACGCAATCATCACTCTCAGTTATATTTTGAATGCTGAACATTCTATAAATGCATGTGGGAGATTTTCAAACTTTAATCTTCATAGAAGGGATGGAGTATTTTTTTTAATTTACCAGTCTATACCACAATATATATATTTAGACTTGGATTACCCATCATCGCTCACTTAGTCTTTAAAAACATTATTAATTTAATAACGCTGTTAACTGTAATCTTTAGCAAATCTCAAAATGAATACCCATTTTTTAATACTGTCGATTATAATTTTGGATTGGCTGAATTTGCTTTTTTTGCATTTTTACACACAAATTTGCATTTAAAATATTTTTAGCTTAGTTTTTAAGTGTATGATTTTTAATTCATTTTGACAAATTGAATTTTACTATTAGCCATTTATCTGTTATCGACCATACCATGAAAATTATTGATGTTAGTTTTTAGTGTTTTATTTTTAATTAATTTAGATAAATGAATGACGCTAACACTATCTTCTTCTATTCTTCTAAATCTGCTGTACAGCCGAAACAAACTTTGTTGCTTTATTTTCCGGTTATCCCTGAAAAGCTGCTTGAAACGATCTGCATTGTAAAAAGTGCTATATAAATAAAGGTGACTTGACTTGACAAATTAATTTTTATATATTGTCAATAATGTGAAAATGATCATCAGATTACTAATATCGGCCAAAATTTGAATATCAGTGCAATGAACTTTTGAGAGAGTGATACCTTGTATACTCCTCTTGAAGAAGGCTTTGCATCCTTCACACGACCACACGCCATAATGGTACCCAGAGGCGTAATCACTGCAGACGGCACAGTAGTGCATGTCAGCTTTACCTCTCAAAGAGGTAGAAGTCTCCTCTGCGTCTGCTACCTTCTTCACCAGCGGTTTTCTATAAAGGGGAGTGCACACATGCATCTGAGCAGCTTTAAACCTAGTTAGACAGACAGACAGTTTTACGTGACCTTCTGAAATAAAAAAAGATTTGTGCTTCTGCATACCTGTATTCCTCTTCACTGCGATCATGTGGTGTAAGTTCCGACCAAGTCTCACCAGTTGGATGGTTTTGTTGTAGTCGAGTCTGTTGTTGATGCAATGCAAGTGACGAAACTTGGCTATGAGGTGGCCAAAAGAGGGTGGGGCTTAGCGACTGCCTCACTGATGAGCACTCGGACAGGGGCGATGTGCCGTAACCCAGCAGAGCAGGACTGTAGAAGGGCAGAGTGGTGAAGTCATGGCCGAGTTCTGTGTAGGGTGATGGGATGCAGACGGGATGGCTCTCCACCGGCAGGGATGGAGAGGAGGAGTTAAAGAGAGGAGAGAGGATGTGACCTCCCACCCTGCTGGAGTCCACTTCCTGCAGCTGAAGCAGAGGGCTTTCTCCCTCGGGATACTCGGACATGGTGAAGGTAGATGAGTTCAGCGCTGTCGCATCATCAACAGGGGACTGTTGATGTATGTCATGTTGAACTCCTTAGTCATCAATACTGAAACGCCACATAGCCTATTGCATAATCGACAAGAAGATTTCAGGTTAAGTTGAGAAATGAATTGGAAAAAAATGCACATATTATTCATTCTAAATTTGTACAAGCGAGCGGATCTTTGCAGCTCTTCACTTTCTATCTCTAGAAAATAAGCACGTTCAAATAATCAATAATAAGATGGCATTTGGAAGCAAATGCAATTAGAGGTTCAAAATGAATGGAAACAAGAACTTTTAAACTTTTAAATCAATGGCCAAATATGGTATAACCTTACATACTTCTAATGTATTCACAAAATGTCTGTCTATCAAGTTCTCTGGTAGCTAAGGCTTTTTAAATACTTTTCAGTATTTGTATATATCACACTGTTTTCACACACAGTGTAAATGAGTTTATATACAATTAAATACAGTCTATTTGGGGAAAGGGTCCCTTGTTATATTTAGGGGTCTTTGGCATCAAAAAGCTTCCACACTAGAAGATTAGGTTCTTCCACACTAGGTTCATTGTTGTTGCCACCGCTTAGATATATACAGTACTGAATAGTTAGGTGACTGTGTTTCATTTCATAACCATTCATATATTGTGTGTTTTAGCAAAGCAGGAATGCAGTATTCACTCATCAGCAACCAGGACTACCGTTGAAAAGTTTGTGGTCGGTAAGATTTTTTAATGTATTTTTGAAAAACTCGTATGCTCAACAAATAGCACTGATTTAAAAATACAGTAAAACAGTAATATTGTGAAATGTTACAACAATTAAAAATAAGTGTTTCTATTTTAATATATTTAAAATGTTATTTATTCCTTAAAATTTCAGAATTTTCAGCATCATTACCCCAGTCTTCAGTGTCACGTGATCCTCAGGAAATCATTCTAATATGCTAATTTGGTGCTCCAGAAATATTTATTATTATAAATGTTGAAAAAGGTTGTGTTGCTCACATTTTTTTCAGGATTCCTTGATGAATAGAATAGCATTTATTTGGAATAGTTTTTTATAACAATGTAAATGTCTTTACTCTCACTTTTTATCAATTTAATAATCCTTGCTGAATAAAAGTGTTAAATACTTTCCAAAAAAATCGTTCTCTCCCCAAACGTTTGACAGTAATATATTTATTTTCATTAAGTTTCAACCAGAAAAAAAGGAGTTGTTGCACAGCGGAGGGCCAAGACAGGATGCATCCTTAAGTTAATGATTACTGGCAAGTCATTCATAGTGCAGAATGAGTGACAAGACTAGATTGAGGAGGATTAGACTATTACACACTGTTCCATCAAAAAAACTGAAAAATGTAATTAAATTCCACTTTATATAAATAGTTTTAACTCACTCTCATACTCTCATAACAAATGTAAAATGTGATCTGTCTACACATTCATTTACATTCAAATGTATTTGGCAGATGCTTCTATCCAAGGTGAATTATGTTGCATTCAAGATATACATTTTATCTGTTCATGCATTCCCTGGATTGACCTCGACATTGCTAGCACCACCCTCTTCCAGAACGCTCATAAAGCTGGACAATTTAATAGCAGATGTTTGTTTTAAACTTTTATCTTGTGAACACTGAAAAAGCAGCTGTGTGTCTTGCATATCTGCCTATTTTAGGCCAGTTCACATTTAGTTTGTGTTTTGTGGCCTTATTTCAGAAACTTTCATTTTTAGTTTTTTCAATAATCATGCATAAACATTATTCTCTTAAAAATACGAACATCTACAAGCACAAATGTCAGGGCATGTCAAAACATCTCAAGGACCCCAAAAAAACCTTAGACCCCAGAGGGTTAAACTTAACTCAGCCTATTGCATACAGCTCAGTAATGGTATGAATCTACAGTAGGTTGCATTCAAAGAGGCCTAAAGATCTGCCTCAGGAACGTGCATTTCTCTTACACAAAATATCCATTCAAATGAATCAAGGCATAATAAAGATACATTTCTATTTCTCTCAGCTCTTTGCAGTGCTGTCTTTCTAATAGCACATGTTAGTTCTTAATTTTAACACAGAAGTCTGTTAAAGTGACTCTTACCTACACAGTATTGTAGATTGTACTTGCGAGAGAGGCAGTTAGCCACACCGTCTCTCCAGACTGCCGACGTGAGTCAGCCGAGGACTTTTGAACCCTCGTTTCAGTGCAGACAGGCAACTGGCCAAAACATACCCTGCACAGAGCACAAGTACCTGCACAATGACAGAAAGGAAATTATGTGATGATATAGAAAGCAACCTATTTTGTGAACTATTTTTTTTACTATTTTTATAAATAATTAAAACAATATTTGATCTATCCCTTTAATGTTTTATTATTATTATTATTATTACAATTATTAATAAATAAATAATAATTATTATAGTATTATAGTATAGTATAATATAAAATTAAATAACTGATCCAAAACTAAAGGCACTCATTACCTCTTTTTCCATCAGCATGACAAGCATAGGCGTAATTTGCGGGTGGGACAGGTGGGACATGTCCCCACCACTTTTTGCTAAGGTCGATATTGTCCCCACCACTTTTGAAACATCTCGCGGCACGAATGTACCAATACAAATAAACAAAACATCTCCAGTTAACTACCAGAGCATTAATTTCGTTCGTTTGTCAAATAAGAGGCGATCTAGCGCTGAAATGTGTTGTTTTTGAAATCAAGTGCTCGTTGCCACTGCGATCAGTGGAGCGGATACTGTGTTTGTTTGTGGCTCGCGCACAGTCTTCAGTCGGACGCGCGCTTCAATCCGTTGTGGAGAGACTCTCTATTCGTTCCGGTTAAATTATAAAACAAAATGCACACAAACGTGTCCATGCCTGATATACAACCACTGAAAAACATAATCGAGAAAAAAACAAAAAAAAACAAACATACGAGTGCGGTTAGAACCGAGAACATCTGACACGCTGGACAAAAATTCTGCCCCTGGACCATTTAATCACACACTTAAAATAGTCGGATCAACATATAATAGGCCTCATTAAACGACTAATTAAACCCAATCACTGTACTATTTAAATCGATTGCTGGACATCGTAATGTTATTGTACATACATCTGTTTTATGATTTAGCATTGAGTTACCCCCCCCCCCCCTCCCCCAACCACTTTTTAAAACAAAGTTACGCCACTGATGACAAGTCATAAAGATGTCAAATTATATACTTTATTCACATCACACAATGTACTTTTTTGTGTAATTTTACAGAAAAAGACTAGCCTATAAATTGCTCCAGTAAAAACCTGTTAATTGGTTAACTGTAAGTTACCTGATTGTACACAGAGAAAAACTGTAAATGGTTTCACATTGCATTGTATGTAATTTTACTGTAAAATATTGACAAATGTAAATTTTTGGCAGTAAAAAAGAACAATGAATGACATGAATATTATAACATGAAAAAGTTGTGTTTGTTTTATATTTTGTTATCTATAATGTACATTCAGGTTTTTTTTTGTGATACAGGCAGTAATATGCAACCCCGCAACAATGGAAACAACAAAGTATTTTTAAGGTGAAATTTTGACAACCACAGCTGCCTTTTTTTTTCTTTTTTTTTTGTCTGTGTGTAAAATTAACGGGACATTTTTTACACTGCTGGTAGTGGTATCTCTTTAGTTAGGTATTTTTTACTCCATGTATTTAGTAACTTCATGAACCACAGAAATGTCACTATGTGGATGACTTTGTCAGACATTGTCAAATACCTCATTATCAATCTGTAATGAACACTTACAGTAAAACACTATGTTCATTCCCACCATTATGATAATGGGAAAACTACTGAAGAGTTCAGATTCAAAAGCCTTTAAGTTCCATCTTAAATTTTCTTCTAGAATGATCATTTTTATCAAGCTCGTATATTTAAGTTCAGTAATTTCACTTAAATGACAACAAATAGGTAAATGTAAGTGAAATTACTGAACTTAAATATACAAGCTTAATAAAAATGATCATTCTAGAAGAAAATTTCAGATGGCACTTAGAGGCTTTTGCATCTGAACTCTTCTAATCTTCCCATTAAAACCCAGTAACCTCCAACTCCTATAATTCTTCTGATAGGAGGCTAAGAAAGACTAAGATAGAATGGAAGACAGAGAGAAGGAGGAGACTTGGAAAGCACAGACTGAATCTGCCTGCATCAGCTCTCTACTGACAACCAGTCTGGCATGATTCGTGCTCGAGGCAAAAGAGCGCCCGGCCACCGGCCAGCAGTGCATACCACAAACAAAAGCCCAAGGCCGCGGTGTGATCTCCCTTCTCCAGCTTCCCTCACTCCCTTCTCTGGCGGAAAACGGATAAGGGAAAGAAGGAGCGACGGAAACCATGCCCTGTGCAGGAGTGGTGGGAACCAGGGGGAAGACCACCATTGAGCCTAATGCAAACCCTTAAGACTATCAACCTTTTCTAATAATATAGTGCACGTAAAAATGGAGCACTATAATATATATAAAACGGATAGCTCCGGTACTTAATTCTGATTGGTTGAGCCATGTTTGAAGCCGCTTTAAATTACTCTACAATGATACACCTGTGACCTCATTAAAATAAATATTTTTATGGTCAAGCCGTTTTATAAAAGCAATAAGCCCCGTGAAGCTGTGGTTTACAGTGAATTTAGAACAGCTGAGACGTTCCGCGTCGTGCCTAACATCGTCCCTTAGCTTTTCGAAATTCTCTGTAAAACTTGGCTTCACAGGGCTTATTGCTTTAATAAGTGTTCCTGTAGTTTAAGCAGTAAAACATGATGTTAGCGACAGCAGGTTATAGGTTTGATTCCCAGGGAAAGCAAGAACTGATATAACTAATCATTTGAATGCAAAGGTGCTTTGGATAAAATAATTTGCCAGATACATAAATCAAAAAACATACTATGCCATATTTATATTTAAGAATATTTTATGCAGACGTTTTGTGCATTTCATTTCATATAGCTAGATGTCCATAAGGTAGATCTGCTTTGACTAGACCATAGTCACTGCGCAAAATGATGCAGCTGGTGGTAATTTTTATGTAATCCATATTTCTTCAGTGAATGCTACAAACTATAATCGTAATTACTGGAAATCTCAGCAGAGAGGCAGCAGCCCCATCTATATATCTAAATTTCTATATTTCTCGGTACCAATTTACATTATATTGTTCAGTATCAGGATTTTGTCCATCTGTAAGATAATTGTTGATATACTGGCAACACAGAAGAATGTATATTCATATCATGTATTTCATGAATGTATGTTAGGTATTTATTTTATTAATCATTAAAAAAAAAACAATTAAAAAAACTTTTTTTCAAGGCAAAAAAAAAAATCATTTTAATTTTAGTCATTTTACTTTTATTCCCTACTGCAGGAGTTCACATGAAAAATGTTGTCCAGTTTATTGGGAAAGCTAAAATGGCCTATTTAACTGAGAGCGGATAAAAGGAACCTGCAAAGAGCCTATCTGGCACAATCTGGCTGTTATTAAACAATCCAACTGACAGTCTTCAGCCGTTCAAGTTTGAATAGTTCACATACTATATAAAAGTAGATGTATTACTGTCACTGATGGATAGACCTGTGTCTTTGCCACAGACTAAAAACTAAAGTTGACTAAAGTTGTATTACTGTACAACAAAAGTTGTATCAGAATTTTGCATATTAAATTTCACCGCTTGCTGAGGTCACAACAAGGTCACAGCTCACTGACATCATTGCTAACTTTTAGTTGTACAAGTAATTTATAAGTAGTCTATTTGACCAGTGGTTTATCAACGTATAGCAATCAACTATACATTAATTTGTGTACATTTTTCTAGGTGTAGCAAAAATGCAGCAGGTCATCATTAATGGGGCCCATTCAGTAAATCATAGGTAAACTATTTCCAGCAGTTTTCTATACTGTTCTGTAATTTTTGCTTCATTAATAATAATAATAATAATAAAAACATAATTTTAAGTAATGGAATTAAATATACTACATTATATACAGTTACAATCACTGGAGGGTATTTTTTATTTTTATTTTTATGAATTAACTATTCATGTTTTAAGATGTAGCATACTGTCAGATAATTCAATGAAGGACTTGATCACCTTTATTGTGTCAATGTTTTTAATATGATTAATTATCACAGTTCAGTTTAAAACAGTCCTCGTTTATCTACTAGACAAATTTAAAAACAGTCAAGTTTCTTTACTGTTCATACATTTAGTATGTCATACAGACAACTACTTTAATGTAGTGTTAACCACTTTCTGTATAAAATAACAGTGAAATATAGCCTAATGATAACAAAATAGACATTATTTTAATACGAGTGGTTTCCTAAAACAGTATCAAGGCTTGGGTCTCTGAGCGTTAAACCTTTCATCCACATGCCGAGTTAAAGTAAATAAATTTGACGTTCCGCATAATTCCATTCATTAACCTGTTTACGTCATTTTAGTCTGAAAAGTGCACACGTAAACAAATGTACTGTAATCGAGCACACGCGCTGAATGAAATGAAATCAGATTGATGTAAGACGAAAGTTCACTGGAAGACAGTGAGCCTACCTGTTGCAATCGATGTCAGCAGATGGTCTACTGTAAGGCTTGAAGTCGATAATTATCCCAGACGAGAAAAATATTGCTTGATTTGATGGCAAGTAAAAGCTTGTGCAAGGGGAAACGGTCAGTCTTTTGATGAGCTGTCAGTATACATGTTAAAGTGTGCTCTGCTCAGTCTGTCACTGAACGCTCGCACTTATGAGTCTGTACGTCACTGACCACACCCGCCTGAATCACCTCCTCCTGCTGAACATCTGCTTTTCAAGCGCTCAGTATATGTAGGCTACTCTGTATGAACCTGATGAAAATGATCATTGTTCAGCTGGATCTTGCCTTTTATGAAGTATATTTTGAACAATATATATATATATATATATATATATATATATATATATATATATATATATATATATATATATATATATATATATATATATATATATATTATGGCAAGCCGTTCAGGAAATAATTATATTTATAATATGAAGTCTGAATATATAGAATATATAGAATGAATGTCTGAATATATAAAACGAATGTCTGAATATATATGGAATGAAAGTCTGAATATATATAGAATGAAAGTCTGAATATATATAGAATGAAAGTCTGAATATATATATAATGAAAATCTGAATATATAGAATGAAAGTCTGAATATAGCCTATAGAATGAAAGTCTGAATATATATATAGAATGAATGTCTGAATATATAAAATGAAAGTCTGAATATATATAGAATGAATGTCTGAATATATAGAATGAAAGTCTGAATATATATATAGAATGAAAGTCTGAATATATATATATATATAGAATGAATGTCTGAATATATAAAATGAAAGTCTGAATATATAAAACGAATGTCTGAATATATGGAATGAAAATCTGATGTTATCAGCGCCATCTTGTGTTATTCATCTACTATTTTTTATACACATTTTGAACAATGAGCGAGTCGCACGAAATTTAGTAGCAGCAATTTTAAGTAACGATCATCTAATTAACACCCTGGCGAATGCGTGTACGGGCCAAAATACTGGCAACCGTACTCAACATCGTTCTACTGATGAAGAAATTAATTCGCTATTTCATCGCGGAAGAGTGAATGCGGTGAATTCAGAAGATTCATAAATTCCTTCGAGAATGATGCATAATGTTCTTTCAGCAACATTTTGTTGAACATGACTGCCCATAAGCGCTAAGAATGTTGCAAGAATGGAAATATGATCCTCGAGATGGCGTGATGTAGACTCCAAATTGTTAAAGTTGTTTGGAGTATGACCAACTGTTGCAAAAAAGTCTTGTAGCTCACCAAAGTATTGGAAAATTTCAGGGAATGACATTTTTAAATGAATCACAATTCAAAAGGCTAAAACAAGCTACACATTATTCAATGAGAATTGTCAAATGTACACTTTCTTTTTACATATTCACACATACATTTAGACTTTCATTCTATATATATTCAGACTTTCATTCTATATATATATTCAGACTTTCATTCTATAAATTCAGACATTCATTCTATATATATATATATTCAGACTTTCATTCTATATATTCAGACTTTCATTCTATATATATTCAGACTTTCATTCTATATATATTCAGACTTTCATTCTATATATATTCAGACTTTCATTCTATATATATTCAGACTTTCATTCTATATATATTCAGACTTTCATTCTATATATATATATATATATAGATATTCAGACTTTCATTCTATAAATATAATTATTTCCTGAACGGCTTGCCATAATATATATACATGATGCAAAAGCCTCTGTCAAAAATGAGATAATAATATTGAGTGAATCGGCTCATCAAATATTTTCACTTCAAACTCATTAAATCCCAACCTCAGCCCATTCAGAAATGTCAGTACTTGGGAAGAAACCTATCAAAGCCTGATAAAAATATTAAAGGCTACACTTGTAATGTCATGTAAAAGGAAAGTAGTACATTTATCAAACAGGGCAGAATGTTTTTGAGTGAAACAAACTAATACCACAAAACATCAAATTTGACCAAATCCTGTCAAAAGTTTGGAAACATTAGAATTTTATTTTATTTTTATTTTTTTTTATTTTTTTTGTCTGTCACGATCCACACACCAAGGAAAGGGAGAGAAACAGGTGGATCCAAATACAACACTTTTATTTGTAGGGCAATCCAATTCGTCGACATCCATGCAGGGGTCAAAATCCATGTTAGCAGTCCAATAACAAAATAAACAAACAAGGAACAAAACAAGCTCAAACCAGGAAACAGACTTCAAGAAGTGTAAGTGACATACCACAATGACTCCGTGACAAGGACTAAAACAGACAGGGTATTTATACACAGAACTAAACAATGTAATGGGAAACAGCTGCGTGCAATGATGAGTGATGAGAACAGACAAAGGATTGTGGGAAATGCAGTTCCAGAATGAATGTGACAGTAAGGGAGAGAGACCTCTAGTGGACACCCGGGGAAACACAAACCAGACACTGTGACATAACCCCCCCTCTACGGAGCGGCTACCAGACGCTCCAAGACGTGACAGACAAAACAAACGTTCAGGCGGGAGGTGGACTGGTGGAGGATCAGGGGGAGGGATGGGGGGCCAGGTCCATGGAGGGAAACGGGGACAGGGAGTGACAGTCCATCTGGCAGCCAGGGCGGAGACGACAGTTTATCGGGCGGCCAGGGCGGAGACTCTCCCTCAGGCGGCCAGGGCGGAGCGGCCAGTTCATCGGGCGGCCAGGGTGGAGACTTTCCCTCGAGCGACCAGGGCAGAGCGAACAGTCCATCTGGCGGCCAGGGCGGAGACTTTCCCTCGGGCGGCCACGGCACTGGAACCGACACCACCGGCTCAGGCACTGGAACCGACACCACCGGCTCAGGCACTGGAACCGACACCACCGGCTCAGGCACTGGAACCGACACCACCGGCTCAGGCACTGGAACCGACACCACCGGCTCAGGCACTGGAACCGACACCACCGGCTCAGGCACTGGAACCGACACCACCGGCTCAGGCACTGGAACCGACACCACCGGCTCCGGAACTGGAACCGACACCACCGGCTCCGGAACTGGAACCGACACCACCGGCTTGGCGGCGGCCATCTTGTCCGAAGACACATGCTCGGCAGACGTGACGTGAACAGTCTCTGTGGCGGCCATCTTGTCCGAAGACACAGGCTCGGCAGACGTGAACAGTCTCGGCGGCGGCCATCTTGTCCGAAGACCCAGGCTCGGCAGGCGTGACGTGAACAGGCTCGGCCGCGGCCATCTTGTCCGAAGACACTGGCTCGGCAGGCGTGACGTGAACAAGCTCGGCAGCGACCATCTTGTCGGAAGACACAGGCTCGGCAGACGTGACGTGAACACTCTCGGCTGCGGCCATCTTGTCCGAAGACACAGGCTCGGCAGGCGTGACGTGAACAGGCTCGGCCGGCGGCCCTCTTGTCCGAAGACACAGGCTCAGGAACAGTCTCTGGATCGGCAGACGTCCCGTGCTTCCTCCACGCCTGCAGTACCGCAACTGCATAAAAAAGGAAGACCACTCTCTTGGCCGTGGCAGGACTGATGGTGGGCGACTCCGAGACGATCTCAGGGATGACAGCGGGCTGCTCGGAGGGGACGGCCTCCGGGACGACAGCGGGCTGCTCGGAGGGGACGGCCTCCGGGACGACAGCGGGCTGCTCGGAGGGGACGACAGCGGGCTGCTCGGAGGGGACGGCCTCCGGGACGATGGGGAGGCAGGAAGTCTTCCTCCTCCTCCTCCGCCTCCAGACCACCGGAACTGGGACCACTGGACTCGGGACCACCGGACTCGGGACCACCAGAACTGGGACCACCAGAACTGGGACCACCGGAACAGTCACGGAGGAGGCCTTCCTTCTCCTCCTCTGTTTCCGATGGTAACGTGCAGGTTCTGAGCTGGACGGAATCAACGGCGAAGGGTGCTTAGGGGAATTCAGCGCCATGGCCTCTTCGGTCTGGCAGGCCCATAAAGCAAGGCCCTGCAAAATGTTCATGTTGCTGGATCCATTGTATGACGGAGTCATTCTGTCACGATCCACACACCAAGGAAAGGGAGAGAAACAGGTGGATCCAAATACAACACTTTTATTTGTAGGGCAATCCAATTCGTCGTCATCCATGCAGGGGTCAAAATCCATGTTAGCAGTCCAATAACAAAATAAACAAACAAACAAACAAACAAACAAACAAACGAACAAACAAAGGAACAAACAAGGAACAAACAAGGAACAAACAAGGAACAAACAAGGAACAAACAAGGAACAAACAAGGAACAAACAAGGAACAAACAAGGAACAAACAAGGAACAAACAAGGAACAAACAAGGAACAAACAAGGAACAAACAAGGAACAAACAAGGAACAAACAAGGAACAAAACAAACTCAAACCAGGAAACAGACTTCAAGAAGTGTAAGTGACATACCACAATGACTCCGTGACAAGGACTAAAACAGACAGGGTATTTATACACAGAACTAAACAATGTAATGGGAAACAGCTGCGTGCAATGATGAGTGATGAGAACAGACAAAGGATTGTGGGAAATGCAGTTCCAGAATGAATGTGACAGTAAGGGAGAGAGACCTCTAGTGGACACCCAGGGAAACACAAACCAGACACTGTGACAGTGTCTCTTATCCAAGGCTCACCAAGGCTGCATTTATTTAATCAAAAATACTGTAAAAACAGTAATATTGTGAAACATTATTACAAATTAAAGTGCTTGTTTTCTACTTTAATAAATGTAAAAATGTAATTCATGTACATGCAACATAATTGCTTCAGTCTTCAGTATCACATGATCCTTCAGAAATCATTCTAATATGCTGATTTGCTACTCAAGAAACATTTGGTATTATTATCATCAATGTTGATAACAGTTTTTGCTTAGCATTTTTGTGGAAATTTGTGGTAAGATTAAAAAAGAGAGAAATTTATACTTTTATTCATCAAGTATGCATTATTCATAAATGGATCGAATGTGACAGTGAAGACATTTATAATGCAACAAAATATTTCTATCTAATAAATGTTTTAATAAATGTAATAAATCAATTTAATGAATGTAAATAAATGCTGTTTATTTAACTTTCTATTCATCAAATAATCCTCAAAACATATAGCAGCACAACTGTTTTCATTTTTCATGTTTTGGCAATTTGACAAGGAAATGTGTACTCTTAAAATTACTTGGGTAACACAGTGCCCATGATACATGTTATACTAATAACAGTAAATTATGCATAAATACATGCAACTAACTCTAACTCCACTGCTAAATGCTACTACATGTTGTTAATTAATATTATCTACTTAAAAATATAAGTACACTCTAACCACCTTAAAATAATGTGTAACATTTGTATTACAGTAAAAGTTTTTATTGCAAATAATATTTTATGGAGAACTTGCAAAAAGCATAAATTCATCAAATCTGATCTCACAGCTGATCAATTAGTTATTAAAAAGCAAATGCATGCTGACAATAATGGCTGAAAACACAATTAAATTATTAAGATAAAATTGCAGATTACGTGCACCCTCTCTTTATCTACATTCACTGGATATAATAATAATAATAATAATAATAAAATATAATATAATAATAATAAGCAGGTTATATACTGAATCTCACAAGAAAACAAAGACAAGAAACATTTATCATATTTGACTTATAATACAACTCATTAATCAAATACACAAGCAATCCAGTGTGATTTACTGTGGTGAGGCAAAGCTTGCCACAAACTACTAGAATTACTCAAACTTGACCAAGTAACAACTCTCAAAACCAATGCACGGATGATATGAAGAATCTGCAATTTCAGCACAATTTACAAAGGTTTCAATCCAATAAAACCCAGGCCTGTCATTTTATTTATGTAACTGAAGATAATGCAGTGTTTTTTTTTTTTTTTTTTTTTTTTTTTTTTACTTGTCCAAAACGTTTAACCTACAGCCAAAGACAATGAAAAAAGAATAAAAGCACATTTGCAGCACAAATGGAAGACAAACAAATAATTTAAATGGAGAAGCAGATCTAATGTTGTTGGCCTATTTACAGTCATAGTTTTTGGACCTCAGGGAATAGAAGTGAATGGTAGTAAATTGCGCCCTTTAACAAGGGCTCATAATGCACTGTAATGGCTCTGTAAATGTAACAAGGTAGAGTCATCGCCACAGGAGACCAGGGCTTTAAGCAGAAGCTCAGACGAAATGCTTTTCTCCCATTTTCCTTGTGCACCTGCATTCAGTATGTCAGATAACAGCTATGTAACCTGCTGAGATGATTGCCCCTGTTACCCCTTGCATCTCTCAACCCCCAGCTTTCTGCTAGTATGTCTAGTGATTACAGCCACCTTGCCAGCCATGGGAGCCTAACACATTTGTTGTGTCCCAAATTATTAATAATCACGACTAACCTCTGGCCATCTCACTTATTTAAATGTCCTCTGTAAGAGATTTCCTTTTCACATTTCCAGGCTGACAACAAGGAAGTAAGATAAACTTCTATAGAGGTAAAGGTGAGGCCATTGCAAATAAAAAAAAATGTGCATTTACCATTTTGTAAAAAAAACAAAAACAAATATGAACCCTTTTCACAGACTGTGACTGTGCATTTTTCCACAGTTATTAACACACACACACACACACACACACACATAGGCCTATATATATATATATATATATACACAGAAATAACTGAACTGGCTAGGTTTGTTGAGTGTCACTTTTGACTGCATGTTAGAAATATGGCTAAGTCAAAAGAATGGTCCAAAAAGTTTAGAGAAGATTCCATCGCCCCTCACAAACAAGGAACAGGATACAAAGAGATCTAAATGAGGCACTAAATTTTCCTAGAGACACAGTTGGAAGCATAGTTCGCAAGTTCAAAGTTAAAAGGACAGTGGTTACACTACCTGGACAGGACAGAAAAAGGAAGCTATCAACGGCTGCAACCAGACACTGAGGTTTCAGCTGCACTGGCCCGTACTAAACGCATGCTAGAACTCCAAGACGTACACCACTACTGACCCAAAAGCACCAGAAAAGTTGGCTTAAATTTGCTCAAAATCAATCATGTAAATAAGCCACAGAAGTTTTGGGATTCTGTTCTGTGGAGCGATGAAACAAAACTGGAACTTTTCGGCCCTATGGATCAGCAGTATGTGTGGAGGAAGAAGAATGAAGCATATGCTGAAAAGAACACTCTGTCTACAGTTAAGCATGGTGGTGGCTCGGTGATGCTCTGCGGCTGCTTTGCATCCTCTGGTATTGGAAACTTGCAGCATGTGGAAGGCAAGATGGATTTATTGAAGTACCAGGAAATCCTAGGAGAAAACGTCATGGCGTCAGTGAGGAAGCTGAAGCTTGGGCGTCATTGGACCTTCCAATAGGACAATGATCCCAAGCATACCTCAAATTCCACCAAGGCTTGGTTGCAGAAGAAGTCCTGGAAGATTCTACAGTGGCATCACAGTCATCTGACTTGAACCCCATAGAAAATCTCTGCTGGGATTTGAAGAAGGCGGTTGCAGCACACAAACCCAAGAATATTACTGATTGCTCATGAGGAATAGGCTAAAATTCCTCAGAAACCCTGCCAGAAGCTGGTGTCTGGTTATAAAAAATAAATAAAATAATAATTTGTTTATATGGGGGGTGGGGGGGGGGGGGGATCTCCTCAACCACCACCAATGTGCAGGATACACCTGGATGATGCAACGGCAGCCATATTGCGCCAGAACGCCCACCACACACCAGCTTATTGGTGGAGAGGAGAAAGAGTGATGAAGCCAATCAGTATATATTACAGTATATATATGCACATTTATATGCACATTTATAAAACAACACTTTGTTTTATTACCTTGGCATAACATTACAGAAAACTAGTTAACGCTGTTGCGTGAGTGCGCGAAGAACTTTGGCAGTATGGAAGCATATTGGCGCCAATATGGCAAGCCAAACATGCCTAAATCTGCAGAAAAATTATTAGGGTTGTTCCGATTCCGATACTAGTATCGGAAATGCCGCTGATACCAATAAAAATTCTGGTATCGGTATCGGCGAGTACATTCTTGACGGAGATCAATTCTTCTTCGCTGCTCTAAACAGTGGTGAGCTTGATCAAGCTACACTGTTACTACACAGCGCTAAGAGATCCAGTAAAGAAAGCATTTGATTTCGCCACTGAAGTAATAACATTGCTGCGAGATCTAGTGAGAAACATTCACATTTCTCCATTATTAACGGATCAAACAGCGCTGACGTGGAAACCAGAAACATTGTGCTTTCAAGTAACGTTACGTCGGTTTTATTTTGACATTATGAATAAAATTGCTGCCCTCAAATGTTAATCTGAAATAAAATAAACCTTTGTTTATAACTACTACAATATTACATTTCATTTTTTTATAAGGAGCTGTATTTGTTTATATGTCAAGTATAGCTCCATCATTGCTCAAAGTAAAAAATGATCATACTTTATGATGTTAGTTTTAATTAAAATAAAATAAAAAATAAATGTAAATCAAGTACAGTTATATTGTAAAACTAAAATACCTTTTATAAAATAATTCCATCAATTCATACAGGGCTAGTATGAATTGCAGCTGTATAGATACACACCCAGGTATCGGATTAGTACTCGGTATCGGCCGATACCCTGAGTCCAGGTATCGGAATCGGTATCGGGAAGGGAAAAAGGGTATCGGAACATCTCTAAAAATTATTTTCTCTCTCACTACCCTCGGTGGTGGGGTGGCAGTGCTACATGCAGGCTGCCTCTACCCTGTATGTGATGGCCACCCTGAAACTATGGAAGGCCAAAACACTCATAATGCAGGAGGGTAGTTCTGAGCCGGGGTTGAGCTGCGCATGTTGACTGAGATTAAGTCAAAGCGTTGGCCCTCAGCCAGACGATGTCCACCCTGGTGGTCAAGAAGCGCCCCCTGGCTAAACCTGGCAGAGGTGCGAGATATCGCCAAGTGTGCAGTTCTCGATGCTCTCATCTGGGCCCAGCAGTTCTCCGCAGTTCAGAAGCAGGCTGAGGCAATCAAGAGCTTGCCCCTTTGTGCTTCAAGAGCACTCGTGGTCTGCCCCTCAGTCTGCTCGTCACCAAGGGCATCGTTCCCCTTGTTTGTTTTTTTGTTATTATATTTTTGAAAAATGTAAAGGCCCTTTCCCACCAAGTTTAATTTCTAAATGCTAATTCACTCCTGTACAGTAGAGGGCGCAGCTCAAACAAAACTTTCAAATAAATGCAGGAGAAGAAAGTTCAACAATCTGACAAAAACAAAAAAATTAAACAAATGTGGTTTAAATAGTATTTTTTTTTTAAATAAATAATTTTTGCTTACTCGTATGGTTAAATTGGTTCATCGAAGGACAGCAGCAAAGACATTAGTTAATAAAGTGAGATTAAAAACATAAAGTATATTTGTATTATTTAACATATTCAGTTATTGCAGGTTTGCATAATATTCTGAGTTTGCATTTCACTATTTTTATTCATATTGAGGAATACTGAATCTGTTTTTGTGCAAATGAGTAAATGCATGCTCACTGTAATGAAGTTAAAGCTCAGGAAGGAGGCGGGATCCGGCAAGCGTTAAACAGTTTTAATAATAAAATAAACAAACAACAAAACGAAAGTAAAGTGGCAGCTCCTCACAGACAACTGCCGCTTAAACTAAAACAAAAATACAACTTAAGTCTAGGCCTGGTCGTCACTCCTCCTTTTATCCTCCTGGAGCTCCTCTGTGAGACTCGAGACGCTCATTAGCACTTGCGCTACCGGCCTTTCGCGCGGCTCTCGGCCTCGTCCTGCTTGCCACGATCAGATTAAGTCTAGAACTACAAAAGCTATCATGTTCACAGCACACACAACACCTCTGCACCTGATTTCATTCAACATGGGAACAGGAGAGCTGTCAGTCAATAAATAAATGTGAAAAGTAATTTGCTTTGCTAATTTGAAAAAGTTACTCAGATTTTTTGTTGTAAATTTTAAAAGTAATGTGTTACTTTAGAAGTTACTTGAAAAAAGTAATCTGATTACATAACTCACATCACTTGTAATGCGTTACTCAAACACTGGTTTCTAATAAAACGACAATCTTTATCTCTTCTGACCAATGTAATCAATATCTTGATATTGTTTTCCTCTTTTGCTATTGGGGCAAGTGGGAATGCATAAATGATATTTGTTGTTGATTCCATTCACCACTATAGAAGTTTACCCAACTTTGACGATTTCTGAGAATCCGGGAAAAGTGAACAGGATCCATTGCATTTCCATGACTTCCCACAGACAGAAGAGAGAAAGGAGTCAAATTTGCTGTCACTATTTCAATAGATTATTAGAAACCCCACTGCAACAGCGACAGCGTTTATTAGTAAATAGAAAATGTAAATGGTAAATAAATTGCCCTCCCCCCCAATCCAAAACTACACATTTTGAATGTCTCCCTCATCTAATACACCTGATTCAACTTAGTTCATTAGTACAGATTGCAAGACTTGAATTGGGTTTGTCTGATGAGGGAGACATCCAAAATGTGCAATGGTGGGGGGGTTCCAAGGACAGGTTTGAGAGGCACTGCTATAGCATACACCGGGCCAAACGGTGTTAAATGGTACATGCTTGTGGTGTTAAAAATGATGGCCATAACATTTAGCTTATTAAAACATATACACAGCTGGACACTAAACAGCAATGCAAGCATAGATAAACCACAGGTTAGCAACACCTGAGCTCGTGCTCCATGTGTCGTCCTCAGCGCACTGTGCTTTAGTAATCTGGAGGAAGAGATTCTGCAACCCCGGAGCGCTGTTCTCTCCTCTTCAGATCTCATTATTACTGCAAGAAATGGGCCCTGCTGATGAAATGAGATGGAAGAATAAGGAAAAGATTGGGCCAGCTTGAATAACAGTGATGTACAGTACCTAACCAAGACAGGTCTGCCTTAGTATAATCATCATTCAGTGATGGAGACCTCTTCCCCCTCTATGAAGACTACTTCAGTAATCACTATCATGAACTCTGAAGCAAGGTGGAAAATGGAGGAAAAAGGGGGAATAAGCTCTATAATAAGGAGAACAGCCCAGTATTCAATTTGCCTGCCTATACCAAAAACGTCATGACTGGCAGCGAAGGAAACTATGGTGTCTCAAAAGCAATTTTTACACTGAAGACACGAATACAGGTGTGACACATATTCGTGGCGTGAATGTTTGTTTAAACAAATCAGTTATACAACAGTTTAATAAATAAGAAGTTATTGAGTAATTGAGACACATTTCAGTTATTTCATTCCACACATTTCAGTTATTTTACTTTTGTTCCGCCAAAAGTTACAAACAAAGCCACAGCAGCCAGACATCTCTGAGCAACACCAACGCTATCTCACGACCAATTCGTACGAATTCGTACGAATGATAAAAAGATGGCTAATTCGTACGAATTCGTACGACCTCACTCGTACGAATTTGTACGATTTGTCTAAACCCACGTGATGGGTAGGTTTAGGGGCGGGGTCAGGGGTAGGTCATTCGTATGAATTCATACGAATTGGGCAATTCGTAAAATATGTACGATTTTGCAAAAATCGAATTCGTACGAGTGAGGTCGTATGAATTCGTACGAATTGGCCACCTCGTAGAATTTGTACGTTTTCCCGTGAGATCGGGTTGGCAACACACATTAGTGGCGTTTCTGCATGAATCAGTTTGTTTGAACGAATCAGTTAAATGAATCATCATCAGTAAACTGCAGACTGGCTATCTGGAAGGTGTAAACACAGACAAGTGAAGTGATAGGCTACAGTAAAAAGTCCTTGTGCTAAACGCCATTGAACCAAATAAATTTGAGGACCAGAACTAGCTCTTTCTAGCTCTAAATTTTATTTGGATATTATTATTGCAAAAATAACGCAAAACACAATATCTGCCAGCATGATTATGCTGCCGTCAATTATCAGCATTTATTCAAGTGGTAAGGGTAGGCTACTTTTATGTGGCAATAAAAATTATATAATCAATTTTCCTGTTAGCATAAGAGACAAAACATAAATTGCAGGGTCAGAGGGAGAAAATGCCAGTGGGCAGAAAAATGCCTTCCTTAAATAAACGTGCAGAAAATGTGCCACAACATCAACAACTTCCTCTCTCACTTCTACAAAGCTTCATTTTGACCTCTGATGCCCTTGTGGGTCATCTTGAACCCCTGGCATTGGCATGACCCTGGCAGCACAAGTCAGGAGGTTTTAATTCCTTGTTCAAGAGGCCCTGTGTCACTGAACCAATGTTCTTCACGGTTGTTTGTGGCAGCGGGTCTGGGATCTTCCTCTTCTTTACAAATCAATCATTCTCTGGAATCTGATACTTCTTCTTTTCTTGTCAGCTGTTTTCCGGCTCCGGGGCTCTTGTGACCTGTGCAGCAGATGGTAAAGATGAAATGATGGTGGGATACGGATTTGTTGAGTGCTGCAGATAAGATACGCACTGAAGTAGGCTACTATTTTTCAGTCTAACCATATGGTTGTTGGTCAAACCATCAAATGCCAAACTCTCTTAACTAATTTAGATTGTGTTCTCATTAAACAATGTCAGTATTCCACCATCTCTTATCTACTGAGCTATAGATCTCTTTGAACAAAAAATGTTTTACACGAAGCTGCTCTGATTTCTACACCCAAAACATTTCTAGCAAAATAAAAAAATAAATATCTAGCACAATATCTAGAAAATAATAATATAAAACATAAATAAAATAATAAAATGAAATAAAATAAAATAAAATCTGGGCATCTCACAATAATCTATATGGATGTCAATAGAAACACTTATTTATAGTGTCAGGAATAAATATTCAAATTAAAGAATAAACATAACTTATTCTCCTTTCTCTGAATATTAAATGATAAAATACTATAATTTTACATAAGTATGTTTTGATTTGCGCATTGTTCTTTATTATAAACCTTTGTTTTAGAGTAAAAACGGGGGGAAATGTGAGGACGACTGAAAATTAGACCAAAATAAAATCAAAATGACAAGTAGTGACACTCAACAACCCAATCACATTACAACAATGTGATGTGCTTTTTATGTTTCTATAAGGGATCAGTCATCAGTCCAGGTTTTAGTAGAATCAGTCCAATTTATCTATTTATCTTTAGCAGTTTTAATTAATTTTAGATAATGACTAGCACTAATTTCAACATTTTCCGGAAAGTTCTATGCCCATGCTGCTGAAATAATAAAATAAGTAACAAAGATAAAGAAAATGGGCATACATAGACATGTCAAGCATGTCAAAACCCAAGCTCACTCAGTTTACTTTGTACCTCGATTGATGTGCAAATATGGTCTTGAAACATGCATATGAAGTAAATTAGCTTTCTGAAGCACCTACACAGCATGACATACAACATGCAAAGAGTTGCAATGTAATTTTTTTTTAAATAAACACAAAACATTGAGATAATTAAAAGTTCAGAGGTATTCTATTATATGTTAAAATTTCAAGCTGACTAAAATAAAAAGATACTGAATATATGTTGAATGGCAGCAGTGAAGCCACACACTTTTAACAGCTATTCCAGCAGGCATGAATTAGATAAGATTCCTCTGGTTAAATAATTGCTTTCTGGGAAGCTGATGAGTTGCAAAGTACATATAATTATAACTCTGTAACCATGATTAACCACAGAATCTACCCAAACACTCTATATTATTATTTATCACACTAGAAATTAGGAATGTGTTTAATGTTAAACAGCTTACAAGTAGTGACAAAAGTAAAATGGAAAACATTGTAAATCCTTCATGAGAAAAAGAGAACAGGGAAAAAAACCGAAAAAGAAAATTAAGACATTTCAGAGGGCCACAGTCCAGGCTGCACAATCCCTGGAGTTTTATAGAGATTTTTGCCGGCCAGTTTCAACAGACAGTCTTACCAGAGACAGTTACGGACCAAAGCCCTTCAAACATGAAGTAATCATCAGCATATGAATACACTCATTCAGCAGCAGTTTTTTTCAGTAGCACTGTCACTTTTGTAGAGAGATTAACCAGATGCATAAAGCTGGGAATTCATTTTTTTTAACATAAACATATAGGCCTGGTTCCGCAGACAGAATAGCCAGCATTAGGCCTTAGTTCAATTAGGACATCTAAGTAGCTTTTATAAACATGCCTTATTAGAAAAAACAACAAACAAAAAAAAACATTGATAATGTGCATCTTGAGACAAAACGTCTCGTTACGTATGTAACCCTCGTTCCCTGAGTAGGGAACGGAGACGTTACGTCATGACAACGAATGGGGTTTTGCTTAGAAAGACTCTCCCCTTTGAGTATTACAAAACGAGCCAATGGGTCTGCGGAATTTGCATAGCGTAACTCTGCCCCACCTTGTGGGTATATAAGGAAGTACGCTGGCAACATGCAGATATATTTCTTCGCTGAGGAGCCGAGACTGAACTAAAGCGTTCCAGCAGTACAGCGGAAGTGGCAGGGAGACGTAATGTCTCCGTTCCCTACTCAGGGAACTTAATCACCAATTCCCAGTCTAATCACGCCACCTCGGCTGTCTTCCAGTGCCCTGCGTAAGTCTGAGCTCCCTGTCGTGAGACTGGCACGGACGAAAGACTCCTACTTAACACAGGAATTCCAAGGTACACTGGGAAGCATATCTCAGTGGAAATATGCAAATAGTGCCTGCCCGAGGGGGGGGGGGGGGGGCACCTGAGCGAAGACACCTGAGCAGATCCAAGTACCGGCTAGTTGAAGCAAGTACACGAGAGGACACTGGCTCCACTTGGAGATTGTAGAATCTCACAAATGTGTTGAGTGTCGCCCAGCCAGCAGCTCTGCAGATGTCTGTTAGCGAGGCGCCATGCGCTAGAGCCCAAGAGGAAGCCACACTCCGGGTGGAGTGTGCCTTCACACCAAGGTGGCATGGTCGACCTTGCTGCTGGTATGCCAAAGCATTGGCGTCCACTATCCAGTCAGACAACCTTTGCTTGGAGAGAGCCTTTCCCTTCAGCTTCCCACCATAACAGACAAAGAGCTGGTCTGAGGCCCTGAAACACTGCGTTCTGTCTACGTAAGCACGGAGGGCGCGTACTGGACAGAGCAGTGCCAAGGCTGGGTCTGCCTCCTCCAAGGGTAGCGCTTGCAGGTTCACCACCTGGTCTCGAAAGGAAGTGGTGGGAAACTTGGGCATGTATCCAGGCCAGGGTCTCAGGATCATGTGAGAATAGGCCGGTCCGAACTCCAGGCACGCTTCATCAACCGAAAATGCCTGCAGGTCCCCTACCCTCTTGATGGAGGCCAATGCAACCAGGAACGCTGTCTTCATTGACAGGAACTTAAGCTCCACTGATTGCAGAGGCTCAAAGGGAGCACTCTGCAGGGCATTTAGAACCACTGAGAAGTCCCAAGAGGGTACGTGAGGAGGGCGAGGCGGATTCAGTCTCCTTGCTCCTCTCAGGAAGCTGATGACCAGGTCGTGCTTCCCCACGGACTTACTTTCAACTGCGTTGTGATGTGCGGCGATAGCGGCAACATACACTTTGAGGGTGGAGGGAGACAGCCTTCGCTCCAACCCTTCTTGCAGGAAGGAAAGCATGACACTGATCGGGCATTTTCTGGGGTCTTCTCTGCGAGAAGAGCACCAGGTGACGAAGAGGTTCCATTTCAACGCGTAGGCATGTCTCGTGGACGATGCTCTAGCGGAAGTGATGGTAGCCACCACCGGTGGTGGTAGGGTACTCAAACCTGCCTCGTCCCGTCCAGGAGCCACACGTGGAGGTTCCACAGATCGGGACGAGGGTGCCATAGGGTGCCCCATCTCTGAGAAAGGAGGTCCTTCCTCAGAGGAATTGGCCAGGGAGGTGCTGTCGCGAGGAGTACTAGTTCGGAGAACCAGATCCGGGTGGGCCAATGAGCAATGCGCAACCAGACTGACCTGCTCCTCAACCTCCCTGCTCTTGCACAGGGTCTCACTGGGGGAATCGCATACTTGCGGAGGCCCCACGGCCAGCTGTGTGCCAGTCCGTCCATGCCGAGCGTACCCTCAGTCAGGGAGTAAAACAGGCTGCAATGGGAAGAGTCGTGGGAGGCAAACAGATCTACCTGTGCGTCCCCGAACTGTTCCCAAATCAGCTGAACCGACTGGGGATGGAGTCTCCATTCTTCAGGAAGAGGCTGAAACCGTGAGAGCTTGTCGGCTGCACGGTTCAGGTCTCCCGGGATATAAATGGCTCAAAGCAAACTCAGATGCTTCTGACGCCATAGGAGGAGGTGGCGGGCGAGTTGCGATATACGGCGGGAGTGTAGACCACCTTGTCGGTTGATGTACGCTACTGTCGCTGTATTGTCTGAGCGGACAAGTATGTGCTGGTTCTTGAGCAATGCACGGAAGCGGTACCGCCAGCAACTCGAGGCAATTGACATGCCAAAGGCGCTGGGGTCCTGTCCAGAAGCCCGCGGCAGCATGTCCATTGCACATGGCACCCCAGCCCATGGTGGAGGCATCTCTTGAGACAACATGCCTGGAAACTCATTCTAAGGGCACTCCGGCCCGTAGAAAGCTGAGGTTCATCCATGGGGTGAAGGTCTGACTGCAGGTCGGAGTCACTGGTACTCGGAGCATGCTGTGTTGCCATGCCCACTTCGGGACTTGATCGCGAAGCCAGAGCTGAAGCGGTCTCATATGAAGCAATCCGAGCAGCGTGGCTGCGGATGCCATATGCCCCAGGAGCCTCTGAAATAACCTCAGTGGAACCGCACTCTTGCCCTCGAACTGTCTCAGGCAAGTCAGAAGTGATTGCGCGCGGCTCGCTCATAAGCTGCGCACACATGGCGACCGAGTTGATTTCCATACCTAGAAAAGAGATCCTCTGTACGGGGGAGAGTTTGCTCTTTTCCCAGTTGACCCGAAGGCCCAGACAGGCTAGGTGCTGGAGCACTAGGTCCCCGTGTTCGCAAATCTGGTCTCGAGAGTGAGCTAGGATCAGCCATTTGTCAAGATAGTTCAGGATGCGAACCCTGTGCCGTAGCGGCACAAGGGCTGCCTCGACGACTTTCGTGAAGACGCGAGGAGAAATTGAAATTGAACTCAAACTGTTTAGTTACTCTCTCAGACAGGTGCTTCATATCCCTCACTTCTGTCCATGCTGGATCTGTCCCCATTGTTTTAAAAAGTAAGAATGGAAAGCAAAATAGCATGACCGCATCCAGCATGCCAGGCCTTTCTAGTGTACCAGCTCCGAGAGAAGCCCTCTATTGGCCAGCCGCCCCTGCCCAAATAGCTATTTAGGTATTGCTTTAGTCTACAATTGTAGGTTATGCAGTCTTACTAAAACAAATGCATGTTTAAGTTATTGCAACAATATATTTAAAAAAAATATATATATATATTAGCTTTAGAATTTTGTTTGAATAAATATTAATTATTACAACAACAAATGGCAAATAACAATAGATTTGATAAAATAATCCACCATTATAGGATAATTTAAATTATCTTGGGGTGAAATTGACCTTTTGTTTCCACGACCCAATCAAAAAAGAATCCTAAAAATGAGTGCCAGTTGTGTTTCAATAGGCCAATAGCGCTTCACAATCAACTGCATTCAGATCTGGCATGTAACAGTACTATCCACACTGATCCCAATGGATAAAATTAAGTCCTTCCTAAATATATATTTTTCCTTATTAATAAAACACGTGGCATTACAGAAGTAAAATGAGTTGTGAATGCCATTTTATTCTTACTGTAATGCATTTAGCTCATTTTGCAATGAGAAGCAGTGCTCTTTTTTCATGCACAATATGATCGGATATTTTGGCTCTCACATGCATGGAAAGAGTGTGACAGTTGATTTTTTTATATGATTATAATCAGAAAAGCTCCGTCAAAGAAGGGATGTTGACAGAGAGAAAAACATGAAGCCATATTGTGAAGGAGGCTTGAGTTGGTCTATAGGCCTGATTTCTTGCAGTGAGACAGCTGGATTTATTGCCAAGCCATGATTCACATTCTCTGCGGGTACATGCTGTGACGTGGGAGTAGGTTTTTGATTCTGGAAAACCATTAAAGCCACAAAACACAGATAAATAAATACAATGAAAGCCATAATGGCTTTGCTGTCTCAGATTACGATTTATAATTTTCTTTAGAAAGAACTAAAGGCAGCAAATCTCTCTTGGTTCAGTGTGGAAGAACATGGTGAAGGGCAATTAAGGATGATGCAGCAGGAGACTTAAGATTTAGTTTATTATTTTTATTCTGTTTGCTTAGTTGCAATAAATTGCCTGTTTTAATGGGAATTAAGTTACAGTATATTTTCACAGTAAAATACACTCTGTTTCTGAAAAGATATAGGAAGACATGATTCCTCATCTACAGTTACTGGGGAACAATATATGGCAATCAATATAATACTGACAGTATGTTTTTTAAGTTTCATGTTTTTCCGTTTCATTTTATTGTTTGTTTTATCCGTTTGTAGAGGGATAGTACAATGTAGTACATATCTCAATCTTTTGATTTATTGCTGCTTGACAGATTAAGTGCTTGTAAAATGAGCAGTATATTAGCAAGGGTTTTAAAAATGCTCTGCAGTTCCATCTGATGTTAAACTCAACATGGACCCATAAAGGGATCCTTCAGAGCATCTGTATTTTATGTTTTGTTTTCATTGCAGTAACATTTCCATTTTACAAATTCAATTTCATTATATGGCAGGCTGCAATGATAGGACAGTTGTGAATAATCTGTGTAGCAGTGAAAGGAGACGCCATGAGACTATAACCAGGCTTAGACATGTTGTTTCAGAGTTATGTTCATGAAATAATCAGATGTTATCACTTTTGGATGGATAGACATTCTGGCCACAAAAACGCACATTTTCCACTTGTTTTCTTTGGTTATTAACAACATATAGCTGAGACTACTGAGCCATTATTTGAATAAGATACCACCCCATTGGATTATTATTGCTATCTCATCAAATTATCATTAAAATTAGTTATAAACATAATTTCCTTCACAACCTACTACAGTATATTCAAGCGCATGAATAGAGCAGTGTTTGATCAGCACAATAGCGCCCTCTTCTGACACCATAATATTTCCACTAAATTACCTGCTTCAGCCTTTAAGTGCACTTTGTGACTGACTCAGTTAAATTACTGCTCTGCTTGATGGCAGGTAATGACTGTGGACATGCCAAAGATGTTTGAGATAAATATAAACATTAGGCTAAATGTTCTCTGAATAAATCAACAAAAATTCCTTTCCTTAATTATTATTACATAATTTTCTACAATATTATTGACTTGAATGCACTGAAACTATTGGATGAGAACTAAACTGAGCTGGATGATGACATCATACACGATTTTCTCCAGAGCTGCTTTATAGATGATTCCATATATAGTGTTGAAGTTCATTCCATAATTGAACTTCAACACTTCAACACAATTAACACTGAACTGATTTCAACTGAATGATAACTGTTTACTATGGTCTTTTTAGAGCTGCTTTACGGCAGAATCGAATTCTTTTTGCATAATTGAATCATTATTTTCCTGTTTACCACTGTAAAGCTTCTTTGAAACAATCTGCAAGTGCTATATAACTAAAGGTTGACTTGACTTGACTTTATTATTGGATACCAAAAAGATATTATGCAAATAGTAGATACTAACATTATTGTAGAACTTTTTTTTATTTTTATTTCAAGTCATTTTTATGTATGCATGCACCAAATCAGCATAATGAATAATTTCTGATCTTTTGACACTGAAGACTGGATCAATGGCGGCTGAAAGTTCTTTTAAAGTTTAAACCATTCATTATAGATAGATAGATAGATAGATAGATAGATAGATAGATTGATGCACATGGCTCACACATGGTGTTTAACTGCAATCTCCAAATGAACTGAAGAGGGCATAAGGACACAACAAACTGCTAAATTCACAGTTGTTTTGTAGTGTCTTTAAACAAATTTCAAATCTGGGACATGCTTCCTTAGGGAGGAACTTCACAAAGAGCTCTAAGCAAATGATTTTAATGAGGAACCAGTCATTTTAACAGCCCCACCCCTTCACTGAACAGTAGTAAACTATTATGCAAATTACACAAGTTCATTTTGAGGCAGAAGGTTATCAGTTAAGCAGGAACAAGCTATGTGAAACAAGCTGTTGTCCACCTGAGGGGAGACAGGACTGCGCTGTAGCCATCTGAGTGAAAGGAGGTTTGAGTTCAGCCGTAGGGTGCTATCCTGCTCCTGTAGAGACAGGCCGAGCTGACGTGTGAGAGAGGGTGTGCCAGCACAATGCCTACACACCCTGCACAGGGCCGGCACGCGTCAGCCTCGACCGCAGCTGCTGCACCCACACTTGCCGTCATATACAAAACCACAACCCTTGGGGCTGAGGCTTGATCTGATCAGTTTGCACTGTATGCTATAACATGACTAACACATACTAGCAAAAAGCACAAATTGGCTGTTTTTGATTGAGTGGCCCCACATTTTCTGAGGCTTAATAAGAAGCACATGGCACCACTGTGGTAAATCTGGAAAGAAACTGAAAGTTTAGTGCTTCTTTTACTGTGGTTTGACTATCTATCTATATACAGTATAGCAGCCATTGGCACTGTAGCCTGGCTCCATCAACACTATAAAACCTTCATGAAACACTTTAAAGGGTGTTTAAAATCAAAAATTAAAATCATTTACTCACCCTCATGTCATTCCAAATGTGCATTCCTTTCTTTCTTCTGCACAAGACAAAAGAAGATTTTCTCAAGAATGTTAATGCTGTTTTTGTTCATATTACCAAAGTCAATAGGGTCCAAAACTTTCAAACTCCAATAAGAACATAAAGGTTTTGGGTCCCATTGACTTTCATAATATGGGCAAAAACAGCTGAAACATTCTTCAAAATATCTTTACTTTTGTGCTCCACAGAAGGTTTGGAACGACACGAGGGTGAGCAAATGATGACAGCATTTTCATTTTAGGGTTAACTGTCCCTTTAAAAATAGTGTTTTAAGCTTATAAGCAAACAGTAAGAGTTTTGAAAGAACCTTGTCCTACTTGAAGAGAGCTCTTGATGGATGAGTGATTTGAAGATTGGCTATAGATAACAGGATTGATGACTCATCATTAGTAATGTCTTAAGCTTAGGTGCAAAGGCTTTATCTGCTTTAAAATCGAATGATAAGAGCAGGTCTGGTAAAAGAATCAGCGAATGCTGATGTTTCTCTCTTTCCTAATCATTGCTCATATGCTGGCATAAGAGTCTTTACAGGCCAGGCATGCCGTTGCATGATTTCACCATCAGCATTTCTACAATACTCCACCCGAGAGGAATTATATTGCCTCTGAGGGATAAAAATCAAACTTCAGTTGTTGCATAAGCTCCGTGTTTTTCATCAACTTCAAAATTCATGGCATCCAATGGGTCATGATACAGCAGAATCTGGGGCATAAATTATTTACTTTCTCTCTATGGGGGTGATGGTTATGGTCCTAGATGGTGTCCAAAGTAGAGGTGACCCTTTAACTAGAGAGTTTCTGAGATCCTGATCCTCTGTTACGAATGTGCCCTTAAGCAGAGAGCTCTTGAGGGACTGTTCCTGCAATCTGCAAACTGTAATTTGCTTTGGATGAAAGCATCTGTTAAATGGTTGTGGAAACTTGCAATGGGAGGAATAAATGATTTAGTAGTTTCATGTCCTGTAAGTCATGAAGTTCTGAAGAAGGAAATGTAGAGAAAATGTGGGTGGAGAGAGAGACTGGGTAATGTGATTGGGCTATAAAGATTTTGAAATAACTGGTGTATAAAGTGTATTTCACATATTGATTAATGACATGATGCTAATGTAGTTTGTTATTTTAGATTATATAAAAATATATGTCATTGCATATATATAATGCCACTTATTTTTACACTTGACATTTTTGAGTAATTAAATCAAATATTTGCACATGCATTTTAAACTAGATTCTCTATGATTTTATCATCTTGGACATCCTTATTTATAAAATGACATGAGTACACATGGAAATACATGCCTAGACAGTTCATCTTTGTAAAAAAGCCATCCCACACTCCCTTAAAAATTCCTTCATGAATCTCAAACAACATAGAAAACAGGCAATCATACTTTTGTTTGATTTAGAAGAAATATTGCTAAGTGAGAGCTGTATAAATGATGTGCTTATGAACAGTGATTCAGTCAAATAGAGACCTTCACCCTACCTGGAAGTGTTTCTGAGTGCCAAGGTGCCAAGGTGCTCTTACCTCACATTGATAGTGTCAGGGTTCTGTCACTTCTGTCTAGTTCATTTCTTGGTTTTGTGACAGAACTCTGACACTCCTGTTTTTGTTTTGTCTTTGTCTGAGCACACGGTTTGGACTATGTGCGGGGTGTGGTGTTTGGATCCCGGCACTTCGGTCTAGTTTGGCTTCAGTTCTGTGTCGGGATTCGGACATTCATGCTCCGCGTGTTTTGTCGTGTGAGCGTGCGGTTTCGAGTTCGCTCGGGCCGTACGCTCTTCTTTTCGTGATTATTGTTGTGTTCTGTGTAGCACACAGCTTGTTTTACACTGGCTGTGTGCTTTCATGTTGTCATGTTTTGTGTGAACACATGGCTTATGAGTGTTCTCATTAGCTGCGTGTTCATGTCTCGTTTTGTGTAAGCACATGGCTTGTGATTTGTTTTACTGTCCATGTACTTGCGTTCTAGTCATGTTTGGTGTGAGCACATGGCTTGTCATGTAAGTTTCCTTGTGCCTATATTTGTAATATTTGGTTAGTTTGTGTGCTGCTGCGCATCCCTGTGTGTGTAACAAGCAGAGTGTGTGTGTAATAAGCAGAGTGTATGCGCATTGTGGACCCGCCTATAGGCGCACATTACTAACGTGCTCTTTTTTTAGGGGGCAGTCAAGGACCAGTGGTTAGGGAGTTGGACTGGTAAACCAAAGGTTGCTGGTTCGATTCCAGAACCGGTGGGAAATGACTGAGGTGCCCTTGAGCAAGGCACCTAACCCCTAATCGCTCCCCGGGCGCCACACAAAGGCTGCCCGCTGCTCTGGGTGTGTGTATCCACGTTTGCAGTGTGTGTGTGTTAACTACTCACTACTCTGCTCCTAATGTGTGTGCATTAACTTGGATGGGTTAAATGCACAAAGTATGGGTTACCATACTTGGCCGTCACGTTTCACTTTCACTTTCACTTTAAATAAAAAAAAAAGCTTTAATTTAAACCTTTAGACCAGGTTTCAGTTGACAATAGCGCAGTCTATTTCAGTTGCCTCAAAATAGCAGCGCGCCAACAATTTTCAGACCAGCACACCCATGGGTGCACAAATGGGCGCAAACGCATTTGCTATTTTAAAAAAGTGGCGTAGGCCGTGAAAACGATAACTGCGTCGGACTGAAACTAGCAAAAAATAATTGCGTCGCGCTTGGCGCTGCATTGCGCCGGGTGTATGATAGGGCCCTAAAAGTGAAAGCTTAGTTCCTATGATTTCTATAATACTTGTGGGAGTTTAACAAGCACTTCCATAAGAGCCTACAGTATAGACCTTATGTTGTCCCATCCCTTTTTTCTGGTTTATATTTCCATAGCATAAGGTAAGATCTTAAGGATTTATGATTTTTTGAAAATCTGTTATAATATCCGCTTCAAACATTACAATGCTCATAATAACTTTCATTAACTCTACAATTTACAAGTAAATCCACTTCACCAGCCAATTACTCTTTGACAGCGATGCCATAGAAATATACAGAACTACCGCAAAAACGGAAGTTCAAACACAAAATCCTAAAGATGGCAGCGTGCTTTTTTCTTTGGCGCATAAGGTCTATAGATCTCCATTTGTCACTTTACCAGCCAGTAATCACCAAGCCAACTGAACCTCGACTAATATACTAGGAGGATATAATAATGGTTGCAAGGTTTCATTGAGGCGTTTGCGATCCAATTCACATAAATGATTGAACTCAACCCTAAATTATCTTAAGTGGTACATGACACTCAACCCTCAAAGGATGTATGTTTAACTTTCACTTCGATTTCTTTGAATGTGCTCTTAAAAGAGTTGTCATGGAAATCAACAAATATTATGCCAGCGCTTGCCTGACGTTTGTAGGTGAAGATCATTTCCTTGCAACCTTGTCTACTTGAGATCGGCAGTTGAAAGTTTACAATCCTTTCAGTATCAAAAGCAATTATAAAACTATGCATGTAATGTTTTTTAGTCTCCTTTGCCAATTCAAAACCTCAGTGTTTTTGAGGTTGCCTGGTTAAATCTCATGAGGCTTTCTGAGTGAGTCTGCATAATCAAGTATCCCACACACATTTCCAATATAATCTAAGCAAGACCATCTACACGAGAATAGTGTTTCCTGGAACTTAAATGGATAATTGACCCAAAAATGAAGATTCTGTCCAAATTTACTCACTCTCATTTTGTTCCAGACTTGCATTTGACTTCCGAACCTGACTTACTTTCTTCTAAAGAACACAAAAGAAGATCATTTGAATAATTTCAACAGCTTTTGTCCATTACAGGAAAGTCAGTGGGTTCCGAAAATACACCGACTTTCACTGCATGGACAAAAACTTCATGTTTAGTTGAACTATCCCTTTAAAAGAAGGAAAGAAGAGTGTCTCCATCCATACTCAGCCCTTCAAAGTCTTAACCTCAACACACGCCGACGCCACTGTTGAGAGCTTTGGCTTCACACTCAAGTTGTCATAAAACTCAATGACATCAGCTGAGAGTTCCCACATCATAGTATGAGAGTGATTTCATATGGTCTCATGGTCCATATGAGTCCATTGTGTCTAATGCCTCACCAAGATTTTTTTTTCTTTTTGCCTATAATGCAGTAAAAATAGAATTATTTAGATAATAAGAAACACTGCTCTGAATGGAGCTTTAATATTGCTAATGCAAGCAAGAAGCTCTCAGTAAGCCAATGGCAGACCGTGAAACTGCTTGGATGTGCAAAATGATAGGTATTACACTTCAGATTCTGTCACACACACATTATGCTGCTGTCTAAACAACATCACCAATGCTACACACCAATTTCATCTGTTCTAGCTATATAGAACAATCATTGCGGTTTGTGTCCTTATTACATTGACACTTGGCATGCTGTTCTGAAGTGTTATTGAATCAAAATAAGACTCGTCCACAAATCAAGACAAATATAATCTTATAAGCAACAAAAATACAAGGTTTGTATCCTTTGTACCCTTATGACGGATTGAATGGCAAATGGCCGGTGTTGGGCTTGTCAGTAGGAGGCATGTAAAATTAGTTTAGAGTCCTGCACAAGCTCTGTATTTCACAGCAGTAACGCTATTAGATCTCTGTGCTGGCAAGTCTGTGCAGACATAGCCATTTATCAAGAAGGTGCAAACATCTTCCTGTCTATCACAGCCCACACTTGGTGGAACACATCCGTCAAAGAGTGGAGTCCTTGAATTTGATATATATAAATTATAAATGCCCATTATATATCGAGCCATGTACATATAGGCAATATCATATCTGGTTGGTCGGCTCCAACAGCACAGGAACTTTTCACTGTTTGGATCACTCCACTTTTCCAGGTTTGTATTTTCCAGACAGTCTGTGCATTAGTGGTGGGCATTTTGCAGTGACCATATCTGCAGGTTACATTGTCAACTGTAGATTGACTGTCTTTATGAGTGAGTGTTTGTGATTCATTCAAAAAACACTGATTAATTCAGAATGAAACAAGTGGTTGCGTCTGAAATCACTCTCCGTGTAAGTACTTCTTTTGAATAAGTAATTGCTTAGCAGCTATTCAAAATGTGTGTTAAGTAATATGAATGTGTATATGTATGTAATCCAGATGTCCTACATCATGTTATAATTATCATGTGACCTAGTTCACTAACATTCACAAATCCTCTCCCATCGCCTCATGGGATAGTAAGGTATCCATCGGATGCACAGTTTGGAAGTAAAACGCAATATGGGTACTATTCAAACTATTGTTTTATGAATACAATGATTTCCGACATACTACTCTTTTAATGTACTTATTTATGCCTACTATAGAGTGAGGAAGTAGGCATATTCAGATGTAGCCATGGTTGATTGAGTCATTGAATCATTAACTCAACCAATTCATTCAAAAGCACGGATTATTTCAAGAAGGAACACCACCTACACTCTTAAAAAATAAAGTTTTGTTATTTTTTTAATATTTTTTTTGGCATTGATGGTTACACAAATAACCTTTAAACTCAATGGAAACTTTCCATTGCACAAAAGGTTCTCCATAGTAGGGAAAATGTTATTTATATTATTAAAATGTTCTTCACACTAAGAAAAAAAAAAGATGTCACTGTGAAACCCCCCTTTTAGAACTTTAATTTCTATAAATGTACTGTGTGTTATGAGCAACAGCTTTGGCTTCATTTCAAACTATTTTTGTTGGTGGAGGAAAAATAGACAAAGTAACTGGAAATATTGCATCTAAAACACAAGGGACTCAGTATTGGTTATCAAACTACTATATAAAAGTCAAATGTTAAGACTCTGACACTCATCCTTTCTGATGTGAACATTCTCAGTTGTTAACATGGGCGTCGAAAAATATTCACTGTTCAAGCCGCATATGATTATGGCATGAAACAGGCATTATATCTCAAAGTTACTTGATTGGTTAGTTTTTTTTCTTAAGTAAAAGCAATTTGTAAAAGTGGAAACTGAGCTGAGTAGTCACTGTTAATGAGCCACCATCAGTGATTCTACGACCAGTTAAAAGTGGATATAAATTTTACTAGCTGTTGCAGGTTAAGTACTGTGGCAAAGGTGACCCCCCAGTCATCGCTAACAACGGCTTTTCAGGAAAGCAGCTCTAACCATGAGCCCAGCAGAGGTCAAAGGGCAGGACATCTGTGAAAGCAGCCTCTGACCTCCATACAGAGCTCAATGGAGACAATAAGATCAGGTTTCTGACTGAGTACACCATCAGAAGGCTGCTCTGCATCTGTCTTCTCTATTCTTCACTTCATTTGTACTATTTTTGTGCTATACCTTTTATTGTTTCACTTTTGCATCTCATTATCAATCTAATATCTAATATGTATTTAACATTCTTTGGTAGACATAGTATGTCAAGACATAGTATTTAGTTGTCATTAGGCTAAATATATTCAGATATTCATTAAAGGAGTAGTTTACCTAAAACAGACTTTTTGGTCTGTTTATTACTGTTGTATGCTCCATAAGTTTGGCGTCAGTAAGATAACATGATCTAGGAGTTGTAAGAACCACTTTTATGACTTTTATTTTTTAAAACGTTTTAAAAGACATTGTTTTTACAGACACCTATTAATGTGTAAAGCTAAATCCATACAAAGTGCATTCAATTAACATTAATTCACTGATATCACAGAAGAGCACTAGAGGATTTCAAGAATCCGACATCAACATTAACTGTCAGGAAAAGCATTCGGGGATCCTAAAGCATGTGTACATGGTGTTAAACACACATAAAGGATTTAAATAGACTAAGATGGACAAATACATCTCCATTTTGAAAACATTCCAACTGTCCCAGACGTAACGTGGGGATCACCATTTCGTCTCCACTATCCCAGCTGCCCATCTACATTTCACAGGGAAGTCAACAGCGTATGCATGTACCCTTTCAACTTGGTGTCATCCTGCTTGCCGTTCTCAGCTCCCGTCTTCAGTAAGAATTATAGGTCACAACTGCTTCCTCTCATAGGTTCAATCAATAGCATGACCCACTGTTCTTGGGGGTTTTCATGAAAGCTTTATAAGGATGAACAGAATCACCCCTTCCCCCAGTTAAGAAACCTGTCCCTTGAGGCGTGGGCTTGGGCTTATTCAAGACTTCCACCCGCCTGTCAGATCTTAAGGGACGTGTCTTGCTGTGTTGAACAAACAGATGTGTTCTATGTCTATCATCAGGAGTAAAAAGAGCATATGCTGTCCTGGCCTAAAACCTGACATGTTAAAATGGCTTCTTGATGTACATCGGTTCTGTTCCCGTCCCCGTCCACTGTTTGATTGATAGCCACAGTCCCTGTGAGTTGTGTGAGCTGAATCGTCTACGATAGAGCAAAGGCTCCTGGGGACCCAGGGGTCAAAGTTCAAGCTGGGCTCTCTGCGCCGTTACACTTCAACGGTGCGTCTCAGAAGATCTGTGTGGCGGGAGAGGTCACTTGTCACCCCATAAGGTCACTGTGAGACAGCGTAGGCCATACACACAAATTCCCTTCCTTTTACAAAGTTGTGACTAGTATTAGTGGGTCTTAGACAACATGGCTCAAGGTCAATATGGACTTCTTGTCCACCTGTCCTGCTCAAAAGAACATGCAGAAATCAATCAACGTGATGTTTAGATGTTAAACACAATGCAGTTGTTTGCGTTCCATGTCACTGAGATTAAGGATGCACTGATAGACTGATAAGATGATAAGTATTTTCATGATATGGCTATATATGAAATATATAACATGTAAATATATTCTATAATTATTTATATAGTTTAGATATATTACTGTTCTAACTCTACTGCTTGGGGTCAGTACATTTTTTTAATAAGAAATTCATACATTTATTTAGCAAGGACACATTAAATTTATTGAAAATAAAGACATTTATAATGTTATATCAAATATTAAGCAGCACAACTGTTTTCAACATTAATAATAATAATAATAATTCATTACATTTATATAGGGCTTTCTCGGCACTCAAAGCGCTTTGCATAGAAGGGGGAATATCCTCAACCACCACAAATGTGCAGCATCCACCTGGATGATGCGATGGCAGCCATATTGCGCCAGAACGCTTATTGGTGGAGGAGAGACAGAGTGATGAAGCCAATTAGTATGGGGATGATTAGTAGGCCATGATGGACAGAGGCCACTGGGCAAATTTGGCCAGGATGCGGCATGTAGGGGTTACACCCCTACTCTTGGGATTCTTTGTGACCACAGAGAGTCAGGACCTCGGTTTAACGTCTCATCCGAAGAACGGTGCTCTTTGATAGTATAGTGTCCACATCACTATACTGGGGCGTTAGGACCCACACAGACCACAGGGTGAGCACCCCCTACTTGCAGCAACCTGGTTTTCCTAGGAGGTCTCCCATCCAGGTACTAACCAGGCTCAACCCTGCTTAGCTTCAGTGGGCAACCAGTCTTGGGCTACAGGGTGATATGGTTGCTGGCCAATAAGAAATGTATCGTAGGCAGCAAATCAAGATATAGCAAATCAGCATAATAGAATGATTTCTGAAGGATCATGTGACACTGAAGTCTTGGGTAATGAGTAATGAATTCAACTTTGCCATCACAGGAATAAATTACATTTTAATATTAAAATAGAAAATAATTATTGTATATTGTAATAGGCTACTATTTCACAATGTTACTGTTGTGTGCTGTACTTTTATTCAAATAAATGTATCCTTAGCATAAATAAGAGAATTCTTTAAAAAATATTAAAAAATCTTACCGACCCCACATTTTTTAATTGTAGTGTATATTTATTAGTTGTTATAAATTTGCTCACATTTTAGATTAGGGTCCAATTCTCACTATTAACTAACTATTAACTACAACTTTTGCCTCAATAGACTCCTAATTACTGTTAGGTAGTTGCTAAATTTAGGTATTGGGTAGGATTAAGGGATGTAGATTATGGTCATGCAGAACAAGGCATTAATATGTGCTTTAGAAGCACTAAACAGTAGGGCTGGGTATTGACACAAATTTCACAATTCGATTACGATTACGATTCGATTCGATTATTGATTATTTTGGATATCAGGTACAATACATGGCAAATTTTCTCAAGGAAAACAAATCTCTTAACTAATGCTGTAAACTATGGGAGTCAGTTGTAGCCTACTAGGCTTCATTAGCCTGGTATAATACTGAAGGTAAAAATTAACATATTTGTATATACAAACACATAAATTACACTTTTATTTATTTTTATAATAATAAAGTTATGAAATATAAACATTTAAATGGTGGCTGTCATAAAAACTTGCCAGATTTATTCAAACATGCATTAAATATTGAAGAACATTAAAAATTATAATTAATATGTAATATGGTGCATATATTTAGCAAAATGCTCCTCTCTAGAGTAAATTTTTCTAGCTGACTAATGAGTTTATGGTCATTGGATATGTTTTTTTCTGAGGTAAATGTGACGTTACATGACATTGTTTACAAGCTGTTTTACTGATGTCTTTCCACGGTTCAAACACTGATTGAGCGATTCCATGTGACATGATATGGATTTCGATAAGTTGTACTCTATCTTTTAACACACTTTCAGATGCTCATTCATGTTTATTTCGCGCTGTAACTCAGTAACTGGTATTAGGCGAAGAGAAGATCATGTGTGCTCAGCGCTGCTGCTTCTCTTGAGCTGAGCTGCGCCAGAGCGAAACGGTATGTTTTTGAATATAGTAATAAAACAGACGTAATTTGAAATCTGAGACTTTGTTTCATATTAGTAGTAACAAAGCATAAAGATTATCGCGATGTATTGGATGGGATGCGCGCTACAATGTTCCATTCATTCATCAACTGAAAACAGGATGACTAATTGATTCTTGGGATTTAAGAATCGATATCAGTTCGTAAAAATGAGAATCGATTAAAATCGAGAAATCAATATTTTTTACCCAGCCCTACTAAACAGCCAATATCCTAGTAATATGCATGCTAATAAGCAACTAGTTAATAATGAAAATTGGACCCTAAACTAAAGCACTAATACTAATTTTTCCTGCAATTTTTTGTCAACATGCACAAGCATGAATCCATCTGAAAATGTCACAGGTGTCTCTGTGAAGGGGCAACTGTGCATCATCCCTACATCCTCACAAAGGCATTATGTTGATGCCTGTCTACAAGGGTAAATTTGAGCTGATTGGAGAACAAGGATCTCCAATGTTTTGTTTTCCCAGCGAGAGGCCCGGATTTAGGAAAGGGTCTGTGTGTAGGCCATAAGCCCACAGGAAACAAATATCAGGAAAAAGATCAGCAATCCCAACATGATGCAGCGAGTTAGCGGAGAACTCCGCACCACAGCAAATCCCACCAACAATGAGCGCGCTCTGAAAACAAGCCTTCAAAATATGACAGCAGTGACCAGCAGCATCATACTATACTTTTAAGAAGAATTCACATCTTTTCCTCACTTTAACATCTCAAAGTAACTGCATGTCTAAAAGCCTAAAAATCAGACCTGGTGCTTCAATGGTCAACATTGTGCCATATAATCAGTTAAGACCCATGTCACAGCAGCCCCACCCCCAGCTCTTGTCGACTAATGCGATAGGTAGTTGAGGCAATTTTAAGGAATAGCGTTAGGACAATGTGGATTTGAGGGCAATATTGATTGGATAAAGGAGGGATGTCAGATGAATGTCAGGTATTGTAAAGGCTGATAAAGGAGTAAGCCGTGGACCATGAGGAGGTCAGTCATTAGCCATGTGGAACGCTGATCCATAGAGGTGGAGAGGGGCCATTAGGCACACATCAGTGCCCATCCCTGCTCCCCAATCCCATGTGCTGGTACAGACACCCAGAGAAAAAAAAGACAGAACGATGGAAAGGAGAGGTGTTCAGAGGGTGGAGAGGACTAACGTGGAATAAGCAAGGGTGATCATAGCTTCACAAAGTCTCATACTGCCAAATGACTACTACTAGACTTCATGAAACTATTATGAAACTTCATGAAATTAACTATTAACCTGCATTAGAGGGTGCCATTCCTGTGCAAGCTACTAAGACAAAATAAAAAAGAACCTTGCAAGTGCTAACAAGCACAGCTGAAGATAGCCTACTTCAACAACAATCATCTAAAGAACTAAAAAATGAAAGTTGCAAGAAAGAAACAGATTTTAAACAATGATTTTGATTACTGTCAGTGATGTGATGAATAAAGAAGGTATTTAGCTGTATCTCCAACTAGAGCCACTATTGGCCAAGCTGACATTTATGAAATAAAATCTTAATTACTTAATTTGTCCACTGATGGAAATTATATATTTAAAATATCATTTTGTCAGGCTAATGTCATAGCACTAGCATTTATGTATCTGAAATATACACAATAAATAATATTTTAACACTTTTTGCATAGTTTTGTAAAATTACAGCTTCATTGGAAATTAATTTTTTCTGTTTTATCTTTGATTTTTCCACACAACTTATATTTCATCTTGAACTATTCACTGACAATGTTGTCTTCTTGATTAATAAATACACCACAAAAAAAAAAAAAAAAAAAAACGTGTCCAGTGTGGTGGAAATGACACCAGGGCTGTGGGGACAGTCATTATTCTTTGAAAAATGAACTTGAATTAAATTTCACGCAATAAATATAGAAATGGTTGCATGTTTATTTTTACTATTTGTTTAGATTATCATCGTTTTCAACATAATAATTCCTATTTTATCATGGATTTTCATTCATTCCATGGTCTCAAAAGTCTGAAACAAGAAAAAACAAAATCTATATATAAATGTAGTCAAATAAATTAAGGCATTAAACGGCACAAAAAAGTTATGGCATTATAAAAACTGTCTAAAACTGATTTAATGTGATATTCAAATAACATAAATTGCAAAAAAACAAAACAAAACAAAAAAAGTTATGTTAATTTTAATAAATTCAAACCCTGGGAAAGAAAAGTTTCTTAAGTTGAAGAGACACATTTATATTGTAGAAATGTGCATTCCTAATATATTTATCTTTCTTGGTGAGCTTACATCCAAATAAGTCCAATTTTAATTCAATTTATTTTAAAGATCTTCTACAGTTTGCTGAACGGACAGGAATCGTGAATCAAAATTTGGTTAGCATTACTGCACTGATAGCTTGACTTTGATGGGGGACCTGTGCTAGTCCCACAGGGCACACATAGGGCCAGGGACCACCTCCCTCTGCTGTCCACCGAGGGAGAGTCACACAGCCACATTGTCCTGCATTGTCACTGGATGACATCACCGACTGATTTATAACACTGGCTCAGAAAAGGATTCTTTGTGTCCATACAATACGCCTCTAAATGTATGACACCCCATTAATTGGCGTGCTCACTGAGTATTTGCATAGACGGATTGGTAATGATTAAACATACGGCCCACCTCCAGCTAAACTGATCGGTCAGGATAGACATGGATGTGCTTCTGATGCACAGTTGGTTGAGTAACAGCGGTATTTATGCGCTTAGTGTAATCGGCTGCCTGAAATATTGCCTGTGCATGAATATGCTTCCACTATTGGCAACTTGACAAGTATTTCTGAGTAACTTTGATTGCCAGCCTCAAGCTATGCATGTCCAAGCATTATTTGAAGAAACCAAATTCTACATTCAGGCTTTTTCGAGTACTTTCCCAGTGCCTCACATATTATCCCATAACCACAACATGACTGTGTCTAGTCCTAGTAGTCATTAATTGTTACAACAATAAGATTCCCTTAAGCTTAGTAATACAAACAAGATATACTGTATCTGTGTCTGTTTCTCTGAACATGTGACAGAGGCCCAGCAGGGGGCAGCAGGAGGCAGTGTGGATTTGAAAGGATTCAACCAGAAGCACACAACTGACACTCATGAAACCCAATACCACTGTGCACGCTCTCAAACATACGACACACACACACACACACACACAAACATGCTCAAACGACTGGCTTTGTTCCATTCTGCTGGCACACTCAAACTTGGTTTCACATAATGATGCAGCTTCAGGGCAGTAAAACCTTCAGCTTCATCCACATCTACACCCTCCTCTGCTGGTGTTGCCTGGACTGGCACGGCTATAACAATTACAGACAGCCTGGCTTCTCTGTTTCTTTGAAAGAAGTCCAGAATGGTTATGAAGCATTAAAAATCAGCAGTAATAGACACTTTTCAATGTTCAACAAAGGCTAGAAATTACCCAGAGTTAAGGGCAAAAATCACCTGTATTTTATAATATTCCATTAGGCCTATGTTGCTATGTTTTCAGTGACACCGCAATGACCTAGCGTTCAAATATCTGTATTCGCCCTCTCAAGCCAGTGTTGAATGTGCTGTTAATACTGGATGTTGAGTATAGGGATTAGGGATAATGGCACATTTAATTAATAGAATTTCATATAATCTATTATTCAGATAGACCCCTAGTTGCTGATGTGGTAATCATTAATGAATTGTTTAGTTCTTCTTGAGTGAAACATTAACTCATGATTATCTGTGCATTAGTTAAGTCTGAAGAAATACATTATAGTGCACTCGTATTGTGAAGTGTTCCTGACAATAGAGCTGTATGATTTAACATTTAATGTTAATTAATTTTAACACACACACATATATATATATATATATATATATATATATATATATATATATATATATATATATATATATATATATATATATATATATATTAAACACCCTGATAAATGGAATTGAACAAATGCCAGGGGACAAACATTGACACTTAAATAAAAGAGTGCTACTGGAATCTCTATATCATTATTGCTAATAATTTGTAGAATATCCTAAAATCAGACAGGAGTTACAAAAGTTGGATGGAGTTTGAATTAAATGGGAAAGCATAATGTTTTCTCCCCAACTATACTTCCAGTAAATCTACCGTCTTTTAAATGTACCGCACACAGAGCCAACTGCAGGCTCCAATGTTGGCGCATTCTCCTCCATTTGGCTGTTGCGTCTTCCTCCATGCTCTAGAACAGTGCTATAAAAGAGGTCTATATCCTATTCTTATCTTGCTCAGAAATCGAGTCACCCCACAACCTAGTCACTAGTTTTGGAGAAGCCCTCCCAATGACTGTACAGCATTAAATCCCACCCACTCTTATCTTCCAGGCAATTCTGCTGCTGTGGTGCCAAATCCCTTCTTGCTCAGCCCAGCCCTGGGACCACAAGAGTTTTTCCCACCTTTTATGGGATCAACACCTTATTTACCCTGTTATTTATTTAGAGATACTTCCGGCCTCCGTCTTGGCAGCATCACCTTATTAATTCTTCTGAGCAACTGAGGCGGGTACATGATATCCTCTTTCTTCAGCGTCAAAGTTAACCGTGCCTTGAGAGCCCAAAGACTCAAATCCAAGTCGACTTATGTTTGTGGTGCTGCCCGCTGAATAGTGCTGTTGACATCAGTCTACAATGATGCAAATATACAATGGAAAATGGTGTCCCTTTAGTGTATTACAGATTAGGATGTTAATCTAAGCAAATGTAAATATACATTTCACTTGAATTTACAAAGCCAGAATGTGTCTTCAATATCAGATCCTGTAAGAGTAATACAGTGGCAAAGTTACAGTATATTGTCAACTTTAAAAATGTGTAGGAAAAACCACAAAAACTAAGGTTTTGATTCAACTATTTGCAGACAGTCAATAGTTGTAGAGATTTATAACATTTCACGTTGCATGTATATACAAGATAACACTCTAAAGATAAGAAATGTATATATATATACAAAAACGTTTATGTTAGATGCAATTAATCGATTTGACAGCACTAATATATAGCCCTTGTTGTTTTATATATATATATATATATATATATATATATATACACACTGCATATATTAAAATATCATTTAAAAATATAAAAAGTATAAGTATAATACTTATAGAAAATAAAATAAAAGTAATTTTAGAAAAATATTTTTTTTTGTTTGCACATACTTCGAGATTGTATTCATCATTTACAGGAAAGAAGGAATTTAATCGAACATTTTTTGGCACCTGATCAAGCATCATCCACTGTGGGTTTGCTTGTCATGTAAGTAAATCTGCTTGGCAGAAGCAGTCAACACTGGAAGATGTGAATTAAGAGGATAGACCCAATGGCTGTGCATTTTGGCTACTAAGCATATATTTTATTTATAGGGGACATTTTACTGTCAAAATATAGATTCGAACAGGTTCATTAGCTCTGACAGCCAGTGTCTCGTGGTGTTGAAATATCCCCTTCTGCCACTCAGGCCCTTCACCTTAAAGGTGCCGCTGCTATGCGTGTCGATGCGCTACCACATCCCTGACAACCACTGCACACCCCTTTATCAAGTGTGAGTCGACAAGCTGCCATCTTACACAAAAGGAGATGCAGAGGGCTAATCATTCATTCTTTCCACACATGCAGTTACAGTATAGGGCTCTCAATTCCACACACATCATCTTCCCTGAAGCCCTCTGCATCCCCTCTGGGTCTTTCTTTTAGCCACTGGTTTCAGACTGGCTGCTACCGGCTGTGACAAGACTGCTGGTGGTAAGGTGGGCTGGGAGGTTGGGGGTGGAGGAACAGCTGCAGTCACAGGACAAACAGAAGCTGGAGGACGCTGGTCTATCCTGACCACAACCAGACACCACCAAAAGCAGTGCCAGAGAAGACAACTGGCATCACATCGCAAGAGCCCAGCTACTGTTATCTGATGCAGTGGGAACAAAACCCTTGCATGTTGGCGAGTTTCGCCAGTAGTTAACATGTAAAAATATTATAATGTTGCAGATATTGACTGGAATTAATTCTGAGACTAATATTATTCAGGCTAACTGCTAACACCAGTTTTATTCAAGCTAAGACTGGGAAGGAAGCACTTGCTAAAAAGAAGTACAATTAAAAACATACTTTTAAAAAGAGTGCTTATTAGGCTATAATATACTTTACATGTGCTTTAGTATGTTAGGCAACCCATCAAAATAAGTGTTCTTCTTTGAAGCAACATAAAAGATTATTAAAACATAACGATACTTTAAAGTAAAACTTTTAATCTAACATTATTTCAAAGTCCACTTTTTCAAAGTTAAGTGTGTTATGAAATGTTAAAGGGAACATATCATGAAAATCTTACTTTTTTCCGTTTTTAAGGCCTATAAGTCCCCGGTGCATCTACCAACCCAGAAAACGTGAAAAGTGACAACCCAAAGTCCAAACCTTTGTTTTGGTAAGCCTTTCTCTACAAGTATGTAAAAAAAAAATATATATATATATATTATTTTGTTCCCCTTCTGACGTAGGAAGGGGATCTTATTATAATATTACCGCCCCTCAATCTGCACGTTTCCACCCACGGTGCCACCATTTGGTTTTCGCAAGCGACAACAGTGTAAAGCCCCATTCACACCGCCAGCAACACGCAGGGACAAAGCGACATGATCCCATTCATTTTCAATGGAGCGCTAGCGACACGAGCGACAGTGACCGTTGCCGACAGAATGTATAGGCGTGTCAAGCAACGCGAGACAAGCGACAAAAGTTCTGAAATTTCAATTTTATGCAAATGAGAAGCGAATTTCGACTGTGGAGCTCACGTCACCATCTGCAGGCATGACAGACAGAGCGATTTCACTGTTTTATATGATTTGACTATAACCACATTCATCAGGGATTTAATAAAATGATGCGTGGAAAAGAAACTGTCGGCAGTCTTAGTGAGTTTGATTCCTACATAGTTTGTGTGTTGTTATATTATATGCAAGTTTAGAACTGCTGCAGTTCATATAACAGTTTCCCCTGTTGATTAGGTACAATAAAATGTATTATTTGTCAAATTCTAATGACGTTTTAGTAATTTTTGACAGTATGAGTGAGTTTAATTTGTTGATAGATCGATCGTTTAATGCACTGAGCATTGCTGTGGTTAATAGGCTACAACACTCTCCAAAAGCAGAATGCTACTTTTAAGTCTTTTAAGTCTAATTCCTAGTCAATTTAGAATGATATCTTAGTTTTATATATCACTTGTGATTGTATTTTCTATAGATATGGCTAGACCATAGACAGTATATAAACTGGACACAGCGACCCCATTGGATTCAACGGAGAAAAGTGAAGTCAATTAGAAGCTTTCACTTCCTGATGGTCGAGCGTACTGCGCAGACTCAAACTGAGCTTGACGATGTAGATGTGACGTGAGCAACTCGTCTGTCTTCTAGTAGCTGTGCCAAGAGAAATCTGAATCATTCCCTTCCGAAACTTGCAGAGACGGAGAGCGTGAGTAGGAGGTGTCCATGAGCTAGGAGCAGGAGAAACTTTTGCTAAGTATTCTGATTAATTATTTTGTCATTTTGCCTCCACGTCCCCCCGATTGCCCACGAGCTTATCCTCCTGTCCATACGGTAACCTCTCTACTGCACGACAGAGAGTCACGTGGTTTTGACGCAATCGTTAGCCTATTTTTACAAAAACTGCTTCTACGGAGCCATAACGTAAGATACAAGGTAATGGAGCCTTTTATACATTGTCGTGTTTCTTTAGAAATAAATAATGGACAAATGGAGTCCGTCTTCTAAACGGGGTGGGGAGCAGCAGCTCATTTGCATTTAAAGGGACACACACAAAAACTGAGCTTTTTTGCTCACACCCTAAAACGGGCAAATTTGACAAGCAATAAATGATCTGGGGTGCGTTTCCCGTACAACTATATAGCTCGCTGCTTAACTACTATAGTACGATGCATCGTTGGAGAAATCAACTAGCTAGTCACGACTGTTTCCCGAAACCATATGTCGCAAAGTATCGTTCAACCACGTTGGTTTATGACGTCTCGCACATGGTGGACTAATAACTTATTTTAATTAATCTGTTTGAGATCGAATTAACGCTAGATTTTGTCATATAAGTTACAGACATGGCATCTGAAGACCATTTCTAATTTTTCTCAGTTATTTTGGTTTATTACCAGACTCAATATTTGGCTCGCTCTTACATAGTAGAGCATGTTCGCACATGCGCAGTCTTCAAAAACGGTGCTTTAAATCTCTTGACAAACTAAAAGACGTAAATTACATTTGTATGTATTCTAAATAAATAACACGGGTTGTACTGAATGTCAGCTTGCTTATTTTGCTAAAGATAAGGATTTATTCAGTCTACATCTCATGTAAACTAGAAACTATGCTTCTAACGACAGGTCGAGAGCCGTCGTTCCAACCACACAAGTTTGCGATGCTGTTTGCGAACGTTCGTTGGAACGATGGTTTCGGGAAACACCAAATCGTTGAACTATGCTGATAACGACAGAACTTGCGACCAGTTGGCTAAAGATGCTTTCGGGAAACGCACCCCTGGCTGGGTATTTTGAGCTGAAATTTCACAGACACGTTCTGGGGACACCATATATTTATATTACATCTTCTGAAAAGGGGAATAATATGTCACCTTAAAGTCATGAAAGTGGCCTCATTTTTTCATTATTATTTCTACACAAATATATATATAATATATAATATTTTAAAAATATATACTTTTAAGATTTGAACTACATTACAATTTAAAATTCAATACAATTAAGAACACTTCTTTTTTACAAGACAGGGTAGCGTTTCAATACGTTTTTATTATAATTATGTTGCATACTAATTTTCTACACATCATTAAAAGGATAGTTCACCCAAAAGAATTTTGTATGACACTGTACTGTTTTTTTTTTTTTTTTTTTTTAAGTACGTAAAAAGAATCATAAAAAGTGTCCATATATGACTGGTGCACTATATACCCATCTTCTGAAGCTGTGAGACGGGTTTGTGAAGAACAGAACAATAGAACTCGTTATCCACTGAAAATCTTGACATCCGACCCTAGATCTCTTCTAGGCACATCTATAAGTTCTCGAAATAAGTAGTGACGTCTGATTTGTAAATGAATCACTCGTTTGAGAAGGATCTTTTCAATGAATCAGTTAATCCAGTTTTAAAAATGAGATACATTCACAAACCTGACTAATCCAGTTCCTAAGCTCAACTCACTGATGATTTAGTGGTTAACAGCTCACCGGAAGGAGTTATCAATGAATTTTGGTCTGTTCTTAACATAAAGATATCGTATGACTTCAGAAGACTAATATATAGCTCATTTGGACCACTTGACACTTTAATGGCTTTTTTTTTAAGCTTGAAAGCTTTAGATCACATTTGTTGTAATTGAATATAAAAGAGTAGAAATTCTTCCAAATTAATTTTTTTGTGTTTCACTGAAGAACGTAACTTGACATGAGGTTGAATAAATTATGAAAGAATTGTCATTTTACAAGACGTCATATTTGACCATTGCAGGCTTCCTCACTCGACTCAACCTCAATTGCAAAGCAATGCCATGTTATCCGTGCATGACCTTTAATGCTCTAATATACTCTAATTCATCTCAGTCACAGAGGGAGTCCATGCAACCGACTAATCCCACAATGCCTTTCATGTCTGAAACACCAATTACAGGGGGCTGATTTGAAGCCACACACGCATTTACAGTGTCCTGACTTGCAGTACTGGTGATCACGGCCGGGACAAGCGTGGGAAAACTGACATGAAAGAAAGTCTAGAGGTTGGTCATGATTACGGACTTAGATGCAAAGTGAATCAGGGACTAAGAGGTTGATAAAAGCTTGTTCACTGGATATCAGACGCGTTGTCTCATGCACAGAATTACTAAACATCACTGGCAATTAGCCACTGATATCCAGCCAGGAAGAACATCAGACTGTGAGCCAGCCAGACAGGAACGCAGGATGGAGGTGGGGGTGCTGTGGTCTGTTGTCAATGGATCTCTCTTACTACTGAGCTGGATACTGAACACTGAGTACTGCTATAAGAGGCTTCAGCTAACAGGCCTGTTTCTGATTCCCAGATTAACCCACATAAATGTTTAATAAATGTATTTCAGCAGGTTAAATAAACATAATTTGTTCACGTAATTTAAACATCACTTAATTAAGTCATTTTTGTAATTGCATTAGTTAGCTAACAAAATATCAACAAACGCTAACTCATATTAGCATGCTGAGAGCTAAACAGTAAACACTCCTTGAGTGAAACAGTAATAATTGTGTTCTGCCAGTCCACAGCCTAAGCAAATTTACACGGTTCTAATAATTCCAACATAACTGAACATTAAACACTATTAAGTCTCGCCCTTTTCACTTAACATTTTTACTGTACATGATTTGTTTACATTCACCCTAAATAATTGGATCTAGCAGATTACACATTTTATTGAATGATATTAATAGAAAGCAAAGAAATCAAGTTTAGAAGAGAAACACAATTTTGTTGCGTAGATCGCAAACAATAATATGATTTTAATTGACAAGTAAACTGGACAATATGTGTTTTCCTATTTTTTCAGTGGTGTACATATAAGAGTATTAATAATTGCTTCTTAATAGAAATAATCAAGTCACAGACTTTCTCTGAATGTCAATACTATAAGATTAAATAAAGAACAGATTTTGTCGGGGTTTTTTCTCTCTTTGACAAAATCAATACACTACTGTGAGGTAAAATATCTCAAAACTTTGAAATACTGATTTTCTCCACCAACCCAAGTACAGATATATCATAAATACAGTTGTATAAGAGACACACAACAGCAATTTATCTGGTAAATAAAATAATAAACTACAAGAATATTTCACTAATAGTCAGGACTGCTAAGTAATTCAGGTTGAAAAGGTTTAAAGGACATGTTCAGAATGTTTTACATTTTCAAGACTAAAGATGTTGAAAATCAAAAATCACATTCATTGCAGATGACTTTAGAATAAAAAGCGTTGGGAGGCTGATAAAAAGAATACAGTTGATGATTCAAAAATATGGTGTAATTGAGGAGACATTAAAGTAAAAGGTAAAAAATGAGGAGGGTCAGGTATGTAGAGCAGTGAGAGGTAAACAGAAGAATGATGTTATTGAAAGGAGGCCTGGAGGAGAGCTCCACAGCTAAATGACATGCTTATATTTTACAGTAGTCTCATGACTGTAACACTCACACACCGGTGATTCTCCCACTAAGTCAAAAGTTCAACCACAAGATTAAATGATTATGAATACAGTAACTGATGACACATTCAAACTAAACAAATGACATCACACTTGAGCATGACAAATAAATCCAGAATATACCAACCCCCCCCCCATTATTTATTTTATTTGTCACGATAGAGGCGGGTGGAGTTATAAGGTTTTACTGACAGTTTGAGGATCCAATGGATTCACGAGGTTTAGTCACAAGCTCTTTGTAATACTTTTCATTGGTTAAATATTTGCAAACCTCACAGACAGATGTAAAGGGTGACAACTGTAATGAGTTATGAATATGGAGGAAATATGGAGATATGAGGTTTCCGCCCGACACAGACCAACCACAACACACTGATCCAGCCGACCAATCAGAGCACATTGTGCTTTTTGTAAGGAGGGTCTTCATAGAGACCGGAACTAAACAGAGTGTTACAAACAGACTGGGGCAAAAGGAGCTGCAACAGTGCAAAATAGGTGAAAAATACAGTTTTTGTACATAAAAGCATGAAAACCTATTCTAGTAGCCCCCAAAAACAAAATCAAGACTTTGTAAAAGGGCATAATGTGGCCTCTTTAAACATGTTTTGATGGTTGTTTTAACCATGGCTATAAGCAGAAGGAATGATTGCACAATATCTCGGAACTTGTGACAGCTGAAATCAAGACTAAGCATGCATCAAAATGAAAGAGAAAGCTCCTCCTGTACTCCTGGGGCTTGGGGGCCACATCCTGCCTTGGGTGTCCATTAACTCATTAGAGCATCCGATTAAAATATCAGACTGCAAGAGCAACGAGTCTCCAGTCCATCGGCAGCCAAAGTGAGAAACCCGAGGCCTCCGCATCAGCTCATCAGTCACTGAGAGATGCTGCCATGTGTACGCTATACACACACTCTTCAACGCTTCGGACTGGAGCGTATTTCAGCTGGCAGGACTAATCATGCTCCAGTGATGAGACAGCACATTCATCTATTCTTCTTCTATGCTTTTCAGTGGTTAAAACACATTAAGGCTTCTCATAAAGCATTTAATCTTAGGTTAACACATTTTTAAACAACAGGTAAAGCACTTTTCAACACTGAGTTTAGTGTTGTGTTGTTCGTTAACCAAAACTCAAACTATTAAAAATCATTTTCAGTATTTGAAATAAATAAAATATAAATAGCCTATCAGGTGCAAATCCTTAACTTAAAAAATGTAAACAAAAATGTGACATGTTGCCTTGGCATCTAAATGAAATAAAACAAGTTTAAGTACTAAATTTAATAAAAAATAATACAGAAATAGAAATAAGATAAAGCTAAATAGAAATAAAAGCTCATTTAAAATATTAGGAAATACTAGCCTAGATAAAGTGCCACAGACGTTAGCCTACACCTTGGGTGTGCATTATTTTTTTAATAATTCAAGGCCCAGAGTCTGTTATTCCGCTTTAGGTTAACACACCTCAAAACATTGTTCAGATGATGTATCTCAAGACGTTTGTCAGGTTTTTGTCCTTATAACGCTAATGTGTGGGACTAATTTCTTACGTTGCTAATTCCAAAACGTCAAAACGTAATTCCAAAGGGGGGAGAGAGAGAGAGAGAGAGAGAGAGAGAGAGATTAAATGGTTAGTTCACACAAAAATGAAATTTCTGTCATTATTACTCACCCTCATGTCCTTCCAAACGGACCTCCGTTCATCTTCGGAACACAAATGAAGACTTTTTTTTTGATGATCTGAGACAGCAACGTCATTGCAACTTTCAAGGCCCAGAAAGGTAGTAAAGGCATCGTTAAAATAGTCCATGTGATACAGTGGTTTAAATGTAATATTAAAGCAACGAGAATACTTTATGTGCGCAAAAAACTCCAAATAATGACTTTATTCAACCATCTATGTCATTCTCCAACGCTGTTGACGTAGTAAAAAATACAACATAGACTGTAAAAAAAGAGAGAAAAAAGATGGAGACACCTTCACTCTCTTCCATTGTAGAAAAGGGAAGCCACCATTGTGCCTGAACTGCTTGTAGATGGTTGCTCGTCGTCTGTATCTTCCTCTTGACGATACGAATACGAAGAAAAAGGATCAGTATAGAAAGAGACAAAATATTCAAACAAAGAATCTTATACTGGAAAAAAGTATTAATATTTAAAACCGAAAGCTTGCAGCCAATGAGCTCTCCCCCTTTATTCCTTATTTATCAACTATTTGATAAATCTAATATAATATAAAAGCACAGAGGCGGACAGAGTACACAGCTACATTACTTGTAAAAGTACAGATACTCCTTGCAAAATTTTACTCAAGTACAAGTAAAAGTACTACAGTCAGATGTCTACTTAAGTAAAAGTACTAATGTACTTGTTTTTAAAAGTACTTGAGTATCAAGAGTACATTTTCTAAATATTGCATTACTACTGCCACAGTGCTTACATTGGTAAACACAGCAAACACTTGAAGCGAAAACTATCATTAACTTGTTCAGAAAATTGAAAAAGTCTGGCGAGGTGGGGCCACGACTTGGCACATTCCCGGGATGCGATATTTTTTTTCCCAGGATGGTAGGGGAAGACTCATGAATATTCATTAGGGAAGTCATCCCTGATTGGTCTGATGACCTACCCCTAACCCCATCCCTAAACCTACCCGTCACTAGGGGTCTTATGACCTCCATAACCCCGCCCCTAAACTTACCCGTCACTGGGGTTAAGACCAATCAGGGATGACTTCCCTAATGAATATTCATGAGTCTTCCCCTACCATCCTGGGAAAAAAAATATTTCTCCCGGGATGGACCTGCTGCGTCTTCATCCATTGTTTCGTCCATGGTTTCGTCTCTTATCTAAATCTGACCGTGGAGTTGACTTTGGCGGAAAGCTGAAAGTGATTGCTGATAGGCTGTCCCAATCAGTGGCGCCTGCACAATCCAATCACATTTGAGAGGGTTTCCGAGATGTTTCTTTTTTCATTTTTTTTCATTTTTTTTAGAAGAAGTAACGGGTACTCACAGTTATGGATAGAAATGTAGTGGAGTAAAGAGTACAATATTTGCCTCTCAAATGTACTTGAGTAAAGTCATGAGTACTCCCCAAAAATGATACTCGAGTAAAGTACAGATCCCTCAAAATTATACTTAAGTACTGTACTCAAGTAAATGTACTCAGTTACTGTCCGGCTCTGTAAAAGCATAATAGAATGAGTTGCAATATTGCACACAATTCAACAATAATGTTTGCTTTATATCATTCATAATGACATTTTATATTTATCTTACCTACAGGAATAAAAGCAAAATTGTACTGAAGGATCCCCTGAATCCCCATCGTTACTTTCTAGAGCAATTAAATACTCTTGTTCTGCCTGTTTTGTTATACATGCCTAAAAAGTGCCTAATAATATTTATATACTGAAATAATATCGGCATTATAATTATTATGACTATGATGATTGATTTTTCATTAGGCTATTTTTGGTGCCCCCTCAGCACTTGGTGCCCCACGCACAGCGCGTGATGCGCGTGGTGGGAGCGGAGCCATTTTTTTTATTTGAAGTGTAATTTGATTGTTTAGTTTGCCTTACGTACATTACATTACATGGAGAGGGTGGGGTAAGGTTTACGACCTATACTGGCACCAACCACCTGGGGCGATCGAGACGCTCTGGCTTCACTTTTCAGGACTTGTGCGCAAGCTTGGTGTAAACAGTGCAGTGTAGTGCAAAAAAAACAACAACAAAAAAACACTACAGTGCAGTGCTTCTGGGTTCTATATGTCAGAACGCGGGCTCGCTATTGGCTAGCTCCTGCGTCAGCATCACACGCATGTGTCATGGTGCTCACGTGACCAGCATCGACCAATAGTGAGGCAGCATTCTGGCGTAGAACCCAAAAGTGCTGTACTGTGTTTACTACGCGAATGACGTAGGAGATCTGACACAGAAGAGAAGAAATTGTTAAATATAGTCGTTATTTTTGTGTTTTTTTGGCATACAAAAAGTATTCTCGTCATTTCATAACATTACATTTGAACCACTAGTCACATGGAGTATTTTAATTATGTATTTACTAATCTTTCTAGGCCTTGAAATTTGCAATGACGTCGTTGCTGTCTATGGAAGGATCAGAAAGCTCTTGGATAATAAAAAATGTCTTAATTTGTGTTCCGAAGATGAACGAAGGTCTTACGGTGTGTGAAACGTTATGTAGCTTTTAATTGCTAAACTATTTTACTGATAAAATCCTTAAATAGAACATTTGTCAACCAATCAGAATGAAGCATTCAACAGCCCCGTAGTATAATATTTTTATTTTATTTTATTGATATTATATGTTAAATGACTTAAAATATTTGATAGTTTTTGCTTTTAAGAGACATCTTTGGGAGTCCAATTATATATAGAGTATGGATAATTATTGACCAGGCAAATATGAATGTTAACCCATGGGTTTACAAATGCACAGTGTAAAGTCTTGAAACCTGAATAACCAGGATTAATTGCTTACTCAGAGACAAATATGAACAGCATGAAACATGAAACAAGATAAACCCAGGATTACGTTTACTCAGGTCGAATTTCTTCGGGTAAACAATTTTAAACATGAAAACCCCAATAGGTAACATATAAGCTCTCGATAACAAGCAAGTTGCAGACGTGTTCACTGAAGTCAAAAGCGCGCTCTCCCACCCTTCTTAGTGAGCTTCTCTTATTCTAAAACCAAAAAACGCTGTGAAGAAAAAAACAACAACTACAACTCTGTGAGTACACAAACTCGTCTCTGAAACTACCCTGCTCTTCTTTTAGACAACCCAGCTGGAGCAGGTCTGTAGCAGAAACCCCACCGTCTTCTTCAGAACCCCGTCTCTCGGGTTATTTGATAAAGTGATGAGGGGGTGCTGTGAGCGACTAGACAGTAACAGGGTCTATTTTTAGAGTGTCAACATTCTAAAACATGCTCCTCAGGGAACGCTGGCCTTCAAGTTCCTGAAGGGCATTAAGCCACAGTCACCTGGTGGCCAAGACAGCGTTACTATTGTAACTATTGTAAGAGTTAAGTAAACCATATTAAAATGTCCAACAAAACTTTCATTACCTGACCTATTAGGGTGCATTTATTGCTGGAGCAAGCAGCATAACCTTTTTCTTTCAGTATCTCCTTTTATGATGTGTTTATTACGCACTTATAGCATAAAACAGGCAGGAACAGGATAACCAAGGTGTGTTTCCATGGTGCCAACAGTTAAATCACTGCATCAAGTTCAAAGAGCTGATCGTAAGCGACTCACTTCTTCCCGTCTTCTTTAGCACAAGACAGCTGTTGCTGTCCAGCAATACATGATAGCAGTGACACATCAAATAGCGATTGAGTTTCACTATGCCCCATGGTTTGTTATGTTTTAAATGCTATCTGGAGTAAAAAAAAAATCAGGGCGTTAGGTCACAAATATCATATCATGTTTAATTAGATTTTAATTAAATACTTTGCAAATTGCATCTACAAGTTTCATTTACACGTCAAAAAGCATCAGCTCTCATTTGTCACATTTATCATCCGTTTCTGATATATTTTCTTTTGCCTGAAATATAAACAAAAATATTTTTTGTCAGATAAACAAAAGATAAAAGAATAATAAAATAAAAAAAACGAACAAATAGAATACAAAATAAATACAACAAACAAAACCAAACAAAAAATATTCACATTCAGTTTGTTTTGTTTCCTTTATCTTTCATTTGACAAAACAATAAACAAAATAACTTAGTCAAGATGATTGTTTTGTGTTGTTTTCTTTTTTGTTTTGTTTTCACTTTGATTGTTTTCTTGTTCTGTTTTCATTCGTTCATCTTTTTCAAGATTAACAACCTTTGGGCCTGGTTTCACAGACAGGGCTAAGATTAAGCCAGGATTAGGCCTTAGTTTAATCAGGACATTTGAGTAGCTTTTATAAATGTGCCTTAGAAAAGAAAAAAAAACATTGCTGGTGTGCATCTAGAGACAAAACCATGGCACTGACATATTTTAAGATATGCCAATGCAAGTTGCTTTCAGTTAAAACAGCTCAAACGTGCATTTTAGTGTGGGACTATCTTAAGCATTGTCTCTCTGTGAAAGAGGGGTTGATCTATCAATAGGAATGAACCTCTGAGTGCCTCAGACAGTGCTCACTGTGAAGGTAATTCAGCAAATTTGCATTTATACAGTATAACCACAACATATGTTACAGTGTGCCATAGTTCACACTATAGGAAACTTTGAAAGAGGAGCATTATTCATGCTCCCAATACAAATCTTTTCCAAGACAGATTTCAATTGAGTTAGAAATACATGTGTGGGACTGAATTGTTTGTGTTGAGCTCTCGCAAAACATTGTTTATTGGAAGGAATTGGTTTGGCCTTTGATGTTTAACCACGCATTGCTATTTTTACACCAACACTTGTTCTCCTCGAACGAAGAGATATTGTGTTCACCCGGTGCATAAACACACATAAACACTAGTTGGCTTGGAATAGCGAGCTGCTTATCGACAGGAAGTCACAGTTCCTACTTTGGAAATGTCATTGTTTGACTCCTACAATACACATTAAGGGGCTTTCTGTAATCAGCTCTAGGGACTGAGGGGCTGGGAGCCGTTTCTGCGCTCAAAAAGAAAAGGAGTGAGTGTACTTTACAAACCAAAGAAAGATTCCTGAACAATGGATTTGACAGGATATTACTTATAGCAGGAAACTCTGAATGATTGCCCACTCTAATGTAATCCTCAATCCATCATACTGACCAGTTATATTGTGCCACCAAACGAACCATGACACATTTAAGGGCCTTTTATGAAATTAATAACAGTCTTTAGTTCAATGCTCCACGTCGGCCTGTCTACTATTTATGTTTAGCAGGACAAAGCAAGTCTTAAGTTGACCTTGTATTCGAGGCTGAGATGCAAAACAAGAACGTTCTTAGTGACAGCACACAGCATCCTCTTTCCTTTAATCATTAGCCTCATGGCGACAATCAGACAGCCCCGTCAGAACATTAATCTGGTTACTGAGGCCTTTTATGACAGCTTAAGCTCTGATAAGTCTAATAACTCATGTATCACATTTCCCTATCAGGAGCAATGTTACATCAACTGTGTAATTATTTCCACTCGCATGCAAACTTCACATTCCTCCCCTGAAGTATTTTCTCCATGCATTTCCTTTGCTGTCTTGGTGTAATTAGGTGTGTCAGAACAACAAGTGTATTTAACAGGCTTGTCAGAATTATGGGGGGTTTGACAGTATTGTTTTTTTCCTTAGGCGGACTGGATTATACAGATACATCTCAGAATGCCAACTGGTTCACTTTAAGTAAATTATTAAAGCAATTTAGTACACTGACATTTTTTTTTAATTTGATTTAACTTAATTCAGTTGTGCACAATGGTTCCACACATTGAAAATGATGTTTCTTAACATTAAATTAAACTGTGAACTACTCAAATGCCTTAATTGAACTTAATTGAGCGAGTACAATAAAATTAGACAATAGCCAATAAAATTAATGTCAAAGTTACCCAATTTGGTTTGAACATAGAGATTTTGAGTGAGTAAAAAATGGTCCAGTGTTGCTTAAAGGTGTACTGCACTACTGGGAAAATGGGCTTTCAATAAAACGTGGCTATATGCGGTATAGAAAGGCAAAACATTAAAAAAAAAAAAAAAAAAAATTGGTGCTACCTGATGGGAGAAAACAAAGAGAAAGGGCTATTGCCTTCCCTTTTGCCAAATAGGTAAGAAAACTTCACCCTGGGCACGTTGCCATCCAAGGCCACTTCCAGTCTGCTTTTATTGAATAGTCTTGATCAGTGTCAAAACCACCTTGCTTTAGTAGAAAATACTTCTTAGTATTGTTTTGCTCCCAGGTGCAAGAGTTTAAAGAGTAAATGTATAGCAGGAGTGAGTTATTTCTGGTTTCTAGTGAAGGATCCAGCGATATGTAGGCAGTGGCTAAAGGCTACAAAGAAGAATCATAAAAATGGAGAGAGAAAAAATCCTCTTTGTTTGAAGCTTACATTTAAACTAGATGACAACGAACATGTTTTAGGCCAAACGGAGGGGATAAAACTGAAAGAAATTGCCATTCCATCAGTTTCACCCAACCCCCCGAAGCTGTTTGAGTAGACAAAGTATGATACAATTTTCAGTGATAAACCTCTCTTACAATAACTCTCTGTCGATCCGACTGTCCATAGGACTGGGGTACAAAAATGCCGAAGTACAATCTGTAGTTTTCACGAAAGCCCTGGAGCTTTCAAAAGACTTTTGCAGACAAAAGGTCTAGGTAACACAGAGAAACACTAAAAATTGTTAATTTACATACTGACAATACAATGCAGGTTGAAAATCGGTGAAGTTACACTTTAAATAAAGAGGGTCTGGAATTGTGTATAAGAAGAATAGTGCAAGTCAGCATGCAAAATGTACCCGCTATACCATGGTGTTGGCACAAAAAAACATACTCTTCACACACCCCTCATCAACCTAACCACAAACTCCAGTCTTCACCACAATGGGAACCTCGAAAATTCTTCTAAATCCCTAAAGAGCCTAAAACACCAACAAGTACTGTAGGCCTACCCCTCTTTTCTCATCAAGCTCAAAAACTACCCTAGGACAAACCAACCTTGTGTCTATCACAGAGGTCACTCTGACACTGTGTGGAGATGCTGCAGCTCTTCTTCTCTGCACGGCTCTGCAGTCAGAGTGAAGATGCAGTCTGGCTTGACTTGGATCTCTGTCTGATATTCGATACATCAGAAACATCCTCAGACTGTTGAGGTGCAGAGACCAGGATGGGTATTTGCCTATTACTGGAGTTCTGAATGAAGACATGGAGAGAATTACTCTTTATAGTTTGAACGCCTTTAAAGTAACTGTCAACATTGGTACTTAGTTAGAATGTCAAGCTGTCTTAGCATTGTGAGTAAAGGCTGGCCATGGGAGGTAGTGCAGCAATGCAGCTGGAACTGAGCAGAGGGAGAAAGAGAGACACAGAGAGAGCTGTTGATGTGGAGAGCCCCACACAATGCCCCTGAAATAGATTTATCTTTAGCACCGATCAATGGACTCCAAATACAGAACAAGAGTTCAGCCAGTTCAACATACAGAAATCCTCCTTGTCAAAAAGTATACTTAAAATAAAAAGAGTACTTATCACGGGCATTATGTTAAAAGAATACACTCAAGTGAGAATTGAATTTCACCCAAAAATTAAAGTTAGTATTAATTTTGTCATCAATTACTCACCCTCATGTCGTTCCAAAACCGTAAGACCTTCGTTCATCTTCGGAACACAATTTTTTTATTAAATCTGAGAGTTTTCTAACTCCCCATAGACTGCAATGCAATACTTTTTGTGCGCAAAAAAATAAAATAAATGATGACTTTATTCAACAATTTTATTCAGCACCACGACGCATGCGTGTGACGCAGGAGCCGGCCAATACTGAGCCGGAGTTCTGACATAGAACCCGGAACTTCTGCACTGTGTTTACAACGTGAACAGTGTCAGAGACTGACACGGAAGAGAAGAAATTGTTGAATAAAGTTGTCATTTTTGTTTGTTTTTTTCGCACAAAAAGCATTCTTGTCGCTTCATAACATTAAGGTTGAACCACAGTCACACGGACTATTTTAACAATGTCTTTCCTACATTTCTCCGTCTTGAAAGTGGTAATAACGTTGCAGTCTATGGGGGGTCAGAAAGCTCTCGGATTTCATCAAAAATATCTTCATTTGTGTTCCGAAGGTCTTATGGGTTTAGAACGACATAAGGGTGAGTAATTAATGACAGAAATTTTTGTGTGAACTAACCCTTTAAGTACTGACCCTGTCTTTATATGTAACATATACTTTAATGTAATTTCTATTGAAACTTGTGTCATGCATTTAAATTATTTGTATATATTTTAACTTTAAATGTAATATTGAATAACACACTATAGTCAAAATCACTTTAAATCTGCTTTTAGTATGTTAGTCAACACATTAAAATAATTGATGTAAATAACTGAGGAAATCATTTTTGAAAACAAATGTGTTTACAATTGCAAACTAGACGATGGCAACATATACACAACAAGGGTGCAAAATGAATAGTCACCAAGCAACAAATGCATGTAAAAACTGGTTCAACAGTGGCCAGTAATGTTTAAAGGAACTGCAACATAACATGTCAAACGTATAATTTTACTGGAATAAAATCAGTATAAATATGAGGAATAAAAATAGTCATACCACTTTTAGCAAGCTACTCCTCAAGACCACTCATACATTTGAATGACTACAACAGTCAATATTACAATTAATTTATTAAAGTTTTTCTGATTGTTGTCGGTTGTTGAAATGGGGTCTATGACCGTGCCCTCCTGTGACACATAGAAGCCTATGATATCTGGACAGCAGACAGCAGCAGTGCTTGCCAGGGTCATATCGCAGTGTGTGTGATAAGGTAAGGGCTCAAGGTATCAAATCAGGCACCTTGTCAAGAGAGCGCTATCAGCCTCTGTTTGAGTGTGGCACTGACTGGACAGACACAGGAAGGAAGGCAGCCGAATTCATAGTCGATGGCTCTTTCAGCCGTACAGGATAACAGCATTTTTCATGACATCAGCTATCGCAGCAACACCAAAATCATCGGAGGATCCTACACTAGTCTGATTTAAAAATACAAAGCCACAGCTTAATGACTTTACAGCTCTCTCTGTAGTAAGTCACCCTCCCTTCCGCGCTACCTATATTTGCATTCTCTTTGGCAGTGCTGGTCAGATCCTCGTGCTGGCCCCTTTGAGGTAGTAATACGGCCCTTCCGAAACTACTCACATCTCATTGACCCAGTTGGACAGAGTAACTGAGAGTTTCTTTTCTATGACATGGTATGTCTACATCAATAAGTAAAAGACATTCTAAAGTAAAGGGGCAGTCACACAGTTTTTGCTCCATTTAATTCCATTCATACGTCTTTGAAAGCGGGAGACTGGAAATGCAAGCTCGTGTACAGAAACTTTGTCCTTTCAATGCATTACAAAGTTCAACAAAAATGTGGGGTGGGGGGTGGGGGGGGGGGCATAGGTACAGGACTGTGTACTTAACAGCTTTAATAAGAGAAAGATACAATCCCAAGAAGCACTCTCAATGGCATAATAAAAAAGATTAATAAATATAAAATGATTGATTTAAAAATGTTGATTACATATATAGAAATAATGTATCATGGATCATGGCCGGCTGCTAAAGTGTTCTTTTGGAATGATTGTTTGCTTCTCTGATTGGTAGAGATTTCTGGAGATGGATAATGTTGTTTTTCCACCAGGAATCTTGCTGTTGAACATGATTATTTAAAAAATAGATTGAAATAATGCAGGCTGATGGCTTCAACAAAAGCATATACCAATTCACAACTTAGTATCTCACAACAGGTCTGTCTACAACGGTTTATAAGTTATCGTTCAAAATCCTTTACCCATAGAGAAAATGAATGGGATTCCATTAGGAAATATCTTGCACCCTTTTTCATCAGGGTTGGTTTCGGAAGTACTTTTCCATTTACTTTTCCCATAGGGATTAAAAAAAAAAACTATTATAAGCCATGAATGAACCAAACCAGTCACCTATCAGGTGAATCATAACATTACAATCTTTGATTTGAAACAAAAAGTATTTGAAAATTGTACAAAAATACAAAGGTGCAAGACTCTGTACTTAACAGCTTTAGTGTTGGAAAGAACTAAAATTCCATGAAGCACTGTGAGCAGCATGATCTAATTAAAAATGATGGACAAATATAAAACTACTCATTTAAAAATGTTGATATATATATAATATATTGATTGCAAAAAATATATATATTTAAGTATTTTGGAGCGGTTCGGTGCGTTTTGCTTGCTTCGACTCTCTAATTGGTGACATTCTGAACAGCATCATGGGTAATGTAGTTTTTCACAACAAATTCCACTGTTAAACACGATTATTTTAAAACTGAGTTGAAATGATACGGGCCACCTCGTAGCTCACAGTAAGGATGTCTTTAACTATAAATTATCGTTAAAAATATATTTCTCTATGGAGAAAATGAATGGAGTTTTTACTTCCGGAACCCAACTGTTGCACTCTATTAGGAAATATCCCACCACTGCATGTCACAATTGACCAATCATAATCAAGTATTCCAGAGACCCGTGCAACAATCAGATCTAATAAATATTGCTCAGACATCATGGTAGAGACAAAGATGAGGTGCAGAGTCCTGGTATCAGATGCTAGTCCATATTTCCACTAGCACACAACATTCCCAGGGGAATTCTGGGTACCATCAACCCCACATGTTGTGCGAAAGATCAAAGAGCAGCATCCGAGCCAGCAGGGCAGCGTGCCAGCATACATGGTGACCTGCCAACCCCAGCTGTTCCTGCCATGCCCACGTCTATCGTGTTCAAACCTGACCTTTTACATAACAAGCTACAGCTTCGTGGGGAGGTCCCTCCTCTCCCTTATGCCAAAAATCTAAATTACATTATAACCCCAGCATGTCATTTTAACCAGTTCATATGACGAATTAGTGCCCGTTTCCTGTTCGGGCTTGTGAAAAATATTGGCTAAAGTAATGCTTGGTAGATCTATGTTCCTTTCAGACACAATTCCAATGAAGGCCACCACTCCCCAAGCTTTTGTAGAGGCAGCTGCTGAAAAGCACAACATCTGCAGTCCAGAGAAGCAGCAGGACCCAACCCTACTGCGGCATGTGACCAACTCCTTGGGCTTATTTCACCCCACACAGATAATGCCTGAGTTCTGCCCGCTCTAATGGACACGAGACAACAAGGTCTGAGAAAGAGCAGGGTTATGATTATGACAGTTATTACACTGAGACATGATATCTCTGTACTTAGTGGTCAACATTTTATTTGATGCCCCTCATTGTTTTCATACCTTTCGATATTCAGCGCTGTCAAGTATGTGAAATCATTCTTTTGAAAGTAACTTTACACACAACTTGGGGGTGCTTAAGACAAGCCTGAACTGACATTGGAATGTGATATTACAAAATAATTTTTATCAGATTTGTTCATTTAACTACATCTGGCAGGAATATTTTACCGGAAAAAAAAAGAAAAAAAAGATCGACAGGGAGATAGGACAAATATGTAAGCCTATAAGTGGGTTTCTTCAGCTATGAGCACTTTTGGTCCAGTGGGGGAAAAAATCACTCTCATTAGTTCTCTTGTCATGATTTCTTTGTAATTCTCAGCACATCTGAAATGATTCAGTGTGATTCTGTGGAAATTATTGTGTTGGGGGAAAAAAAGTAATAAAATGGAACTCCCTGGTTAATAACATTGATACATCCTATTTTTGCATTAACATTAATTGATGTACCCTAAATACATTCATTATTTGAAAATGACAGCTTGATTTAAAAAATGACACATGAAAATATTGGTAACACTTTCAAAAAAGGTTGCATTTGTTAGCAAAATGCATGTAAATAGCCTTCTAACATACTTGATTTCAACATTTACCAATGCATTATTAAAATCAAAAGCTGTATCTGTTATACCCGAGGTAACATCAACTAACTATTAGCAGAAATTTGTATTAACTAACGTTAAGAAAGATGAATAAATACTTTAACAAATGTTTTGCTCATTGAGAGTTAATGAAAAAGTAATCTGAAAAAGAAAATACTTGTAGGCGATATACAAGCAAAAGTAAAATAAAGATTTTTTTTAATTACTATTGTTGCTTTATTTTCAACTTTCTCTGCAATCCTAATGTTTGTCCTGAAGAGGTAACCGTAACGACAGACATAAATAGATGCTCATTACCATAACTTTTGTTAATGAGCATCAATTTAGCACCTGATGAAAGTATGCGATCTTACCAAGTTGTGTCAAAACATTTGCTGTGGGTACTTAATTGAATCACTATGTTATGTTATTGAAGTCTACTCAATGAAGAAACTGACAATACAGGCAAAGAGACACAAAACTGAAGGAAAACAGAATCAGGAATGGGAACTTGACCAATGAATAAGTCACATCAGGGTCAGGAAGTCTCTTTCAAGTCTGTTTGATGTCCATGGGCAGCAAGGGCCTGTGGATATTTGAGAGGGTGAATCTGTATGAATGTGTATATTTTGGAAGGCCCTCTCTTTGATGTCAGTGGGAATTTTTTGGTTTCTAGGTCACCAAGACAGTGGTCAACAGTTATTCCATCCAAGCTGAGAAAAGCATTATTTGAATGTCAGCTGACTATGAAAATAGGAAGATCTGGCTTTGAGTTTGAGGAAGCAAAGCCGCCCCAAAGTCAACAGATCAGCTCAGCATGTTTTCAGGAATAGGGCATTCGGCCTGCTCTCTTTTTCCTTTTTAAATTCACCTTCTTTTGCAACAATAACATTTCAGCTGGTCCTTGGCAACATGATGAATTTCCCAGTAGCCTCTAATACTGTGGGACATAAGCGATATGTCTCATCATGAGAGCCTACACAATTTCACTGGACTGGAGCAGAAAAACAAGATACACAGCACAGCCATCTTGAGCTGCACTAGATGAATCTGAACATAGACACATGATGACAGTTCCTGCCATGGGAGTATTTCTTGATCTTGAATGGAGGTTGTGATGCTTGCATGGGGGCTCATGACCTTTATCGTGCTGCCAAAGCCTTACCCATGAGACCTTGCCGCATAATCCATGCCTCATTGCTGGAATAAAGGCCCCTGGGTGGAGTTCATCTGCTCCATCCTATATCTAGACGGAGGTTATGTGGAATATGCACACCAATGGATGATATTTTATTTATTTGCTGAAATACCATCTCATAATGTCAGTGATTAGTTCAAGAACATCTGATCTCAAGAACTAACACTTATTAAGCAACACTACTTACTTAAAAACATTGCACCAACACAACTGTTTAAAGGATTAGTTCACCCAAAAATGGAAATTATCCCATAATTTACTCACACTCAAGCCATCCTACAGTAGGTGTATATGACTTTCTTCTTTCAGACGACAACAGTCAGAGTTATATTAAAAAATATCATTGCTCTTTCAAGCTTTATAATGGGAGTGAATGGTACCTTAGATTTTTATCATCATAAAATGTATCCATACGGCTCAAGGGGGCTAGAATAGGCCTTCTGAAGCGAAGCGATGCGTTTTTGTTCGAAAAATATCCATATTTATAAACTAGAATCACTGGCTTCCGAATGCGAGTCATGTTCAGACGCATGACATATTGACGAAAGTGCAAAAAAAATCTTACAAAAAGTTAATATTCACTCCCATTATAAAGCTTGGAAGAGCCAGGATATTTTGATATATATATATATATATATATATATATATATATATATATATATATATATATATATATATATATAACTCTGATTGTGTTTAGCTGAAAGAAGAAAGTAATGTACAACTAGGATTGCTTGAGGGTGAGTAAATTATGGGATAATTTTCATTTCTGGGTGAACTAACCCTTTAAATCCAAATTAGCAATATTTAAATGTTAAATATTTAAATGAATTGGCACCACTGGTTTCAGGCCAGAATACGCATGCTTGTTTGTTGAGCCCTGACAGCTCTAGCTCCAGACTGCCACAGGTCACAAATGCGGTAAGGAAAGGTATACAGCTTGTTATACAGCTTTGGCAAATGTTGTCCCACCAACAAATGCATGAATATTCTTTCTTTCCTGCATGTGCAAGGATATATGGAGATGTTTTATTGCTGGGAATGATGATGTGCCTCACTGACGCTACTGTGCCGGCTGCATATGTTATCTGAAGCCATACACCTAAGTGATGAGCTTGCTCTCCAGGGGTTTGTTGGATATACCATTGCATTGACATCCCAATCTCACTCGTCTAAAGGTCAAAGCAGTAGCAAAAGGATGAGTGACAACCTAAGATTGAATCCTAATGACCAGACCCACCAGAAAGAAGTCAAGCAAATGATTCTGTCCATCAGTGGATGAAGGAGACAGTTGTATATAGAGCAACAGTGATTGCCTACTTTTTTAATCTTCCAGGTTTTGGAAGTATTTTCCAGATTTGTTGTTTTCCATAGGGATTAAAGTCAGCACCAAATGAAATTTCACCCTATTTTCTACATTTCGTATTTTCAATATATGCATCCAAGCATATATTACTTTTTTTTTTTTTTTAAAAAAAGCTTGTAATTCTTAATTAAAATATAACTCTATCTCTCTGTAACACGACAGACTTTATGTATGCCGGACAAAATTCTACCTCTTTCTTACAACACTTATCAACTGCAAGCTCGCATTCAGCCAATCTGCCTCCATCCAATCAATAACTGATGGATAGAATCAAGTCCACGCCCTATGTTTTTTCTTCCGATAATCTATTTCATGTCACAATAGAAGAAAAATACAGAAGTCATTACTTCGGTTACATCACAACTTAAATATTTATCAAAAAGGTCTAAGACATGAACGAAAAGTTCTGAAGTGAATTGCAACATCACAAACTTTGATTTGAACCACAAAAAAAGTATTTGAAAGTTGGACAAAACTGTACTTAACATTTTTACTAAGGGAATTAACTACAATCCCATGAAGCACTGGGAATGATGTAATAGAATTAAAAACAATGGAAAAATATACAATAATTGACGTGGGTCAGGTGTGGTGTGGGTCAGACGTCCTTGACTGCTGAGAAAAACTCCAGGAATCTGGTATCAACTTACAGCCACATGCAACTGTCTCGTACAGGGAGACGTGCAGTGACTTTATAGGCTCCATCACACATGGTCACTCATGCCTGTGAAAAACATTATTAAAGGTGCTTTACATGAACTATAATATACTACAGTAGGGATACTGTATACTAATATAATACTACAAATGATGTACCAAATGTTAATGTATGCATGTTTCAACTGATGAGAAATCATCAAGCAAGATTCTACATTTTATAAAACAAAGCCAACCTTTTATTTTTACTGTCCTCTGCAAGAAATTTTTATTTTTTTTACTTTCTATTGATCCAAGAATCCTGAAAAATGTTTTTTTTTTTTTTTATATATACAGTAAAATCAAGATTTTTAAATGATAAAGTATATTAAAGTATATTTGTAGTGCATCCATCTCCAGACTTAGTCAAAGAAATTAGTGTGACTGTATTTCAAGTTATATTTGGGTCATTGCTGTTATGGAATACCCTTTGAACTGTAATATGCAACAAGACTATGCTTCAGTTGTAATATTTCTATAAAATAGTACGTCAGACTTTCAGAAACATACTCTGATCAAGGTTAGGATATATATATATACAGTGAGGAAAATAAGTATTTGAACACCCTGCTATTTTGCAAGTTCTCCCACTTGGAAATCATGGAGGGGTCTGAAATTGTCATCGTAGGTGCATGTCCACTGTGAGAGACATAATGTAAAAAAAAAAATCCAGAAATCACAATGTATGATTTTTTAACTATTTATTTGTATGATACAGCTGCAAATAAGTATTTGAACAGCTGTCTATCAGCTAGAATTCTGACCCTCAAAGACCTGTTAGTCTGCCTTTAAAATGTCCACCTCCACTCCATTTATTATCCTAAATTAGATGCACCTGTTTGTGGTCGTTAGCTGCATAAAGACACCTGTCCACCCCATACAATCAGTAAGAATCCAACTACTAACATGGCCAAGACCAAAGAGCTGTCCAAAGACACTAGAGACAAAATTGTACACCTCCACAAGGCTGGAAAGGGCTACGGGGAAATTGCCAAGCAGCTTGGTGAAAAAAGGTCCACTGTTGGAGCAATCATTAGAAAATGGAATAAGCTAAACATGACTGTCAATCTCCCTCGGACTGGGGCTCCATGCAAGATCTCACCTCGTGGGGTCTCAATGATCCTAAGAAAGGTGAGAAATCAGCCCAGAACTACACGGGAGGAGCTGGTCAATGACCTGAAAAGAGCTGGGACCACCGTTTCCAAGGTTACTGTTGGTAATACACTAAGACGTCATGGTTCGAAATCATGCATGGCACGGAAGGTTCCCCTGCTTAAACCAGCACATGTCAAGGCCCGTCTTAAGTTTGCCAATGACCATTTGGATGATCCAGAGGAGTCATGGGAGAAAGTCATGTGGTCAGATGAGACCAAAATAGAACTTTTTGGTCATAATTCCACTAAACGTGTTTGGAGGAAGAAGAATGATGAGTACCATCCCAAGAACACCATCCCTACTGTGAAGCATGGGGGTGGTAGCATCATGCTTTGGGGGTGTTTTTCTGCACATGGGACAGGGCGACTGCACTGTATTAAGGAGAGGATGACCGGGGCCATGTATTGCGAGATTTTGGGGAACAACGTCCTTCCCTCAGTTAGAGCATTGAAGATGGGTCGAGGCTGGGTCTTCCAACATGACAATGACCCGAAGAACAGCCAGGATAACCAAGGAGTGGCTCTGTAAGAAGCATATCAAGGTTCTGGCGTGGCCTAGCCAGTCTCCAGACCTAAACCCAATAGAGAATCTTTGGAGGGAGCTCAAACTCCGTGTTTCTCAGCGACAGCCCAGAAACCTGACTGATCTAGAGAAGATCTGTGTGGAGGAGTGGGCCAAAATCCCTCCTGCAGTGTGTGCAAACCTGGTGAAAAACTACAGGAAACGTTTGACCTCTGTAATTGCAAACAAAGGCTACTGTACCAAATATTAACATTGATTTTCTCAGGTGTTCAAATACTTATTTGCAGCTGTATCATACAAATAAATAGTTAAAAAATCATACACTGTGATTTCTGGATTTTTTTTTTTAGATTATGTCTCTCACAGTGGACATGCACCTACGATGACAATTTCAGACCCCTCCATGATTTCTAAGTGGGAGAACTTGCAAAATAGCAGGGTGTTCAAATACTTATTTTCCTCACTTTATTTATATATATATATATATATATATATATATATATATATATATATATACATATATATATATATATATATATATATATACATATATACATATATATATATATATATATATATATATATATATATATATATATATATATAAAAATGTCATTCAGATTTCTGCAAATTGTAACATGACTTAATGTTTAAGAGTGAGACAAATCCACTAATAACTCAAAACATCCGACATACTGATGTTTGTGCCGTTGTTTTCCCTCTAAAATGATGTAACTTCCAGGAAGATGATGTCATTTGGTAACTTTTGTAATTAAATGGATATTAGTATGAAAACTACTGCATTTCTAATGAAATAAGAGTACAACATTTTAAGGTACTGCATATTATCTATCAAACTAGCTCCCTCATTTCCTTTGGGAGAATTTAAGTTATCTATAAAAAGTTCTTTAAACTTGACTTAAAAAAATAAAGTTTTTCTTGGCAATAACCATGCTGTTGAACTTAATTTCACTGTTTTGTTTTGCATAGCAGATTTTTATTATTCACAAGTACACATTTCTTAACATTTTGCCTAGGTTTGAAGTGTTCTTGCTGTTTATTAAAATAAAATTAGTTTATTTTCTTGAGGCCTAAAACATTTACTGGAACGTCATTAGTTATGGCTCCCAGTAGCACTGGTTTCATTTTCTTCTTTGTGGTTTCCTTATCTCACAAAGTACTATTTCCCAACTTTACTTCCATGACCAAGTTCAATTACACCATCATAGACTCCTAATCCCCACTATGGTTTTCTGAGTGATGTGAAACATGACTCCAGTCCTCGGTCCCATTAGAGCCAGTTGCTTATGGGACAAAACTGTAACAAACTCACTGCATCATCATAATCATCATCATAAAACATTCACACCAGATGAAGCCACGAGAAACCCATCGTCCATTGGCCAGCCAGCAGTCAGCCGAGAACAGGAGAGCCATTACCATTGGCTGATTCCTGACATTAGCATCTCGACTGGAAGCAAGAGTTCTTGTATCGATCCGGAGTCGTCCTCACCTCTGGCAAGGGAAGAGGGATTTTTTTTTTTTATGGTAATACAATATGATGAAAAGACATACCACAAACTCAGACGTGCGCCTTCAGTAGCCTACTAAACACCAGCAGACAGTGGTTCTCTTGAGCACATTGTTATAAAATGCTTTAATAAATAGTTTGATTTATTTCTAAGAACAAACATAAATTCCACTAAATGAACCAAATAACTTTTTTTCAGAGCAATTCTTCTGTACAAAAAAAATACATCTTAAAAAACAAAATAAAACAGAAAAAAACTAAAATAAAAATCTGCTCCAGCTCCACCCCGTTTCCCTTCCATAACGGACATTGAGCTTAACTTGCTTAAATATAATTGTTTACTTGCACTTGAACCAATTCAGTGCAGTAAAAGTTTTAAATGTTTGTCATCTTCCCATAACCAAAAAAAACGAAGTCTTATATTTAACATCACGATGAAAGAAATCAAATCATAGCCAGCCGTTTTCTCAAGTACAAAGGCTTTACAACATAATTGTTCCCTTCATGAAGTTTCGATCCAAACAAACAAAACGAAAAGAAAAAGCAGGAGAAAACATTTGGACATTATTTTGACATATCAGCATCTTTACAAGCAACAAGCAGCATGGACCAAACAGGCCTTGCCAAAAACCATGATTTTATGATCAGCAAGAGAGGAAAGGTGTGGAAAGGGAATAGGGGTCTTCAAGGAGGCGAACACGCGCCACAATACAGCACACGATCGTATAGGTGTCTACTGAAAACAAAAACCAACAACATAATAGGATGATCTCCGATTATATTTCTGTTCTGACTGTGGGACGCTGTATACATCTTACAAAACCTGCCGTATCAACTGGCATAAATAAAAGGAATGGTGTAAAAAAAACAAAAACAAAATCATAATATTTAAATCATAATTATAATAATAAAATAATAATAATAATAATAAAAAAGTGACTTAAGTTACTAAATTCAAATATACACAGCGACTCCTTTATTATATACACGTATGTACAGATCTCTTGTCTTTGTTTAAACAAATACATTGATGGTGATATGGGAGCTGCTCTTAAGACCAGCCTCTCTGCTTTGTCGTGATCTATCGGGTCAGGAGACCCTAAAACGGAGGGGCTTGTCTGAAGGCACTTGCGACCGACTCAAAATACTGCAATCCGTTTTGTAAAGAGCGTTCAGCCAAGACGACAGAAAGGACAGAAAAACAAGGCCACTTTATAGGCACTGCAGCCCTCCTCACGGACGACGAGCTCGGTAAGGCAGGCGTGGAAGGAGAACAGATGAACGTTTGAAGGGGGATCCCCCGAAGCCAGCGCCCCCCCCCCCCGCACGTGGTCTGCACCGAAATTGGGCCACTCGAAACAAAACCAAAAGCACAGCCATTTGTAAACAACAACATAAAAGTCTTTATATGGTTTCTCTCTCACGTTCCTTATGAGTTCCTCAGTCCTGCACCTATTCCAGCAGTTTTTTTTTTTTATCCGAAAACAAAGCGAGGCTTCTCGCCGACTTCTCATAAAGTAATATAATATGCTTCCTCTGTACATAAAAAAAGGAAAGAAAGAAATTTGCCACTTTATCAGCCTCAAAACATCTCGAAGAAGTCGAAAATAAAAATAACACATGGGGAAAAACTGCAGTCTTTGTTTCTGAGATGGCCTTGGTCTCCTCGTCCTGCTCATCAGAGCTCATACGCAATGTTCTTTGTGCTCTTGGCCGACGGTGGCATTATTGACATTTTTACAGTTGTTATCCTTTGGGCTGAAGCCAGTCAAGTAGGGTGCTTTGAGGGAAGGGCCGCCACTGCCGCTGCTCTGCATGGTGCAGATCAGCCCGTTCTTGGTCCGCGCTTCAGGTTTAGAGTACTTTTGGATGGAACGCTTGCCCCCCTCCATCCCGCACCACTCTTCCACCAGCTCCAGCTCTTCTTCCTCCTCTATCTCCTCCTCATCATCCCCGCTGTTGCAGGTCCGATCCGGGGAGCCCATGAGCTTGGTGCGCTCGTACTGGACGTCCCGGTTGTCTTTGTGCTGCTGCCGCGTCACCGGCCTCAGTGGCTCCCACTGGTTGTTGACGCTCTCCTCCACAGGCACACGCTCCCGCCTCTCACGCTCTTTTCGCCGCTTGCGGGTCCACCACACGCAGACAATGACACAGAACACCCAGAGAACGCACAAGACAACGCACAGCACGGGCACCAGGTAGTCTGTGTGAAAAGAGAGTCAAGTCAGACATGACAATCTGGGATTCATGCCAAGGGGAAAAAAAACAAAAAAAACAAAAAGAAGAGTTGAAAAAAAAAAATGTATATTGGTTATTGGCCGATTTATGTCAATTTATCGGCAATGGTCGATAGTGGAGATTTTGATTAGCCAGCATTGGATATGTCATTGCAGACACTCATTCAACCAATTTTTTTAACACTAAAATAATTATCTATAATAAATATATAATATATTATAATTATATAAATTAAATGTATAAATTATTTTGGTAACACTCATTTGTTAATATTAATGTATTAACTAACATGAACTAACAATGAGCAAAATGTTTGTTACAGTATTTATTAACCTGTTAATGTTAGTTAATAAAAATAGTTGTTCATTGTTTGTTCACAGTGCATTAACTAATGTTAACAAATACAACTTTTGATTTTAATTATGCATTACTAAATGTGGAAATTAACATTAACTATGATTAATAAATGCTGTAGAAGTATTGTTCATTCTTATTTTGTATAAGTAGTTAACTCATGTTAACAAATTAACCTTATTGTAAAGTGTTACCATTATTTTTAAGATCAAAATCCACTTAAACATTAATGTTCTATTGAAAAAAAAATATATATTTTTTTTAAATTGGACAAAATAGTACATGTTTTTATTTTTTTATTTTAGCCACTTTCATGTTATCAGCCAAAAGGTTAAACAGAAATAACTGTTATGGGCCAGAACTTAAAAAAAACAGAACCAAATAAGAAAAATAGTGCAAGGTTTGTAAAGTTGTTTCAATACCCTTAATTTACAAATACATATTGATATAATTTGTTTCAACCCATTTATAATTGCCTCAACCTAAAAAAAACCTTTTCAGACATCATTAATTTTTATCCCACCATTCTCTTTAATGTATTGATGAGGTGATGACTGTGGAGGAGTTGAATGACTGTCACACAGGTTTATGGCTTCCTGCCCACAACTGTTGGATCCTCTGAGCCTCTCAGTACCCTTTCCTCCTGTGACTCACAAAGACTGCACTAATTGATGGAGATGGGGAATTGACACTCGGTCGGGAGTTCAAGGCTGGCTTTAGCCTTGAGGCCAGTTGGCCCCTGTTTCACTCACCCACTGGCTGGGACATGACCGGCATCTCCACTTTGACCTCGATGACGGCAAGCATGACGGTGCTGTTGTGCCGCTTGGACAGCATGCTGACTATGGTACTAGCTGCCTCCTGGATCTGACTGTGATTAGGCTGCTCATCCTGCTGGAACGACTGCAGGAGAAATAATGGGGGTTATATGTGTATCCCAAACATGTAGATGAATGTGGAAGCACAGATTCCAAAAAAAAAAAAAAAAAAAAAAAAAAAAACACCTACAAAGAATATGGAATTATTCACTAAAGTGTGAGGTTTTGGGGCTCTGCTGCGTTGCCACTGAAAATCCTATATATGTTGATCTTCTACATCCAATTTTATGTCTTGTAAACTTGGTTTGGTTTTCTGTGAAGTTTTCTCCATTGTTGCTGAAAATTCCGCTGATTTGTCACCAAGAAAATGTTTTCAAGCTAGCAAACATAGATGAAGTTTTATCAGATTTAAGGAAAAAATGTCTTTTAATAGTGTTGAAAGCATCAGTAAGAATGTTAAACTAGAATCCAACCAGTAATATTTTGCAACGCATGTATAATTTTCCAGAAAATTTCATTTGAGTTTTTTGTAAAACGCTGCATATGGTCAGAGTTCATATAGTAAAAAATTTTTTTACATGCATGAAAATAAGTTAAAAATCCAAGGAGTATAGAGTATACAACTAATAAAAAGCACACCGATCCATCACGTTTACATCATACAAGTATTGCGGTGCAGAACCCAAAAAAAAAAGAAAAGAAAAAAAAGATATTTGATATCAACTTATGTCGATACGCTCAGCAAAATAACTAAAGTGAAAGCAGTCTTTATTAAAAAAAAGCAGTTGTCGACTCAATTTCAACTCCATTCTGTTGTCAACATGCAAAAACCTGCAGCTGTTCAAAGTTCCTGCCTACAGGTTCCATTTTAATGAGTCAGGACACTTAAAAACGGGCCTTCGGTTAGTGACTTGTTACAACACCGCAGGGATTTACTGTAATCTGACTGAGTATAAAGGATGCATTTGTAGGTAACCACTATTTGTAAGCAACTTCCGTGAGGCAGAATGTTTCATTGAACGCAGGAAATGTGGCTTCAAATTACACAAAACTTGCCTGGCAGCACAAAGATATTCATTTTCATATCATTACCCAAGTATTGAGTTTTTGTTATCTCAAGAGATTATTTCAAGCTTATTTGGTTTTACAAGCTTTTTTTTTGTCTAAAGACAATAGTGTAGATCCTAAGGCTAAGTGTAAGATGTGCTGGAGCCCGGTTCCAGTGCTCTCTGTGTGGGTGGAGGGAATACTGCAATGCAGTACGGCCCGCTGCTGGTCAGTCAACTGAATCTCATTACAATATAATGGGTTGGTTTGAAGAGGGGGCCGGTTGGTATTGCTCTGGGCATCCGGGCATTTCAAGGAACCGCACTCGACTGGGTGAGGAAATCAAATTTGCATCCATTAACAGAACTGTGCAACGAATATCCAGGACCCCTATGGTTTTGACTTTCCATTCCACTGATAATAGATATTAGGGGCCCACACAACACCGCTGTGTGAAGGGTATAGACGTGCAGAGGACTCATGAATATAAAATGTGTGAGTATAGAAAGCGCTCCCCCTACGTGCACAAAAGGTGAGTCTTCAAAATGTACTTACGATGGCCACCTCTACTGCGTCCTGGTTTTTGTAGGAGAGGTCACAAAGAACCAACAGCGTGTGATCTTTTGCCAGGCTCCGCGTGGCAGGCATATACCTCAGCTCTGAGCAGACATTCTCCACTGTCGTTCCCTAGAAGGTACACGTTGTATTTAGACCAATATTTAAGAAACAGCACTATTCTGGATCGTAATGTAATTACGTTAAGAGGACCAAATACATCATTGACTTGTCAAGGTATGACATAACATTACCATGTTATGGACAAACTGTCCTGGTAATACAACGTTTTTATTGGACATATATCATGGATTTTGTACAGATTACTGGGTCAAGACAAGTCATCTTCATTTATATAGCGCTTTTAACAATGTAGATTGTTCCAAAGCGGCTTTGCAGTGATAATAGGAAATTAAAGTAACAGAGATTGTTTTGGCTTTATAGCAGCTCTAGAATAATGTTATTATCCAGCTAAAGTTAGTTTTGATTGATTCACTTCCATCGCAACGATCATTAGTTATTAACTTAGGGGCCACTAAAGTTCTTTCTGCGCAAACTTTAAAAACGCGAACCTGTGAGAATGCTGATGACGTGCACATGTGTATTACGAGTTCAGTCTATAGGTATGCGCGTTTGAATATATGTGCGCAGGCGTGTAGCCCTTCCCTACAAACCAACCCTCAACAAACTACTTGTCTGGCCTTAAAATTTATAATACAGAATTTGTATTGCTTCCGCGTAGCCACGCAAACCGGAATTATCCCGACAACGCTTTATCTGTAGAGAGATAAAGGGGAGGGGAGGGAGGCCTTCACAGGGGAGAGACTGGGAATACCAATGTACGAACTATATTACCACCATTGCTTTGTGGATATGGTACCCTAGTAATACCCTCTTTTCTGGATTTTTTAGACTTCGTTTTTGGAAGTAGACTCTGACAATATTAAATTACAATGTACTGCTATGGCTGATAGGTACCATGTTTTTCTTGACAAACACTACTGTTCAAAAGTTTAGGGGTTGGTAAGAATTTTTTTATGTTTTTGAAAGAAGTCTCTTATGTATGTTCACCAAGGCTGCATTTATTTGACCAAAAATACAGTAAAAATTTTATATTTGGAAATTGTATTAATTTAAAACGACGTTTCTGTTTTATTAAATTTTGAAATGCAATTTATTCGTGTGATGGTAAAGTTGAATTTTCAGAACCAAATTTCAGTGTTGCATGATCCTTCAGACAATGGCACTAACCCAAGTATTATTACCAAGTTTTCAGACGTTTTCATCAAATCTCATAGACAATGACAATGCCATTGAACTACCATCTGAAACCATCCCTCGGCCACGGTACCATCATAGGGCTTGCTATGTGAATACTTAACAAAACACCAACTTGCTATGTGAATACTTACTGTGGGTAGTTTGTCCCTGTTGAATATAAGGGTGATGCGAGCACAGCTCTTGTCCAGATAGACTGAGTTGGGCTCACATTTGGTTTGGAGGGTTGGGGTGGCTTCAGGGCTTGAGCAAAACCCCCACTGGTGGCAAGGGGGAGAGAGGCACGTCAGGAAGTTGTGCTCCAGGCATTCACGACCTCCTGGACAGGAGTGAAGCTCTCGCCCTGGCGTCCCTGGCAACAGGCAAGGCTGCCGGCCACAGACCACCTGAGAAAGAGGGTCATGAACACATTCATTCATTCATTCATTCATTTATTCATTCATTCATATAAATAAAAAGAGGAAAAAAAGAAAAACACTTGTTCTTCAGACACTTACCTTGGTGCACTCCACTTTGCCGTTGACACATTGACAAGTGTTGCATTCTTCCTCCCAGCGGCTGCCATGCGGAAACTGAAGTCCAGCATAGTGACACGTCTTCCCAATGCCAATAACTGCGCCACAACACAAACACAAACACAAACAACGTAAGACTGGGGCCAATTCTAATTTAGGAGCAGATCCCTTTCCTCTCTGGAATGATCCAAGTCACATGATGCCAGGTCAGTGCTCCAACGCAGACACCGCCCGCCTTTCATGTTGTTCACTCCTTAGGAACCATACTCCGCGTTTAGCTTTTTGTTAGCTTTTAGCTCATCTACACTCTAGTGTACTATTGTGGCAAATCAGCATCTTAGAATGATTTCTGAAAGATAGTGTGACACTGAAGACTGGCGTAATGGCTGCTGATAATTCAGCTTTGATTTGCTGGGATAAATTACATTTTACATAGAAAACAGTTATTTTAAATGGTAATTGTATTTCACAATTTTACTCTTTTACTGTATTTTAGATCAAATAAATGCAGCCTTGGCGAGCAAAAGAGACTTCTTTCAAAAAATATTAAAATTCTTACCAACCCCAAACTTTTGAACAGTATATTTAAAATTGTCCAAGAAAATTGACAAAAAATATTGACGACTCACTAGAGAGATTTTTGTCCAATTAAACGCTCTCTAGAGTGAGAATATTCCACCTGCCTCCAATTAGCTCCTTTTTGAGCCTTTCAACATCAATGCAAAAGTCAATAGATTTCTTGGGGTCTTTAAGGTCCATTTCTCAATATGGACAAGCTGAGAGATAAGAGAAAAGAGATTGAATGTTTCAATGATTACACAATAACTCTTACACTCTTGGCATTGAGGTCCGGTGCGACCGAGTGGGCAGACACATCGGAAGCCATTGATCTCATCCACACAGGTGGCACCGTAGGCGCAGGGTGACGACTGGCACTCATCAATGTCTGGTGAAGCAAACAAAATATACATTCATCAATACAGCTACTGCCTTGGAAGATGTGGTTGGGAAAACTGCCATTTGAAGTCAATACACATTTATAAAGCACCAGGACCATGGCTGCACCTCAGAAAATGAGGCCGGGAAATGCATGAAATCTTTAAGGACTATTTTCTATGTCAGAGCCATCAATAGACACAAGGAGAGGAATTTTTTTCCACTGGTTGAATAATTTATCTCCTCTGTCTGTCTGAGAGCCAGGGCTAACCTTTAACCCCAAAAGAGGTCAAAGGGCACTAGATGCTCGGTAATCCTCCAACACCCTCTTTCTATACATCCCCATTCTTTCCTCCTCGAGATACTCACTGATACGGCAGTCGGGGCCAGCGAATCCAGGGGCGCATTCACAGCGGAACCAGTTCACCCCGTCCACACAGATCCCTCCATTGTAGCTGCAAGGAGATGTGAGAACAATGAGGTTATTGGCTGAAAGAGACACCTTCACCCCAGTGATTGACATAATACTTCCAACATACATGCGTGGAAGGGGAAAGGCAGGAAAAACGGGGGAAGAGAAGACATGGACGAAGAGGGATGTGAGAGTGCCTCACTGCGTTTATCAATACTAGCACCTTTCAGATGCAAATCCCCCAGTGGCTCCTTGCTGGGATCCCCACCCCCTACTCCCGCCCCAACTCCCAAATCCCTTGCTCCCAGGTCAGCGATGAAGAAAGGCAAGAGGACAGAGTGGACTGGGAGAAAAAGAGCCTGTCCATCCCCTCCTCCCCTCACCACTGGGGGTGCTCTTTTAGGGCCATCGGCTCTATTGTGGTCCCCATTAAAACCAGCCCAGGGTCTCCTGAGATGTCGGATTTAGGGGTGATTTAGGGACATCTTCTCCCGTCTTTACAACCAGCGTCCTCCCTTGAACCCCCCCCTCGGTGCATCCGCTCAGAGAATGGGAGTTAGCAGGGCAGGAACAACATGGTGGAATAGGGCAGAAAGCCATGTAAGAAGGGTTATTCCAAGCTGTCTATGTTGTACAGGGAAGGGGAGGGTCGGCAAAAACAGGCGGCCCCAGGCAGCATAGAGTAAACAAGAGGGGGAACAACTGCAGAGCCACATAGGTCTACTTACCAGGGGTGAGGGTTGCAGTCGTTGATGTCTGCAAGGAAACAGAAGAAAGGAAGAAAGAGTCAATGCGAGACATTTGCGCATTGATCGAATGTAATTTAACACTTTTGCTTGTGATGCTTTTGCTTTTGATTGTGATGCTTTTGCTTTTGATTGTGATGTTTGCTTTCACTGGTATGCAGACATGCACTGGCAGCTGAAATGTGAATGGGGGAATTCACTCACTCTGAGCGCAGGTGGGCCCCTCCCAGCCGTCTTTACAGATGCAGGTGAACGCGTCACCACCACCCACGCACGTTCCTCCGTTCAGGCAGGGGCTGGACGCGCAAGTGCTGTTCTTTGCTGAAGTAGAAAAACGAAATAGAAAGTTACAGGAAGTGAACCTTTCTTCAGACCTTTAGATCTCAAACTAGGGTCCCCCAGGGGTCTATGGCCAATTGCTAGGGGGTCTGCAGAAAATATCAGAATATGTTTCGAAATAAATAAATAAGATTAATTAATTAATTAGACACCAATTTTCTGTATATAAATTTTTTTTTCAAATTTGATTTTTAGATTCTCAACTAAAATTACATTCTTAATTATAAATTATAAATAAATGTATTCATTCTGTTCAAATAAGCAACCAAGATACAATATAAAAAACAAAAATAAGAAAATTTGTAAACAAAAGCTCTTGTTAAGAATGCAGGAAGTATTTGGGGACAAACATTGATTTATTTGGAGAAATATTTTGGATTAATTTCTGTATAGGCATTTTCAAAAAAAATTATTGAAAACATTTAAGCTCTAAACTAAATTAAAGGTAAAAAGGTAAAAAAAAAAAAAAAAAAGACACATGGATGACCATTTATATAAATTAAATCAGCAACCACAATACAATATAACACACAATTTATAAAGAGTGTTGCAGGATTGCAAAGTTGATTGAGAGTATTAAGAGAGACTGATTTGATTATATAATATGTGAGGGGAGTCTATGAATAGTTTAAGGCTATGAAAGGCATTTTTGGTTCAGAAAGTTGAGAAACCCTGCTGTGCATGAAGCGAGTATAAAAACTGCACTCTGATTCACAGAGGTGTACTCACCTGTGTTGCATGTACTCCCTCCCCATCCAGAAAGGCAGGCGCAGCGGAAAGTGTCTCCGTGGTCATAGCAGGTCCCTCCATTACTGCATGTGGTGGCATCACATTGACTTTCACCTAAAAAGACACAAAATAACTCCAAATATTACCAGTCAGTTCAACAGTCACATTGTATAGCTTAACATATGCAGTTAAGCTATACAATAGGAAAAAAAGTACTTTGACATAAAACAGGGAGATGTAACTTACGTGAATGACAGGTCTTTCCTTTCCAGCCATTGGCACATTCACAGTAGAAGTCGTTGACCAGGTCCACACAGTGACCGCCATTCTTACAAGGGCTCCGACTGCACTCGTTCACATCTGAGTGCAGAAATGCAAGTACAAAAGGTAAGACTCTGAATGTAAAGAAGGTCAAGATGAACAGGAAGATGAAGAAAGACACTCACTGAGGTTACAGAGGTCACCCTCCCAGCCATCCGAACAGAAACACTGGAAAGAGCTGATCCCGTCGATACAGGTGCCTCCGTTTCGACACGGGTTGCTCACACAGTCATTTATATCTGGGTAGTCGATATATAACATTTCCATGAAGATCAAGATTTTAGGATAAAATAACAAAATGGTGCTCAAAAGACTACACTAAACATCAGGAGTTCAAAATGTCATTTAAACATTGAAATACAGCATTTTAGGGTTTAAACGAAATTCAATGAAACCTTATGATGTAAAATAAATAAGAAACATTTATGATTCTGATGATCTGATATTTATGATCTGATGATCATCATCCGGTTAGACAAACATCTTAAGAGCTGCTGTCATTACAGCAAATGGGTGACAAACCAAACTAATACATTCTCAAATTAATGTCCATTTTTCAGTTACATTTTCATTTAGATATGCTGATAATATAATTTGGAACAAACTAACGTTTTAAAATAAAAAAGTTTTTTCACAATTTCACATTTTTGATTCTCACTATAAGTCTCACAATTGTCTCAATTTCTTATTTAAGCATTTTATTAATAACACTTAATTTTTGTATAATATTTATTATATTATTTATCACATTATATTAATACTTAATTGGCCCAGAAGTACCTATGACAAATGACTAATACGAGCTTAATTATATTACCCATCTGCCATTTACTAAGAAGTGAACAAACGAGGAGGAATGAATTATGGTTCAAAAGTGAAAATGATGAAACTGTAAGGATGACTCACTCTCGTGGCAGTAGGCTCCTGTAAAGCCAAGCTCACAGGTGCAGGTGAAGTTGCCGCCTGGCAGGCTGATACAGCGGCCACGAGGACCACACACATTAGAGTTGATGTGTCTCACACCCACATCTGAGCTGTTACTCGCCACAGCAATCGTACAGCTGTCAATCACTGAGAATGAAAAAAACATTAAAAAAAACAAGCGGGAATAAGATCACATTGAACACATGAACTATTGCGCACTATTTTTCAATTGATGATCAATGTACACATGCAGATAGACATCTTTGGCTGTTGCATCTTGGTTAGCAGGAGAACAGGACGGGCAGTACCTTGGCAAGGAGTTGTCTTGCAGTGGTCCTTGCGGTTTTCACAGGTCTTGCCCTCATAGTCTTCAGGACAGGCACAGTAGAAGTCACCCGGCAGGCTGTAGCACGAAGCCTTATTCTCACAAGGGTTCGACTCACAGGGGTTTGAGTGAAACAGACTCTCCACCTTCAAACGAGATAGGGAGATTGAGTTAGTGAATGAGTTAGGCCTAAGCTTTTTAAGTCCAGTCCTCTTAAACTAGAGATAAACAGTCAGGTAAGCTATGGAAGGCTCCCATAAGCCTAAAGCTAGCAAGACAGCACCATTACAATCACACAAGAGACCAATCAAAACAAACTGTGCAGCTAAATTTAGACATCCTTCCTCTCTTACCGAGCATATTCAACTGGGACGAGGAACACTTTTGCACATCTAGTTCTCCTACCTCGACATGGCCTTGTTCTGGTAAATAGTCTTAGAAAGGAATCTTTCCCACAGAAACTCATAATACTTACTATATTCTATTGATATGTTCATATTTAATATAAACTGCGCAAATGGATTTCTAATGGATAATTAATTAATATGAACTTAATTATACAATTATTAAAATAATCTTTACTATAAATACAATAAACAATTACAACTTCACACTCATATAAATTGTTTTATAATTTGAAGTAATAATAATTGCTTTAATAATTTATAATTAAGCTAATAAGACAAAAAGTGGCTTTTTTGGACCATAAGTCTACCACTGGCCTACAGTCCACAGCAATCCATCATTTTGCAACTGAGTTTGTCAATCAGTCTGAGGTAGACTTAGGACACGTTCACATGTTCTGCGCTATTTGTTAACTACAGTCTAGGATGACATGCAGACGGACGTCTCTGCCCATTGCATCATGTCTCTTGCCATGAGTGCCACATTTTTAGAATGCTGTGTCAAATTCTCTATGGGCCAAGGGGCAAGATTAAATGCATTGTTTGTTTGTTTTAATGTTCTAAATTAATGTATTACAGTGTATAATATAATATAATATAATATAATATAATATAATCAACTACAAACTGTTCCCATAATGTTTACTAATTAACGTAGGTTTCTGCAGCTTTCCAAAAACAGTCCCCACCATTTTTTCTCAAAAAAGCCTTTCCTAGAGATGATCCTCAGGGGAATTTTAACAACCTTTCTTAAGTACACATCATGCCAGCTGCCATGTAAAGCGTTAGTTCAGACTATAATGCTGTTCTCCAAGTCTGCTGAATTTATTTTAGTAGGGATTTACATTGTATATACTGGAAGCCGACGGCCTGCACAGAGCACTTTTTCACAGGCAGCGAT